>NC_138663.1:31793221-32393221 GCF_964273445.1 Streptopelia decaocto | reverse complement strand
AACCAGTTGTCTGCGTAAAGAGTGGTTTGTGGAATAATGGGAGATGATACTAACAGCTTTCAGTAGTATTTCAGCAAAAAATACAATAGTTTGGCAAGATTAATGGTGCAACAAGGTGATCTTGTACAAAAACAGTAGTTTATGGAAAGAAAGAAGGAAAGATTACTTTTCGTGTGATTGTCCCAAAAATATACATTGATTTTTGATAGAAAAGCAGTTGACTCTCAGCAACTCCCCTTGCTCTGTGTGATGCCACTTCTGAGCATCCCCAGGACTGGCAGACGTGCAACTTACAGTGAAGCTGCAGTCCCCACACTCACTGTTCCTACAGCCTCCATGGGTTTGCAGCAGCTTTCCCACCAAAACTTTGTAGGATTTGAGCAATGCTGACATCTTGCAACTGCAAAATCTCCCTTACTGAAGGGACTGTTGTAGCACTGATGCTAGAGATTTAAGCACTCAGATACTGAGATCTGTGTTTTGCCTCCAAAAGGGCTTTTGGTTACTGTGTGTGGAACTTTTAATGTGATTTTTTGCCCTGGAACAAATTGCTTAATTGTTGTCACCTTCAGATTCTGTGGTTTTAAGCTTGTCTTAATGCTCATAGTTACCTTGGAGCCTCTGTGAATGAAGATTTCAGGACTCTCATGTGGAAACACACTATTGCATCAGAGTTGTTGCTTCTTCTCTAACCCAAGTCATCACAATAGGAAAGGGCTTCTGGTAAGGAGACATTACATGTAAACCGTAGACACTCATCTAACATTCCTACAGAAGCTCCGTTATTTGTCTCAGAGCTAATTGTATGACAAAGGTCAATCTCGTGATCAGTTACCTGCACAACAAAAGTAGGCTAAGGCAGTAAGATTTTTGCTTGCATTGACAGTGTGGAGAAGCAAACAGAGGTCCAAGCACCACAGAGGGGCCATCAAGTAAGTACTGATCCCCGCAGGGAGCTGTTATAACCACCTCAGTGTCAGGTCTCAGCTCCCGCCGCTCCCTGTCTTGGGCAATCCCCAAGCCTGTCATTTTCCAGCATAGCTAAATGCCAAACACTGGAAAAAAATGTTTGATAATGCAAATGCATTTAGTAATAACAAGCCATTCTGAGGACTCCGTAAGAGCCATAAACATGTTTGTTTAAATTGAGGTAGCATAGGGTTCGTAGTGCGATAGAATGATGAAAACAGCCCCAATTAAAAACGACTCTCAGCTCCTGCTCTGACAGCCCTTTTCTCAAAGCACCAATATTACCCACTTAGAAAATGGATTTATGCCAACGTTTAAAGCACTTTTTCTTCTTTCAGCACACCAGATGGTACTAAAAATTCAAAATATTTCCTACAACAGCTGTATCTTTGACAACAAAATTAAGACAAGCCGAAATACCACTGTTGTATGGGGGCCATAATGACCAGACTCCTCGTTTTATGTGTAATATAACAAGGCACTTTATAGTTAAAAAATAGATCTGATCAACTCAGTATCGTGTCAATCATGTGACTCTGTCTGGGTTTTGAAAACCAGATCCAAAATTTAGTGCCTTTATAGTTTAACAGCTGGTCTGATGAGAATGCAAAATACACCTTTCCCTAGAGCAATAATAAAAGTGTTAACACTTTCTTACAACCAGCCCTTTCCTACAACTCATCATTTTCTTGCCTCAAGCTCCATCTTTATGTATTTGATGACATAAATCTTTTAAGCAGGTTTTGACCAGAAGCTAACTTCCCTTACTTTCTGATATCTGGACAATAATATTTATTTTTTTCTTTGGTGTTTAAAGAGGAGGAGGGAGGAGGGGGAATACTTTCAATTCAGGCAGAACAAAAAAACGTAAATTGTCATGCTTGCAATTTCCATCCTAACACAAATGCATACATAGGATTTTTTAATTATCTATTATCATTAGCTAGATCATTAGATATAAGGCACACAGCTCTCAAAGTTCTAGTATTTTAAACAGTATGGTAGCTTTGGCATGCCCTGAACAGTGAGAAATAAGGGTAGAAAACATGAAAACAAAACTCAAACTAGATAATTTGCCCACCGAAAGGGTATAATATCCAAGCAATGTAATGAACACATTTCTGTTATCTGTACATTTTTCTACATGTACATGAACATTCTTGATGCTAACATGTGAACATCTGCTAAAAAATCCAATTACTTAACAGTGTTGTGAAGCAAGAAATAGCTGCTATCTCTGGTAGAGGAGAGGATGGTGTGGTTATTGATGCTGGACTCATCCTAGTCACAGACTTGTGAGACACTGAGCCACATCAAGAGGTAGATTTACATCCTGAAGTTGTCTAAGGCCTAAGACACGTAGGAACAGACACTAAAACCCCAGCACCTCAGATCTGGGCAACTTTTTCCCAGTCAGACCTTGCCTGTGGTAGGTGAACATCGCTTTCTACACCTCTGTGTGTCTGTGTTTGCTCTCTGCCAGGCGTTGCTCTCTGCTTTCCCACTGGCACCTTCCTGTGCACATCACTCCTCTCATCTTCCTGAAATGAAATTCCCACCCTCATCTGCAGAATTCACTTTCTTTTGGGACTCTATTCCTCATTCAGCACAGGCATGTGCTCACACAAGGAATCTGGCATTGAAATAATGTGGTTGGCCTGGAGCTGTCATGCTGGACATGGAGGTGATGAGCGAATGGCTGTTATTTGCAGATATAGTGCTAGAGCTATTTTTAACCATCTTCCTTTCGCACAGCTGCAATGCTGTCATATTAGTTCAGCGTACTTGAAAATTAACATTCAAGAAGCAAAGAAGGAAAGGGTATGGATTGTTAAAGTATTGAGAGAGTTTGTTAATGTTTTAAAAAATGAGACAAAAATAATTTGGAATGTGCTTCATTTAAAAATTTGCAGTCTCTGCTCTCAGCTGTGTAAAAGACACAACACAGGCTGGAAGTAGAATGAAGGACTATAAATCAGCTGGAGGTGGAGAAACAAGACATCTTACATCACTCAAAGCTCCCTGCAGGTACCTCCCAAAGTTTATATACTGCCCTGTGACCTGCAGGAACAAGACCGCAACATGAAGGTGGGCAATGGCTGTGCTTAATGACTTATGAAATGGCTTCGTTGAAACCATGTGGAAGTAGAATGAATGCTATTCTTTGTTTTGTTTTACAATTGCTCCCATTTAAAAATTTTAAGTAATTAATTCTTGTATTAAGTTGGCTAATTCTAAATAAAATTGCTGGTGTTCCTCTTCAAAACAAATATACTTTCCAAATTGATAATCACATAGGTGTCGGGTAAATGTGTGTGAACAGATGATTTTAATCTAGATAAATCTCTAGGGTTTTTTTGTTGTTGTTGTTGTTGTTTTTTTTAATCTAGAAAGCTAAATTATTTATCTAGACATCTAAATTTATCTAGAGGGTTCTAATTACCACAAGGATGATGGCTTTCTGCTTCTTCACAAATACAATGGATCATCACAACTAGTTCGAGATGGAAAATATGGTGCCCTGGTGATTGGCTGAGCAGGATCAAGAGGAGAACAGGCTCCTCTGTTTCATTCTGAAGACTGAGCTGATCTTGGAGGCTTAGAGTTGTTCTTATTTCCCTTCCATTTTACCCCCCTCCAGAGCCACACAACCAGCTGACTGGCAGCCAGACAAGAGCTGATCCACTGTGAAGGCAGGGACCCCTTTTAATTCGGGTTAAGAAAAAGATCTCTAAAAGACCCATTGCATCTCCTTCCTTTTTTGAGGGAAGGGAATAAACAAACAATCTCTAAGCAGAGTTTTCTGAGCACTTGTGTTATTTTGCGTTTGGCCAAGATTTACTTACAGTTGTTTATTTCCACTTCCATCTGTAAGAGCCCACTCACTCTCACACAAATCCCTGCTGATAACACACGTCCACGGCTCACTGAAAGCTAGAGGGATGGTCACACTCTTCAAAAAGTCCCATCTTAACTGCTGATTTGGAGCCAAATGAACTCCTCAGCCTCTGAACCCCAATTCTGCCACCTGTTTTCATGATGCCTGCTAAGCAAGCAGGAGCTGAACATCAGCAGAGGACCAGCCTGTCCAGGAGAGCTTCCCCTGTGCAGTGTGGACAGCAAGCTGTGCTAAATTCCAGCCAATAATAGCTATGGGGAAGAAAAGTCCTCCGAAGCCACTTTTCAGTTGTATCTATTTCATTCCAGTGCAAAGTCCAAGAGGTTAAAATGGAAAGTACCAGCGCTTTAAGTTAATGCATTTGTTTTTGTGCAAAAACGAAGGGTAGCTAAAAGATGTTGAAAGAAACATTTTAAAGTTATTTTTTGCCATCCTTCTTGGTAACACTCCACTTCCAACTGTGTACTCACTTGGACAAAATCAGACTAAATCAGGTGATGCATCGGGCCAAGGCTCTGGATGCATTATCTGATCACACTCTCGGAAGCCAAAGCCTTCATTAAAATGACTTCCTACTTCAGCTCTAACTCTGCTAGCTGAAATGAAATGCTGTGCATTTGAGTGATTCCTAGAAGACCATCTGTGCTTTCCAAAGTCTGTCCCTGTAAGTCCCTTTCCCAGCCACAGCACATACATAATCTCTATGGCTAACTGATTATTCTGGGGGCGTGTGTGATTCCCAGCCTGTCAGATTTTCGTGGCTTGAGATGTTGACATACAGCTCCAAGCTGAACACTTTCAGCTGAAGGATAAAGTACATGAAGGAAAACAGGGTGAGTTTAGTACACCTGTTCTCCATCCATCCACCAAAAACGCAGTCTTTAAAGACTTGAGACAAATTCACCGTAGACTCCCAGAGGTAAAAGGCAATGCATGAAGTCACTGCAATATTTTATTTGCTGCTAAGATACTGCAAGGTTGAAGGAAAGCTGACACCAGGAAAGGTTACACAGCCATCCCAGGAAAGCGCTCAAGAAGCAGTGAACACCGCCCATGCACTTTTAGTGCATTACTAGCTAAGCTACACACATTTAATAGCTCACCCTGCCTCAAAAAGATTTATGATGCTTGATAACAGAATGGCCTTGCAAAGACACTGTGCTGCAGGAGCACTATCCTTGTGGTGGCATGAAATGACATCACTGGAATAAATGATCTCGCTCCCTTACTGCAGTAAGTGGTCACAGTCTTTCTGTGCAGCCTTCACTGAAAGAAAACTGGGCTGCAGATCAGACACACCACATATGATGAGCAGCATGAAGACTCCAAACTCCCATCTCCTTCTTCTGTGAGGTGATGGAGGCCCCAGCTTCACCTGGACATTTACTTCTCTGCTTTGTCCTGTGGAGTTCATTCGGTTGTCCTTGGTCTCTTAAGGTCCAGCCGTCAATATACTTGGGGTTTTCTTTTAAACTCCTCAGATGGTTTTGCATTCATCTAAGTTTAGAATTCATTTTGTCAGAGTGCAACTTCATGTACTTTAGATTTTTCAGACAACCACAGGAGTCACTGAGATGCAAACTGCAGACTGCACTGTGTCTGTCTGCATCTTTGTGCCTTGCTGCTGGCTGTTGCTAGTTTTTGTCTTAGTCTTGAATGTATTCTTGCTTTTATGGTTCACTCTGTCATGCTTTGTACCAATTATCTGGTACACACTGTCCCCAAAGCCAGGATTCATTCTAAGCAGTGGCAGAGCACAACATTTCTTTTTCTGTATAATCAGAACTATGTCAAAAAAGCTCTCTTTGTAAAAAACCACATGCAAGCTGGGACAGACATGAGGTATGTGCACAGCCAGTTAAGAACTACTCAGGGGTGAAATATCTTTTCAAAAGTACTGAAGTGAGGGAGTTGCAATGCTGTAGTCATTTGTAGAAGATGAAAGACAATAATATTTTCCTGGCAATGGGTTGAAAAAATCAACAGCATCACTGGCCACCTACAAATGTCCTTCTCAGACAGGGAATCTACCTGGGAAAGGTGCATTTTGAGACACAACATAGCTTAGTCAGAGCAGCAGTTTACCTTGGATGGTGCCTCACTTTCCTTTGCAGCAGGCTAAGTCATCATGACAGAGGCTCATGCTCTCCAGCGCATTTGTTCCATGTTCTTCTATTTATTTCTTGTGCTAATGCACTACAGCCCACTCTCGTTTTAATCACGTTTATCCTGGGATCTCCTGTTACATGGCAGTCCCTGAGAAATCCCTGAGCCTTGTGCCTCAATAGTCTCAGTGCTACCTTTCATGTCACCTTTAGTCCCTGCAGTGACCTTGAGGTGTCCTTAGCCTGGCTAAGGTGGTTGCACAAGTGGTGGATATTTTCAGGCCAGTCTGTGTGATGATTTGAGAGACAGAGTCTATTCTTATCTCTGTTGCTACACTTAGTGGGTCACCTTGGAGGAGTCTGTTCCCCATCCTTTGTTTCAGTGTCCTCATATGTAGAAAGATATATTTAATATTTCTTGATGAAAAGCAATTAGCTAAACTGTAATACAGTTTTCCTGCCTAGTTATCTGTCAGACTGCTGTTTGCTGAGAGGCTGCTTGATCTGTGTGCTCTCATGCTTGCAGATACACTGAGGCACTGTTTATTTTCTTTTTTCTTAGCATGTCTCTTATACTTCTTGGTCACAAGCTTTATGTGTCTTTCTCATAAAAATGGGCCATAATACTCTGTCCATCCTAAGTCCTATCATAGCACTCTTGGTAGGCAAACGTGCTCTTTGCCAAAAAAAACTTAACATTAGAGCTTTAAGTTGTCATTTAGCTTCTAATACATGACTGATATTTGAAGCAATATGATATCTGAAGCAATTTGAAGTAAGTCATGGGTCTCAGATTCTGTGAAAGACTCCAGCACAATTCTTCCTTCACTGTGCACTGCACAGGAGAAACAGATCTCAGCCAAACAATGCCTGGGACTCTGCACCTTTCTGGAGCATCCTTTGGAAGACCCTTTGAACACCTGCCAGGACAACACTCATGATGCCTTCACAGTCTGCAACATGAGTTGTGCTGGTGGTGAGGGCATTTCCAGAGTAACCATACCGGGCCTGTTTAAGAAGTTCAGTGTATCTGGGATACGCCAACATTGTGTTTTATGCGCTGCATAGTCAATCTGCCATGTATCATGATCGTGTGTCTGGGACTTCTGGAAAACTGGCAGCTCCAATAGTATTATTTCTCTTTCTGGTTCTCTTTGCCCAGACAGACATCTTTAATAGGGAAAATAAATAAATAAATAAATAAATAAATAAATATCTTTCTTTCTCCTGACAAAGTTTGTGGGTAGAGAAGAAAAGTGGGCATATCTGGTAAAATCCAGACATGTTTTGGCTGAAAACCGACAGTAAGTCCAGTAACCCTCATCTTTCATTACCTACCCCTTCTCCACAACCTTCACACAATTTTTTCCCTGAAGCACATAGACACCCTCCTCTTGCCCTCCCCCAGGAGTGTCCTCCCTTCCAGCTAGTTTTCTGCTTCTTTGGCTGATGATGCAGAGGAGAAAATCCCTCTTCATTAAAGCATGTGCCTTTGTTCTTCCTTTTTGCCCAAAGCCACCCTACTTTTCAAACCACTGCTCTATCACCTCTGGCCCTTTGTTCTCCTGCTTAGGGATTTTCCGCTCTTCACCTTCCTGCTGATAAAGTTAATCAAACTAATTCTCCCACTCAGTCACCTCTCTTATCACAGTCACTGTTTGGCCAGAGCCCAATGGATATGGTTTATGAGCTTTGCTGTTTGTTCTGCAGCTTTTTCTGGCCATTGTGACTGATGTGTCTTAGGGTCTGTGTCAGGTCCTGGCTGATTCACAATGCCTTGAGACAAATAACAAATATATTTTGAACCATTTTGTGAAATAACTGGAATTCATACATTCAAATAATTTTGTTATCAGGAAAAGATCCAGGATCTTTTTGTTTTGCTTTGGAACTCTATCTAGTTCTTAGCTAAAACACTGAAATGGCAGAAAACTAATTCTAGAAGGAGGAAAGGGAGGTAAACAGTTGTCTGGGGTTTCAATGAGGTCATCTGGCACAGTGGGAGGTCCAGCAGGTTCCAGGGCTGGAGAAGGGAGTGAAGAGGAGCATGATGGGCATAGGGCAGAGGGTGGGGAAGGATGCCATTCCCCTGGGCAGTGAGCTGTGTGCTAGCCCAGAGACCATCCCGCTCCCAAACAGCCCAATCCTGCTAACACCAAGCTCCTGTACTGAGGGCAAAAACCTGTGAACCCATCCTCTCCCTGGGAATTCAACCAAGTGTAAATGCCATACTGGGGATTTCCTGCAGCCCAAAGACTTCATAATTAGTTTAATCGGGATATCAATTTATGATCTTTTTGCTAGTGAAAAGCTGCTTGATACAATGTTAGCTTTTGATATGCAAAAATGCTTTTGAAATTCTACCTCACCCTGGGTGGCCCAGAAAGTGTTATTGCTTCACTGTCAATAGATAATTCATCCCTAATACACACATGTATCCCTGCTTGACAAATGCCGATGGAAAGTGTTGAATAATCTCTGAGGCTATGGATTCATATGAAGTTTTCTTTGGCGACAGTGCTGGAGTGATGTGTTTTTCAGACTCCCCCTATGCAAAACCATCAGGTCACTTCACTGACCTCCTTGAGGATGCACAAACATTTCATTCAGCCTAGTGAGGGTTCATGAAGGCGGGACAGGGACACAGGAGACAGGGACAGAGGCAGGGACAGAGGTCGGGAGGGAATACTCTCCTCACGCTAGCTCTAGTATTGGGAAAAACATAATATGAAACTAAAGCAGACACGAGTCTGAATGACTAAACTTTCTATGACATATAACTGCAGAAACACCTAATAAACAAGTATTATGGTCTGCAGTTTTACATTGGTGCTAAGTATAATCACTAGCAAGATTAACTGGAAGACTCTCAACTCTGAGTTATGGAAGATACCAGCACCGCAAAAAAGGGAAAGCTGCCTACACCAAGGCACAATATGGTGTTGTCAGCATCCTTCTATGTTTGGAAGGCCCCAGTATTTCCATAAATAGTATTTTGCTAGGATTATAATGAGGGTGACAGAATTTCAGAGGGATTTCCTCTGATCTCATATCATTTCAAATAATGCTCAAACTGTCTCTTTGCCATTTGTTTCAGTATTTTCAGCTATTCTGATTTAATTTAACCTGATTTTCTGCAGAGCCAAAAAAAATTCCCACTCTCATTTCTTTTGGACTGATTTGCTCATGGGACACATTTGTTTCTGTTTCAATTATGATCCTGTTAAAATGCAAACATTTTCAAAGTTTTAAAAATCTGCTTTGGACAGCACAGCGTTCTTCAGTTGGCATTCACCAGCTATGCACTTTTTGTATTATTACACCAACAATCTAGACGGCTGAATCTGATTTCATCTCTCCTAAATTGCTTGGGAAAAGTGTTGTTGGTGACTCCTTCAATCATTTGCCATTTTGCCAGGTGGTCACTTCACCTTCTTGTTCAAGGAAGAGTTATACCCCCATCTTTAACAAATGCATTTCTATTTCAGACTGGTTTGCTAGGTGGCTTGAAAAGCACCCACTGGCAGCAATGCTTGTCCACTTCCAGAGTTAACTTTGCCCTTCTTGACCAGCATCAGAAGAGACAGGACACTCACAACGGTGTGTGGTTTTGGGTGCAGTGCCCATACCCCTTTTTAGGTGGTCAGTAGCACGCACTGATGCTCACAGTAGGAAGAAGGAGACACGGCTCAAGAGTCCTGCTGTACAGGGTTGGGAAAAAGGAAGGAAAATGATGTCTTGAGGACACAGCTGCCCACTATTAATTCCACTGTAACATCTACACCTTCTTACCTGCCATTTCTTTACAGGTATGACCTAGAAAGGGAGCAAAGTAATGAGGAACTGCATCCAAATTCTCCCTCAGGAGTATCTCTGGCCATATAAAAAATGTCCCCATATCACTGGTCTCAGGGTAGCAGCAATGTCACTGCTTTCAGCCCCAGGTCAGCTTCAGTGGTAGCCAGGAGCAGTGCCTGGTCATGGAGGGAAGCAGTGGTTTGTACAGCTGGTTGCTACTCCAGGAGATACAAGTAGATACAGGTTTCTAAATGCACATGAAGACATCTCACCTGGAGACAAAAGCGTGTTTTCCAAATTAAGGAACCCACTGGAGCCAGCACTGTGCCCTTGTGGCCAGGAAGGCCAATGGCATCCTGGGGTGTATTAGAAGGCCAGTGGTTAGTAGGTCGAGAGATGTTCTCCTTCCCCTCTATTGTGCCCTGGTGAGACCACACCTGGAGTGTTGTGTCCAGTTCTGGGCCCCTCAGTTCCAGAAGGACAGGGAACTGCTGGAGAGAGTCCAGTGCAGGGCAATGAAGATGATTAAGGGAGTGGAGCATCTCCCTTATGAGGAAAGGCTGAGGGAGTTGGGTCTCTTTAGTTTGGAGGAGACTGAGGGGTGACCTCGTTAATGTTTTCAAATACATAAAGGGTGAGTGTCACGAGGATGGAGCCAGGCTCTTCTCGGTGACAACCAATGATAGGGCAAAGGGTAATGGGTTCACACTGGAACACAAGAGGTTCCACTTAAATTTGAGAAGAAACTTCTTCTCAGTGAGGGTGACAGAGCACTGGAACAGGCTGCCCAGGGGCGTTGTGGAGTGTCCTTCTCTGGAGACGTTCAAAACCCACCTGGACACATTCCTGTGTAACCTCATCTAGGTGTTCCTGCTCCGGCAGGGGGATTGGACTAGATAATCTTTTGAGGTCACTTCCAATCCCTGACATTCTGTGGTTCTGCGAAAAGGCTGGGAGGACAGTTGGTATGAAGTGAAGCGTGACAGAAGTGTTGTGGGTCACTGCCACAGAGTATAATGAGGTGTTGATAGGGCACTTTGAGGGAAAAGACAAGCTTCTCTCAGGTCAGTGGTAGACCTCTTGTGTTTCTACTAATTCATGATTAGTGATTGTCTCCTGACCCCATCCTTATCTCAGTTTTATCTGATTAAAAAACGTCCTGAAGCCTCAAACCTTTGCTTCCTATCTCTCTGCTCACAGCATTTGCTCAGGTCAGGATGAAGTTGTGGGAGCCAATACTTTTCTAGTGGTGGATATGTCTCACTGCCAGTGTAAAGTGTTGTTTCCAAATGTCAATCATGGCTAATGGTGTTATGAACTCCCTCAGAATTAAGGACTTTCCAGTTGGCAGGTGTAGACTTACAGCATGCAAGGAAGGAGAGGACCAGATGTCCAAGCTGGTGGGAGAAAGGAAAGAAAAAAAGTCTTGTTCTGCACTCATGCAAAGCAAGCATTTTAGACAGCTTGAGACATTTCTGCACCTCAGTCTGGATGGTGGCCAGTTTAGACACAGTGAAGAGATGAATGAATTTCAGTAGCTTTCTTAATCCTCCCTGTATGGCTACTTCTGGGAAAATGCAGGCAAGTCTCTCTCTTGTGGTGTGAGAGAGAAACTGGTCTAAATCAGAAGTCTCCCTTTCTACTTACCAGTCTTCAGCTATGAACCTCCAATGTGAAAGGTGCAATGAAGGAGAACCCAAAGAAGACCTAGGAAAAGGAAAAGTAGCACTTCAAAAGCAGTCCAGAGGGGGAGTTACTTCAAAAGGGAACCCTAGAGTAAGAAGCACTTCAAAAGGGAAATCTTCTCTAGGGAGCTTGTTGCAAATTATCTTAAAGTAGGTCCTACCATCAAACAGATGTAATTAGTTTTATTCCTGTTCCTACTGTCATGAAATTTTGTTCATTCAAAAACACCCTGAACATTTCACATGGTGGAGGAGCACTTGCTGAAAGATACACAAGACTTCAGTGTAGTCGACATCCTACGACTGGGCAATAGACTGCAAGACGTGCCTGCTCACCAAAGCTTGCTAAAGCTCAGAAAGGTCTCTCAGAGCAGGTCTATCGAATATTATACAACTTGGGTTCACATACTTCCTGTCTTTTCACTGCTGACTTGTACGTTGTAAATGAAGTTTGTTGCCACAGCAAAAGCCAGTGTAATTTTCTGGCCTCTCATTTGTTTTCAGGCACTGTGTGCAGTATGATTTGAATGCTCTAAAAGTACACATACTTTTTTCGTCTGCTTCATTGTCTCTAAGGATAAGACAAACTCCACCAGTTGCATGTACTGCCCACTAATTTTACTATTATCATAGTCAGTATAATTAAAATAATGACAATATGGTCTGATCCTCCCATTTTCCCTCTTTATATCTTTCTTATAATTTTCTTCCTTCTCATCATTTTGCTGTCTTCATCTAAATATCCCTTTCCTTGTTCTTGTTCTCACGACAGGGGAACCTACTTGCCCCAGATCTCCTGGCCGTGGCTGCACTCTCACTTGGCCGGTGTCCATCCTAGCTGCCTTGCCCCATCATGAACACTAGTGTTAATTTTAAAATGCCTGTTTTCTTTTAGAAGTGCAAACTCTATGCTCTCTGAAGAAACTAACAGGGTGAAGAGGGTTGTCCTCGCAATGTAGGTCAAGCACGAACAACAGCTTCCAAAAAGAACTGAGGACTCTTAAATTTCAAAGTGCCCATAGCCTGACTTCAGGAAACTTCCTTCAGTTCTCAGCACTTTGCTTCCTCAAATCCTCCCAACCTCCTAGACATGAGTTAATTTCTCATTCTCTTGAGAACCAATTAGCACCTTTGGATTAATTAAAATGAGTGTCTTTTGAAACTGCACTAATGTCTATTCAATAACTACTAAGGTGCATTACTCCATTATACTTAAATGGATACATGAAAAAAGAGCAAATATATATTATAATGGTGTTAGATAAAGCACGTATCACTTGAAAGCTCTCACACAGACACCTAGAAAGCTGACGCATCTTTTTCTTTTTCTCATCAGGTTATGTCTCTTGCTCATCATGTATCTTTCCCATTAGTTCAGCTTTAGAAAGCTTGTTTGAATCTCCCTGGATAGCATCACATTGTTACCCTAACTCAGACAGGGGTGGTTTCTTGTTCCCTACCTTGTGTTTGTTGCCTTCAAAGGTCAGGCAAGTTTTTATATGTGTTGGAAAAGGAGAAAGTGATTAAATGAGGGAGTATAGTTCTTAGATTCTGTATCAGAAAACAACATTTAATGCCCCAGCTTGAAGTTCTAGTGGTGTTTTTCTCCTTCCAGCAGATATACTCTTACACTGTATTTTCAGTGTCTGATTTCCATACCTCATGTTGAACAATCTTCTGCATTAATAGTGAGATTAATCTCATCTTTGAAGACTATGAAAACATCAAAGCAATTT
This sequence comes from Streptopelia decaocto, assembly GCF_964273445.1. NCBI lineage: Eukaryota > Metazoa > Chordata > Aves > Columbiformes > Columbidae > Streptopelia > Streptopelia decaocto. Next base: position 32,380,029 of record NC_138663.1, on the reverse strand, counting down.
TTATGTGTAAAAAAAATATATCCTTCCCTAGACCACTTAAGTGTACCAGTTTTCTGGATTTCAGCAGCCTGCATTGCTAGACATATGGACAAACAGCTACTGACAGTGTAGAGGTCACTCAAGCGTGTGTAATAGGTCCACTATGGGACATGTCAGACCTCCTGTCCTCTGACCTGACAGTGTTGGCAAGTCAGCTTTCCTCAAAAAAAAAAAAGGTTACTTGGCCTTGTCAGAGGATGTTAAAGTATGTTCTGCAGACTATGAATATATTTGTTTAAGATTTTTAATATTAACACTGTTGTGGTTGAGACTTATTTTGAAATTTGTCTCTTAGCAACGTCAGAGGTATTTACTGTAAAACACATCTGAATCAAGATGAGAGAAACTCACCTGACTTCAGAAAGTAAAATATACACAACTTGTGTTTACAAGGCAACCTATTATAGATGAATGCCTTGGTGATAACAGCTTATAGAACATCCATATGCACTGTTGGCATTTGTAAGGTGATGAAACAGAATGCAGTTTCTGATATCTGAGCTGCTTTTACTGTGGTATTTGCAAAAATAAAAATACCCAGTAAAACTAAACTTGGAATTCATGACAGTTGATTTATGTGAAAAACAGGAGCCAAACTATACCATTTATTAAAATAAAGTTCAAACTCTAAAACCATTAAAAAATAATTGTGCATTTTAGCAGATATTTAGACCACTGTAGAACAACCTGAAAAAATAGTGGAGCCTGAGGCTACTATTCTGAGTTAGAAAGAAATTAAGTTGTTCTTGTTTTAAACTAGAAAGGAAAAGAGCTTAGAAAGAATAGTTCCTCTAACTCTTCATGTTTTTTTGTCACATCTCAAAGAGAGGTGGGGAAAAAAAAAAAGCAGTAGAAGAAAACAGAGAAAAGAAGTTGGCTTAGGAAGAGATGCCCAGTCTGTGACAACAAATATTCCAGCAGCATGCACATTTTGCTACTCCTTTGTGTATAGGTTAAACCTTTGTGCTGATTGTGTGGTTTTGTAGGACTGGATCAGTGGTACTTCGGATGTTTACAGAAAGGGAAGAATTCTTACTTAGACATCACCTTGAGCTAATTGGGAAAATTAAATGTCAGCATCACTACTTTGAAATATAAGTTAACCTAAAAATCTTTGGTATTGGAAAATGGGCAGAAAAATGAGCAAAATTACATTTTGAGCTAGGTCCTCAAAAAAACTACAGTATTGCACTTTGAATTATAGCAGCACATTGATGTTAAATGTGCTGTTTGCGGTGGAATCTACAGATTAAGTTAGACCCACAGGCTCCTTACAGTGTATTGGAGGATTTAGCACCAAAGGCAGAATACACAAATGCTTGCAGGCTGAGCAGGAGGTCACTCCAGTGGGAAGGGCTGTGGAGGACAGGGTGGCTCAGGAGAGTCACACCCCTGAGTACAGACTGTGAGGAAGCACATCCCTCCACCGGAGTGTGGTTTTCACACATGCAGCCTCTCCTAGGGGTTAGACATCTTGCCAAGTCCTTCTTATAAAGAGCAACCAGAAAAGATCTTTTCTCTATCTCCTATTTCAAAAATTCAAATTTCTATCATTTCCTTATCAGAACGCAACTCCAAATCTCCCTTTACTTCCATCTTCTCCACTGCCCTTCTTTGTCACCTCCTGACTGCTGGGCTGTAGCTGTGCAGGTTGTGGTTCCTCTTTCATTTTGCATGGATTGATTGTATATTTGCTATAACTATTTTGAGTCAGAGCCCACAGCAATCTGTAGCTGGGAGGATGGTTCTTATCAGAGATGTGAGAGACCTGGATACTAATGATTCTTCCAATTAGTACTTATGCCTTTGTTACAAGGTAATAAATCTTTGTGTCTCTTATGCTTTGGGTGCATCCTATAATCCTTCAAAACCAGGGTGTTATGTAGCAGAGAAAGGGAGCAATCCTGGGAAACAGGTTTGGGGGTGCTCAGTTGCTGAGTTCAGTGGGGATGTGCAGGATGTGCCTCAAACCGGCATCAGGCTGCGGTGGCCACCCACCTGGCTTCTCACCGCTGTCGCACCCCCAGGCAATTTCGTTGTCTGCAGCAACAGGAAATTCAGACTCTCTGGGCTTTGCTGGTAAAACTCAAGTCTCTTACACACTTTGACAGCACCAAAGAAGAGGTTACCAACCAACAGAGTACTTGGGGAAATACCTTTTTAAGATTTTCAAGTGCCGAAATAAGCGGCAGTGAAGTGTTACTGGCTGGATGGCTTCTTACCATTAGGCAGTCTCTCCTTCCATGAGATTTCCCCCAGCACAGTCTTCTAGAATGAAGAGGCAATATCACCCTCCAAGAAATAACAGCCTTTCTTTCCAAAATATTTGAGAATGTTTTCTAATCCTTAGAAATGAAAGCAGCAAATGTTTCTTATTTCCCATGCAAGTTGAAGACTGCCATCTCTATTTTGGTGCCTCTCCTCAGCGTTCAGCTGTCGTTGTAGTTAATTATCTTGTCAGAGGCATCTGTAGTTTGGGGACTATTGCTTAAGTATTTTCAGCCATTTGCACCCTACAGTAGCACATTTTGGTGAGTGGTGGGAAACAGAAATAGGATGGAGCAGCAGGACAAAAAAGTGGTCAAGTTTGGCAATGAATTCATATAGGGTCACACTGTAACAAATCAGAGACTATGGAATGGATATACACCTTTAGAAATGGTAGAGAACAGCTTTACTTAACTTTGGTGTATGCAAAATGTCCAGAATCTTGAACTAATTTTTATGTTTACTCATTATATACACTCTGTTGTACTTACATGACCATATACCATTGCAATGACATATCTGTTGAACATGAATGATTCAGTCTGAGAGTTTTGTTGATCCAAACTTTTATACAGATGTTGAGGATGGAATCTGCAAGGTGTGCATCTGCTACCCATGGCCCTCCAGATACCAACTACCCTTCTCATGATGGGGCCACCTGAGAAGGGGTTGGAAAGAGGTGGCCTCAGCTGTGAAGAGGGCATCAGGAATGCTGGCCTAGTGAGACCAGCATGATGGGGCCACCTGAGAAGGGGTTGGAAAGAGGTGGCCTCAGCTGTGAAGAGGGCATCAGGAATGCTGGCCTAGTGAGACCAGCATATGCTATATCTTTTCCAGGACTGACAGGACAGACCTAGCAGGTATAGCATCTTGGTGATTTAGTGATGTTCTAGGGTTAAGAGGACTCACACAATGCCTCCTGGGCCTCCCATCTGGGTGAGAGAGCATCCATTACGCTGGAGCAGGCACATAAATCACAGGCTGACACAGATTAATGGTGATTGCCAAGTCTGGACTCTGCTGCATCTCCAAATATACAGCTTTTATGTAGGATGACATTGTCTCAAACATCTGCCAGAGGGGAACACATAGTAAATTTCTCACATGCAGTAGAGGATAAGTGTTAGATTATGTTCAACAAATAAACAAACCAAAGAAAACCTTTTCCACCTTAGTCAGAGAGCAACAATTGTCTGGATTATCCCTGTCAGCACTTGAGTAGATTTATTGCTTCTTATCAACAGCTAGTTAAAAAAACCTGCCAAAACAGTAAGAAAACAGTCGGGAAAATCCTCCAGACCACAGTTTGCTCTTGATGCCCACCAGTCAACCTGTCTTCTTTGGAAATCATGCGACGGCTGTCAATAGGGATGAGCTATGCTACTTAATGCAGCTGTGACTGTGACAGGTGTGCAAGTCAGATCCTTGCAAAAGATTTTGAAAGAGAGTTTAGTAGTGTATCTGAAAATATATAGCTATTTATGTATCATGACTGAGGAATCTTAAGTAAATTGATTAGCCAAATACTAAAAAAAACCTCTTTGATGCACTTAAAAATAAGGAGTGAGGTCTTCTTTATGAAAACAGGAGGCAGGTTACAAAAATCATTCCCTTCTGGTCTAAGATATGCAAACCATAAGCAAGTGCAGAGTCTATCTAAGGTAACCAAATGCTTTAATGGAGGCAACATTATTATATTCCTGCTTGGAGTGATGGCTGAACCAACAAAGACAGGTATCAGTGGTAAGAGCTAACATGTAACACCTAGTAATCTGTGGGTTTAGTTCATCTTGTTCTATTTTCATATACTGAATTCACCTCTGATCTATCACCTACTTTTAATTTGGATATTCAGAAATGAACAGGTCACATTTGGAGTGCTCAGTTATTAAGAACATGAGTTTGTTATGTATCTGTATATCAGATTTGCTTAATACTTTTGCATTTCAGTTATGACATTAACATTGTGCTATTGAAAACCTTCACAGAGATGGCCAAATGAAGAGATTTGGTTTAAAAAAAGCTTTGCTACAGTTTCATTCATTTGGAAGTGAAAGATCAATCAAAAAAAAAAAAAAAAGCCAGCTTGTAAAACATAAGTTATACCTAAAGAACACACCTGTGTATTGCATAGTTTCTTCCCTAGTCATATGGGCAGAAGGAATGGAATTGTTCATTTTTCCACATTGTGAACTTTAATGTACAAAATATCTAAGCTATTGTGTCTTTATAAACATAAATTCTAACTTTTATGACACAGATGAAAAAGAACCTAAATGTAGATGTGGTTTTAAAATGAAATGAAAGAAATTTTATACCTACAAAAATGAAATGCTTATCTGTGCCATCTCTGATTTTAATGGAGCCTTTAGAGTTTCCTTCCTATTCCCACTTACATCAGATCATATGGGTAAAATACACAAATAAGGGAGATCTCGGTGTTAGAGTGACAATGCACAGATGGTTTTAAATTTGATGCTGAATTCACAGTCTGGATTTTTTTATAAATGTTATTTATTTCAAAACATCCTTAGGTTTAAACTGAGGTGTAATGTTCTGCCAGCAATTGCTTTAACAGCTCTCCAACAAAAAAAAACAGGGACTCACTTTATCTCCGGTTTGTATTTTATTAACTCTGTAAAGATATGTCACTCCTGTCCATCACTTATGTTTAAGACTTATTTCACAGGCTGCAACAATTACTTCATACATAATGGATACCTTTTGTCTGAAAATAAAAGGAAAACTCCAACAACCCAGAAACTGCATTTTTCTTCACACATGCTCGTTTTCCCCATAGAATTTTAAAGAAGTGTTTTTGTGAAAGACATTTTGTCCATAATCTGTTCATTTTTTATCAGCTAGCGGAATCTAAACATGAATGACTGAAATGCAGTCTCTTCTGTTTTCACAGCTCCCACTGTCTCACATGGCAAACTACCTAACAACCACCTCGGCCAAGATAACTGCATTTCTCCCCACAGGTCTTTTGTCAGCTTCCAGGGAGATGACACAAAGAATTAATTGGCTATTAATCCTTACATCAGAATTAGAAAGCTCTTTCAAAGCTGCTTTCTGTGGTCACTGGTCCTGGAGTGAGCAGGGAAGTTCCCCTGGGGACAGTGCAGCAGTGAGTGCATTCACCTGGGAGGTCCCCAAAGTCTGATTTATGACAAGTGTGTTAATGTCCTGGCTGCTCTTCCTCATGTGAAGCTGCTGCCCAGCTGCTCCAGTAATTATCTTACTGCTCACCTGACAAAGACAAAGTTACGGTGTGATGAGGTTGTAGGGAAGGCATGTGGCAGGAACATCAACTTATTAATTTGGGAATCTATGCACATCTTGGTTAAGAAAGCCTCCGTTCAAAACAACATGTTTATTGCGTTGGACGAGCTTCTTCATTACCTGAAAATAACTCATAAACTGGAGGCTTCTTGTCTGACATTAGAAGCAACATCTCCACATAACACATTTGTACGAGCTCACAGTTTCACTAATTAGCTATTTTGTAATTGCTTTGGATAAAGTAATTTTACCCTCTTGAAATGTGTGAGCATGTTTAGCAAATTGTCTCAAAGTGCCATGTAATTATTCTATTTGTGATGGAGTTAAATAAAAAATACTGTTTGCTGCTTTGCTCCCAAATCAACAAGCAAGTCATTTTGCTACTTTTAGAGACACAAAAGCCGCACAAAGGCCACCGTGTTTTGGAGAGTGGCTTCCATAAGTGTGAAATGTGGAAAGGTCCAAAAATAGCTCAAGTGAAACCTCAGCCTTATCGGACAAAGTGCCGAGCAGATGAGGATGGTGAGGCAGGCTCTGACTGGAATAACGTAAATCTAAATAGTCAGAGAGTGAGGGAAAGCAAACATTAAACATATCTTGCAGATGGGGAGCAAAGGCACAGAGCAATTAAGGTCCTGATTCACGAAAATACTTCAGAACATACGTGAATCCCACTGAAGTAATTAAGTTCGGCTCCTGGGGAATTACTCTAATGAAATGAGACCTGGGAAATTGCCTGCAGCCACTCTTAAGCTTATGAGTGAGCCAATGGGGGGTTCTGGTCTCCGAAGTCCTGTTTTGGTAACTTCAGCAGTGTCCTTGCACCATCCCTGCTGGCTGTGTTTAGTTCCCCAGACTTGAATTGTGTTGCTGGGCTTGGTTGTGGAGCCCCCATGTTCCTCCTTGCGCTGGGGAGGCCGTGAGGTCTGCTGTTTTTATTTTTTTGTTTGTTTGTTTGTTTTCCTGGGCAAAGATTAGATGCAAAAACAATTTTAAAAAAGGGGAAAAAGCACCTTTTCTTCTCCAAATCTGCACACCTTGGATTACATGTCACTACACTCAGTTATTCAGGTCTCCATTAAAAGCAAGCAAACTTGTAGTTAAACTGGAAGGAAATGGTTGGAAGAATCTTTCCAATTGAGCTTAACTTGAAAAATATTCTGGAATTTTTCTTTTCTTCCCAAGAAAAAATACTAGTATCATTTCAGGCATGACAATACAAAGATGCATAGTAATTGTTTTTTTTAGATGGAAAGTGCAACACTTTGTAATACTGCTTGGCTTTCCTACTGATGTGCTCCTCATGTTTTTCTTCTCTATAAGATGTATGTTTATTTCAAAAGGAAAGATGCCATTTCAAAATGAAATAACAAAATTCTTATTTTCAGTTTCTTGCAATAAAATGGTCAAACTTTTTCAACTGAAGCTATTCACAAACCTGGAAAGCAAATTTCCCTTCTACCTATATGGCAGCATCGGGGCAGTGATTCTTGCTTCTTCCCCACCTGCTATTGTGCAGAATTTGAGCAGTGAAAAGTTAATGACATTTAACATCTCAAACCCTTTCACTGGACAGCCATAAGGGAGGTGAATCATACCTCTCAAAAACATTGGTTTAGGTTCTGTTGCAGCTTCAGTTACTGTTAGTCCAAGGGAGAGGACTCAGTACATTCTCTGGCAGCAATCACTGCAGCAAGTGTTACCTCCTACATCGCTTCTTTGATGTAGTGAAAATACAATAAATAAATAATGATGGTAGATCTGGGATGTTATTACAGCATGTGCTGGGCCAGTTGGTTTGGGGCTAAAAGGAATCTATTTGTTTTTCTTGGTACAGCTGTTTTCTCCCATATGTAGTCATTTGGACTTGGAGTATCTCATAATAATCTTTCTTCCTGGGGAAAAAAATTAAAAAAAAAAAAAATACAAATTCTGAGTGTTTTCTTGTGTGTAGTTTTCAGTCAGTTGGTTTGATAGCTGCAGAGGAGGTACTTGCCATCTTGAAGGCTGACTGTCACATGTAAAGTGTCTCAGCTACTCACATGAGCTTTTGTTTCTCTCCGGTTCTCAGTGCTGCTGGTCCTGTGTTTGGCTTATGATCTGTTGCTAGGGTGTATTTCCCTGGCTAGTAGCTGGCCACGTTTTGTTGATGTCTGGCATGTGCTGCTCTGCTTTTTATTCATGTAATTGTTCAGCAGGAAATACCTATTGGCTTGTTATCATCTCGTGTTGAACAGAGTCCTGGTGAGCAGACAGCGAGGAGCTGCAACACAGTTGTTTCTGCTCTCACACATCATTCTCCAAGCCTAGTACAAAGCGTATTTGTTTTCTTGTTTCACAGAACACAAGTGTAATAAGTATCACATCATGTGATTCTCTTCCTTTGATTAGTCCTGCAGGAAACTCACCCTCTCCTGCTAGTGAGATCCACATGTGTGTTCTTTCCAGGCTGCATTGCTAGACCTTGCTGTGAGTAACACTAGATTTCTAGAGTTAGCATAATGTATTAACTTGTCTCTGAAGAAGCCACTATGAATAAATGAGCAGTGCTGTGACTTCTACCCTGTTGTGCTGCCAGTAAGAGACCTGGGCTGTAGCTTCAAAAGCCACTGATGGGCTCTAACACATCACCTAATCCTTTCTAGCCAGAAGACATGTTTTCCCAGGATAAGGCAGCTGCCAAACTCTGAATGCACAGTCCCAACATAGGAAGGAATTAATTCTGATTGAGGTGTTTTAGCCCTGTAACATGCACCTACAATTATGATGCTTCTTTAGGTTTGACCATATGCAGAGGTAGCTTATTGACAGCTTAAAAAAAAAAAAAAAAACAACACACACAAACAAAAAGATTTCATCCTGGTAGCTGCAATAGACCTGAAATGTTTAATGTTTGCCTACAGAGTACAAATGGAGCACCTGCAGTGGGGGATTGACTAGTAGCTGCCAGCTTCATTCAGATTTAACTTTTAGCTGTGTATCTTTGCAAGGGGATGTCCTGCATGTGGTTTGGCCAGGGGAGCTATGTCTGGGAGGCTCCTCCTATGGACTGGGCTGTGTGTATGCCCCCATGCTGACTGCCACCCAGCAAATGGAGCAAGAGCAAGGTGGGGGTCTCCTGAAACACAGCTCCCCATGAACTGGGCTACCATGGAATGGACTTGGAGTGGAGCCTGAAACATCAACAGCTCTGTGCTTTCTACTTGGGTTTGGGATTTCTGAGGTTCAGCCCTTTTATTTTCATGTAGTTTGGATTTTAAAAGGCCTCTGCTGAATGGTTTAGTTTCAGGATTCCTATCGATCTTTCCTGGGGGAACTACACTCGACCCAGGAACGTGATGAGTGCACATTTGGACAGACACTGAGAGGGGGTTGAGGAGCCTTCAGGAAAGGTGTTATGTGGGAGAGGGCTGTAACAAGGTATGTAACCTTCAGCCCTCTTCCTGCCCATGTCTCCAGAGCCCTTGAGGAAGCTGGCAGCCAGAGTGAGCTCCCTGAATGTCTCTTTTGGAGAAACCAGCTTGTTCCTGGCCACTTTCCCAGATGCTCCTCAATAAAGCAGGAAATGGGAGTGTGAGGTGGACAGTACATAGCAGTAAGTCTGATCATTTTGAGAAGGCTCCAAAGTCCTGGCTGCAGTGAGGTGTAATGTTATTCTGGTTGTCTACTTGTGTGCATCTGCGTCGGAGATCATCTCTGCTAGGGATTTTTAGGTTATATGTCCAGTCCTATTGCAGGCAGCTGTGAAAGTGGTCACAGCCACAGTACAGGCCATGATTCAGCTGCCTTCCACCTACAGGATACCTCATGGACAACCCGCTGTTTGCCTGCAAGAGATTTCTCTTGCTCCAGGCCTTGGCCCCAGAAGCCTCCAGCGTTTCATACCACAGAACCTCTGGCAAGAGCTGCTCTCCAGGCTCCCCTGGAGCGAGCCTGGCAGACCCCTGTGAGAAGGTGGATGAGCTGCCAACCCACTGGCAACTGACTTGGTGTGATTTAAATAACTGCGTCCAAAAATCTGTGAGTGAACACAGCATTTAATGAGTAAAAGCAGAGATATCGGGAAGGCTGGTTGTCGCCAGAAGGGATGTTTGCTGAACTAACCTCCATGCCGCTATTTCAATGGGTTCATTTGGGAGGGAATGAATCACAGGACAGTTGGCCATTTTGTTAATGTGTTTGATTTTGATGAACAATGGAATGGGGTTAAGCACTTAATATGAAATACAGACTCTGATAACCACGACAGACTTTATAGGAGCCCATTTTACATTACTTAAATATGTCTTTTAATACAATGTAATTAGTCTTCCCATGGATGAGTGAAAGCTGGAAGTTTTCCAGGTTGTTTTCATGTAGTAACTGTAGTTCAGTTATGTCTAACCAGGAAGAACAAATTTGAAACATAAATTTTAACTGGGAAGTAAGGTGGCGGTTCTTAATGTCCAATGCTACATTCACAATGTCTTAATTCTAGAGCTAGCTGGGCCTTCTGGAACTACCCTTTTGGGATTTAAATATCAATAAAGTGAGATAAACTTTTGATAGTTTAGAAAGTTAAGACTTGAGATTGCAGTTTTATTATTATAAGACACATTTTAAGGAGGTGTCCTTCAGAAGGAACATATTTAAAACTATTCCAGGAAGCCAGCCAATATACACAAGCATTTGCTGAAAGTACATGAGAGGTTTATAAAAAAATGTCCAGGATGAAACATTAACAGCACATTGTCTCAAAAGCAGAACTACAAGACATACAAGAAGTTTAGGTGAGCATCCTATAGACAAACCAAAAGAATGCAGGACACAGCATCAGCTGCATGATTGCACTTCCACTGAGACAGCTAAAGGATGACATCAATGTGGAGATTACTACAACGTGGAAAATATACAGACACGTTTCTGCTTACCAGTCACTCATTGCACATTTTGTCAGTTCATGTTACCTGAAAGATCCTTCCATTTGCATTGCAAATGTGGCATTGTATTACTGCTCCATGGTTTAGTGCCTCTGGGCATGAATAACCCCTGTATTTTTTCAACAATTTTACCACTAACCTTGATTCTTGGATGTTTCTTCTCCTCAGCTTTCAGCTGCTCAGTCTCATTCACTCTGTCCATTCTGCTTCCCATTCTCCAGCTCCTAATTCCCTTTTACTGCAAGAACCATCCAAACTTCAGCAATCCACAGATGCAAATTTGTACAATGCATGAAGTTTACCTTTACTGCTTAAATAACTTTTCATCTTCTCTATCTTTGCCTTTTTAAAATCAAAACCACTTTGGATTAGCAATAGTGGCAGTGTATCTTTACCGTAGCCATCAAAACACGTGATGCTGCCACATGCAGTATATAGAGGTACTGCCATAATAGCAAAAGAAACAAATGTATATATAAGAGAAATAACAATACTGAATGAGGAAAACTCAATGCCTGTTGGTGACGTTTGGAGAAACGTAAGAGAAAAGGATTTCTTAGGTACAGAAATTTACTCTGAAGACTTAAAATGAGATGATCAACTAGCACATTCATAAAAGAGCAAATATTGCTGGAAAACCACGTTTGTCAGAAATAATGCAGCAGATACAACTGACAAACAAGTCATTTAGAATTCACCTCCCTGATGTATTTTGGAGCAGCACTGGTTTAAAATCTATTGCAGTGTGAGCACATTGGGTATGATCCCACAAAAATTTTGCAAGCAAAGTCTGCTTGCAAGCTAAGATTTCCTTGGACAGATGTGACTTATATTCTTGACTCATTTTTAGGGGAGCTTAAAGATTTTAGACACACTGTTCAATTTAAAATGTACTTTTCAAAGAAGTCCAACACTGCGTTGCATGTCTTAATGCTCCATCTGGGACAGAGAAGAGCAGAGTTGTCTGTTCAAGAAATAAAGAGTAAGTTTGGAGTTTTGAAAACTACATCATGAACTGACTTAACCATATATACCTTTTGATTATTTTTCATATCTGTTTCTGAACAAAGCATTGCACCATGGAACTGACTTGAGTGTGACTGCTGCTTGCTGCTCATTCATTCCCTAACATACTCCTTTCATTTAAAAAATGCAGTGCAGTGCTGGTGATTTTGCATGGAGTTTTGCAAAAGTGACTGATTTTTACAGACAGAAATAAATATCTAATCCTTGGTATCACGTGCATCTGAAACTATATTCATTCCAGCAAACTTAGGTAGTCACTGCCTCCTGTGATCTGCCAAAGCTGTGATGCAGATGTTTAGAAGCAAGTTAATGACTGTAATACCTATTCAAGACAATGAGCTATGATATCCTGAATGATCCTCTGTGGAAAACAACCTGAATTTGTACACAGTTTGTGAAGAGTGCATATCCATTCCTACTGGAGCCAACCTGGCTCCAAAATGTGCTGAATTGATTGTTTCAAAGAATGCTGGGCAAGCTCTTATTGCAGCTTTGTAGAAGCTTACTCCTGCTACAAGTTGGAGGTCTCTGAAAATCTCACTGCAGACCGCCAAGAGGAACAATACATTTTGTTGGATCAAAGACTACATCAGACCTGGAAAATCTTGGCCAAATGGGAAGTCTTCCAACTATCACACACTGCAAAAGTGCAATTCATGCATTACCAAAAAAATTGTCATTGTGACAGGTCCTGGATGTTTTGAAGTGAGAGTTAAATCGTGTGAAAAACTTCCTCATTTCACAGAAGAGCTCAGCAAAGTTTATGCACTTTAAGCTCGTGAGATGATGCAGGTGGAAGAAAAATCTCAAAGAAAACCAATATCTGATATTTAGGATTTACAACTGGTGCAGATGATTCAGATGGTTATAATTCACATTGTAATAACAAAATTGGCACCAGACACCTCCCTGAAATCTGTTATCCAGATTTCTAAAGGGTGGGTATGGATATGATTCTAGCTACAAAACATCTAGAGATTTCATTCTAGAATGAAAGAAAACTCAAAGGAACAAGTCTTGGCATATAGCAGAGTTCAAGAGTACACTAGATAAAAATTCTACATTTCAAACTGTCAAAAAAGATCAGGGCTGCAGCAGATTCTTCATGTTTGGAAAACGAAGTTAATTCCATTAGTTTCAGGGGTTTTGTTTGGTGTCATGTGCTGCCTTTATATCTCAATTTGCAAGGGTAAAAAATTATTATGTTTCTGGATTTCTCTTCTAAAAGGCACGTCTTTTTGTGTCTTCCAGAGGACTTTTATTAACAAGTTAGAAGGCAGCCACTTTCCAACCAACATTGAAAGAGATAAATAAAATAATATGTGTATTCATCTTCGACTTGCTAGTCAACTTTTTGGAAAGTTTTCATATACCTGATATAAGCAGAACTTCTTTGAAATTACACTGATTAATATGATCATGGCTTTCCTGGAGATATTACAGACATCATAAATGTTTAGGCTAAATATGAAAGGAATTTAGTAAACACTTTTCAGAGAACCTATAAGAAATGACAGTATAAGGAGAACCTTATTGCTTTTCAGAGTACATTGTTCTGGAGACCAGGTACAGTGGTTCAAACTGGATTCTTAAGAGATTCTGTATTTGTGTCATTTGCATTGATTTGCTGCTTAAACTCGGTAAATTATTCAATACAGTTCATTTGACATTGGCCCAATCTCTATGTAAAACTTAATGAAAAAGTGATAGAGTTTAGTTACACTGAACAGAAACATTACAAAAACCTGTGTCTTGCCTCCTAATAATTTTCATATTTGCTGATATCTTGCAAGTAAATTTTGCACAAACAAATAAAACCTACAGATCAATATATACGTATCTATATATACTCCGCCAATATGTTCCTTCCCAGAATAACTCAAGAAGAATTTTTAGAAACTAAAAGTAGATCAGTTTTCTTGGAATTTATTGGTTACTGCAGAAGGGAAATATTTTTATCTGTAGTCAAAGACAGTACTGCTGTGCTGGTGCTCAAGGCATTGGGGTCTCAGCCATTCTGGTGGTTACTTGTGATGCGCAGACAGGAGCTGCTGTTGCTTTGCATGAGAAATCATCTAGTCAAGCCAATAGCACAGGTGACTAAATGATTCCTGTGTAGAACTCAATATGTTTTGAATTTACATTTTTGGCAAACTATGTGTATTTGTAAATCCTTTCGTAAGTCTGCACATATTGTAAACAGGCTGCCTGAGCTTAACTAGGATATACTTTTAAAAGTATCTAATAGAACTGCAATTAAGTCTAGAGAAAGAGTAGATTTTTTTTTTCCCAGATAAAGATCTTATTCTGCCTACATAAATTCTGCCTTTTGCTTTGTAAGATGAGGTATTCTGATTCCCTGTAAGTATTACAGTACTATCTTTCCTAACAATTATCTCATTCTACTTTCTCCTTTATTTTCCCGAAGGGTTTTTTTCTCCTTTAGCAAAGTCTAATTTGGCCAGATCCACCTACGTATGCTCAGCTTTCAAATGATTCATTTCAGATGTTTCTCCGGCTTGTTCCATGGCAGCGTTTGTTTCCATCGTTCTCCATATGTCAACAGGTTATTTTGAAACAGGCTCTCTTCCCATTTTGTCAACAGGGTTAGTCGTGTTTTCTGCATGTGGACAATGGGTATAGAAAAGGGTGTACAAGCTTTTTAAGAGAATAAAAGAAATACTGAAGCTTTCATCTGTCATTGGTTCATAATGCTTGCATGTATAACGGATTAAAATCTTCCCTATTTTTCCTTATACCTGACTGGTCATTCATTTGCACATTTTTTTCTAGTTAGGCAACAAGATTGCCTTTGATTTCTCATGTTAATTTTGAGTTTGATGTTGTGTCAAGTGTGAAGTCCAAGTAAAGGCACATGCTAATTATGTCGGGTTTTATTTCTGTGATTGTACAGATTTTTCCTGCAGATACTTTCCCCCTTCAGCATTATTACTCCCTCTGCAGTAATTAATCTTTCCCCATTTTTAGGGGGCTACTGTTCAACTTTTTTTGACAACTGAAGAAAAGCATGCAGCTCCTATTCTCCTTAGAGGTATTTCAAATATTTTTCTCATACATAGATCATTGATTTTAAAATAATTGTTCTTTCCAACGTACTGCTCCCTCTCCCTCAGCCTTTTAATGTCCTACAAGAAATACTGAGCAAGATGGGAGAAGCTAAGGGTCCATGGTGTAACCTTCAGTGCACTGACCTGCTGCATTTTTCATGTTAGACTGTTCCAGCTCTTCTGCATTAGCTAGTTTACAGGATTTCAGAGAGCAGAGGTTGTTTGTGGAATGTAATGTATCAGCTCATTCTCAGAATGAAAACCATTTGGTGTTCTTGAACATACAGAATTTTTTAATTGGCAACTACTGCATTTTAAAAAGGTCTGTAATTTGCATTGTTACAAACCTTTCATGCAGACGTAGTGTTTGCAATCCAGTCACATTTTTACTTAAATTTTAAGGCATACTTTAAAAAAAGAATCCGCTTTGCAGATAGTGCTGTTGGTAACAAGCAGATTTTAAATCATGCCTACCACAAACTTTGTGCAGACAGTCAGACAATAGAAGGCCCGTGTCCAACTTGACAGATGTTAGATGCAGATTTCCATTGTCTAGCTTGTAGTTTACATTTTTTCAGGGAATTTCTGCTGTGATTTTATTCACTGCAACCAATTGTTAAAAATTAAACTCCAAATCCAATGTTGTTGTTAATAATGTGTCCAACAGGTGGCAGATTATTTCAGAAGAGCAAAATTTACCTGAATGAATGATGCTCTGAGTGCTATTTTTACGAAATGGATGTTTAACTTACATTATTTATATCTAAATACACTTAATCAAATGTAGTTTAGACTGCAGCATAAAGGAAAATAATTTTGTGCCTCATGTTGTATCTCCATCTGAATCCCTGAGCCTTACAAAAATGTCTGTGTTTTATGTATATAACAGGTTTATTGGAAGATGAAAAATCACATCATTCAGCAGGAAAATCCCATACGAGTATAAGGGCGCAGATATTGACTTGAACATGGGCAAACAGAACAATATTTTTGAGTGGGTTTTATTAATTAAACTGGTTGGGATTTGTAAAGCTGGGATCTATATATTGCCAAACATTCCTCTCTCTGGAAACAATTCTAAGATGCTTTTAGAGCTGTTTGCTGCAGTCTGTGAGGATAATCAGCTGGAGCTGGACTTCTGCAATCATTTAGGGTTAAAGAAACTCCCCAAATAAATACCATGAAGGCGCATTGCAGTTGAAGTCGTCAAGGCGGGGAAAGCTTTCTGAGCACCACGCCTCCTTTCTCTGTGCATCTGTAGGAAGAAGTAGTTATTTGTCTGTAACAGCAAATGGTTCTCCCCACCACACCAGTTCTGCTGTGCTGCTTGTTTTACTGGCAATATATCAGCAAGTTTCTACCAGTTCTTGCACCTAATGACCCAGCACCACTCAGCATCCGAGGCAGGTGACTACCACAGCACAGTCTGCATATGAATAACCTGCATAGATGCTTAGATTGCATTTTTCATCCCTTTTTGTGCCTTAATGGGAAGGAGGAAGCACTGGTCAGGCATCAGAAGCGAAGCCCCGTGGAGCCCAACAGGGTTGCTCCTTTACGACCTGAATTCGGAACGTAGTTCTTTCCCAGTGCTGCCAGAGCAATGTCAAAGGAAACCCACATGTGATGGAAATGGTGCACTGGTTCCACCTTTGCGTGATGTTGCAGCCCTATAACGCTAATGAAAGGCCACCTATGCTGTCAAAATGTAATTAAAATGTAAACTAATCTCAGTACCCAAAGGAAAGTAAGCATCTACCTTTATCAGCCCCAGTCATGACTTGCTGCTCTGCGGTGTAATACGCCTGACTGAACATCCAGTTGGAGCTCAACCCACTCAACTTCGCTCTAAATTAACAGTGACAACAGCAGGAGAGACATATCTTGCAGGAGCAACTGGAAAGTTTCTTTATCAGATACTTGACAAATACTACTTTTTCTTTAGGAAATTTCAATTCATTTCTTGCTGAAATAGTAGCACTAAATATGCATAGCTAAAGAATTGTACATTTCTAAGTATTTACCACAAAGCCCCATAGAAAGTTTGATGTATGGTTAGCATATGCTGTATTGAATGGGAATATAGCTAAACTATGCTAAAGCTGGCATCGTATTTCTTGCGTTAAGTGAATTTAGTACGTAACACTATCTTGAATGAGACTGAAACTGTAATTACTTGGATTTGTATTTCATACTGTTTTTTGTGAAATAAATGTTACTATTTCTATTGTACTAGAAGAGATCGTTTGAAGTGGGGGCGAGCAGAGATAGCTTAAGTGACACACAATCAGTAAACTGTGTAAGATAATTGTCCAGAGACAGTTTTGGTCAAAATCATTCTTTTTTTTTTTTCCTTTTTTTTTTTTCTCCCCGCCCCACCAGCATTATAAAAGTGCCTTTCAAGCATTTCAGAGTGTTCTGGGAATACTGTCTATCTCTATTTTTATCCGTAGTTTACAAAGCCTCTCCAGCTGCAGACAGGCAGCTGAAGGAATTCAGGAGACCGCGGGTGACATGCCGAGCTGCCCTTTGTAGTTAACCTGAGTCTGTCTGCGGTTCTACCTAAATGAGTTATGCGTTGCTTTCATCTTAGCTGCTTACAACACGAAAATTGCTTCGTATAAAAGGGACAGCATTTGGCCTCGCATGCATTACCGTGCTGCTCGATTTAAAAATCTGACTGTATGTTAAGAGTATATTTATCCTTACAGATCAAGATAATTGGCTGAGGAAATTAAATCACCAGCACATGAGCAACAAAAATAGATCTTGTTTCAAGGTGCTTCTTTACACCTTTTGTGCATAAAGCTGCTGATCTAAAATAGTTGTATAATGTCACCACTAATTACTGTATTTACTAGACTACAAGGCAAGGTAGTGAAGCATATGCCTAGCTTCAGTAGAATCGCTCTTAACTTAAGGTGAGTTAAACTTAAACTTTTGCTTCAGTACCCAGGAATTTTAGTATCTTGTGTCAGTGGGCATAGGCGAGAAAACAGTCACCTCTCAAAGAAGTCTTGGAGTGTTATTGTAAGAAAATGCATGTAAATATTTACTAGTGACAACACAAATGGTAGTCAGTCAATAAGGGTGTAAAGTTGTTCCCAAAACCAACTCTTGATAACCTGTTAACTGGGTTATTTTTGAATGACATTTACCTGAATGACAAAACACAGTTGCATGGGTCTGAAGGAAACAATTCCCTTTCTGATCTTACACTTATTTACACAGTGAATTCTTCTGAGCATGCAAAAGATTCAGGATTCAATTTATATAAATCATGGGAAGATTCAGAGAAGGTCAGTCTTACGTTTCTATTTGGTTGAATAACCTCAGATATAGCAAATTCTTTAAACTTCTGAGATGAGACCCTTTAATTTCAACATAACTACAAGGAAACAATAATGGAAGCATCTTCTTTGCAAGGCCTGTATGGCTCACGCAAGAATGTGAAGAACGTTTTTTGGAATAAACAGAGTTTATGCAGCAGGTAATGGCGAGAAGTAGGGAGGCACAATGTCTGCCTTTGTAACATGGTGCCGTTCTTTGGCAGAGGCAAATACAGAGTGACAGAGAAACTTGCAGCTGAAACACACAAAAGAAAGAAAAAAAAAAAACAGTCTGGAAAGAAACTGGCCATGATTATTTATTGGATCAGACAGTGCACACCCTGGGGATATAAACCAAAGATGGTGGCCACTGCCATATACTGTAGGTCCAGTTTACTTTTCCTAGTTGTTACTTTCTGTCTATTTTCCTTAAATTAGGATGTGATGAAGCACATGGATTTTATTCTCTTCCCTCCTTATCCTTTAGGGGCCTGTTGCAGAGCTGAGGCTGGGGTACGAGCATCGCAGAGCCCAAGTTTGGAAAAAAAACTGGCTTCTGTCTGCACACCCAGACTTCTGAAAAAAAACCCAGTATATTTCTTGCTGTAATGTTTGCAGAGGGAATTGCTAATGGTTTCTGTTTCTTTATACATAGTAGTTAATATGTTATAGATAACATAAATGCATGCATTGCAGACTGCACCAGTACATGCCTAAAATGTGACTTTCACAAAGATGAAATAGTATTTCAGGAAATCTAATGCTGGATCTATGAGAGTCCAGTGAGCTGCCAAATCAAGCAAGATTCTATCCAAAATTTTGTTCCGTTCCTTATGTGCTAAAGTTTCAACCTCACTTCATTCAGGTGGCAATTACTGAACCTGAAAATTTAGAAAGCATGAATAACTACATGAAGAAAAACCCCGTGGCAATGGTAGTTTATGCTAAAAAATATTCTACTACATCTATGGCGCTTCAGTGTTTACCTGCAAATAACCAAGAATTATCTGGATCCCAGTGAGTATTTTAGCAGAACATAATGTCTTTTAAAGCTGATTATGGTATTTTTTAAGCTTTGTTTTTTTGAAACTGAGCCTCTGAATACGGTGCAACTTTACAGGATACCATTAAAATTCTGTGTAGCTAATAATTACTTGCTGACTAATGAGTAAAGGTTGTTCCAAAGCACCAGGTGATAGCAATCGCATAATGGAAGAAGTGATGAAACCTTGAACCACAGTTTAACAAGACAGAAGTTTTATTTTCAACTATCGCACCATTCACTCCTGACCAGTAATAATTCTCATTTTCTTCCCTGTGTTGCCACAACATGTATCATAGTGCTGCATGAAATTTTTCAACTAAAAAGGAAACTCCTTAGTATTGACTTTTTTTAAAAAAGAAAATAATTGTTTTTCTAAGCATGTCATATTTGTATGTTTTCCATCCAAATCTCTCATTAAACATTCATGTTTATGAAAAATACTTTATCAGAAAACTAGTAACAAAAAAAAAAGATTCAGTAATTTTACATAACCATTCCTGAATTTCATCTAATACAAAGGGTCTGTTTTGAATCTCATGAAGTAAACTCAACCTGGAAATTTTATTAATACTTACAAGAATTTGGCTATTGAGTAACCTTGGATTTCTTCTGTAAGTCACGTGCTGGATCCTTTGCTCTATGAGCAATATTAGGAACTGGAGACGGACTGGTTGGTTTTGTATTTTTTTTTCAGTATATTTTCTGGATTCACTTTTGTATGGATTTGTAGATTACGTTTGTTGATATAGGCTGATGAAATGTGGGGTGTTTGGGATTTTGTTTTCTTGTGTTTAGCTAGCTGTCTGGTGTACTGTGAGAATTCACTGTGCCTTTTACATGAGACTACGTTTCTATGTCTGTAGTCGGTTTTGGAAGTTCCCTATCCCCCACTTTTTATTTTTTTACAAGGAGGTGTTTACACACTCATGCGCAAATACACGTATGTGCATTCTGACCTATCAGCTGGTTTGTGTCATGATGATCCAAGAGCTGGAGTTTAGCTCTGTATGAAAATAAATGGGAATTCCAACTCTGAACATCTTCAGATTGTCAGTGTTTAACTCTCTCTCAAAGGCATCCAAAGCTCAAGGACAATTTTATGTTATACTGGGCAAGAAAGCCTAAAAAAAATGCATAGTCAAGGGATTAGTTGTAAGGAACTGTTAAATCAGAAATATAAACTGTTAAGGATGAAATTATGGACTCCAGTGCAAAAGTAGGTTTTCAATAACTGCTGATTCATGTTGGCCACCAAAGCTTCTTACTACTAAAAACAAACATGGATGTGCTCTGCCCAAGGCATTTTTTCACTTACTCTTGCTTTGTCCTGGAATGCTCTGTCTCATTAAGTGACTGATCCTGATCACAAAATATTGCATGCTACAGGATCAAAACCCACAAGAATCTACTTCCCTTTCTTCCCTTACCAAAGCCAATTTTATGCAAGCTTATAAATATGCTCCTATCTAAAATCTAAAGTAAATTTAAGTCTTTTAGTTCCCTAGCCAGCAATCATTGCTTAACCAGCTCTCCAGATCCTGACAAATTCGAGGGTTTTAATTTAGATAATTTTATTAATAGGTATTATATGCTATCTTCAAAAAAAATGCACTTGACTTAAGGTAAAAGAATCTGTTTTTGTACAAGAGAGAGCTTTTAATTTTAATTTTTATTATTAGTACAAAAGATATGAAGAAAGCATCTTAGGAATTATAAGAAGATAAACTGTGGGCACTCTTTCAGTGAGAGAGTCTGAAAATCAGTACTGTTTGAAAGAGAATATTTTTCCAGCAGACAGTAAAATGTCTTCAAGTCTAAGCGATGAACTGAAAGTCAGATCGTAGTCCTTTTAATTCAACTGCATTAATAATCTAATTCTCTGAAAAGGTTATTTTAATACAAAAGCAGAAAACAGAACAGTTAAAACCAAGGGGAAAATCTAATGCTGTGCGAAAGCGAACCTCGCTTATTGCCAGATTTGACTGATGCTCTTCATAAAATTTTCATTACCACTTTGCAGTAACATCGAGAAGCTTCCCAGAGTGAAAGACCATTTAAAATAGACAACCCAGGTGTTGAAGGCGAAGGTGGGCAAATGGGGAGAGGTCCTGCTAGGAAGGGGCAGTGGGGTCCAGGGGAGCCGCTGCCCCCGTGTTCCAGTGAGACTCCCGCTCCTCCCAGCATCGCCTGGGCCTTTGGAGCCAGAGCTGCCCCTCCATGGGATGGCACAGAAAACCCTGGGGGTGGTGTGTCCTTATGGGTGATATCTAGAAAAGGTAAATCTACCACATATCTAGAAAGTATATAAAAACAGCTATGGTCACAGGATACCCAGGCAGGGAACAAACCTGTGATAGGAGACCATCCCTGCTTCTAAGAGGCAAAAATCTTGAGTGATACAGTCATTTTTTCTAGCATTTAACAAGCCCACCATCCTGGAAGGCACCTTTATGTCAATGCACAAATCAGAAAACACTTCTTTAGAATCCCTCTCAGTACAAGTGCAGCTTGTCAGGTTAAATTGTTTATGTCTGTGCTACATTCATCAGCCTCACAAACAAACCAAGCTATCCTGCCACTGTTTGATGTGTATTTGCCAATATGACAGCATCTGCCTTTAGGTTTTTATTAGTTTCGAGAAGCAATAAACTCCTATTTACCAAACACAAACCCTCACCCCTCCTTAGTAAGCACTGCCATACTAGTAAAAGCTCTTTCTGGTGTTATTTCATTTTTATCTCGCCATGGACACCTGATACTTCTCTGTGTGATGTGCATCCACAACCACAGGATGGTAAAACAACAGTAGATGGAGTTGCACCAATGTCTAGCAGTGGAAATTTGTTCAGCTGGTCATTGCTCAGCAGATCTCTTTGAGTTAGTGTCCTCAGTGAGCGTCCAGACCCCTTCTGCCCACAGTCCCTTGAGAAGCTCCTGTTGACACCAGTGACCTGAGCTTCATAGTGCACAAGGAGCATTTAAGCAGCACAGAATGCACTGGGCTAAATATACTTGGATACCAGGTATTTTATTATTTTCTGCCATGGCTTCAGCTCACTGCATGATTCCAGACTGAGCCGAGTAACAATTTTCATTGAATATGACAGCTGAGCCTCTGCTGTTTATAAATTTTCCACGAGTAAATTTAAAGCTCTCCTGACTTAAACATCTTCAACTTTATTAAGAGATGGCATTTTAGTATTTCTTGGCTGTCTCCCAGTTTCCTGGCTTGAGTTCCCAGGCAGATTTGATTTTGTCAGCTGCTGCCCGCAATTTTGAGCAAAAGAGGGAAAAGGCATCTTTTTTTCTCAGTGACTTTAAGGATCCCTTCTCTTCCAAGTTGTCTGATGGTTTTCTTGCTGCTCTCTCTATTCCTATGAACAAAGCTGCTTCTAACACCTTTTAGGACATTTTCTTTTTTTCTGCCACCAGGGTATCTTCTATTAATTTGCCACTTTCTATCAAAGTTATAATAGCTGTTCCTCCTTTGACACCAAGGTCCTTTTACTGGGTGATTTCTGATCCAGTCAGCATGTTGCTTTGAAATTTTTTGGCAACTAACATATCAATTAACCATTCCAAGTTGCAGTTTCAAGGCTCCAGAAAATGTCAAAGCCACACACAAATAATGGAGGCTTTCATTAGGTTTGCTTGCATTTGTTTGCTTGGAACCCACAGAGTTCAGGTGAGTCCAAGCCAAAACCATGTCCCTCCACATAGCATCAGAAGTGGTGTGAGTCATTTTTTCTTCTACCTGCAGATGTGGGAATGCTGAGTGCTGATTTACTGTGGGGCTTTTTCAGCTACCTCCTGCAAGTACTAGCCACCCTGCTGCACATTCAGATGTCCATGCCATAACCCCTCTTAAACCCGTGTTGCATTCATCAATAGAGTATCCTGGTTTGAAGGTTAATGCATTTGTTCTTGTTTGTATCATATCTCAACAAGACTCTCCAATCTGAGGAATCATTGGGACCTTTGATTTCCAGTTCAGTAATCTGACCTTAATTCTTCTGTTGTGTTTCCTGGAAAAGAAAACACTTTTTGTAATGCTTTGGTGTATGTTCAACTCAGACCTCTTGGAGTCGTTTCTATGACCTTGATCATGCTCCTTCAGTCAGTCTTACTGGGATGTAATATTTCATATTCATCCCTCAGCATATCTCACAACAGACCAGCACAGAGATATTTGCTTAGAGACCAGAGAACAGCATGTTATGATCATGAACTGTGAACTCTCTCAAAGTTGACTTCAGGAGGAAAAATATTTGAAAGACATGCTAATTCAAATAAATAGAGCCTTATTGGAGGAGCTCAGTGGACTTACTACCATGTTACGTGCAGTATGCACGCTCTGGGTCATGCAATACGGATACTCCTCAGCAGGATTTTCATCCCCCGCAGAGCCAGGAGCTGTTCCTGGCTCTGAAGTCCACCCTGAGTTGCTGAGCATGGCCACTGAAGTACAAGCTGAAATTCTGCAGCTTCCACATTGCTGGAAGCATTTCAGCTAAAGGCTGTTAAACGCTTCCAGCAACGTGAAAGCTGCAGAATTTGGCCTTTGGCTGTCCAAGGTGTTTTACAAGAGGTGAACACATTGCAAGGCTATTAAGCGTACTGAATTTTAAGCACGTAATTTAGTTGTCTCCTAGAATTCTCGTTTTACTAACAGGGAGGATCAGGTCAAGGGCAATTCAGAATTGCTAAGTTAGGCTTCCACAGTCTATAGGAGCTAAGTCTCTCCTCATTGAATAGGGCTTAGGAAAATAAGGAGCCTATCTTGTTTAAGTGGTTTGCACATATCTTCTGATGAGCATACAACCAAAGGTAATGAGACAAATTTCAACCAGATGCTTTCAAACTCTGTAGGAATTTAGCTTGAGAAAGGTTTCAAGACATTGTCCTCAACCAGCAGAGGCAGTTAATACAGTAGGAGATGTATTTAGAACCGATAATTCCTCCACAAACTGCCGGGGGAAAAAAAAATAGTAAAAAAAGTAATATGAGCACCATACATTCTCTTTTCATATAATTTTGTAATTATGTGTTTCATCCTGGAATTGATTTTGTTCTGCATCTTCATTTCAGAGAGCTTTACCACTTCTTGTTGATCGGCAGTTGTTTTTTTTTTTTTGATGAGAGAAGAGGCAAAATGTCAACTGAATAATCTTTATATTTCCTTAATTAAAACAACAACAACAACAAACCCCAAATCAATAGTACCAGAAAATCCTAAAATAACCTGGATGGCCAGATACACCTCGTAGGCTTCTATACAAGCAGTCAGATCTGTGTATAAATTATGTTGTTGATCTTGGGTAAAGAATTTTGTTGTGTTAGAATATGTTACATACTGTTGCCATGTAAATTATTTGGCTGGCACTACTGACAGTTTGTCTAACTGGGTTGCAAGTTGCTTATTAATGCAGTGTTGGAAAATCATGCGAAACTACCATTCTTCTGAGACCAAGTCAATATTTATCTACATTTAGAAGATGCAGCTGCCATGGTGATGGAAGAGCTATGCAGAGGCCAGGAATGCCTAATTCCCAGGTCCTGGCTGCAGGCATGGTGTGCTCACACCTCTCTGGCAGATACAGTCCCCATATGGCACCTGGGAATTTCCCTGTATAGCACCTGGGTAGAACTCAAAGCTGCCCCAAAACGGGACTGCGCCCAGTGTGTATGGCACCCAAAGTGCACCCTTTTGTTCCCAAACAGACTGGAAAGGCTCTTTGTACGTATTGAAGCAGGGCAAATAGGATGGTATTCCTGCCCCTCAAATCTAATTGCCCACCTTAGCTAAATTAAACTAAGTATTCCTAGGTTGTTTTTTTGTTTGGCTTTTGTTTGTTTGTTTGCTTTTCTTTTTGCTTGACTTTGGCAGTCTCAGCTCTTATTTACAGGGCTCCCTCTTTCTCTCTCTGCTGACTTTAAAAGCCAATAAATTAAAAACATATAAATAAATAAGTCAGAGCTCTTAAATCTTGCATGGAACTCCAAATTGTCCGTGGCCAATGTGAAATACTGTTATACACCAGACACCAACACAAGCACTGGACTCTTTAGGAACACAAGACCCATCCTCCGCCCTCCTTCACCTGCTTGTCAGTCAATGGAGAATAAAGCGGTAGAGGTGGAAAGAAAAAGGAGAGAAAATATCCAAGGCAGCTGTGAACCGGAGGCCAGGACTCATGCCTACACCCAAGGAAGACCACCACCACCACCACAGCTCAGTGTGCAAACTTCAGTGGCACTGCGAAACAGGCCCTGCCATGCCTGAAGGTCAGGTTTATATAGCTGCTGGAGCCAGGAGATGGAGAACATATGAAACATCAAAACATGACTTGGATGTCAAAATAGCCCTGGTAGCAACCTGCTAAACCATGACAGCAAACTTGGAAGCTATACATGAATCCTGCACTACTGCCATCACCCAGAGATGTAGTTACTGGAAGAGCTGGATAGCGAAACAGGGAGCTAAGGTGAAGCTCATGCTGGAGAAAGGAAGTGGAGTAGAGAGAAAATCTAATCCTTTTGCCCACGAGGTCTGAAATGGCCAGCTGAAATTATTCTCATGGGATTTTGTAGCGCAGCAAAAGAAAATGTCGGCAGTCAGGGTCCTTCTGTGAGTGACCTGATGCAAAACCATGCTGTAGATTAATGGTAAGCAGAGACTGACAAGAGCAGCCCAACAGCAGGGACTCCTCTCTGGCAGATACCATGGGGTCCCTGTGGACAGAAATCTCAGTTCAGTCTCTGACTTCGGAGCAGACACTGCACCATATCAATCAGCCGTGTAAATCCAACACATGGGGCACATATTTGTTTTACAGTTTTACCCACCTGTCATAACAGACTAATAGTTACTATTCAACCTTTTTTTTTTAATACTCTAATTGGAGCTGGAGTTTGTCCCATTAAGACCAAATTCAAATGATTCTAACTCCCCCCTTAAGGAATATGAGAGCATTTGCGAGTTTTAAATAACAAAGGGATCAAAGAAAAATCTGACAACTATCTAGGTTTCAGGCTATCCACCTGCCGAAACGTCCCCAGCTAGATGTGTGTATATCGACAGCACAGGGAGAGAGAAAAAGAGAGAAGACAAAGATGAGCAGATAAAGGAAAGACCTCAAGGTGTAAAACCAGATAAGCACCACAGGAAGAACTGAGATACCTATACACTGAATAAAGCTTTATACTGTGAGTAATCCTGTAGATATTAGTTGGCCCAATGGTGGAAAAAACATTTGTTACTGTGTGAGAAGAAAAACACAATTTGGCCAATAATCAAATGAGAATCAAAAGTTCTTACCAGCAAATGAGATTAAAGATTTTTTTGAAAGCAATCTTAGAGTACTTTTAACATTTATTTGTATCCAAAACAAAACTATCAAGAGACTTAATCTTTCCAGTGTTTTCACTGTTAAGGAAGAAAGCTTTACATTTTTCTAAAACTTGATGCATAAGCCACTGTGATTGTCAAGTAAGATTTTCTTATAATACATCATCCGGTTCTTCAGAAGGAAGAAGACAATGGTCTGTATACAAAATAACCTGCACATTATTATATTCTTGATCAGAAAAAGGAAAGGGTAATTTTAGACATCTCTGTAATTGGCAGCCTTGCAGGATCTACAGTAGACTATGAACTACCTCATTTGAACAGATCCGTATCAGATATGTAATTACGCTTTCCAAGGACAAACTCAACCAAATCAAAGCAGGGATCATCAGAAGTCATGCAACAGCTAGGCTCCCCGTGAAATTAAAAACACAGCAGTACCAAGAGCATTTCAGTGAAGGAGGATGTTAAATAACCTATCTTCTCCAGTTTCTTTGATTTAGTGACATGATTTTGGATACATTCTTTCCAAGTCCAGAAAACCCTCCATGTACTTTCTATCTTCCAACTAAAGAAGGATATACTGAGGTATGTTATAACCAAATGTACATAGGGCTGGCATATTGTAATTACAACAGCATTATCGGTCTTAAAAAGAAAAACTGAGGTTTCCACTTTTAACTGGGAACAGGAGGAAATAATGAGATGAAGAAAACCCTAACTATTCAAATTGAAATACTGCACAACATTTTTAATCCTATCTATGCATTCTAACTGCAAACATCTCACCTGTGATTAATAACTATGTAATTCAAACCTTTTCTTTTTAATTCCTCAAGTTAATGGAGAAAAAATAATCTGGATCAATAAAAATGTAACAGCTTGACAGATGCTGCAGATGCTGCAGACATGGCAGATCTACAGTAAATTACAACACTTAATCTATCCATGTCATTTTCTCAGGAAGAACGTAAATTCATGTAAATCATGTTCCCTCCCACTCTAATGACGCCATCCTGAGAACACTTGCAGACTTCGGTTTTCTTTCTCATGTGAGTAGTGGCTATGAGTAACAGGTCTCGGACAGCCAAGCTGAAGTGTTTACAGAGCATAGCAGAGGATGGAATCCAGTCTACCTCACCGATACTTTAGGCATGTTGTGTCAGGGTTATTGGAGACAGGGAAAAGGCTGATTTATTGCATCTAAATTTGATTCATGCAGGGAGACCACTTCAGAAAACTTACTCCACCTTGTTAGCTTCTTCCATTTCTCCCATAAAGAGCTCATTAATTCTTCAAGGGTATTCCATTTCTTCCAAACTTTTATCTTCACCTGAGGGTATAGGAACTAGCGACAACTTCCATGTATCTGTTGTGGTTTAACCCCAGTCAGCAACTAAGCCCCATACAGCCACTGGCTCATCCTCCACCCACCCCACCCTGTGGCATGGGGACAGAACCAGAACAGTAAAAGTGAGAAAACTCATGGGTTGAGATAAAGGCAGTTTAATAACTAACACACACAAAAAAACATGCACACAAGCAAAGCAAAACAAGGAATTCATTCTCTGCTTCCCATGGGCAGGCAGGTGTTCAGCCATCTTCAGGACAGCAGATACCCATCATGTGCAACAGTTACTTGGGAAGACAAAATGCTGTGACTCCAAACGTCTCTTCCTTCCTTCTTCTTCCCCCATGACATCATATGGTGTGGAATATCTCTTTGGTTAGTTGGGGTCAGCTGTCCCATCTGTGTCTCCTTTCAACTTCTTGTGTACTCCCCCTATTTATTGGTGGGCTGGTGTGAGGAGCAGAAAAGGCCTTGACTCTGTGTAAGCACTGCTCAGCAGTAACTAAAACATCCCTATGTTATCAACACTATTTCCAGCACAAATCCAAAATGTAGCCCCATACTGGCTACTATGAAGAAAATTAATCCTATCTCAGCCAAAACCAGCACAGTGTTTTTGGCTTCCAAAAGCCAGTCTTCATTATCTTCTTCAAAGGACCTTGATGAGCATGCCATAGTGAGATGCTGCAGCACTATCCCTCATGCAGGCTGGGGACTGGAGCCAGGAAACAGGCCTTGGGATCTCCTTGGGGAGGGTAACCACACGTTCCCACCCTCCTGGCAAATGCTCCAAATATCAGAACACAGAGTGTCCCAGGGGACCACCTAGACCTCACACTGTCCAGGGGTGTCCAGTGGGCAGGCACAGTGCCTGGTGAAAAGCCCATGGGAGCCCACCACCACCAGAAAGATGGCCATTTTGAACCATGCCTTTCTACCACAGGTGCACTGGCCAGTAGTAAATGAGCTGGGAAGATCTGAAGAACATGCTGCATTAATCGCGACTGACTCCCTGGTAAAATCTTCCAGCTCCTAGTTAGAAGGGGTCTGAGCCTGAGGATGAAAGCTGGCAGGTCAAGCACTTGCTCAGGAGCTAGGGTGGGTGGAAGAGGCAGACCTATGTCAAAGCTGACTAGAGTAAGGGTTATGCAGTGGTAGTCTCACATAAAATGGAAAATTATCCCAGAACTGAGTTTGGAGCACTGAACACCCTCATATATATCCTGACTTTTGTAACTAAAATATAACCTCCTCTGGTATTCTGCTCCTCCTCCACAGGAGGCCAGCCCTGGTGACACCAGGGGAGCGCTGCACAGCGAGGGAGAGCACAGGCTGTAATTAACAACTCTGCTGAGCATCTGAGCAGAGGATTTTCTCTTGGCAGTGGTTTCACTCTGTAGCATTCACAGCATTAATAAATTCCTCTTTGAAGAGGCCTCTTTAAAGTCCATATTCAGGAAAAGTCTGATTTTTTTTTCTAGACTATTTATTTTCCTAGAAATGTTAAAATCAACGAAGAGGCATTCTGACTTTTCATGGCATGCAACTATAAAAAATCAGTGATGTTACTTATTATTCCCACCAAAAGGAACAGAGAATTTCAACAGTATCTGGTCAGGTTATTTTCTCATCTCTCTCTTACTACAGAAACTTTGTTTTGAATATTGCTGAATATTTAATTTCAACCATGCTATAATTACTCTCCTCTGAATAAGTTTCAGCCCTTCCTAAATATATGGCTTTCACTGCATTTGTATTTGTATCACAGCTATTGTTTATGTCGGTTTAAATGCTTTGTTTCTCTTCATTTGGACCTTGCATTTTCAGTTGTCACAGAAATAAATTTATGGCTGAATCAGCAAAAGTTTCTAGGAGTATGCCAGTCTGTTTAAGCATGGTCTGTGGGGAAAACAACTGGAAACACGTTGTCTGCCCTCTGTCTTGCTTGAAATAATTTTTTCCGTAAAAACAGGTATGCTGCAACGGCGGTGGTCCCACCCAAAATGGTATGAGACCTCAAAAGCTGAGGAAGATGGAAAGCAAGTCAACAGCAGTGTTTTCTTCTGTCATCTTCCATCCTCCACCTCCAGGAAGGGGTACGCATGGGAAAGGAGAAGTGGAGTGGATTTGGTTAACATGAGGGCACATCTGAAACTTTGTTCTGTGAAATGGAGCTGATATGCAGAAGGCAGTCTCCTCACTTTACTCACTCCTGCCAGCTCTTGTGGCTTTATGTGAGACCTCTAATATTAGCTGGTTTTCTTCTAGCTTCAGTCCCTTGGGACATGCATGAGTGAGACTTTCAGCTTCTACTTATAGATTAAAGCTAGAAGCAAGGAACAAGACACAAGTGCACCTTAATATCTAATGAGCCTAGAGGAAAATAAAACATGCATGATTACTTTCATTTATGTCATGATTCTAATGCCAGTTTCAGGAATTTTGAAGCACACTGAAGATTTTTAGCTTACAATTTGCAGTATTCCTTATTAATGTCCTAGTAAAACACCTTTAGAAGCATCTTTAGTTTTATGGTATTTTTCTCCCAACTATCCCCAGTCCCCAAATATATAATGAGCCATGTGAGACTCTGATACTGATCTCAAAAAGCCATTGTAGAGATTAACCAGTTCATGTCTGTAAACACCTAAAAATAAAAAGTGTAATAAAAATGTTAATTATAGTGGTCACCATTAAGGTATATAAAATTCTACCTTCTTCCTGATTAGAGTTACTACGGTATCATCTATGGTAAGGTACCATGGCAACTTTAAATACTTGCAAATTGTAATTATATAGAATCATAGAGTCATTCAAATTGAAAAAGGCCTTTAAGATCGTCGAGCCCAACTGTAAACCTAACCCTGCCAATTCCATCACTAAACCATGTCTTTCAGTGCTACATCTACACATATTTTAAACACCTCCAGGGATGGTGACTCCACCACTTCCCTGGGCAGCCTGTTGCAATGCCTGACAAGCCTTTCTTGGAATAATTTTTGCCCAATATCCAATCTAAACCTTCCCTGGCACAACTTGAGGCCATTTCCTCTCCTCCTACCACTTGCTACTTGGGAGAAGAGACCAACACCCTCCATGATATAACCTCCTTTCAAGTAGTTGTAGACAGTGATAAGGTCTCCCCTCAACCTCCTTTTCTCCAGGCCAAACAGCCCCAGGATGCTGTTGGTCTTCTTGGCCACCTGGGCACACTGCTGGCTCATATTCAGCCAGGTGTCAACCACCACCCCCCTGTTAATGTTGACCACTGTGTTATTGACTGAATCACTGAGGTTTATATGGACAGAACAACTTCAACAAGAAGCACTGTAAGACAGCTGAGGCAGGCAAAGAGAATATAGCAAATCTGGAAGAGTGAAAATACTTGGTGGCCTCTAATATCTTGGATTGTGTTTAGGTCTGTATACTGTGCATAGGAACTACTGAAGTAAGAATTAACAAAGCTATAAACGTCATTCAGTAAATCATCAGAAAATAAATCTTCCCTCCTACATCCCCAGAATGGTGTCCTGTGTCTTCACTTAGCACTTAAAGATTTATATCTAAAGAGCAGGGTTAGAAAGTAAGGCCAAGTCTTTTTGAAGAATGTTCAAGATGAGTGGCAATGAAGGTTTTTGAGACATTTTATTCACCTTGGAGAAGTGCCAGCTGCACTCATAGTTAATATTTGAAAAATTAATTGGACTTGCCAAAAGACCCTTTCAAGACGGATGCTTCAGTTCCTTTTAAAAATGTTAAATCAAAATATGTATCGGCAGTTACCTTATTTTGAAACATTACAAACTCTGTCCAAGATCAAATTCATGACACAGTTACACAAGCTGATATTTAAGATCAGGTTTGGCGCCTTTATTTATTTTGGTAAGAATAGACTGTTTCTTGATCATTAACATTTAAGAAGAAAGAAAAATAACATGAAAAAGGTGATCTATGTCTTTTTTAAAGTGGGAAAAACCTTTCCCAAAAGAGGGCAGGCCTCCAACAAGTATTAGGGATTCAAAAGACCTTTTGCTTTCCATTAATTCTATGTCAGATGATGGCTGGAGCATTATAATGCTGCAGGTCTGGAGGAAAATAGGATCAGTGATCAGTGCTGAAAGGTGTGAGAGAGGCTAAGAAGCTGATATAGCTGAGATCTGAAGTAGGTAAGGACAGGGACTGTACCTGGCCCAGGTAGGATGTGCTGTGGTAGCAATCAAACAAAAGCAATGAAGAACTGAGTGATCCAGTTTTGTACTACTGATCTCACTCCATATTGCTAACCTTAGCATCAATATTTATTTTATTTTCTTTTGTGTCTCTCTTACAAGTGTTATTAAAAAGCTTTATAGGGTTTCATAACAGATCATTAGAATTTCCCCCACCTGCGATGCTACATGAATTCTGTTCTACTTTATAAAGACAGAGCATGATGCATAATATATGACTGGGGATCAATGGCCATATCTTCTGTACACATAGAGCTGGACATCAGCCAGATATTCCAGACACAAGTCTGGTTCCCAGAGAATATTTGCCTTAAAGAGTGCTATCTAAAGAAGTTTTATAACTGCCCAGTGTCTTTGTTACCTCTCTCCTCAGTGATTCTGCTCTGTGGTGTCTCTTATCAGTTTTCACATCAAATTTTCTCCAGCTATCTCCTGGTGTCCACTTTGAGTATCTGATTTTTTATTGCCATTCTTCAGACACTGAGATAAATGATTTAATAGTCATTAAACAGCACTGCAGCCAGTGTGGCACTGAAGATAGCTTGATACATACTGCTTCAGAATCTGCCTCCCACAAAGCGCGCCGTGGGCACAGCTGATGTGAGTGTGAGTGCAGATATGCAGAAAAGCCAATTAGTTTTGTCTCAGCTAATATAAAATGCATACTGGGGGACTGTTTGATTCAGGTAACTTAGGAAGCTCCTGTATTTTATGGTATATCCACTAACCTGAAATCAGAATGTCTTGAACCATTAAGTGATAAAAGATTTGTGGGGGACAGCACAGAGGTAACCACACCAGCATCTGAATTACAGAAGAGCTCTAGAAAAACTAAGTTTGCATAAAAATAGTGAGGAAAAGCCTGTCCTTCAAGGTTGTACTTCTCAATATGGGAGGCAGGCCTTGCTGGTGAGGCTCTGCAAAGAGCAGGGGAGACAGGAGCAAGCTGGTACTGCCAGAGTCCTGCAGTCTTCATGGTCCAGCTTTGAGACAAAATTAGATATGAGCTAAATACTGAAGCAGGTTTGATGTTAGTACTATATCCAGCAAAATCTAGTGGGTGATGGGTCTTCAACGTAGAAGAAAGGAAAGCTATAATAAGATCCAGTGCTTAGAAGCTGAATGTTGACAAAATTCAGTTTAGAAATAAGACTCTGAACTTTAGCTGCCAGAGTGATTAACTACTAGAATAAAGTGCACAGGGATGAGTAAATTCCTGCAGACAAAGACCATCCATTTTCCTAAATGACAGAGCTTCAAAGAGGAATTCTGAGCACAGTGCAGAAATTAGTGAGTAGGTTTTTCTAGCGAGTGTCATGTGTCATGGAAAAAGTCATATCAGACCATCAGCACCACACCTTCAGGTCTGCAGATCCTTTTCATTTGCTCCATAATTGGGTGTACATCCAAGGTCTGCATGGCTGCTGCAAGGCCAAAGGCAACACCCAGCACCACTGTTCTTCTTCAGCAGATGATCTCACTGCAAACTTGAAACTCAGGTCGGATGAACTGAAAAATTCACTCATTTTTGAACCAGCACAGAGCTGCTTCAAACTAACCGTAGTTGCTCATCTAGATTTTAAAAATCTGCAGGTTCATATTCTTTGACAAAAAACCTTTTGGTTAAGGTTTCAAATGTATGTATATGTATATATATATATATATATATATATTTATTTATTTATTTATTTATTTGGCAGAAATAGTCAAAAAGAAACTGGTAGAGTGTAGTTCATGACAGAAATCTCCAATACTGCTGAGTTACAAACCTCCTTCTAATCTTCTCAGTTTAAACTTTCTCAAGAAGGCAGTGTATCTCAGACTTGTATCTAAGCGTATCAGAAGACCCATTCTAAAGAATGTTTAAGTCACATTTTACAGATGTTGCTGAACTGGGGATGAGAAAAGGGAAAGCTTTTGGCCACTGTTCCCCCTCCAGTCTCTTGTCTTCCAAAAGGGGCTAACTGATCCCCTCTCTTCACAGAAATTTCAGAAAATGGCAGGAATTTGTCTTTTTTGGGTTTTCAGACCACATAGCAAATTCCATGTCTTTTCACAGTACATCTTCTAAAGGTGCAGCAATAACTAGAATAGGAAGTTTCACTGGGTGCCTCTCTGCCTATAAGCTCAGCAAAGTGCTTTCCTTTTGCCTACAGAGTATCTCCAGTGAGTCATGGCCTTTTGCATTGTGTCCTTCTGAAACTATGGATTATTTGAAATTTCGCCAGGTTTCACTTTATATATATGGATTTGATAGCCTCAAACGTTCAAAACAAAAAGCAGGGATCAGAAATTTGGGACGAACTACAGCTAGCAAGTATCATTAAAAAAAAAAAAATTACAATGAAAGAAGAGAGAAAGCCAACAAATCTACATAAGTATACTTTTTTTAGTGCAAAATTCCACTCTTACTCAGATTCTTGATTTTTCAGCCTGTGCACAACATTACTTTCAAATAATGAATGAACATGATTCCCTGAGACCTCAAAGTCTGTTTAGATTTTTTTTTATTTGCATCTAATCCATTTTTGCACAACAGCTTTGAGGTAGATTCCTGTAGTTTGTGCAAGGAACTTTAATCTCATCAAAAGGCTTGTATAGGCCAGAGTCAGACAAAAGATCACAAAGCTCTGTTATTGCGAAGCAATAACGGTGAAGACATTCTATTATGTGTCTGTCTGTCCCAGTAAGCTGAAGCATCAGATTCTTGCATATATGGATTAACTTTCAGTCAGCATAGATAAAAGACCGTTGGCAGTGTCACTTTCACTAAATGCTCTCACACTAGAGATTTTTTTGTCTTTTTCTGTGGCTAAGCAGTGCGCATGCAGAAAGGGGAGAATGCTGATGTGGGTGGAAAAAAAGTACAGTGGTTACCTTTTCACAGGGTGCAAACCACTCCTGCAGCTGCATCAGAGATCATGGCAAGGACACTGTGCTGAGTACTACTTATCCCTTGCTGATGGAACCTCATCACCTTCAGAGCTTTTGGAAAAAAGCATTTCATTAGAGCTTCTGCTAAGCCTTAGCAGTTATGCCAGATTTTGTCCAACAATGATGATGAAGAGCTTCTCCCTTTGGAAAAAGCACAGCTGGAGTATCTATGGGGACTGAAGTATCTATTTATGACCTGAAGCACCAGCAGCAGAGGTAGCTCCTGGTCCAGGAGGCAGGTCCCACTGGCCACAGCCACTGGTAGATGCAGTGCAGCACTGGAGGATGGACATCCCTGTCCCCACATGCCTGGTGGTGGGTCAGGGAGAGGGTCCTGTGACTGGCAATATGTCAGCTCTTGCCTTCCCTGGGGTCTGACCCTCTCCAATGAGGCAGCAGAGAATGGCAATTAGAGCAGGACAATGTCTATACCATCTTCTCAAGAGCTCTCCAAAAGCAGAGGCAAAATGCAGGAGGCTAACAGGGAAGAAAAAAAATCACTGTCTGTTCCAATGCAAGATCTACAGGGTGTCAGACAAAACTAAATGACTGGGTGAAGCTAGGCAGTAAATTCAAATTGAACAAAAAGCAATAGTCCTCATTCACATACGACCACAGGCCATTGCAGATGATAGCAGCTTACACAAGTTCACAAAGAAATTGGATGAATTCATGGATGAAAAATCCGTCTTGCACTTTTAAATAGAAAGAAACTACTGCTGGCTCAGGGAGCAGCTGCACCACAAATCACTGAAGCTGTAAGTCTGGGCCAGAGTAGTTTCATTATATGCTTGTCCTGGTTTTATGCTTTTTCCTAAGTATCTTCTATTTGACACTCTTGGATACAGGCTCCTGGACCTTTGATCTGATCTAGTTTATGGTTATTCTTGTAGTCCTATAATTTTCAGAGAACCTTGACCAAATCTATGATGTTTTAGTAAAATTTATGATTTGTAAAACTGAGTGTAATCTACTGCAATAAATATATAATTGAAGACAGGCACATATTTTTTTATTATTGATATGTTAAAAAAGTAATTGAAATAATCGTATACAAGCTGTTTCCCATTTTTCACTTGGGTACATTTAATTTCTTTTACTAACCTGCCCACATGCTTAGCTTTCTTATTGCTGCATTGTAGTATGAAGCAGGTCTGTGAAATAACTGGTGGAACACAGACAGGGGGTGGGATGTAATCTGCAGTTTGATTCCTACCCCTTTCAGCAGGAAAAAAAAAAAAAAAAATCCTAATCTGAATTTTAATACCTCCATTGGCTGGCTTGTTTTTGGTGAAATTATTTGCAGTATGTGTGTAAGTGTTCCTAAAACCTCAGTCTGTCAGATAAAATACTAAATAATAAACCTATGTGCTTCACAGCAACAGCAGTGCCTGAGGCTCCTGAGATCTGGAACCAGGTACCCTACTCTGCCACTGGTCCAGTAAGTGACCTTACCATGTTCCTCCTCTTCCTCGCTCACACATACATTTTATTACCTGACAGTTGATGTGCTCATTGTGTCTACGTTCACACCCCACGCTACAGTTCCTTTTATTTTGATGGGGTTTGGATGACGTCTGCTGTGTCCAGTCAGGCTGGTGGTTGGAGCTACAGAAATCCTAAAGGAACACAAAATCTATCAGTTCTGTGAGGAGCAAAGTTAACTTAGCTGAAGCATATAGGTATACATGGCATTTTAGCAAATGATTTGTGGGCTACTGTCTAAGAGATGCCAAAAATCAATGAAATATAAGGGAACCTTCTTTTAGGATGAAAAAGAAGTGGGAGTTTAAAGTGATTACTCATTTCTGGATCTGCTTTCCTTATCAGGGGAATGCAGCACTGAAGCTGATAATGCAGCAGTTTCCAACACTCAAAGGCACCAACTGCACTATTCACTGTTCCCTAATGCTCACAAACAACTGCCCTACAAGTTGCAGCTGATGCTAATGGATTTCATTCACCAGAACCATATGAAAGTCTAACAGCCACTGTGATTTGTCTGTTGTATCATGTTACGGCAGCATTGCTGTACCAGTATTCTCGTACAGTATTAATGTGATGCAGATGTATTAAGCTATTGCATCCCTGTTTCTACTGAAATATATTATCAGAAAAGACATGTGGATACAGTTGTACTCAGGTCTTCAAAGAATCCCTGAATGGTCCGAACACTTTAATTCCCAGAAACATTTGGCTTGTAAACTGTTGACTGAGAATGTCTAGACCATCCAAAATAATTTTTGGCAGGTGAACTGAAAAAGATCCAAACTCCTTTTTAGAAGGATGGCTATATTTCACATAGACACGTAGAATGTCATGTAACAGGTAACAAACTTTTGAATGACAGTGGGTTACAAATAACATAGCACCAAAGATACTAAACCCATGGCCTTCAAAAATGGTTTCCAGGCAAAATGAAAGCACAGGAAAATATTTCGTAGTGCTGTTTTCCCTCTTTATTTCAGTATATTTGTTTCTTAGGATTTAAAGTAAGTTTGTTGATATTGAGATAGAGTGTATCATCAGTTCAAGTGAGGAGGGGAGGCTTTATTTTCAGTATAACTGGGGGTAAGCGCTATCTACTTCAGAGGGTACTATGAGGCTTAATTAATGTTTACAGTGCCTCAGGGATCTTACCCACATTAAAGGTATAAAAAGAACTATTCCCAATTAATTTCCTACTAAAAAGCAAACTTTCATGAAGTTTTAAAGCAGAACAGTAGGTGAATTTGTAAACTCCATTTATTCGAATCCCTGGAGTAGGAAAAGTTAGTGGGGAAAGTGGTAAAAATCTCCAATTAATTTTCCTCAACTTGTGGGATTTAATTAAGATGTTAGCAAAAACCTGCAAGTTTCCTGTGGGTATTACTTATTTAATTTTCAGTTTCACGAAGACAGATCTTGCTGCCTAGAACAGATTTTGCAAGCCACAAGGAGACCAGTTCAAAAATAGATGTTAGTTTATTAAAATTGAACTGGGTACAGATCAAAATTCAGGAGTTATATGCACCTTATGCCATTTACATTCTGTAGTTTCCTCGCTTTGAATTTCTTTAAAAAGGATTGCTTAAGATCTCAGAATATGTCTCACTGGCGTAATTCAGCACCGTGTAGAGACAACTGAGTAACCTGTGAAAGAGCTAGCTCAAGTGTTGGAAGCTAAGTACCTCTGCTAGCTCAGAATTATATCTGAGTTAATTAGTCCTGGGGAGAAGAGGAATATATTAGCTGCAGTGGAGCGCAATTTAACGTAGTGATACCTGAGCTACCTTCTCTAGACATACCCTCTAGGGATATATTTCCAGCTGAGAAGTAGGAAACTATTAAAAGGACCCACAGCACTGTGTGTGATGCACCACACCAAAGAGATGTGCTCGCCTTTGCCCTCAGGGTGCATCTATACTCACGAGTAGAAGACTCACTTCCATGTGCAGAACTCTAACCCATGACCAGACGTCCTCAAAATTTTATATTAATAAACCAACAATCCTGACTTTGTCTCTACCCATCAAACAAACCAGTGTGAGGAAACATGGGAGCTGCAAAACTCCTATTTCCTTGAGGGCTGGTCACCGCGTGGCAGGTGGGGGAAGGCATCAGAGGTCATGAGCACTGTCTGTATGAGGAAACAGAAATAGAGTAAGGGATGACTGAAGACAAAAAAACAAATGGGGGTTAGGGAGAGAGCCTTGTCCTGCAGAATGTGAGTGAGCTTTAGAAGCTGAAGCTCTTGTCTCAAAACTGTGGCAGGACAGACAGGGGATTGTGTGAAGGTCTGAGGGTGAGTCCTGGCTCTGGGCAGCTCTCGTTCCCTTTTTCACTTGCCTGGATTTCTAGCTTTTCTGCTCATCTCACAAAGTCACTTAGTGCGCAGTACTTGTTACCAGGCTCTGCCACCTTGCTGAGCAGGAGAGACCTTCTGCCTTCAAGGAGAATGTCAGTACCACCCAGCATCACTGGCACTCCCCACAGCAAGAGGAGCCGGGTGAATGGATTTGAATCTATGTGATGATGAACCTTCGAGCTCCCTGCCAGCAACCTGCTTAATTTAGACACGTGAATACACCTACGGGAGTAAGTGCTTAAGGCTAAGATTTTCAAAATAAGTTTGAAGGAATTCAACACCCAACTCCTCCAGACTTTCTCAGTCTAAGTGCTTTTCTGGATTGGGGCCAGAGTGCTAATCAACTTGCAGTCCTGAGGAACTTAAATCCCAACTGCTCCAGTGTGCTGCTTGCCTTCTCATTTGACTTTGGCCAAGAGTGTGCAATAGCATCTCTGGTTTTGGAAGACTAAAGCTTCCACAAGTGTAATTTTACATCTTTTTGGATAAGGTTTTGTCTGATGTGCAGCACAGCCTGCAAAAATATATCCTCTAACATGTAGAATTCCAAGAAGTGTGGTAATATCTGTCTAACGCGACATCTGTCTAGGATTAAATCTGAAGAATTGAAACCACTTGTTTGATGAGCCATGTAACAAATACGAAAACCCATTCTTAGAATATCAATGGGGAACTTCTTTTTCTCTTTTATACATTTTTTAATGAAATGTGAGATGATTTCAACCAAAAATTATGTCTGCCAGCACATATAAGCCTCTAGGCAGCTTATAAAATGTTTATAAAAATAAAGCATAGACTCATTAGAAGACTTTGGGGGTAAAATGCAAATAGCCTAAGATTTATATGCTGTTTAGCAATATGCAGGTGCTCCGGATGAAAAGAACCAACAGAAAACTTGAGGGCATTTATGCAGACTGCATACTTCCTGCCACACAATAAGTTGTTTGTCCTCATATTTTATTCACAAATAATTTGAGACCACAAATAACGTGAGTTTGCTATATAAATCACAAGGGAAGTGCAAAGTAGTCTCTCAGAGGTGCTAGACACAAATTTATCCGTAGGTGACCAAGCAACCGATAACCATGTGTAAGGACCCTCCATGCCAATGCAGCAAAACTGACCTCTATGAAATCACACCAGCTTGGGTGGGATTCAGCAAAGTAGATGATTTGGGGGAAAAAAAAAAATATTGAGAAAAAGAAGTACAGAAAACATAGGAGAAGATGCCAGTGCTGCAGGCTGTTGTCAGACTTGACAGGGTTTTTACAGAGGTCGGGGCAAGCTGGCTGTGGGTAACTACATCAGAGTGAGACAGAGCATCCTGTAATGCATCTAGGATGCTGCGAGATAGGAATATGACAGATGGGAACTGATGAAATTTGCCCACAAAGTAGTAGTATTGACAGGTTGAAGTGTCAGTATTTTCTCCTTCAGAAAACACTTAAAACCCACCCCCGCAACCTATTTGTTATTAGATGGAAAGCTTAAAGGAAATTAATAGTGCTGTTTTACTGAAATCATTGCACTGTGCCAATCACAGGAGGCTCTTTGGCTCCATGTAAAATTTCAAAACCAAGTTCACCTCTGAAGATTCACTGATATTTTTCTCTATTTTTCTATTAGTGTCAAATACAGTATGATCTTGCTTCTGTGAGCTGGCTCAAAGCATAACTGTGTTCAACTGACCAGCTGTCACGTATCAATAGTTTCCATTGGAGGCCCTGTTAATTTGCCATTATTTCTTTTGTTTATTCTGTTAACAAAACAAACATCACTCAAATAGTAAAGTTCAATTTTTATTAGTGCCTGTGGAAAAAAATAGTCTTTATTTCAGACAGTAACAAACCCAGGGCTATTTGTTTCTCAGTTGTTCTCATGTTTAAATGCCTTGCTTATGTCTCCCATTATGACTGGGAAACTAAAACATGCCTGTTAGAAACCAAACAACGCTTATTTATGACTCACCTCTAAGGTTTTTTTTGCTCCCATTGTTCTCATTTTATTTAGTACAATTAAAATACAAAGGACAATGTCTATCCATAGCTTTCGGCACATTACCAATTATTTAAAATACAAGTCCAACACAACAGAGCTCACGCAAAACAAAATTAAATTAACTTAGCCAGCTAGTAATTCAAAGCAGTAAAATAAATCCTGTCCCATTCATTCCCTCAATTCTTCCAAAAAAGCCTTAGGAAATAGACAGTCTTTGTAGTACACTTTAAAGGTCAAAAGATTGTGTTTGAAACTTTTCCCCTCTTTTAAACTGAAGGGACTCACGCTTGCATCCCTCTGGTGACACCAGGATTGGTTATGTCAGCAAAAACTGAAAGAAACAGTATGGCAGAACTGAACTGTACCTCAACATCTAGCCAAGAAACCAACCAGCAGCCAAAAATCACGGGACACAGATCTTACGTGCTTACCGAAAAATACTGTTACACAGGCTGAGTCAGTTGATTGTTGGCTTGGTGCAACTGAGCACAAAACTGATGGAGTTTGGGTAAGAATCGTTTAGTGGAAATAAATTCATACAGTGACTGGGGGGATATGTTTGGTTTTGTTTTGTTTTGTTTTCTCCACTTTGGCTACTGAAGCAAATAAAAGCAAACACAGCCCCTCAGATTGGACAGTTCAGACTTCAGAACTAAAACAAAACTGTTTGGTTTTCAGTTTGAAACACATCAACCAAAAATTTGAAAATTTTATAAGGCTTCATTTCAGTATAAAGTTGTTTCATGTCAATTAAAAAGTGTTTCAGCTTCATTTGAGGCATCTTTATGCAAGAGAAAGCTGTGGATGAGATGAGGGAGATGACAGAGCTGTGATGGAGGAGGCAAGATTACGGCCTCTCTCCTCCTCGCCATCCAGCTCACTGCATCCTCCCCATGTGCAGAGGATGGGAACCACCATCCAAGTAGTGTTCCTGACTCCCAAATCAGAGAGGAATGCTCATACTAGTCCTGAGAACACCATTTCATTTTGCATGAAACAACTTAAAAAGCCACTGGCACAAGACCTGGGCTAAAAATGCTTTGCCTGTTCAGTGAATAACCAAAAGCCACAGGCTCTGGAGCCTTCCTCTTGTGACCAGTACTTGCTGTTTATAATGCTTGTGGACCAAACTCACAGGGCTAAAAGAAACCGTGATCTCCTGGAAGCATGAAACAGCTATCATGACCACTTGCAGTCTCAGCCCATAGCAAGAACAGAGATTTGCTGGGAGCCCCTTCCTCGCTGTTCTTGGCTATTTTGCTTGTGTACATATCCCAAAAACCCTTTCTTTGGGCATGTGTTGTTGGGCTAGATTTTGAATGCCTCACTTTGAAGCAGCCTGTGTACTACAGGTGGTAGTCACTGCAGAGATCCCTACCCTAGACCATTGTGATGG
Source organism: Streptopelia decaocto (assembly GCF_964273445.1). Taxonomy (NCBI): domain Eukaryota; kingdom Metazoa; phylum Chordata; class Aves; order Columbiformes; family Columbidae; genus Streptopelia; species Streptopelia decaocto. The sequence continues at coordinate 32,337,947 of NC_138663.1, read as the reverse complement.
GGCCAATGGGTTGGTGAGACTGACATATTCAGATCTCCTCAGGCAGAAGGTAGAGCTGAAGCTGAGTTTTGCACAGACTCAAGGAACCTTCAGATCACTAGGTGATTAGTGAGGCCATCCTCTCCACAAAGTCACACCTAGCCCCGAGGAAATACATTTATACACATCTACCCCTGAGGAAAGAAAAAACAACAAACATTTCTGCAGACATGGATTGAAGTCAAGGGCATTTTCAGGCCAACAAAAAAATTGCATTTTTCAGTGAATAATTTATTTGTTGGAAATAAATGGCCTAACCAAGAGCCAGGTATTTTCCTGCTGCTGGAATAAACAATTCCCCTTTTTCCCTGGGGCAAGAATCACACCCACATGCTTCCATGCTTCCTTCCTGAATTACCTCCTCAGACAGTGTCCATCTCTGATGAAAGAGGCCACACCTGAGAGTGGTATCTGTAAATACACAGAGGAACACCCACTCCCCTTCCACAGAGTGCCTCTTGTTGCACTCTGATCCCTAATAAGTGACCTGCCATGGTCTGTGCCAGCTTCAGTTTACAGCTCTTGCTGCCTGGAATGCTTCTAGACCAAACTGACAGGGCTAAAAGAAACCATGTTCTCCTGGAAGCATCTTGCAGGAGAAATATGAAACAGCTATCATGACTACTTCTGCATGTTTATTTTTTAAGATTAAGGAAAAAAACTTCAGAGGCCTAGCTGTGTTCTGCTTGCATTCTGCCTGTCTAAAGTCTGCTTAAAGTTTCCTTACTAGGTGTCGTTTTTCTTCAGCTTCTTGCCTTACAAAATGTGCAGCTACTTCAATGCAAATAGAGAGTCAGAGAATTAATAAATGTGCATACCCTTTCCTGTCCGCCAAAGACACTGCAAGAACAGGGTTTTATTTGTAATACTGTGAGATCTTCAGGGAAAGCAAATAGAAATTGCAGAAACAGGGTGAACCCTGTGGACACACTTTTCAGAAGAATCTCCTCTTTCATGCTACTGAGATGTCAAATCAGCAAAATGTATTCTCTTTGATAACAGCTGAGAAGCAGTGGAGAAACCAGATTCAGCTCTCAGGACTGTGGGTGTAAATCACAGCAAACTTCAATGGAATTGTACCCATAACATTACACTCACCTTCTCATAGCAAGTCAGTGCTAACATGTTGTCCAGGATAAATATAAGGGATTTCTGCTGCACATCACTCAGCATATGAGTTTTTAGTGGGGGGGAAAGAGTTTAGCTCTTCTCTGAAGTCAGTTTAAATTCATTTCTCTCTTAATTAAAGCAGGGTGTTATTTTCCCAGACTGAAGTGGATTAGAAGTACAATGGCTTCAGTGAAAGCTGAGAATAACTTCTCTGTGATGCATTAGTAGGATGACAGAGGAATGAAAGGTTTAGTAGGCCTGCTTCTCAGAATTTGTTTATACATCCAAGAATAAAATGTTAGAACAGATTTAAAAGTCTATTGCCCGATAGAAAATTATGTTCCCGAAAGCATTTTTACCACAATGACATTTAACCAAATATTGTATGACTTGCCACCCTTGGATGTAGAAAAGAAACAAATTCTGTAAGTTCTCAATGTGGAAATTTACTGTAAGAAACTTTTTTTTTTGTTTTTTATTAATATTATGTGTTATTACGGCAGGAAGAATCACATTGAAATGGTACTCTTTTCCCACAGAAACCAGCACTGTCTGGGCTTCGCATTCAGTTTGATAGTATCTGTAGCAGTACTTAAAGCAATGTATACCCAAAGTTTAGACAACATAGTGAAAAAGAAAAGCCAATTAAATATTTAATTTGTACTTGTACCTAAATTAAATGCCCTGGCTATGCTTCAGTGAAGTACATACAGAAACTGGCTTGCAATAGCTTCTGTTAAACAGCTGCCTTTCCATGTTTAGTGACTCAATATTACTTATTTCTGATTTTATTGATATTTTTTGTTTCTCTATTGTAATCAGCACAGATAAACATTTTCAAGGATATAATCCTTTAGACCCTCCTCAGGCAAAAGGACCACTTAAGAAAACACACATTTTGATGCAGTGAGGACTATATCCATGCTGACATAGCTCTGGCACAAGGAGTAACACCTAAAATAATGGATAATCGTATTCAGGAAAATAGACTGGTAATTAAAGACATCCAACATTTTAATATTTTATTTCTATATTTCATTTATTACCCCTCAACATTCAGTAAAGGATTTGGGAGTACTTGCGAGCTGCAAAAAGATTAGTACTAATCAATTCTTTCTTGTCCAAACTTAGATGTATTTCCATGCCAGTGTTTTCTGATGGCCAGGAAGCAGATTCTGCAGGACAGCTTCCCTTTGCTGACCAGCAGGAAATAATAGAATATTTTTATTGTTGTTTTGTTAAAAATTGACTGAAGCACTCTAAGAACATGGACAGATAAGAATTATATTTTTTCCCTTCTTTCCAGTGTCTTTATTGCCAACTTTACTGTGATGTGACTAAAAAAATCATTTTAATAACTCATGTAAAAGATCACTAGGGCTACAATTACAGGCAGTTTCATGCTGAACACAGCTTTTTTGACAATCAAAATTAAATCAGCAGCCTGGGGAAATTTTCCACTATATTATTTGTAACAGCTTCAAGTTCTGCCTGTTAGTGCCTTCACTTGTAAGGAGCTTTACTATACTTAGCCCAGGATGTGCACAGAAAAAAGGCCTTTATTACAAGAAGATATCTGGTTGGTTTTCATTTTAAAAAGTGAATAGTTAAATACTTTAAAAGTCTCCATCTCTCAGGTTTACAGCAGATGTTGAACTGCTATTCCTACAGTGAGGAGCTATTAAACACCACTTATCCATGACCAACAGTATGAAATCGTAACATCAGCCCTTTTTTTTGCCTAGTGACAGGACTATATGCATTAAAGCACATAACATAGAGAAAATCGAGTGGACATCCACTCATCGTTTGAGAGCAGGTTTGAATTTGCATGTACAGTTATTTTTGTCTGGTATAATCTCGGTTTCAACATAAGACCTCAGCTTTCTTCCTTACCCACACTCTTCTCTCCTCGTGCAGTAGATTACATCTCCATTTCACCTGCAATAGTGGCATGAGGTGGTCTAGCCTTCCCAACAAAGAGAAAAAGCCTTCCTTTACATAACCATAGCTCTTCTAGCTCTCTAAACTAGGTAGACCTTTGCTCATGTAGCCCTGTGCTTTTCCTTAGCTGGGCTAAGGAAAGAATGGGGTGCTGCCATACTCTCCTAGTCCTTACACAGAATGACTCAGATTGCCAAATTGCCTCATTGCCTTTTCCTTCTCCTGCTTACTCTACACATCCAGACTTTAATTCTTTAATCCTCAAGCTCCTGGCAGACCATGATCCAGATAAGTGCTTACCTCTACCTGATCTCCCTTGGGCCTTTCCCACAGCACTCTCCCAGACAGCTTCCTTGGTTCTGCTTGGAAAGAAATCACATTGTCTTCTCCAAGCTCTGTCTCCAGATGAGGAAGGAGATTGTCTTAGAAAATTCTCATTGCTTTTGTTAGCAGGGCTTGCACTCCCTCAGTTGCTTTTTGGGAACCACCAGCTGCTGGCTCCTTAGTGGATGCCATTGCTAGCACTGTCCTCTGCCAGGACAGCAGAGCCACAAGATGCCCTTACAACCATGAGAACCACCTTCATAAGGAAATTTAGAAGTACGCTGTTCAAAAGCTTTTTTTAGCACACATTTTCATTCAGTTCAATACATATTACACCTATAGGAAAAGTTCCAGTGTGATTCATGTCTTCTAGTTGAGGATTTTGAAAGTTAGATGAATGGTTTGTATCAGCACAAGGCTTCTAGCCCTATGCTTCCTTGATAGAGAGGAGAAACAGGTACATCCTTATGGTGAACCACTGCATGTGAAGGGAGGAGACTAAAACTAGTCTCACAAAATGCCTTCTCTCTGTAGACCATCTGAGGAGCCAAAGATGACTGGTACAGATCTTGCAAAATAGCTTGGAAATATCCTTAGTTTGTCGAGAGGAATTCTTTGCAATTTTCCTACTTCATCACAGAAAACAGATGTGGGAGAGACCAGTGTCTCAGGTTAAGGGTAGGTGTGAGTGCAGCTGTACCGGGGTGGGCTTGCACTGGAAATGAGCCTGGCAGTGACCGCAGGTGACAGGGTGGCATCCTTAGTGACTGCAGCTGGCTGAGGAAGACTGAGCAATGAGCCCGTGCCAGCCCTCTGCAGAGCCCAACTCTGCACAGACACACAGTGGGACAAGATGTGGCCCTTTCCTTTAGAGTCAATCTCTACATCTCTGTGGAAATCAGACATCTAAACACAAAACTTTCTGCTAGTTGAGGGTCTGGCCAGAAATGCATTTCTAGGCACCACTTCTCTTATTAATCTATCAGTATCCCATGTTTATGGCTGCAGCATTCACTAGCCTACCTGGCATTGCTGTCAGCAGCGAAACAGTGCACCTTGCATTTCTCACCTGCCTTACTGAGGAGGGTCACTGGTAATCGTCCATTGCTGAGAAGAAATCAAACTCTAGACAAAGAGAAGAAAATGGATCAAACTTACACTGGAAATTTACACAGGCTCTGCCCGCTCTTAAAACTGACTAAAATGAGGACATGTTTAAAGAATTGTCATTTCTAAATTTCCATCACATCCAGAATATCCGTATACAAAATCCTAACATTCTGTAACAGTCTGATTGTTACATTTTCCTATTTCTGCCTCATAAAAGCCTGTACTATAAAAAATGGTGGTATGTTCTTAACAGCAGACGTAGTTTCAGTCTTTGGATCAGAATTAATCCCTCAAGTTTCTCTCTCACGGTTTATTATGTCATCCAGATTTTACTCTGAACCATCCACTTTTTTCCATATGTTCTTAGCAGGAAATGTGCATGAATTTAGAAACACAGCAAGACATATGATATTCAATAATAAGAACATTTTGAAGAGACACAAAAGAAAAAATCCAAATGAAAGTTCTAGCTGGCTTCCAGCTTCACTCAGTCAAACAAGATATCCAATATTCCTTAATATGAAACTTTTAGTTATGGTAAAACATGTTTTGCTTTTCATTTATTTAGCTACACATCAGATTTTACTGTGGATATAGACTTAGAGCTTTATGTTTACTCACATGTAAATTTTGTATTAATGTGAGGTTTTTCTTAAGTTTTATGCAGACAAAAGTAAACAAGGCTTTAAAGACAAGTCTTTGTATTTTGAGATTCAGTAAATATAGAGGTATGTGAGATGCCACAGCTTGTTTTATGAATTGCATTACAGATGTTATGTATATATCCAATAACATGATGTAACTGTCTAAAAAACCTAAATGTTATACACATGTCATATCAACAAGAGAACTGCAAATGATATACAGGTAATTGTCTAAACTCAGAAAAATTATTCCCAGATATTTTTCCCATTAAGAGTGAGCTAAATAAACTGCCACAGACCTTGAGCATTCTTCCCCCGTGACTCTACAGGTAGGAAGATGATGGAAGAATAAGAAAATAAGAGTTTGCTACTGCAGAAAATAGGAAAGAAAAACCCAGTGGCCAGAGCCTTATATGTCCATAAAGTGGGGGTGAAGACAATGGAGAGGGGAATGGGAAAAGCAGAAAGGACAGGTCATGGGAGTTATACGTGCCAGAATTGCACCCCGAGTCAATCAGAGATGTTCTGTAAGTCTGTTTAGTCTCATAAAACCTGGTAAAAATACCATTTATTTGATAGCCATAAGGAAAAAATGGCAACGTTTACAACAGGAAGTAACTTTTTTTATTTTTAGGGGAACGAGATTGCTTTTTCTATTTTGTTTTGGTTTATTACTTGCATACAATGTTTCATTTTATATCCTTCTTCTCCAGGATGACCAGTGTGCAGTAGTAAACTCCTCCAATACCCTTAGTTCAGGGAAATGGAGTTAGCAGTGGCTTTCTGTCTTTGCTGAGTGGCAGTGGGTCTCCAGGCAGGCGACCAGTTGCCCACTGAATGGGGCATTTTGCTCCAGGGTGCCCATGGGATCCACCGTCTGGAGGGAGCAGGGAGGCTGGGGCAGGAGGTAGAGATGGATCTACTCCACTACCCTGAAGAAACGAGGTGAGATTGGTTTCTGTTGCATCATATAAGGATTTATTGTGAGCATTAATGGTGTTACAGCTCTCCAGTTAGCAGGCCCTGATGTTACACTGGATGTTGTCAGCAGTGTCAGGCTGCACACCCCATGTCCACTCTCCAGTCCTGGCTCTGTCCCGTCCCTGCCCTCTGCCTCACATGTTATCTTCAGCATGAGATCCACAGGTCTGCCTCCCCACAGGATAGAAAACAGCCAAGGCTGAACATTTTTAGAGACAGCCAGGACCACTGGAGGCAAAACTTTAACTACTTTAGCAGGAAAAAAAGTTAAATTTAAAATTATTTACAGGAAATTATTAAAATAATTAAAACTTCTAGAAGTACTCACCAAAAGGGTAAAGCTTTGTTTCAAGACCATAGTTAGACAATATTTGTGATTGAGATCAGCAGTTCCCAAACTGTCTTCTGCCAAGAGTCCTTTGTGGGGCATCAGTAAGTGGCAGACAACTGATCCGCAGTGTCCTGTCATCATCATACTGCTGCAATGTGATGAGCCATGTCCTAGGTGCTCTGTCAGAGAGTTTAGAATGGGTTTTCCTTCACCTTTATTTCCTGATTGGAAATCGTTTTGAGCATCAAAAGGATGAGTCTATGTTAACGGCAAACCAGAACCATATTCATTCACTATTCCAGTCAGCAATTTTTTTTCCTTTTTTCTCTCTTATTAAATAAGCCTTATATTCCAGACAAGGTGCATCTCAAGTGCATGCCTGTACAAAATTGCAATGTGAGCTCAAGCTGAAAGCTCCTACACTGTAAAGTGCTTTGGACTGTGGTATGTAGAAAATGCTAATTTTTTCTGATGATATTTTGTTGTATTGTAATTGTGTAGTCTATGTGTACCAGGTCTGTAATTTTAAGCTACCCATAGGCAAACATGACAAGTCAGTACATGTATAAATCAATGGCTGTGACAGGTGCGGGCCACTGTAACAAATCTTCTATACTTTAAATTAGTCATAAATACATGCCTTTCACTAAGCAACCTCTCACTCTCATAAAAAATAAGGTGACCATAGAAATCAGTTGCAATTTAATTTGGTATCTTAAAATGAAAGCCATATGTGGACCCAGTTTCCATTAGGGAATTCACCAAATAAACTGCATTTTTTTAAATTGTTATTAAAAGAAGAAGTTTACATCTTAGGGATGCAACCTCCATTGTTTAACTTCTTAATTTGTTTGGGTAGATTTTTTTCCTTTGCATATGGATAATTTAAAGTTCAAATATTGCTCTGCATATGTCCTGGCAAGGCTGCTGAACAGCAAACACTCCCAAGTTCGGCCAACACTCCATTCCTCCGTTCCTCAGGGAGTTTCTGTTTCATATGTTTTTCATTTTAAGTTCTGCCTCCTTGAATGCTATTTCCTCTCTTTCAGTTTTCACCAAGGTCAAAGAAATCTTTAGCAAATAAAAAATGTGAACATCCAGTCATCTACTGGAAGTGTGCCCATCCAGTGTCTAAATAATAAGTTAATAGGCTCACGGAGCATCCTACATATACTAAGCGGAGCACAGCAGAAACCTTCATTTGAGCACTTCATCACAGCTAAACAGTGAGTGTCCATCAGATGAGGGCTCTTTTGCCTTCATTATGAACTGCAGAGAAATCAGTTTAGCAGAAATCAAAATTCTGGCCAACAAGACTCTCCCAAGCCCCTGGGGTAGGAGTCAGGGCACAGACCTTCCCCGTTGGCCTTCACCCATCTGTGGACTGGAGCTGCAGAGGAAAAGTGGTGGTAAACAGCTGAAAGCCTAGCTACTGAAAATATGCCTCATATTTTGATAATATTACATGAAAACTGTAGGGATTAAGATTTCATAGAACCTATACAGCATGTTGTGGGGAAGATTACCTAAAAAGAAGGAAAAATGTGATTTAATAATAAAATTTACTAACTGTAGCCAGATGCGCTATTGAAGTTGCCTGAAAATCAAGATTCACGAGCTAATGGGATTTGTTACGGGTGATTTATGGGATACATTATTAATGGGGATTGTTTACCTCTGCAGAGACAAATACGTATTTCGGGTCTGAGCTAGTCAAGAGAATAACAGCTACTGATATTTCTTACACAATTGGGCTTACTTTTTTATCAAAAGCGGAATTCAGGTTCAAGCTGGGCTTTGGGTAATTATACCAGGCTGAGGTTCTGAGCTCTGCATGAGCTTTAAAGGAAGTCAGATCCAGAAGAGCTCTCCTGGACTGCTGCCTTCAGTCTCCCCCTAGCTGCCTCGCTGTACCAGTTTCCATAAACTCATCATAAGGTTCTGTCTTGACAGCATATTTGGGTTGATGGATGGTTGTTCCAGAAGTGCATGACTCTTCTGGTTAGAAACCTCCTAATTTCCAGTTGAAGTAATCTTTGTCACAAAATAGCACTGGTACTTATCCTTACGGGAGGTTCCCCACCTGGTACACTCTAGGATGACTTTTATGTTCTCCACAAGCACATCACATATTGTGTCATCTGGTGATCAAATAGTGCATTCCCAGATCCTTTTTCACAAAGCTTCCTTCCTGGGCAAAAATTATGAGTCCTGAAGTGCCTGACCTTACCTTTTGGGTTATTCAAATTCATCCGATTTCTGTTATTCCAGTCCTGAGGATTATCCAGTTCTTCCTGTATGCTGTCCTCCTCCACATTCACACTACATATTGCATTATCAGAAAATTTCATGAGCACAGTACTGCTTTTTCTGCCAAAGTTATTAAAAATGTTAAATAGGATCGGTCCCTAGACACATCTTGGAAGAACTCCACTAGTAACTTCCTTTCAGTTTGGTATTTCTTCTTTCAACATGATCTTTCATTTTTTTCCACCTCACAATTCTTCTGCTAATCCAAATTTTCTCCAGCTTAGCAAGTAATTTCCGATGCAGCACTGTGTCAAAATCTTTCCTGGTAACTCAGTTGCATCTAATTCTGTTACTAATAAAAATGATTTGTCAGGTTATTCAGACATGACCTACTCTTGCTAAAGTGAGTGACATTTCATTTCATTTCATTTCCTTCTTCATGTTCTTGTCTACTTTTTTCTCCAATGTGTATTCCGAAATTTCACTTATTTTTGAAGCCAGACCTATGGTTGCCCAGCTTTCCTCTTTTTTTACTTAAGTTAGATCCAACGCTTGTTTTTTCAAGGAAGAGCTATCATCTTTGATAAACACATTTAAAATCTTTGTTAGCAGACTTGCAGTTTCTTAAACCAGTTCTTTCATAGTTCTTTGAGGATGTGCCTCCACTGCAAGCTGACTCAGTCACATTAATCTCTTTAGAGTTTGGCGTCCACCTTAGATGTGGTTAATTCTATTTCCATTCTCATATTCCCATTAGCAACACAGCCTTGTTTAACATCATCATCCCTGTTGAACACTGAGCCAAAGTATTCATCTTGGGGCCATATCTGTATTATGCTTAACTTCACCATCTTTGCTGTGCAGTGTCTATAAATCATCTTTTTGTTTGTGTGGCTAAAATAATCTCTATTTGATTTAACTGTGTTTGAAAAATACAACTTAGTTTGTCTTTTGGCAATTCTCATTTTATCCATACACTTCCTGACCTCTAAGACTTAATTGTGTTAGTTGAACATTGATCTCTTTTGCCATTCTTCATAGGATGTCTGCTCATTCTGAATAGGTTATTTTTGAGCTGGGTAATCATCTAGCTGGGTCTAGATAATTTCCCTTGACTTCAGAAGAGGCCCCAGAGAAATGTTGTACCTTAGTCATTCAGAAACCCCAGCTCTCCTTTACACTCAAGTCCATGAATTTCCCAGTTCAATGAATTGCATTTTTGAAACTGAAAATGGTAGTTCCACTTTCAACAAGAACTACCTGCTTTTATCTTTACATTTAATTTAAAATTAATCAAGATCCCTTGATCTGGTACAACCAGTTCTCTAGTGTCCAAAGTAGTAATCCAAACTGCATCTAATTGAATGATCTGTATCTGGTTTAAAGTTTATTTGGTAAAAAAGCTGTCAGCTATTTGGGATATTAAAAGACTCTGACAGTAGCACAATTCTTGTTAATATTTCTGGCTCCAATGGAAATGCAGAGATATCTGTCTGAAATCTGAGTTGGTATAAATCTGTGTTGCTCTGCTGAAACCAGTTGAGTTCCACAAATTTAAGCAGACTCTTTGCCACGACAAACCAGATCAGACACATGACAAGCACAGCACTCTTTGGTTTAAACTACAGAGCTTGCTGAACTGCCTCATTCTCTGCAAGCTTTCACATCCCAGAACAACTTTTTATGGCATCATTTTATAAGTCTTTTCCCCTAGAGCACCAAATGAGGACACTCCTATCACTTCTGCTGCCATTGAAAAAGCACCTCACATAATTTATTGTCTTTCATTTGCTTGCAAAAAAGCAAGGAAGTTTCATTAAGTAGGTGGGAGAAGCTGAAGGCCCTTTTCACACTCACATGTTTTCTCTTTATTGCTGTTTGTACAGGTGCAATGAAAAAGACTCAGAGGGCGTATTCATAAAGACAGGACTTGAGAAATGCCACTTTAAATTGTTTGAAATCAAAGGTTTTGGTAGCTCATAAACAGGGAGCTATTTTTTCCCTAGGACTGCAAATCTAAATATAAGGAGCCACCCTCGTACAAATACATTCAACGTACACATGTAACTGCCATTAACATAGTCTGGCCTTGTGGATTGTAAGAACAGGCCTTTTTAATTTCTGTTCACTGAGAATTTCAATATCAAGAAAGGAAAAAAAAAAATAAAAGAGATTCTCATAATCAAGCAGCACATCCGTATGTTAAAATAAAATTATCCAATGAGGAGGTCAGGAAGCCTGTACTCCATCCAAGCTGACCAATTTAATGTTTGTTGTAAGCATCCTTCCAGACTAGCATCTGGAAATCTTAAATGAGCAGAGATAGACATAGACACCCTTACACTCTGGGAAATAATTAAAATTGGAATAAGAAAACGTTTGTGGACTAGAACATCAGCTGGTATAAATCAGCACTGCTCTAGTCATTCCAAAAAAGCAATGCCAGTTTATGCTAGAGTTAAAGCACTGGCTGGCTCCTGTAGCTTTCCTTTGTGATTAATTTCAGTGCAATCATTTGCTGGAACATGTTTTTGGACCAAGCTTCTTCAAGCATTACTTTTACAAATCTCTTGCGTGCTCTTGGACTGATGCCTGTAGCACACCCTTCTGTATTTGGTCTGCTTTTCTCCAACAGAAAGCTCAAGGTTTGGGACGTTTTTTAAATTCTGTATTAAAAATAAGGCAAAATCAAAATTTTTGCTAAGCAGTTACTTTATACATATCCCCCTTGACTGTCTTCTATGAACCAACAGCACCTGACTTCTTCATTCTTTGCCATTCTTTGTCACTCTTTACCATTCTTTGCTTGGATTATCCTCACGGAAGCAGACATGGGGCTGCCATGAGGTGCGATGGCTGCCTGTGCAGTTTCGCCCTTGCTGGCACCCACTTTCATAAGGCCCTGGAGGCGCCTGGCACTTGAGGAGCTGCCACAGCACAGGCCAGCACAGCCAGCACTCCTACACCCTCCTTTTTGCAAGCCACTCTAGGAGGTCTCCAGAGCTGGAGTCTTTTGCCAGGGGAGGGTACACAGGTGGCCCTGTCAACTTTCCACTGGTGTCTCAAACCTGCCAAATTTCCCTCCCTGAATGCAGTGATCGTGATGAGCTCCCTCCCACTGGGACCTCAAGCACCGCACCTGGTCTCCTGCCTGCCCTGGCGAACCCTGCATCACCCAGCCTAGGGCATCACAGATGGAGAGAGAAGCCACAGAACTGTCCTGTGGCTGGAGAAGTGTTGCCAAGAGAGGCCGTGCACTCAAAGCCCCCTCACTGGAGCGTTTGTCTCTGACTTCCAGCGTCATGCCCAAGCACTCCATGGCGGGATGCAGCCAGGTCCTCTTGCAGAGAAGACGATTCCTGAGAAACCAGTCCAAGGGCGTGTTTCACGTCCATCATGTGGCTCCCCAGCCATTCCAAGCAACCAGGGCTGACACATCTTCTTTTCCACGTATAGACTGCAGAAAAAAAAAGGGGCATATTACTTAAAATATTGCCTGTTCATTTATACATTGCAACCAAACACACTTTGAAAACACACAGACACATGTGAATTAGCTTGTCGCAAATGTGCTGCCCTTCTCCTTCTTGCCCAGCTGTCCTCTCTTCTTTCCCAGTGCCAGTCAGAACCTACAAACACAAGAAGAAATGTAGAGAACCTTTCTGTTCAAGGTCATGACTTATTTCAAGGCTAAGGTAGCTCTTAAAATAGTCTGCAACAGTGTCCCTCAGGTGCGGATGGTATTGCTCTTGCAGGAAGAAGGGCTCGCAAAAGAGTTCAGGACAGCAGCCTGCTGATAGATGGCAGCAGCTCATTTGTCCTTGGTCACCCACAGACAGCTCAAATTGTCCATTAAGGGGGATAAATGCAAGGCTGTGCAACCTGCAAGTGTTCAAAGACAACAGGGACTTGCTAAGAACCCTTAAGTGTCAGCAGCACAAGACCACTGTGATTTTCAGCATTTAGAAAAACACAGAAGATTGTCTTTTTAGTGTTGTCCACGCTTCCTCTGCAGCAGCAACTCGCAGAATCCCTTCTTCTGGGTGCTGTTATTTTGGGTTCCCAGGTCTTGATTTGAAGAGGTATTAAGTACTCATATGGTTTTGAAATCTTCATCCTTAGAGATACTCTGATATGACTAGATATGACCCTGAAAGACCTGTTCTGATTTCAAACTTCAGTATAACTTCAAAATTGGCCCTGCTTTGAGCAGGGGGGTGGATCAGATGGTGCCTTCTAACCAGAATTATTCTCAGACTGCAGCTGCCACTGCAGTCAGTAGGAGCCCTGCCTTGAACAGATATGTGCTCCAAAAATCAAACATTTTATGCTCGGCACCCAAAATTATTTGGAACTTCTGAAAATATTACATTTAAACAGTGCATCTATAAAAGGGAACAAATAATGCCAACACGATTCACAGGTAGGGGTTAAAAATTACTTATGAATCACTCAGGTATTATTTAATAAGTATTGGTAAGACTCTGAGGAAATCAGCAATTTACTACTCAGACCAGGGCTTGGATAATAGAAAGGGACAGAGCACTTCATGGAGTCATGAGGCTTAAACACAAGACTAAAAACTCATTCATTAAGCACTGTCCTGTGTTGCTCCTTTAATTCATGACTTCTGCGGAGAAGGTAGTATGTCTTTGAGTAATTAAAAACTGTAGCAAGCTTTAATTTTTTATTTTGCACTGATTAGCATTTATCTTTTGAAAATTAAGATTCAGCAGGCCATTCCAATCACCTAGTATATTGCCCTGTTTGGCCAAAGCTAAACTTTAAGGTTATGAAAATGGAGGTCTGGAAGCCTACAGTTACAGCAGATGCCTTGAGCCTGAGTCAGAGTCAGTGACTAATATTGACAGGATGCTATGAAAACAGAAGAAAATGCTATGAAGTATCTGAGTGAAATCTACTTCACTCAGCAATTAATGAGATTAAGAAGTCCCTTGAAGTAACAGAGATTTCATTTAACACATTTCTCATGGGTAACTACTGTGATAGCAGAAACAAACCTTCAAGACTAAAAATAGAAAGCATTCCTATTACAAGTTTTGCTTGAAGCTCAGAAAAGAAAATGCTGTGAGAACAAGGGAATGGGAATCTAATGAAAACATCTCTCTTTGCCTCTCTCTCTGCAATGCCATGCTGAGAAGCAGCACTTACTTTCTCCGACACACAGAAATCTTTGTGCCTGACAGATAGAAGAGGAGATAAAAAGGATATAAAGCGTCTGGCTTTCCAATATGTACGTGGGATGATGATTTAAATTACAAAGTTTGAAGAATTTGGCACTCAGCAAACTTGGACCTTGCCCAGATTTTTGTTTTTGTTGTTGGTTTTTTTTTTTTCCTCCTCAATAATAAGTTTAGAAAACATGAAAAAAAGAAATATTTTCCCCTGTAACACAGCATTTAAACAACATCTGCACTTCTGAATGAGTTCAAAACACCTTCAGAATGAAAGACTTTTCTCTTTGAACAGGGAAGAAACCCTTCCAGCATGCTCCAGCGGAGGGAAACTCTTGCAGAGATTGAGCTATCTGGTTCCATTGTAAGGTTGCTGGCAGAGACCCCACAGCAGAATTGACGGTGCATTAATTACCAGGCTCATGGGCTCTCCGACCCCACTCCACCACAACACATACTGGCAATGGATCTGAGGAACGCTGGCATTATCCCAGTCCTGAAGACCTGAAGGCAAGTTGTCACCTGAACTACAGGTAAAGTGAAACATTTCATTGCACTAATGAAATACACATTTCTCTGGCATTCAGACTGTCTGGGAGGTAACTGTTTCATGTATTAGAAATTTCATTGCTAATATCTGACTTTAACAAACATGCTTACAGAACAGACAGACTTTCCAAAGTACTTTGGTTTGCAAATATTCACAATGCTATTTTAATAATAAAGATATATTATCATGCATGGATTTTGCTCCTTATTAGTTGACAATGGGTCTTATTCTTATTTACACTCCTTCAGTAGAAGAAAGTATCACCAATATAAGAGTGTTATGGCGTACAGTCCAAAACGGTGTTGGGCCCATAGAGAGTTGTGCTCCACATTAATTTTCCTGGCTTCAAGGGTAGAGAGAGAACAGTGCATCACAGTCATATCAGCAGGCATTTTTTAGCAACTAGTCCTTTCAGATGCCTTATTTCAGCTGACTGAATTTGAATCACACTGCACCAGCTCACCGAAATTTGGAGAACTAGGATGATCAGTTCTGTATAAATTGTTTAAGGCTGTCTCAGTTTGTGCACTAAAAAGTTAAGCACTCACTCATTTCACTGTGATCACTATCTAATTGATGCATTCCTGTCTTGCTTGATTGCGTTGCCATTTTAGCTCAAAATCAGCCACAACAGCTAAGAAGATGAGAGCCATCAGATGACTTTTAACCAGCATCAGTTCCTTTGGTTATCAACTTTGACTATCAAACAATGACAGGCAAAGCCTTGGGATTGTATGCTGCTCTTCTTTATGAACAGGAAGGGCTGCTGAACTTGGCATCCACTAGAATAAGAGATCAGGTACCTGAAGTCCAAAGAAATATCATTTACAAACAATAAGCAACAGTAAAAGAAAACCTTCTAGCTCATTCTACATGTAATCCTTTGATCCAGGTAGCATTTAAACCAATATTTGGCCCTGACAATTATTCCCACAGAGTGATTGTGCAAGCATTAGAGATTTTAACAATGTTTATATAAACAACATGAAATGCAAGATAAAGAACTTGTTAATTACATATCAGTTTTAAAGATACAACTGAATTGTTTAAGTCTTTCAAATCAAAGTTGTAATGGATTGCAGCTTAATATGTAGTCAAAATAAAGATTTGTGGAATATGATTTTTTTTTATGGCTTGTAGATCTTTTAAAAAATATTTTTAGAAATAAAGCATCCCATGATTAGCCCTTTCAATTACTGCATCACATAGTGTTTTTTACAGACTCTAATTATATCTTAGATTAAAATTCAAAACACCTGCTCTTGTGGATCACACTAATTTCAGCCTCAAGTATTTTGATACAAAGAGCTATAATCAGTGAGAACCAGATGATTTCCTATTCTCTGTACCACACCTTCTCAGCAGAGTACAGCTAGAGATCTCTATTTCCTTCTTATTTTTTGTGTTATGTTATTACATCTTTTATTTAAAGATATGTTTTTAATGCTGAATTATGTAGTATTTTTACTTAAATCAGATGAAATGCTTAAGGCAGATATTAGCTTTTAAAATAACAGTCATTTTGATTTTAAATAGCAGATGAATCGTGTAGCTTTCTTCTGTTAGTTTCCTTTTTCATTTCAGTGTAGGTAATATAGGTACTTTGTTCCTGGCTTTTAAGAACACTGCTCTTTTAAAACCCTGTAATTTAAGTTTGGGGATTTAAATGGGAACAAATACTTACTTGAAAGATAGTTTTTGATGTGCTTGGTTCTCTGTTATTATTCATGTACTTCTATACACTTTAGGGGTGTGATCCAAAGTCCACAGAGTCAAGGGCAAGACATGCAGATTTCACTGGGCTTTGGGTCAGGCTCTAAATACTGTATGAAGGAAAAGGAAATAGTTGAATTGTCCCTGCAGATCCTATTACAGTAAAATAAGGGTATCTTTAACAATATTCACTTTTTGATGAGCATAAGATGGGATCTGACTCTTTGCACAATTACACTAGTTTTAATCCAATACGACAACAAAGAGCCATGGCAGGGCACTGAATCCAACCCATCAGAGTCCTCAAGGCCCTCCAGAGCAATACAGTTACTTTTAATTTTATGCAATGATCTACTTTCAAATAAAGCTGTCTGCTGAATCTGTGGGGGTGGCCTGGCAGTTCTGCACCAGAGCTGCTTATTTTGTTTCTCCCCCATGCTGTGCTGTAACTTGCCACTTTGCTCTGTTGCAAGGGGCAGGTTTCTGAAGGCCCATGAAAAGCCACCTGGCTCTTGCTCCAGAGTATACTAATGCAACAAAAATAGATTTAATGGCATGTCACATCAGAGTTAGAATGATCTTTTGGAAATTTAGCATTTTTATACCCTGTGTTCCTCACTGTGATTAATTAGCTGTGAATGTATTTATAGATGTTTTTCTTCCCTTTTCCATGTTATACATTAGAGAGGTAGGAAAGGTAAGTTCTTTATGGAAAAATTCAAGCCCTCCACATGATAAAATGGCATATGTCCCTGGCATGTGCCAAACTCTTCTGGTTTTCCCTAAACATTTTAAGAAGTTTGTGCCTAAGTGCTGTACAGTGAGCTTTCCATCACCCGTGGACAGCTGTTCTGGTTTAAAATAAATGAGCCAGAGATATCCACTAGCATCTCACAGACAAGCCTAAGCTCCAATTAACCCTCTGCACTGGGCTTTGCTGCATCCAGTATTTCCCAGTAGTTTCTCACCCTCCTTTCAGCTCTGTTCAGATCCATGTAGCCAGCTCAGGTCTATGACTATTGTGGGAGGAGAGCGTGTAGGAGCGTTGAGATGGCTCTGTGATGTTAGCCCCACACTCCCCTGCCTCTGGGAATGCCTCACCACCCCATCAAGGATGCACAGCACTGTGTCCCAGTTAGCAAACTGGTCTTATGAGAGGTAGGTTTGGGTCAAGGATCAGTTTTCTTTTTTGTTGTCCAGAGTTTCCTGTCTTGCAGGTATCTCAGGACCATTGAAGACGACTGCTTACCTCACTGTCAGCCTGCAGACTGCTGTAGAGCAGAGCCCATCACCCATCAGCACTGAGAAAGCTTTGTACCCATAAGGAGAAAAGTGATTAACACCAGAGGCACTAAGAACAGCACAAATAATGTAAGTTTTGTGCATAGGAGCCAGGGTCTTTGTTCATAAAGTCTCACCTCTCTGCATGGCAGACACATCAAATTCCATGTCTGCCTAAAGGAGCTGAAGGGCTGGGCCAGCCCTGCTGAGATTTGAGCCAGCAGTTCCAGAGGGTCTAGGTGTTTGAAACATGGTGCTTACACCACTAAACTACCTCTTCAGCTTTATTCAGCTGCTGCTACTGCTATCAAAATAAACCACATGTTCCAAACGTATTTATCATGGGTTTGTGGTGGGTTGACCCTGGTTGAATACCAGGTGCCCACCAGAGCCACTCTATCACTCCCCTCCTCAGGAGGTTGTAGCGGGGAGGGTGTTGGTGTCTTCTCCCAGGTAGCAAGTGATAGGACAAGAGGAAATTGCCTCAAGTTGCACCAAGAGAGGTTTAGATTGGATGTTAGGAAAAACTTCTTCATGGAAAGGGTTGTCAGGAATTGGAACAGGCTGCCCAGGGAGGCATTGGAGTCACCATCCCTGAAGGTGTTTAAAAGTGTTTAGACGAGGTTCTCAGGGGCATGATTTACAGCTAGAATTAGGTTATGGTTGGACTCAATGATCCTGAGGGTCTTTTTCAACCGAAATGATTCTATGATTCTATGGACAGGGGAAAGAAAATATAACAAAGGGCTCATGGGTTGAGATAAGGACAGAGAGATCACTTACCAGTTACCATCAGAGGCAAAACAGATTTGACTTGGGGAAAATGAATTTAGTTTATTACCAATCAAATCAGAATGGGACAATAAGAAAATAAAAGCTAAATTTTAAAACACTTTCCCCCCACCCCTCCCTTCTTCCAGGGCTCAAATTCACTCCTGATTTTCTCTGCTTCCTCCCATTCAGCAGCACAGGGAGGTGGGGAATGGGGCTTTTGGTCAGTTCATGACACGTCGTCTCTGCCGCTCCTTCCTTCTCATGGGGAGGACTCCTCATGCTCTTCTCTGCTCCAGTTGGGGTCCTTCCCACAGGAGACAGTCCTCCATGAACTTCTCCAGTGTGACTCCTTCCCATGGGCTGCAGTTCTTCAGGAACAGCTCCAGCGTGGGTCCCTTCCATGGGCTGTAGTCCTTCAGGAACAGACTGCTCCAGCTTGGGTCCCCTACAGGGTCACAAGTCCTGCCAGCAAACCTGCTCTAGCATGGGCTCCTCTCTCTCCACAGGCCCACGGGTCCTGCCAGGACTTTGCTCCAGCACAGGCTTTCCACGCAGTCACAACCTCCTTCAGTCATCCATCTGCTCTAGTGTTGGGTCCTCCTCAGGCTGCAGGTGGATCTCTGCTCCATCATGGACCTCTGTGGGCTGCAGGAGGACAACCAGCCTCACCATGGGCTGCACCACAGGCTGCAGGCGAATCTCTGCTCCAGCACCTGGAGCACCTCCTGCCCCTCCTTCTTCACTGACCTTGGTGTCTGCAGAGCTGTTTCTCTCACATATTCTCACTCCTCTCTCTGGCTGCAGTTTCTGTTTTTGTAGGTTTCTCCCCCACCCCCTGCTTACTAAATTAGTTTTTAGAGAGGCGCTACCACTGCCACTGATAGGCTTGGCCTTGGCCAGTGGCAGGTCCGTCTTGGAGCCAGCTGGCATTGGCTCTGTTGGACACAGGGGAAACTTCTCACAGGTTCTCACAGAAGCCACCCCTGTAGCACCCTCACTACAAAAACCTTGCCATGTAAACTGAACACAGGGTTTAAGATTTTTTTTTTTTCATGGAAGTCTTTTTTAAAGCAAGACAAAACCTTGTGATAGTCAAACTGCTTTTTTAGCCCCACAGCATGTGTATTATCCACTTTTGCTTAAAAAGACCCCAACATTTTTCTGTAGTAGAAATTAAAATGCAACTGATATTTTTAATTTGAAAATCACAGCCATTATGAAAGTCTGCCTACCTTGAAGTAAGTGGAAACATTAGTAAATTAAAAAGATAAAAACATAGATGTTATTCAAAGGAATAAATAAATCAAAGCTGTGCACAAGCAGTAAGTGTCTTCTGTCTGACATGACTCCTCAGAGAGCAATACTATGGCATTTTCCAGAATTAAATTGCATTATTATAAGAGCTTTAAATTAAGCTCCTAACCATGACCTTTAAACACCGTGATTGCCATTATGCCTGCTGAGGAGGTTGTGGAGGGTTTGGAAACCCTGTGCAAGATTGATGGGGTTTAATACATAATCAAGTACAGGTTCATTTAGCACAGCTGTTGAACAGAGGACCTAACACTGGCTTATCACAGGGAGCGCCCTCTCTCCTCTCCCAGACAAATCAGTGTTAGCAGTGGGAGGCAGGGCTTGTTAGTGCTTGGGAAAACAACACAGTGTCTTCCTGATGGGGCTGGAAGAGGACATGGAGTTTAACAGCCATCTCCTTTAGAGAGTTACCAGGAACAAAACGTTCCCCCACCACTTGTGCAGAACCACACGTCAACAAAAGAAAACAACTGATGTATAGTTTTTGTCTAATAGTATTACTATGGGCACTAACCAAAGAAAAAACATCCCAAAGATAGCTAAAGATAATAAGCCGAAAATGCAGTGGAAGTACGTTCACTTAGACCAGGTAAAACCTCATACAGTGCACACTTAAAACAAAACTGTGTGCTAAAAAAAAATAAGTAAAATACTTAAACAAGTGCACAGAGGTAAAAACCAAAATCTTTCTCTCCATAGCATTCTGCTAAAACCACTGTGAACAAATTCTGTTATCAAATACTGACATGTATATGGCTATCTTATGTCTTATACACTGTCATATACCTATCTTATGTCTTACAAAATTATCTTCAAGCATGAGAAAATGAGACACTTTGGAGAAATAAAACAAGGCCCCGATGTACTGTATGGTTATTAAGTGTCAATTCTGCGAAAGTACTAATACAACCTATCCTGAAGCCTGTGAATTCTCATCACAGAAACCAACGCTTTGGGTTAGTGCAGGAAAGAGAGGTCTGAGAGGGGCTGAATCGTCCCGCCTCTCCTTGCAGGTCAGACATGACAGCCAGCAGCCTGACTCAGATGACTCTCCAAAGCAAGGTTAGAGTAAGTCAAGGCCCAAATAATCTATTTTTTACTATCCACACTGAAGGACCTCCTTCAGGCACGCAGAGGGCTGACATTTCTCTGGAGCACCTGACTGTCTGGGGATGATGCCTCTGGTTCTCCTCTGCAGGAACCTCAGCTGTGACCTCAGCCTCAGGAGCTGGCACCTGGACATGTTCCACTGCCCAGTCCTGCCGGTGCACCTTGCCAGCCCTAGGCTTGGAAAGACCTAGTCCCTGCTGTCAGGTCCACCCATCAAACACAAGTGTAGCCTGAGCCCACAGGTTATTAAATACACCAAAAGCACCTCTGATATCTCCCACAAATATTTGTTGTGTGAAGGGCTGTAATTTAAGCAATCAAGATGCAGTGTGGCAGCTGATTTTGGTGGATGTGTTGACAGGCTTTCAAGTGGCTTAACCAGCATAAAATGTACTGTACTGATAATATTGTGCTGTACTGTGTCAATGATATCTATTCTTTGGTTTTTTATTAGTTCAATTTCTAACCAGTCAATCAAGTAGAGATAGGCAAAGCCTGAAGCATCATTTTCCTATTTTAACACTATATTAGATCAAAAATTCCAAGATGTTCACTGGGCTTTTGGACTAAAAAATGTATGAGCTTCAGATTCACATGGTCTAGCATCCAACGTCAGCTCTCTTTCCTACTTAGCCAAGCAGCTTTGAAGGCTGAAACCCAGACATTAAAAAAAATGTGGAATTTAGACTCTGTGAATCTGAACTTCTGTAAAGATTACAGAAACAGGAAGTAAAAATGTTGGTAGGTTAAGTTATGTTTATCAAGGGAGTTAAACTGTCCAACCACATTGGTCATTCATACTATAGGATTATCATGGTTTCAGGACTTTTTAATTTAATACCAGCATTAGTTTCCTGTAAGAGGCATCATTATTTAAATACATGACTGGCTGCACATATTTTGTCTTCTAGTTTCTCACAATTGTGGGAAAAAATAAGTTTTTTCAATAAAAAGTCACTATAGTATTGGTTACAACATGTGTAATAACCATGTCCCAGTCTCAACTGCTCTCATTCTTTTCCTCTTTTATCAGACATGACCTGACAAAGGTTTTGGGGTCCTTTGTCTCTGATGGAATCTTAGACAAATTCCTTTCTATGTATTCAACTGACATCTTCTGGCTGGGGAAGCATGAATTTGCTTTTGTAAGGGTGTTCTGGAAGAGTTCTGCACAGACTCTTCAATTCTCATTTCCCCATCACAAATATTTTGTCACAGTATTTTTCACCAGGCTTGTTCTTTTCTTGACTTGTCCTATTATTTCAATAGTGGTGCAAATTGAGACATTAAACCCTGAAGCCTGTTTAGCTGCACATCTATGGCAAGTTCAAAGACGAGCATTATAAACTTCTCCCTCTGCATTTCTGCATTTCACAATAACTTGCTTCAGGTGCAGCTGAGTGCTCCTTGTCTCTTGAGCTTTGTAGGTAGGTGAAGGTGGCATACATGCCCCTTCACTTACTGGACTCTGTTCTTAATTTCTCTGATGAACCAAAGTTATCTTAGCACTAGATTTAACATTAATACAGAACTGCTTCTGTTCTTTGCGTGGGATGCAAGATTTTTTCTCTCGATATCACATCAACTATGCAGATTCATCTTCCATTTACATGGGGAGGAAGAAAAAATTGCATAAAACCACTTCACTCTTCCAAGTGCAAAAACCTGTTCCCTTGTCCAGCTTAGGTCATAGGGAGAAAATGTTTGGTGGTTTTAGTCACCTTTCCAGAGCAAGCAAGCATGCACTTGTATAGCACAAGTAGTACTTGATATGCTTTGCTATTAGTCATGGTACAAAAGCAGCTTTACAGACAGTCATGACCAAGTCAGCTATCCAAGTGTTTCTTCTTGTAGACATCTGATCAAACTAAATGATTTAGATTACCCGCTCTGGAAATCTGCATTGTATGTTCATTGTCTGCTTTCCTCACACTCTTTTGCTTGTGCCTCTTTCTGCACTTGCCATCACAATAGTGTACTTAAAGTAAGATGATGTGTAGTCTTTTCTTAGGATCCTGTCCATCCTTATTTGGTTATCAATTATCTAATATCAAGCAATCAACCGGAAGCTGTCTGGGGAAAAAAAGATATCCTCCAGACTAGACGTTCAGCTGCAAGTCATGAAGTCGTTAGATCCTAAGTGTCTATAAAACTTGCAATGTTCCACAGAGAGTTGTCTGAAATACAGTTTATGACTCTGTCGAGGGTAACCCCTAGGCTGGGGATCCAACTGCTGCTTTTGCTTCAGAAGAATCAGCAACCAGCTCTGTGGAACAGTATGTATGTGAAGGCCAACAGCTGAATATCTTCTGCTGTCCTTTTGTTGTAACTGACAGCCTCTGAGACACATCTTCGTACATTGTAGGAGTGGCACTGGAGGGCTCTGCCGCACTTCAAAGATTCTTGGGCCTTATGCACCTGGTTTAGCACCTCCCAGGGTGATGTCTCCAGGCTCTCCCCTTTTTCCATGTGACTAGGCTGGGACTTCTAGCTTCAAGTATCTTATTGGAGACCTTAAGAAAGTGTGTGAAGTCCCAGAACTGAAAGCATTCTGCAGCATATGTAGTTGGCAATCAGATGTAGGAATTACCAGCTCTTTGAGGCTTCCAAGAGTGGTTCCGATGGCACACTGCCCCGCCTCCCAATGTCATATAAATCATCAGTATGTCTTCTAGATCTACTTTGTCACTTAAATTTTGAAACATTAGAAGATACCAGCCTCTTTCTTTTACTGGGAAAAAAAGACAAGAAGCACCTCAAGTTCAAGAAAGTTATTTTAGAAATAATTTGGGGGTTTGTATTAAATATAATGTTGAGTTTTGAGATATTTTGTCATTTCTCCATGTGTCATATAGAATCATAGAATCATTGAATGTCCTGAGTTGGAAGGGACCTACAAGGGTCATCGAGTCCAACTCCTGTCGCTGCATGTGACAACCCCACAGTTCACACCATGTGTCTGAAGGCCTTGTCCAGTCTCTTCTTGAACACTGTCAGGCTTGGGGCTGTGACACCTCCCTGGGGAGCCTGTTCCAGTGCTCCACCACCCTCTGAGTGAAGAACCTTTTCCTAATGTCCAGCCTAAACCTCTTCTGGCACATCTTCCTGCCATTCCCTTGGGTTCTGTCATTGGTCACTAAAGAGAAGAGATCAGCACCTGCCCTTCCTGCTCCCCTTGTGAGGAAGCTGTAGACAACAATGAGGTCTCCCCTCAGTCTCCTCTTCTCCAGCCTGAACAAACAAGTGACTTTAGCTGCTTCTCACGGCTCTCCAAGCCTCTCCAAACCCTTCACCAGCTTCATAGCCCTCCTCTGGACACTCTTCAGTAGCTCAATATCCTTTTTATCCTGTGGCACCCAGAACTGCACACAGAGCCCCAGATGAGGCCGCACCAGAGCAGAGCAGGACAATCACCTCTCTCACACAGCTGGCAATGCTGTGCTGGACGCACCCAGGACACGGTTGCCCTCTTGGCTGCCAGGGCACACTGTTGGCTCATGTTCAACTTGCTGTTGACCAGAACCCCCAGATCCCCCTCTGCAGAGCTGCTTACCAGCATCTTATCCCCCAATCTGTATGTACAGCCAGAGTTGCTCTGTCCCAGGTGCAAAGTCCGGCACTTGCCCTTGTTGAATTTCATGCAGTTGATGAATACCCAGTTCTCCAGTTTGTCCAGATCCCTCTGCAGGGCCTCTCTACTCTCAAAACTGTCAATAGTTCCTCCAAATTTTGTGTCATTGGCAAACTTACTAAGTAATCCCTCAAATCCCGAGTCCAAGTCATTTATGAAGACATTGAAGAGCGCTGGCCCTAAGATGAATCCCTGGAGAACCCTGATAGTGACTGGTTGCCAGTCTGACAAAGCCCCATTTACTAGAGCCCTTTGAGTCCTTATGTTATTTTCACAAGACAGAAATCATCATTCTCCCATTAACAGTGAAGCTTTAAAGTGGACAGTGTAAGACTTCAAGCTATATTGGTGTACAAAGTGATGAATTATATCCATGCATGTAAAAACTCCCAAGAGCTGTTTATACAAAGCTACCATGTCTTCCTGAGAAAGTACCAGCTTGCTGACTACTGGAAAATGGCAATGTCCTAGGAAAAAAATATCACTATAGACTTCTGGGTTTGTCTACCTTTTCTCTAACCATCTGCTGCTGGAAACTATCACAGATGGTACACTGTTATGGACGGATCTTTGGTCTAATCTGGTAAAACTGGTCTTAAATCCCCGTGACTCTCCTCTCCTTTACTCTGATGTCATGCTGAGGTACCACCACTGTACTGCTATTAATTCAGTGCGTTTACAGTCTCATAAAGCTGAACTAGTGAAGTGCAGAATTAAACCTGACAATGGCAGAATAGTAGTTTTTTGAGATGTATTTGAAGAGTGGCTGAGCATGCTTTCACATGGCAAATTTACAGGCAATACCTGTTCATTTGTATGGTACCCCTCTTGTAGAGCAATACAACTTCTTCTTTGTAACTGCCGGAACTCTTTAAGAATTTCCCTACAAAACAGAACTCATTTCTTGGTCAATGAGTTGCAGATTATTTATTACTTACTTAAGAATACATACCCCGAAGACAATTAAATGTTTCAAAACTAAAAAGCAAATTAAATTTAGGCTGAAAACCATTATGTACAGATACAAAAAACTTTTTGTCAGTAAACTTTTCATACAGTCACCCATAAATTCTATAGGTCTGATCCATGCTCTCTGCAGAGACTTTGATCTGCACAAATAACCTTATTGGACTATTGCACTCTCAGCATTTTGGTAAGAAATGGTTCTAGGCAGATCTATATTAAGGCAGTATTTTGATGCAAAGACAGAGGCATGAAACTGTCTCCCTGCCTCTCGTCTCATGTGAAAACACTACCTGGATAAAAGTAACAGCATGGACTCTGAATAACTCAGCTTGGGGTGCCAGAGCTTGGGCTCCTCCTTGCCAGCGGTAGGGCCCCATCACAACAAGGGCTTCCAAAGGCTGCCCTGCCTCCACAAGTGCCAGAATGGATCCACACATTGGCTCCAGCCACAAGTGGACTCAAAGTAGCTGTTGTTCCCTCTCCCCTGGGAGCATTTTCAGAGGAACAGCTCAGAAGTAAGGGCTGAGATTCCTGTGAACAGCCAGCCTCGCACCAGGAAGGACCAGAGGACACCCATCTATAAAGGGTGATACTCATTAGCCACTTTTTGGATAAATCCCTCTCTGTTTCTGAGAGAATATTTACAGACAGTATCTCCTGAGCATCCTGCCAGTGACTGACACAGATACACATGGATTTTGTTTATTCTTGTCTGCCTTGGTTTTAAATCTTATACATGTCCTCTAGGCATGACTTTGATGATGATTTTTCTAGGGGAAAAAAAAAGCCGAATATGTAACAAAGGAGTCATACATACATAAAGTAGCAAAGCATAAATCAAAGTCAGCCCCAGATATTTTTTTTTGGATGCCAAATACTTTAAGAAGCAAGATTCTGTTTCAATGGCTGTCTTGCCTTAGTTCTTGTCTACTTCAATTTAAGGGGCTTTTATTTCTGCATCATGACCTCCTCAGGAATTTAGTTACGTTGTGAAGTTTTATAACTGTAAAGGCAGAAAGCTAAGAGCTGTGAAACAGTTTCACAGCATCAACATTTCATCTTTTCCCCAGGAGTATATTAAAATAAGAGAGAGGGCATTTCTCTGTCTATCTGATGGGATGCTCTGTGTCACCTGCTACCATGACAAATCCAGTTCTCCTCCTTTTCCTGAGATGTGCTCACATGGAAGGACTGAAGCAAGATTCTGGGTGGGAAGTCATTTGCAAACATTTTTTTAATGGGCATGCATATATTTTTTCTCTCTTGCTGATCTCTGTGCTGAAGGTGTGTGGCACTGGCTTTACAGGGTTCTTGTGAAGAAGCAGCCAAAAGCACTTTCACTGTGGAAGACTGATCCCTGAAGTGCTGCCAAGGGCACTGACATCTGTACAGATCTCCCCATCAAGTGTTGTTTATGCCAGTGAGGTCTGCCTGGACAAATCACTTGTTTTTTCAGGAATCCAGAAGGTGTTTCCCATGCACATAATTCTCGTGTTTGGCCAGTTCTTGCCTCTATCCTTTCCCATAACTTCTCTGAATATGTAAAATGGCTCTGTGTGGTTTCTGCAGTGCCATGGCTTACTTATTGACTTATTTTTGAAAGAGGAATGGTGAATATCTTTAAAATATTGAGTATTATGAAGAAGATACATAAAGGCAAAATTCAGCCTAAAGGGTCCACACTGTCACTTTCTTCTTTATTCAGTCTCAGCTATGAAATCCTAGAAAATATAACTGCTAGACTTGACTGTGTTCAAAACATGTTTGTCTCAGATGCATCAAATCAGTTCAGAAACCAAGCTATAGCCAAGGTATTATTTTCTGCTTTTAAATGTCCAGAATTTCTTGGAATTATTATTTCCTTATTTGAGATTGGGTGTTCAGTAGCAAACATGAGACCTCTGACTGGGGAAACATCACACTGCAAGGGCTCAGCTGAAATAGCTCCCTGTTCACACATCTTTCTACAGCACTTTAAAATCCGCATTTCCTGCACATACTATAATTAAGCTCTTTAATTCTCCCTCCTGTTGCTATTAAAATACTCATTATCTACTACAGAACTCTTGTGTTGTGCTATTTTTTGTATTACTCTTGTTACTTCAGGAGGCAAACAGAGACATTTTAGTGGATGTAGTTCTAACAAGGGAAATTCCAGCATTGCTTCACCATGACAATGGGGCAGAATCAGCAGTGAAGCAATAACTTCACTGTGGATCATTGCAACTGCCAAAGGATTTGAGACTGGCTTGCAGCCACAGACAACATCCATGGGGTTGCCTGCGCCTCATCAAGCTGCACAGGCAGAAGCTAAACTTGAGTCTAATTCAAAGGATGTTGGAAGGATTAATAGTCCTTGGTACCTCAAGCAGGGAACAAGAAGTGAAAAAGTAGGGAGGCAGGCTATTGTTTGCTTCTTTGGCTATTGATGGTTTGTTGTCTAGGTAAAAATTGCCCTCAAAACGGGGCTCCTCCAGAGCAAAAGGGCATTGGCTTAGCTCTCAGGATCATGCCTTTGCTCTCAGAGAAGATATCTTGGATCCTCAGTCCAAAGTTTAACCCCATCCTGCCTCTCTGAGTCGGTACTTGCTGTTTCACACCTGGTGAAGCAAAAGATGCAATGTCACTGTTTGCAGCTGGCCATAAGTCAGATGCTGGAGATATGTCAAGTACCTGAGCAGCATGTCCCAGCCAGAGGTACAAAAGGTTAAAAAATGTTTTTTGAAATATCGTTTGTCTCAGCTTCTGAAAGGGAAAGGACTTCTCGGAGATAATATGGCTTTCAGGAGAACTTCCAAAATACCGTGTTCCTGCTTATGGATAGCTTCAAATTAAAATGGGTCCATTCACTGGTGCTAATCAGATTTAGGAAGCACAAATTAGGCTAGGGAGAGGAATATGCTCTTGAAAAAAAATACTTCAGTGCAGTAATGGATAATCTGATTAAATATATTTTGTATAGAGGTCTATAGAGCTCAGATACACACAGTTACTAAATATTAGAAAATACCCTGGCACAACCCAGACCTACAGTAATGTGGCAGTTATAATTTTTATCTCAGCTAAGTATGTTAATGTACAATCTGAAATTCAAACTTTTAGATATAAACTGAACTTGCTTTGACTTTTCCCAGAGAACATGTGCAATGCAGTTTAAACTTTTTATTTAACTCCAAACAGGATCAAACATGCAAGGAATATTAACGTGTTTAAAGTGCACAGTTAGGCAGAAACATACTTCATATTTGAGCAAAGAACTGTATAATTGTCTGTGGCTTCAACAAAAAGATGTCATTATACTAGAAGCAAGGTAACATGAGGAACATAGTTTCATCTAACTTCGAAATACTTTAATCTGAAGAAAGAGTCTGGTGGTAACAGGCCCACAAATCAAGATAAAAGTTCAAAGATGCGTATGTAAGTTATCAAATCCTTAATTGCACAGTTGAATGTGCATGTAGACAGTATTTCTTTCAAATGATTTCGCAGTTGTATTCATTTTATACAAGTCAACTTAGATATACGCTCATGTAAACAGTGGTTTAGTGCATATACACTGCTTAAAATGATGTTGTTTACTTAGGGAGTACCACAGAGTACACAGAATTTGTTTTGAGGAAGATATTAGTGGTGCACAGCAAATGAATACTCCAGTTCATTACTAATTCTCTTTTCCTTTCCTTTGAACTTTGTCAGCCCTGAGATTTCTTCCCAATCATTAGGCACCTCTATCTTTATCATGCTTTGATTCAAACCATACAGAAAATCTTTAAATCACACGGTCTCATAGGATCACCAGCCATTGTCTCCTGCATTTCATCTTTTTCTTTCTGTGGTCTATTGACCATAGTTTGGGAAATGCTGCCATGTTTCCAACTTGAGTATGGTCATCTATTGCTAAAAGCATATCAGTCTGCTTACCCTGAAATGTGGAAGGTCCAACCACGTTCTTAAAATAGACTTTGAAAAATGGAAATGTCAGTGGTTGTTGGTGCAAAATAGAGCTGCTTGGAAATCAAAGAGAAAAGAATAGGGAAAAAAATCAAAACATATAAATAGGAAGACAAGAGGCAACTTGAGATAACACAAACATCTCCTAGAGATAGGATTCAATCCTCGAGAAAGACCTCAGGATCCGAACTCCAGCTGGCTAGGAACTGTAAATTACTAACACATTTGTCTCAGAAGCATATCCATGCACTGTTATGACAAATCTGTGCCCGTGGTCTTTTTCTGGCATTCAGTGCTTAGTAGTTTCTACATAGCTGTCTAACACAAATACGTATGAGCAACATCAATCATACCAAATTGTAAAGCAACATCTTCCTGTATAAGAGATTTTTTTAAATTTATTTTATTCACAAGACGATATGAAAGCATGTCTAATTAAATGTTCTCCACTTTTCCTCTCTCAGAATCCAGAGTTTTTTAATCGTGGGGGACATTCGTTTCTGCTGAAGACTGCATGACTTGAAACTTTGCCTAATACACATCAAATGCTAAAACAGACGTTTTTAATTACTAGCGCAAAGTCTGTAGAGATATGTTTTGTAATGAGGAATGTGGTTAAACAGCAAAGTGGTCCCATTTGCCTTTGCAACAGACTGTTAACATTTCATTTTGACCTATTCTTATACTACAGTTCTGTTTTCTTTCTAAAAATTTGCGGAGTTTGTTGCTAAGTCAGGTAAATAAAAATGGACAAATGTTGGCTTCTCAAAGCAATGCTGAAGCCAGTGGACCTCTGCCTACTCATATCCACCCAGAATATTTCGCAAACACATTTACATACCATTTAGATAATTGCAAATATCAACAAAGAAAAACAACAAAAAAAGTTATTATACTAATGATGTATCTTAAACACATTGGGAAAGAACAATGCACATTTAAGAAGAGATTTTCTGTTCCCTGGATAGTTACCTATCAATAATTTGCATGCAATACCATGTTTTCGCTTGTAGCGATGATGTTTAACAATGACGGTATTAAAAAAAAAAAAAAAAAAGAACAAACAAATTATTTTAAAAGTTTCTTAAAAGCCTGCTTAAGGTTGGATAGTGTTATAATCATGCTTAATCAAATTCACCCCACCAAGCTTCCATCTTATACAGAGTCCTTGTGCATCTTTATTTAAGCACTGATTTAGTCTTAAAGCAGAGGAAGGGAAGGAAGGTCAACCTACACCTGCCCCTGCTGCACACCAGTGGAGAAACACATAAACACCTGGAAAGCAAACCTGTCACTAATCTCACTCCAAACTACGCATGCAAGTCAGATGTATTTCTCTGCAAAGGTGTCTTTTTCTCTCTGCTGATCATTAATTGTGATATGTAAATCTTTTAGACATTGGGATCTGACTTAGATGAGCTCCTATCTATGGGAGTGTGGCACAGACAGCAGCCACTGCAAGGTGCTGTTGATTCCGCTGGAGCCCATTTGGCAGAGGTCACCAAGAAAGGTGATACTGAAAATATTTAGCTCCTCTAAGTGGGACATAAACTGATGTGAGCTGGGTTTTACCTTAGGTCTTCTAGAAAAAAAAACAACATGGCAATATATAATAGAACTTTTATCTTCTCGGGATTTAATGTGTCTCAGATTTAGACCACTAGCTAATCCAACTACATAGGTTCAAGCAGAACTTTACCAAGCTGCTTTTCTTTTTTTTATTTTTTTTCTCCTGGAGCTATGTCTGAGAAAGAAAGACCAGATAGTGAAAATGAGAAGGATTATCTCCTTGACTGAAAAGTATGAAAGTAATGAAAATATGGAGGTTGGAGGAAAATACAGGAACTTCGGGTTTCTTTTGCCTACTTCTTACCTTACAGTGTGTTTCAAAGGGCTAATGGCTGAGGCCAAAAAGATCTGAACATCATTGTAACATTCAGAGGCTATTAAGTGACAGAAAAAAGAGCTGAAACTTTGAGGAGAAAATTCAACATAATACTCAGTTCTTCAAAGCAGCAGTCTCAAAAGGAACATCCTTTCTACATCTATAATCTGGCACCTACAAATACAAGATGGGACAAAGCATAAGCTATTGTAAAAATCTTGTTGTTTCCAGTACAATGGGCTTTTTTTCTTGGAGTTATAAACCCTGAAGGAGGTACCAAATTGAAAACAGAGCTATTGTCAGACAAGAGTGTTTCCTGCTCTATGAGAGACATGGCTACAGATGTCTGTGAGCAACAGTCCCAAAACTCAGGAAACCTGACAGCTTCACAAATCAGACTATTTTGTTAATGTTCTGCAGCTTTGAGCATTTCTGAGGTATGCTCCTGATGCTCTCAGTGAATTGGGCTAGCTCTCTATAGCTCCCAGCACTCATGAAAAGTCAGCTAAACTTATTTTTTAAAGAAAATAGCAAGAATACAAACTACTCATATATGTACTTGATATATAAACCTGTATTTCATGCCTAACAAATCCATGACATGATACATTTTTTTGTCTGCATTTGAGAATAAAGCACACACACACATATTAATATACAAGAGGGGGGCATATGTATGTATATCCACACATATATTTGCAAACCCACCGCTCTTTGAATATGCAAATAACTCCAGACAATACCCTACAATAAGCAGATTTTTCTCCTCATGGGCGAAAATGGGCTACAGTTGCCTATATTCCACACTACCATTGACTTTACAAGGGAGGCACAGTGCTCAGTAGATGTATAATACTGTATAATACAGATGGAAAAAGACAGACTGAGGCAGCACTGAAAGATTTTCAAAGCCAGCATCACTAGCAGATGGTTACCTGCTGGGATCACACCACAACGGTGGCCGAGGACGGTGGTGCTGTGGTTAGAGAGGTCAGAAACATTGCATGATTTCACTGTTCCCCCCAGTGCCAGAGCTCCCAGCAGGCTGTCATTGCTGTGAGCACTGATAAGGGCTGTCCGGCTCCTCACCTGCCTTCTGCTCCCACCACCACCAGCTGGTCCTCTCTCAAACCAGAGTCAGAGCAGCTTTCCACAGCTTGTCAGAAACTTGCTTGCAGGTATCCCCCAGAGCTGGTCTCCAGGGCACACTGCAATGAAGTTTGGATTAGGAACTGAGCAGATTCTGACTGGTGACCTCAGACACCAAAACAGAGACCCAAATCTTGAGGACCAGCAGTCTGATATAAAGCTTTCACCCTGAGTGGTGTTCTTCATGGAGGCCCTTGGACTTCCCTCCAACACCCATTTCATGGCAGCTGCACTTAAAAGCAGATTCTTGCCTGTCCTCTGGAGACAGGCTAGTTTCAGTTCCCGTAATCTAAAGCAAAAGTACTTGCCAGTTCTGGCGAAGATGGCCTCAAATCAGCTTTGTGGCTCCTTTCTAATGTTGCTGCTGGAGAATCTGTTAATAATAAGACCATAGTCCTTGTAGAGGTTGACCAAGGCCCCCATATCTTTGATATCTCATGGCACCACCTTCTATCTCCCCACCCTGGCTAACTGGCAGTTCATGTGAGCAAGAGGGCTCCTATCAGCTGCCTTGATTTCCAGAAACCTGCTTTCATAGTACACGACTGTGGCTGGGGATGTAGTGTGACCTTTTGGGACTCCTCATGTCCATATCTGATGTGATTTGGGTACGTGGAGTTTGTAGGGTCTGCGACCTGGCTGTACTATCTTTCCACATAGAGAGGGACTAGGACAACAGCACAAAACCATGCTTTCATGACAGTGCACATAGAGTATCCAGGAGCTGGAAGGTGTTCATACATTGTTAGACACCTTGGAAATATAAAGAAGCAATTCATGGAAAATAAAGATGGAATTTCAGACTTTGAAGGAAAATGTTCAAGCCAATGCCAGAAGTTTGGGTATATACATGTCTCAGTTCATCCTTCCTGATATTCTAGCAGCTACCCCATAGGCATTCTTTGCATCAAAAACAACTTTGATAAAGAGAAAACAATTGCTATGTAATATTTGATGTTGTTGTTTATTATTTTCCATTAGGAACGATGCCCTGTGCCTTGCCTAGCGTCGGTGTAAGAACTGCAGATCTGTGACCTCTGAGCCAGCAGTGACAGGGAGTTTGGGCACAGTAAGCAGAAGGGGTAACTGCACCGCGCTGAGCTGGTGGCCACAAGTACCAGTAGACAGGCACAGCAGATCTGACTGGTGCATTTTTAGAAAAATACAGAACCAAGTGGAAAGAAAAAGCACTGTTTCACCTGAGGGTTTGGAAAAGAGTCTATAATAGGGGTAGTTCTGTTATTTGTGGTTTGGGAACCCCATTAGGTTTTCATCTAATCCTAATTGTATAGATCGCGTCTCTGGCTTTCTACGTCCTATACATTATAATATGAACTTTCTGTGTCACGTAATGCATTCTTTAGAAAATGAAATAACATTTTAACTGTTCTGCTGTTAGTCAGAAGTTTTCATTTTTTTAACACTGTGACTACCATAATAAACAACTATAAAATGTTCTCACTCTCACTTCACACATAGCACTCATCCTTTGTTTGCCAAAAAATGGCAGCTCAAGGGTTAATTTTTTTTACATTCTAAACATATGCATGCACTACAATATATCCTAGGGCTATGATTCATTTGGGGAGTTCACTGGGATAGAAAGGCTCTTGAATTCTAGCAGTTAAGCCTTGTTCAGGGCTTGCATATTGAACTGGTGAATCTTTGTATTAAAATGTGTTTTAAGTTGCTTCTGAATAAATCAGGGCATCCCTACAAGAAATACACAAACCAGATGTTTTATTTTTTAAATAACTTGTCTGGTCTTGCAACTTTTATCTGGGTAAAACTTCTTGACATGCATGAGAGGGTGAATTTCCTAATCCAGTTTGTACCATTAGGGTCATTCTGACAAAAGAATAAATGTATTTATCCATAATCAATGGAATAAGAACTCTTTTTCTGACATTAACCATCAGCTGATGCTGTCATTAATTCTGGTTTCTAAAATAATCGGAGCCCATGGATGATGAAGATCAGCTTTTTGGGACCCCCATCTCTTGCCACAGTGAAAGACATGGTCTCTCACCAGCCCTTCTGGGTCCCACATCTGAATTTCACCTAAACTGCAGCTGTCTGCCTCCCGGTCTGCTGAGATGTACACAGAAGGGGAAAGGCTGCCGAGGGCATCTATCAGGTCAACCTCCCCTCTTCTGCCAAAATTCTTCCCACTTGCCAAAGACAGAATGTCACACTGTTCTCAAGCAGTTACGGATGTGAAAAATGTGAAAGCCAAGACTTCTCTTCAGCTCCAGCAGCAGCTTTTGCAACCGGCATAGCTTTAGTAGATTCAAAGCAAACTTGAAGAAAAGTTTGTGTCTTACAGCACCAGAAAGTGTCTGGGAGTTTGCTTTGAGCTCTGGTATAGCTTTAAAGAAAATCACTGTACCTGGCAAGGGCTACCTTTGCCTAATGGGCTGTCAGTGAGCTTTAGCATCTCAAAATCATTCCTCTTTCCTCACCCTCAGAAAAAATCCAGCCCAACTTTGTCCCACCTCACACAGAGCATGGGATGAAAATGATCTGGTTCCCAGCAACTCTCTATCCTGCTGTCTCTGCAAATCCTGTCCATGTCACACTGGCGCTGGGGGTTTCAGTAAGAAGAGGAGGGGAGGAACAAAAACTGTGAGCTACAGACTGCTCCAGGAACTAACCTCGGTGCACAGTACAGAGGAGCATGTACACCTACTGGTCCCATTTGTCCAGGAAACTGTACTGCCTGAATAATTGATAGGATGTTATGACACACATGCAGGCTCTGTGGTTCCAGGAGATGAGGAGAAAGAAGAAATAATCGCTTTAATTACCTGACAGTAAAGGACATCTAACTCCTCTCAGCTGCATTAAATTGATGTTCTTGGATTCAGTCATTCCTGGTTTGAAAGATGAAGCGATGAAAGCTGTGGAGCTCCCTTTGCATTGGGACATCCTCTGTCCTAGTTTGTCCCAAGGACTCTTGGCTCACTGGCCAGTCCATGGGAGACATGTCCTTCACAAGACTGCTGTCCTTCATGGGCTGCTGAATTACCAGCCCAGTCACTGAGACTTGGTTTGAGAAACGTACCTGTGATTCTGGGAGTTCAAAAGTGCTCCCAGACCAGAGTGGTCAGGATCCAGAGAAACAAGATTGTTGGCCAGGCAGTGGGCCGTTACCTCTGACTCAGACCAGAGGGAGACAAAAACTAGTAACAGCATGAATTCACAACATCCACAACAGACACCACAACTGTAAAGGCAGGGAAGAAAAATCACATGACATTGATGACCCAAGAGCAAACCCAGAGGGTCCCTCTCCCTCCCAGTACTCAGCCAAGATGCTCTGAGTGCCCAGGAATCTTAATAAAAAACTGCCAGAATATAAGCAAGTGTTGAATATAACAGCAAAAGCTCTCAGTGTCTCCATCTGCAGCCTTTATAACCTGACATGGGCCCAAAGCATATTTCTACATGGAAGTGTAATTAAAATGTAATACTTCAGCCAAAATATAGCTCTCAGGGAGTTTATAAAACCATCTCTGGTGTCTGAAATACTTATCTGACACTTCTTTAATTTGGATGTTTTTAATTAAAGGCATTTTTCTACAGTTTTTTAAGGCAGAACCAAATGTTCATCTTTGGACTTAAAGACCACCATCTAGAAGATATTTTCTGTGAGTATGGAAAGAATAATTTGTCTGAGGACACATGATGCATGAATATCATCAGCTTTCTTTCAACCTGATGAACATTTTGTAGTTCATTCTTGAAACGGCTTTGGCAGTGTCAAAATGTTTGAAACACTTAAGCAGAAACTCTACTCTCAGTTTCCCCCTCATTATTTTGAATTGTTCAACACTAGTTGGGTTTGAGCTCTGGCTTGTAACACAGCATTCTTTAGAAATATATATTTTTAAAGAAAATATTTAAAATGCTCATAAGTGGATTATTTTTCCTTGCTATCTATCCATCACTGAATAACTTGCAAAATCAAGACACAGGCTGTTCACAAACTGTTGTCAATCCATAGATGGTGAGTAACTAGAAAAAAAAAAAAGTCTCCTCATAATTTTCAATTACGGTAATTTTAGATACAACTTTTAACTAAAAGCACTGTCTTTTTTTCCAGAGAGGAAATTAATTTTCAGAGTCGATGGCCTTCAGTGTTTCACAAAAAGTGGCATATCATAAAAATTCAAAATAATACCAACCTTCTAATTTATGTATTAAAGGAAAATATGGATAAGAAGGAATACAGTTTTGCAAAGAGATCTACAGGTTGAAAACTAATTTTTTGTTGTCTTTTCTAAAGAATTTCCGGTAAGTCAGATCTAGACTATTCCTGGAAAGCAGAATCAAAGTGTGACAAGCACCTTAGCAGATCTAGCTGTGCCTTGAATGGCAGCTCGTTTTTTGGGAGCTGCTATTTTGAGAAGGAAAACATTCTGAGAAGGTAGGTAAGCCCAAGAGTAACTAATAAAAATGAGCCAACACCTGGAAGCAATGATATGCTTGATGGAGATTATCCATCATGCTCTTTTTGCTGCCCAGTGAGCACACTCCCACATACCATTTCAGTAGCTGAATCCCACAATGGAAAGGTTGCAAATTACATCGGGTATTAAAAGATTCATCTAGAAACATTGACATAAAACGCTATTGTCTTATTTCCCGAAATCAGGTAAAACTTATAAAGATTCTGAATCAGAATCTGGTTTTAGTGTTCCATTTCGACCAACCTCAATTTTCTCCTCTTCATATCTGAAATTCAAAGGAATGCTGAATATCTTGCTGTTGATCTTGGAGAGAGCAGCATGCCTTCTTCATGTAAAAGCCTGTGGGTCTGTGAGTCTTTACATCTTAAAAAACAAATGGAGAAGGCAGTAATAGAAAGCAAGAATGAACCATGATACAATTTTGCTATGCACAGAGGAGGGTAAGATTTTCAGAAAAGAATTGATACTTTAATTAGTCTGATTAAAAATAAATCAGTGAAAGAAAAAAAATCACCTACCTCTTCCAGCAGAATGGAATGGATTATCATATGTGTACCAGGCAGTGCAATATGTTCTCACCTTTATTAACCACGAGAGACTTTCTTTGGAAAATACATATATATATGGATTTTCTTTGATTGGTATGAGCACAAGAAGCATGCACATATGCCTAGAAACATTTTTTCCGCTCACCTTTTTTTAAAGACTCTTTGTTCTATTTGACTGTCTCTACTATTCAACTGTTTCTACTATTCCTTTCTAATACTTGACAAAGTAAATATGCTGGTGACTCTTTTGACTCCCAGATTATGTATTCATCTGCTTTATAGTCTACTGCAGCGGATTTAGAAGCCAACCCTCTCTCCGTACCAGACATGTTATCTGTCAGAGTAAGACCTTGGCTTCAAACTGTCTATAATCTGCACTAAGAAAACAGACTGGTGAAAAACAAAAACACAAAAGGGAGAAGGGCTCCAGTCTCATTGTCGTGGTGTGTGGGAGAGCTGGGGTCACCTCACCTCGCCCCCTTCCCAATGCCTACTTACCAGGCAGAGGGCCTTGATGCTCGAGGATTTGCAGGACTTTACCAACCCTGAAGCATGAGAAATACTCCCTGAAGATCTATGAAGTGAGGGGTCTTCTTCCATTGAAATCACTGAGCTCCCACTCTCTTCATGGGGAATGGGCCCTCAATCCAAAGAATATCATATTTAGTCAGTAACCATGGCTTTCAACATCTCTACATTCGCAGGTCTCCAAGGGACACACAAGCTTCCTTATAAATTTGCACCAGTGCTATATGCAGGCATTGCAGAACTGTTTTGTATCCTCTCCTTTTGTGGATGCCTGGGAGACATAGAGCCCCTGGGGAATCTGCTGGCAACAGGTGGAAAAACACTCTTCTCATGGTACAATGTCAATTGGCATAGCTGCACTAGATACCTTAAGATCAAACATCTTATCCAGCATCATAGTATCAGCAAGTCCCTGCACCAGACATGTCTGATAACAACAGGCTGGTTTTGTCAAATGGTTTCCATTGCTAGAAATGTGGTGGTGCACCTATCTCAGTGCAGGCTGCTGGCGAGGCTCAAACCTTCACCGTGGGCCTTCCTTCTGCTGGCAGAGCCTCCGCAGCACAGATAAGCACCATGAAAGAAGTCAGATCTGATCACCAGGAAAAGCAACATGCAGTGCTAGATATTAACGACAGAGCGATGAAATGATCCCCGTCTGTTACTCTATTGCACCAGATCACCAGAGCATGCAGCAGTTTAAAAACAAGGTAGGAGCTAATTACAGACAGTGATGGGATACTGTGGCAGAGAGGAGACAGTTACCCACCCAGAACCTGGGACCTGGTAGCAATGTGATGTGTTGTTAATTTGCTTTCTGGAATTGGGAAAAGGTGGAAGGAAGGATTGTTTCCCAGCCTAGAAATGTCACCTGTGTGGCAGCACAAGGTAAGGGAAGGAAGGGGGTTCTTCCTCTTTTGGGAACTGTATTGATTTTGGTGTTATTTGTGGTCTGTTTTGTCTGTGGCTGTCAAGAGAAAATGAGATGAATAAATCAGCAGAGCCCTGTGAGCAGTCTCTCCAGTTCTGGATGTTCTTGACATTTCAGCTGGAGACACATTTTGCTGTTCCATGTTACAAATATTCCTCATGTGCATGGGGACAATAAGCCACAAAACTGCTAAGAGATTTGTTCAAAATACAATTAAAAGAAGAGACAACCAAACCAAAGTTCATAGCTCATTTCCAAAAGTACAGTCTAATTGTAATCATTCTTCAGACATTCATGATATTTATTAGCTGCTGTTTTCCAACATATTTCAAAGAGTAATTATGTGGATAATCTGCCACACACCCCATTTTTTTTTCAGAAGTGATGTACATTGCAAGCCCTAAGCATTCCCAAAGACCAACTCAGAAAGAAAACTTGCAATCAGAGTGCTGTCCTCAGCTTGACTGGACCGACAGAAACAAGCCAGGGTTGAAAAGGCCAGAAATGTCTCCAGATGCTCCGAGAGGGAGTGTGGGGAGTGTCGGCAGCGTGGCGTTCCCCTGCAGCCCCCGGAGCCCACAGCCGGCGAGTCGTGCCAGCTCAGTGGGAGTGAACAAAAGGAAAGTGGGATCCAGGGAGCAGACAATTTCCACAACATGTTCGCTGCCTAAACTGCTGGTGAGAATTGTGCCAGAAATTAAAAATAATAAATCTTTGATTTCTGTTGTTTTGGAGCGGATTCTAGCAATGGAGCCAGTGGAAGGAAAATAGCTAATGAACGCGGAGTTTCAATAGTGGTTTACTCCTTGTTGTGAAGGGCTCGAAATTATTTGTTTTGAAAGCCCCGCAGGTCCCCAGCCCTGAGAGATGTGGACCAGATGTTAGGGGGGCTTCCCAAGAAAACTGGTCCTTGCTGCAAACAGCTGGTGGGGATGGCAGGAGCAAGGAGCAGCCGGGCCCTGCCTGCCATGGCTGGCATGGCAGGAGGATCTCCTTCAGTGAACATTTGTCCATTTTGAAATACTTCCCTAACCCAAATGTTATACAGAGTTATACAGAGAAACGAAGTTTCTGCAACTTCTATGCGTTATTCTAAATGTCAGAAATGTGATCCAAATGTTGTAGTGCTAATTGCCTGTGACCCCTAAGGGAAATGAGCTTCCTCATTTAAATGTGCTTTCTCTGGGGCTAACAACATGGCCTTTCAAGTCACAGGAAAATATGTACCCTGCACAAGAGTCTGAGCCCCCAAATGACATTCAGGTATCTTCTCATCACAGCACCCAGAAGGGAGTTGAGTACCCAGGAGTGGATTGGGATGACTTCAGGCCATGTCTGGTAGAATTTCACATTAGCAATATTTATTTCAACTGGGAAGAAAAAACAGTCTCCATGTTATATCAAATTGAAGTCTCAAGTGCGTTTATTTGCCTGAGCTATTAACCCCTAGTAATGAAGGTTTGAAATTGAGATATCAACTGCTGGAGGGGCAAATGAAGTTGCTTTAATAAGGCTAATTAGCCAGCACCTGCAGCGTGGCTGGATATGGCTGCAAGATGCTGGCAGCCAGGCTTGGGGGCTGGGTCCTGGGCTCCTTGCAGCTTATCAGTGTCACACAGCAACTCCTGCAGTGGGGCTCACCCCAGGACCACAGCCAGGTCCTCAAAAAGGCCTTTATCCAAAGGCAAAGCCATCGTCGTCAGAAGAGACACAAGCACAGCCACGTGTCCTTGGCCCTGCTGAGGCTTTAGTCTCACGTCTTTGATCAGAGGCTGCAGAAGGCCAGCATGGCAGCGGCACCACAGCCGCACGCTGCTCACAGCAGCCAGCCTTGTCATAGCTCGCCTGTGCACTGCAGGTGTTGTCTTAGCCAGACATTATCAAACCAATTTACATATTAATTGTAGGAAAATTTGTAGTCCTTTTTATCCCCTCCTCCCCCCCTTTTTTTTCTTTTTTCCTAGAGCTCAGATATATTTCAATCCTCAAATTGTCAGTTCTAAGAAGTCAGAAGAGAAATAGAAAGGAAAAAAGAGGCTAAGACTTTTCATTCCGATTTCTGAGTTGGCTGACATGTTAAGAAGATTGGGAGTTTCTCTAACAAAAGCATCTGCATAAGACTTACACTCTTCCTCTGATCCTCTTGTGCTGTTTTGCTTTTTAACAACTGACAGGTTAATTCGAGCATAAACAATTGCTTTATCATCCTCAAAATTATTTTCCATATGGTTGATATTTTTCTTTAAAGAGTGCATAAAAGTGAATCCATTAGAACTCTTTGAATAATTAAAACACTTTAATTGGCTTAGAGGTACCGAGCCACCTCCATAAAATAGACTCAAATGGCCTAATTACTAATACACCATATGGAGGAAAAGCAGAAGCAGAGGTGTGGTGCAGTCTGTTGATGGATCAATTAGCACACAAGGCAGAGGATTGTGTCATCATCGCCGTTACCATCAAAACAAATCTTATTTTGAATGTGCCTGTAATATCACACAAACGATCTTGTTTTTTTTCCATTTGTGTAGCACTTCCTTCAAAACGAAGATCTCAAAACACTTTGAAAACATTGATGAATTCAACTACCTCTGCCTCTGCTTTATTCCCCACAGGTTAGGGAAGTGTAAATGACAACCTGGTTTATCTGCCGTGTAAAAGTAAATAATTTCTAGGGCAGCCAGTTTCTTCATACTCCCCAGAAAACTCTCAGCATTTCCACAAAGTAATGGAAAAACTGCTGAGAGTGAAGAAACTGCCTCTGTGGGTACAAACTGGTGAAGGGCTTTTGCCTTCACAGCATAGGAGGGGGACCCCCAGGTGTCTAGTTATCTTCAGGAGTTTAGCAAGTCATTGGGAAATTGCAGTGCGGTGCAAATCTCTTCACTGCTTTTATCAGTATAATACACATTGCATTCTGGGGGGAAAGGTTAGTAGTGTGAATTCTTTCGCACCCAAGTGTGATGTAATGAATTACAGCGAGCAGTTCACGCTGTTACAGTTACATTTTAGACTTGGATTAAGCGCCTATAGAAATTCTGGGAAGGGTTCTTGGGAAAAAGCATATTGCTAAAATTAACTGGTTGTAGTTTAAATAAGAGAGTCAAAATGTCATATTTTGAGAATATTTTTTTTGAAATGGGCTTCCTTTTAAATATTGAAAATTCATGACTACCAGTTTTTATGTGGTAAAGCAAAGAACATGCAGCAGCACAGGCTACCTCTTTATTGGGGCTTCCCTCAGCAGCTACTGCTCTAAATGGCTGCTTTGATAACTGTAGGTCTGCAGCATAATTCACTTAAACCTCTTCTATCGCAACTGTAGATTTCTGGGCTTTCTAAGGCATCCTAATGTCCATGCATCAGAGAAGTCCACCCTCCACCCTAACGGAGATGGAGTTGCCACCTTTCCTTCCACATCCATACTCCACTGGTGCAGAAGACTTGGCTCTTGGTACAGCCCCTAGGAAGGTAAGCCATACCACATACCCAAATACAGCCTTCAAGGGGCTGTTACTCTGTCAACTTTTGAAAAGGTCACTATCCCAATTTTCTCTTTTTGCTCTTCTAATAGAAATGCTGTATTTAATTTAATACTCTGACATATGTTGTGCTCTTTGCTGAGTCTGCTTTTCTCAGTTTTACTCATTTGCTGCTCCTATGTGATGTAGGAAGATGTACCTTGTGCACTATTGCTGTTTTGCTTGTCCAGGTTTCATTTGAAATGCATTTTAGCAGAGAAAGCTGCTGCTTTCCAAAACTTTCTTGCTCAAGGCATACCTAAATCTTCACTTGGAACATCACTGTCAGAGACATTATCCATTCCTGAAGATGAAACAGATATTGAAACCAATCCTATACGGATGCATTACCCCTGGAAGGACTTTAGACCCCCATCATTTAGCTGTTCCTACTGCTGTGTCTTCATAAAACCTTTCAAGCTTTTGAAGTAATATCTCAAGACAAAGTCCAAGTACTGAGTCCAAGATGTTTGAATGAGACTGAAAAGTCTGGGCAACTCTATCTGTTGGGTTCCTCTAGTTGTTTGGAAGCAATACAGACTGGAAAGCCAGACATTTTATAATTGTCTCAAAATGAGTAAAAGTTGGGCAAAACTTGAAACACTCAAAATCATACATTTCCTTTGAAAACTTAGGTCTAGCATTTTATATTCTTCTGGAATGACTTAGGCAGGAGTTGGTATGTCTCAAGGAGATGTCAGAATAAACATGGAATCAGGTTTCACCCACTGTACAAGCAAGACATCCAGGAATCTGCCTGATGCTGAGGCTGTGGACACGCACACACTCTTTTCCTGAAAGCACAGCTCCGTGTGTTTGTGTCTTGAGGGAAAGCTGCTTCTCTGGGTGCTTTTAAAAGTGCAATAAATTATTGCAATGGAATATAATTGCTAACTCCCAGAAAATCACTTTCTTAAAGTTTAAGAGCAACCTAAATATGACTGATGACTCCCATGGTACCCAGGGAAAGTCTGAGGCTTTGGGGGTGCCCGTTACCAACAATAATCTTCCTGTGGCAAACTGTTTACTGTTGGACTGTCTCTCTTTACATGGTGGGCACAGTGCAGTAAAAGCTATCTCACTCCTGTTGGACTGGCTCCCTACCCAGCCGCCTCCTCCTCCCACCATCCATGTGCCCAGTCACATCCCCTCACAGGAACGCTGCATAACACTAAAACATTATGGGAACCATATGTCTAGAAAATGAAGTGGGCTTGCAAAATGAGATGTTCTCTAGTCAGAGTTTGGTTTTGTTTCAAAATGCCTGAAGCACAGCAATACTTCTATGAATTGTACTGAGAAACTGCTGGTCAGGGTGGGAGTTAGACCTAAGGAAAGACATAACTCCTTGACTGCACATCCAGTCAAAGGGTGAGAGCTGCAGTTACATGACCCTGTACATACAGACCTTACAGCCATATGACAAAATGCACACCTATCATGCCACATTTTACTCTCATGCTGTTGTAGTTGTCCCTCAAGTACTATTTCTCTTGTATTTTCTCATGGTGCACTGGGACAATAAGGCATCATCATTTTAACACACTGACTCTTGCCTGCAGAACCTTTTCAAAAACTCAAACACCTATATTTTCTGTGAAGAGAAAAACACTGCTTACCTTAAATATATACCCAGGAGACACTCAGTAAGCCTATCTATAGACTTCCAACACTGTGGGCAATAGTTGCCCTTTAGAGCCATTTGTGATCTGGGATCACTGGAGGTGTCAGGGCAACAGGAGCCCCAGGCTCAATCCACCTTTGGTATCTCAGTAGTATTTTTCAGCATACATGATTGGGTACCACTGTAGCCAGAGAAAGACTACCCTTCAGGAAGAGGAAAGCAAGTTATCACTAAAGAATTTCTTCTATTTAGGAAAGCAGCTGTAAAACTGAAACTGCAGTTCAGGAGAGAAGTAAATCTACTCTTTGAAACTCCTACAACTGCATCAGAAATGCTGCAACCATAAGACAAAATGCATTATTTGAACATAGTACCACCAATTCAAATCCATCCAGAAATGTTAATGGATTATCTGCATCAAAAGACCGGGTATTGTCAGTCCACAACATTCTAGCTTAAGCTGTACTGAATGTCATCCATCCTCCCCCAGCTGGTATAAAGCCAAGATAAACTCCATGTAAGCT
Source organism: Streptopelia decaocto (assembly GCF_964273445.1). NCBI lineage: Eukaryota > Metazoa > Chordata > Aves > Columbiformes > Columbidae > Streptopelia > Streptopelia decaocto. Next base: position 32,293,547 of record NC_138663.1, on the reverse strand, counting down.
CCGTATGGTGTGTTCTGGCTAATTTGACAGAAATGTGATCATGTGTCCATTCTTGAGCCAGATCAAATTTGCACTTCTGGGAGATCAGTCAGCATATAGGCCTCCAACTAATGGCTGTGGAACCGCAGCATGAGCACGACCATCACACAGGTTCCTGTGTCTGAGGTCACCAGGGCTTGGACAGCATCCAACAAGCTCCCCAAACTCCCAGGTTCTCAAACCAGCCACTTTTGGCTTCCTTACATTTTATTTTGCTGCCACATTCAGATCCATCTCAATCAAACAGGAGATCAATACCATCCCATACTTTGCTACTTTCCTCTAAGTATTCTTCTTTGCCATGGAGCATCTGCAGTGCTTTGTGCCATTTGAACTGCCACCCCCATCCCTGGTCTTCTAAGTCACTGCACTGTGTATAGGAGGGGAGTGTTCATCAGTAATGGGTTAATTAAAGGAGAAGGATAAAGCCAGGAATCTGATTTATTCAACATTTGAATGCCATCACCCTCCAAACATGCCTTTTTATGGTTTGCAGAAGTAGCTCCTGTGGTCTCAGCTGTGTAGATGCATTTAGCAAGCATATTTTGAGCTAGGATGGCATTTTAAATGAACAAATCTGCCTTTACATGAAACTACAGTTTTATGTCCAGTTTGGTTGCAGCTGACATCAACTATCAAACAGTGCAGCCTTCATTATTTCAGGAAAGCAGTAACGTTTAACTCTTTGTGCCTGGGCTTGAAACTTCTTGCAGATGCTGACTTCAAAAAGGTAGACAGACATAATTAATAACCTTATTGATACCATTTGAATTTCTATACTTTATACTTTCTCATGGAAATATTTTAAGGTAAATAGATTTTGCTCAAAGGCAGAAGCTTTGTAGAACATTCTCTTTTATTTTTCTGAATTTTCCTTTTGAGTTATACCTTCAGAGTGAAATACCATATGGCAGACACACACAGACTTCTTACCACAGTAAAAAGATCCCACAGAGATTACATACTTTTTCCTCTAAGGAATAGTTCTGCCTGTATTTCACTTAGGCAATTTTATACAGCTCTTTCCCTGTAAGACGACTGACAAATTTTACTTTAAGGAATGAATTCTACTGATACTTACATTGGAGTAAACCTGGAGCAATATTCTTGAAGACACTGAAGTAACTTAAGATTTATGCTGTGGTAACAAGGCTCTGACTGTGACCTATACATTGTTAGTTGGTGCTTGCATTAGGAGACTTGAAAAACATGGTTACCAACATGTCACCCTGAATTTATTATCCATGTTTACGCCACCAGCACTCACAACATCAGCAAAGAACAATATCATTAAAGAACAACTATGTTAGACATAAATTTTCTAAATATGAAGTCACTGTAACTGAGATACTATGGACAAATTCTGAGATCTTCAGCCATTATTAGATCTTTTCTTTGCAAACATCACTACTGAGATAAATACAGGTTTTGATGGAGTAAGAATTAAAAAACATGTTTCTTTTGAGAGCATTTAATTTCTAAAATGATCATAAATACATAGCTCAGACAATCTTCGGTAATGTTACTTTACTTTTTTTTTTCAGAGAATAAACAAAATTACCATTTTGTTTTTCTACAAGGAAGATGGTCTTGTAATTCCAGATGTAGGAGACATATAAGACATGAATGCAAGCTAAATTTCAACTCTAATAGTCTCTGCATGTTGCCACTTCAATGACCTTTTAATCCCTGGGAGTTTAACCATTTCCTAATGTCTCCTAACAGCCATTTTCTTGTTGGGAAAGCCCTTTCTAACTGATAACATCTAAATAAGCTCATACCTTAATTAGAAAAATTCTCCCATAAATATTTATGTTGCTGTGATTAGGCCATTTACTGAATCCAGCTACCCATTATGAGTTAAAATAGAGTGCCTTGTTTTGAGAAGCCTGGGGCATGACATAGTTTATACTAGGGGACTTTAAGTTGTAATTCATCTAATCAAGTGCCTGACCCCTTGCCTCCAAAGTAGCCAGTAGTCATTGGAAGAAAATAACCTTCTGCTGAGCATAGCATCCTTCAGTCTGCATTTTTGTATGCTGGAAATAAACGGGATACATATCTAAGCAATTATTTAACTACAGAATAGCCTTATGCAGTCCTTTTTTCACTTTAACAACCAATGTGTGAAAAATCTGAAAGAGAAAGGGGGCAATCTCTCTATAGGAAATACAAAAAGTTACCGAAGTACTAAAGGAAGACTTCTACCCAAGGCATATTGGGGCTAACTAAAGAGGTTTCCATGTCACATCAGTGCTGGAGGCACCGCGGTTATTTCGGGTTGTCACCAGGCAGCCTGCTGTGCATGGAGTTAGGTACCCAGTGTGACGTCTCCCATTAAGAGGGCGATGAGAGATTTAGGCAGCCTGTTCTCAGAGGCTGCTTTCTGGAGCACTGAAATAGGCAGTGCATATAGTGCATGTTTCCTTCCTTTAGCTGAACATGGGGCCAGAAGACATACCGCCCTGGAAAGAAGGCAGTCTGAATTGCTATCTTTTGGATGCCTGAAGCCCTTTTAGTGCTTGGGCTGGGCTTCTGAATGTAGCCTTTGGGCAACTTGCATATGTCTGTACAAGGAAATTTAGCTGTGTCTGGGAGCTGTAGCACGACTGTCACACTGTTGAACTGCTAATTCTCCTCCCCGTCGCATTTTCGGCTGTCTCACTCTGTCACACGATTCCCAGGCACAGTTTTGGCACCAAAATTTTTGAGGCTCATTCCTGGGAGGAAGCTCGTGCGCAGTTGCCCCAGTTTGGTGGCTGAGGCATCTGGTAGCACAAACACGACCGCTCTTGGCCAGCTGGTCTATATGTGTGAGATCACTGCTGGGCATGTTCAATTTACCAGCGTTGATGTAATTTCTGACATCTAATGTGCTAATTCCATGTGTAGGTAAAGATCCAAGATTGCTTCAAGACTTCCAACTCCTTCAGCATCAAATGAGAGAACATGTTGCTTTTTAAGAGACTTTTAAATAAATTCTCACTTTATTAATCCAAAATGTTGTTCTTTCCAGGAGGAGTTGCCTTCACTAATTCTCAGATATCTGAGCCTATCTTTGAGTAACATGTTTAAAATGACAGGACTCCTCATCTTTTCTGCTTTCTGCCTTTCATGCTATCCACATTTGTAAAGATACAAGTCTAAAATTAATTCATCTCTACTTCAAAGTTAAAATCCCTTTCCGACTTTCTCCTGCTGCAGATTTCCATCTTTCAGTTTCCATCTCTAGAATACAATTAATTTGCATTTAAAATAAGAAAAGTCTCCTCCACATGCTGCCTTTGCAGCTGCAGTTACTCAAATCAGTTTCCATTATTTTTGGTCTACTTTTTTATTTCAGTGAAGATCACATCTATTTTATCAATTGATATGGGCACTTTACAACAACAAATTTACTTTGAAATTATTAACAAGTAAGGAAGTCTGAAAATACAAGAGATTCTAAACAAATGCTATCTTCGTGTATTATCTAGTGCTATTTATCTAATTCTTGGTTACTCTCCTCTCTTTACATACACAAAAAAACAAAGCAAGTAATGGAATTTTCTGTGGCTTGACTGTTTATTTATTTAGTGTAAATAGAGCCCGATTTAGGTTATATATTCTTGAAAGAAAGAATGAACTTACATTTTAGTAATTCAATTTATTGTAATGTTTTGAATAACAATTTTTTGATGTGACTATAGTTAATGTTTTAATTAGTGTCAGCCCTAGACTTCCTAAATTTGTTTCATGATCACCATATCATGATACTGACCTTGAAATAAATGGTTAGAAAAATAAACATTTTAAGTCTTCTTATGTGTAGTCTGGTTTCTGAAACATTAAGGGTCACATTTTTTAGATTTTTCTTTCCAACCACACCAGGAATTTTCTCTAAAAGCACATAAAGACAAAGCTAAGACACTCTGCTGATTGAAAGAACTACCAGAAAGTGATGCTTAATAAGCAAGCGAAAAGATTCTGAGAGTCACATTTAAAATCATGGAAGTTGGCTTCTTTGCCTTTCTGAGTTGTGACCCTTACTGCGGGCTTAAAAACCAGAATGCACCAACTGAATTTTTCTTTATTTTTAGAAGTACTGAACATCAAAAGCTCTCCTTGACAACAGTTATCCAATGCATCTAAAAATAAATCTATTTTATGTAGTTAAGCTCGGCACCATCACCCTTGTATGAAGGCCTGTTAGGAAGGTAGAAGTGCTGGGAGTAATCTCTCTTTTAAGGCAGGACTACAAATGAGGTAAATGCAAGCTATGTAAATTCTCTTTTCTATGTTTTTTTTTTTTTGTTTGCACTGTACTTGGTGTTGATTATTACCACCTCAATCAGTTCCAAAACCTTTTTTCATTTCAAATAATGCTTTCTGTGCCTATTACAATTTGTCAAATATATCCTGATATCTCCAGAAAAATTCTGAGTTCTGACCACAGATAAATAAAATAATCTGTGCTTGAATTCACAAGTTGGAACACTTTGGTTTTGTTATTCTCTCCTGAGCAGTTTCTGTCTGCTTTGCTCAACTCATCTGTGGCATCATTGATGACTTCATGAGATGCTTGGAACTACAAGGTACAAAGTCAATTTTAAAGCCTTTTACCCCATCACATTTCAGTCTTTCTCAAACAAAATTATTTTTTCTCAAGTTGCTTACCAGCCCAGTTTTCACCTCATACTTCACAGCAGGACCATTTACATAACCTAGCAAACCATTGGATTCCACTGCCCCAGCTTACTCTGAGAAATGACCTGTTGCCCGTCAGAGGCGGATTCCTGTGACTCACCTTTCCATCCATCAATTAGCAATGAAAATGAGTAGTGTGATGCTAACCAGGCAAAAACCATTTATGTTCCTGTTCATGGGGACTTGCTTTTTGTAAGAGTATTGAATAAGACAGAACATCTACCATATAGCTTAGTTGGTCAATTGTTTCTTATATCAGCTGAGGCAATTTTCAGCAACAAGTCATCTCACTGAAACAGCCAGAAACTATGTCTGTGTGTGGAAAAAAAGAAAAACAAACCACAAAAAAAACCCCACCAAACCTCAGCATACTTGAGCTACGGTGAAGGTATAAAGGAGTCCTAGAGCAGAGACAGATGAACAGAGCATCTGTGAAAAGATTAGTTTCCATAGGAAACCAGGAATATGAGCAGAGTTTCCAGCAGTCTATTTGGCAAAGGAGATAACAAGCGTGGAGGCTTGCCTGAACCTCATATTAATCATAACCACCTCTGGGGCTAGTCGAAGCCAACAGCAAAATCTTAGGGAAACTAGACCTTCAAAACCCATGCATTTCACCATTTCCAGTCACATCAGAAGACCACTGTCAAGATTATCAGAATTCCATGTAATATTTTAGCCCACAAAGCACATCAAAAGGAAGAAGCACAAAGAATCACAAGAATGTTCTTCATGTTGCTTAAAAACTTTTAAGGCTGTTGTTTTTCAGATCAGAGATGCTTTGGTCCAGACTCACAGACTCTGATTCTGCGTATAATCAGAATCATAGAATCATAGAATAATTTTCGTTGAAAGAAACCCTCAATATCAGTGAGTCCAACCATTAACCTAACTCTAGTACTAAACCATGTCCCTAAGAACCTAATCTATACGTCTTTTAAACACTTACATGGATGGTGACTCCACCACTTCCCTGGGCAGCCTGTTCCACTGCTTCACAACCCTTTCTGTGAATAAATTTTTACTAATATCCAATCTAAACTTCCCCTGGTGCAACTTGAGGCCATTTCCTCCCATCCTACCACTTGCAACTTGGGAGAAGAGACCAACACCCTCCATGCTACAACCTCCTTTCAGGTAGACAGATAAAGTCTCCCCTCAGCCTCCTTTTTTCCAGGCTAAACAGCCCCAGTTCCCTCAGATGCTCCTCATAAGACTTGTGCACCAGCTTCATTGCCCTTCTCTGAACTTGCTCCAGCACCTCAATGTCTTTCTTGTAGCAACGGACCCAAAGCTGAACACAGAACTCGAGATGTGGCCTCACTAGCGCTGCATACAGGGGCACGATCACTTCCCAGTCCTACTGGGAATGAGTTTGGGCTATGTCTGATTTTATCCAGCATCACCCTGCACCTAAGTTTTTGCTTTCGTTTTGTCATGGGTGAGCCCTTCTTGAGGGCTGAATGCATTTGTCTGATGAGTGAAACATCAGTGTTATCCTCTTTGATGAGCCCTGATGATGAACCAATGAACCATGTTCTAGAGGTCCCAGCAAAGCCACAGGCAGGGCCCAGTAGCCACAGCTCACCAGCTGGGCAATATGCTATGCTGGTAGGCTAATTCAGATCCTGTGCAACCCAGTAGGAGACCAGCTTATGACGACTTGGTGTCTTCTGAACCAGGTGTTCACACACCTGGAAATCAACCCCAAAGGACATAAATCTTATCTTGGAAGACCCAGTATCTTCATATTCTGTGGTAAGGCTCCTTTAACTGGCCGTGGCCTAAGCAAGTGTTCCATTCTCTATACCTCAGTAGAGGTCCCAAACTAACCAAGAGGCAGGTCCTTAGTTCTTTGATGTGTTAAGGGGACCAACTTAGTGATTTTCCCCTTAGCTATCCCTCCATATCATGTGCCATCTTCTCTGTGGAGCAGAAAAAGGGAATGCCATCACTGGCAACAGTGCATTGTTGAAAACATCGAATAATCTCCATGATGTTTCACATTTCTATGCCTCTGAATCATCACTAAATTTAAGCTCTAACAGTCTCAAACTCCTCTGGTGCCAAAGCAGTACAACAGATCACATCTGTTAATCACCAGGGACTCTGACATTTTCAGAGCAAATTATTCACCCTCTTCATACGTAACTTAACCAGCCCTGGTGAAAATATCTCACTTGACCATTTCAGACTACATGCACACAGGGGTGCTCCCCAAAGGTTTATGTGATACTCAGCAACAGAGACACATTTTCCCCATTTTGGTTTTTTGGTTTGTTTTGTTTATTTGGTTTAGTTTTTTGGGTTTTGCTTTGTTTTGTTTTGTTTTTTACTGGTGATAAGTATGAGTTATCCCCCCAAAGGGACTGGCTCCTTTTCATTGCCACAACTATAAAAAGAACGTAACAGGTGCTCTAGATTTGGGAATGACAGCCATGAAGGCTAACAGCAGGAAACGAAAGGCAATATTCCTGCTGTGTATTTTTTGGTTGCCAAGGCTGATATGACAGTGTCATTACTCGCAGAAAGAGCTGAGATTTGCTACTTGGAAGGTCTTTGCCCCATGATATTTTCATTTGCAACAGACACAGAAGACGCCGGAGTATTTTCCTTGCTATTTCTTTTAGTCATCTATGGATCAATGTCTGTAAACTCAGCATACTTTTCATCAATAAGAAAGGGCATATTTTCTTATTTCTATTATTCTGCAGGCCTCTGTGGTTCACCATGAATGCTTTACTGCTGACATTTCTGGCTGATCTGTCTCTGCTTTCCACAGCTCTAGCCTGGTAATAGTCCAGCAGGAAAATTGTGTAGACAACATGAATTCATTGTTCTATTTCTCTTCAGGGCCGTTTATCCCCCTGGCATCCTGCAGGTGAAGAACACTCAATGGTTACCTCAGTCATGACCAGAAGGTCTTCCACTGTCACCTGAGCAGTTACTGGATAGCACAGGAGCGGTCACTCAGCCACACTTGGCGACACACTGGACCAACATAGAAACATAGAATCATTTCTGTTGGAAGAGACGCTCAGGATCCAACCATAACCTAACTCTAGCACTGAACCATGTCCCTAAAAACCTTGTCTAAAAGGCTTTTAAACACCTCCAGGGATGGCAATTCCACCACTTCCCTGGGCAGCCTGTTCCAATGCCTGACAAACCTTTCCATGAAGAATTTTTTCCTAATATCCAATGTAAACCTCCCCTGGTGCAACTTCAGGCCATTTCCTATTGTCCTATCACTTGCTACTTGGGAGAAGAGACCAACATCCTACATACTACAACCTCCTTTCAGATAGTTGCAGACAGCAATAAGGGGAACATGCTGCAGTTTGACTTCCACATCAGAACTTTCTCATCTGGCACATGTACTACACAACATTTTCAACAGAAAGGGAGAGCAGATGGAGGAAGAACAGGAAATGAAGCCTTGGTGAAACTGCAACAGTCACCATCCCCTACATGGGTCTCTCACTTTCCTGAGAGACTTGGAAGGAGCAAACCAAGAGAGACAACCTGCAGAATATTCTCCACAAAGTCTTTTCTCATGTCTTGATGTACAGTGAAGTTGCTGCTTTCCATGAAAGTAACAAACTGCCGCTGTATCATCTCTTGGTTCCAGTCCTGCTTTCTGCAACTTGTTCACACTGCAGACAGCCAAGTTCTACAGTCCTTGACAGCTCTGCCCAAAGACCAGTATTTCCTTCATTTGCCTACTGCAGCACAAGGACTCCTTTCCTCTTGCAGCCTCTGGCATCCTAGGCTTAAGTGGCATATGTTTCCCTCAGAAACATTGGTGGAAACTTAACCTGGTGAATGAAAGAAAGCTGCAAGGGGGGAAAAAAAAAAAAAAAAGGCGGGGACAGGGAAAGGGAAAGCAAGCTCAGATTTCGTCTTGGTGCTGGGAGCAAACATGTACAGCTATTTACGGGGATTTCAGCCATGGGAATAAGGGGAGGTAGCCAGGATTGCTGTCAGGTTCCTAGGCTCAGCAGGTCTGTGCTTGGCCATAAAGTGCTCTTTGTCTCCTGCCATCAGATCACCAGGGGACTGGCTGGAGGGCACCTGGCTGGCACATGAAAATGGACACAGAGATATCCATGTAGCATATGATCTAAAGAGCTGCAAATAGCTTCTGGCTGTTCCGAGCTGCCTATACCAATTCTCCAGCACTCACCTCTCATGCCTCCCAGCCTGGCCACAGAGCTGGCTGGCTTCAGGGACCCAGTGGAGCTCGGCTGCCTGCCACGTTTGGCTGCCTCACTCTTCCTGCTCCCGCACACTGGCAGTTTGCAGCACCTCTTTGAAACCTGCCAGCCTCCTTTCCCGCTTCCCTGTTTACACTGGATCAGATTCACCATCCCCTTGGCTCTGATGTGCAGTCTTGTCACAGACAGTTTGGAGTCACCCACAGGTGATGAGACTCCAAGCACAGGGAAATGAAAACGAACTCTGTTCCCTTCACTTGCAGAGTGGCAGGAGCTTCTCTTCCTGAATTTTAAGGGACTTTCTCAGCCTCTCTCTCCTAGCATGTCTCCACCTTCCTGCTCAAGGTGTAAGGATCTCTCTGACTTAACAGGGGAAAGGAAATTTCAGCTTCACTTGGCATCCAAGAGAAGGACACATAGTGGGGAAAGAGAAGATTGTGTGCTTACGATGGTAGAAGCTGTGTCTGTAGGACCTGGGTTGAATATGGAGGGCAAGGAGGACACAGGACAAAATCTACAAGAAGGACTTCTGTTCAAGGGAAAATGCCAGCTGAGCCTGGGAGCTGTGCTGCACAAGAGCAGTGGCTGATTGCTCTGGCTTTCTTGTACTGGATGTGATGATCCTGTTCCAGCTCAGCAAAGGTGTTTCTTCACCTAAGCAAAGGGAAGTTCAGCCAAGTGGGCTTGGATGCTGGAAAAGCCAGAGCCAGTGAGGCACTGCAGGCCAGGAATAAGAGCAAGGCAAAGCCCACATGTGGGACCTCCACCTCCACCAGGTGTTATTCGCCATTTAGTGGGGCCACCTCAAAGCTCTTGGCTCACCATCAGTTATTGTATTTCAGATGTAAGATTTGAGGCCAGAGTGATCTGGCACATCAAGAAAAGATCTAAGCCCTGTGACCCTTCAGGTGGAAGGGAAAGTGCATGGGTTAGAGGGGAAAACATCTGCTGACCCTGAACCTGGGGCACTGGGAGGTGAAGAGAGTCCAAGGGGTCTGGTGGAAAAAAACCTGGGGAAGGGCCAAGGCCAGCTCTGCAGGCAAGAACCACGCAGATAGCTGTGCTGGAAATGTGTTTACACATCAGGGGTATTTTTAAATCCATCACTCAGTGCCGTAAAACCAAACCTCCCACGATGCTTTTGTTGGGGAGTGGGCACAGTGACAACAGCAGAAAACAGACATGGAAGCAGCAAAGTTCACAGGCATCTTCACCCTGATTTTACAGACCTGGGAGCAGACGCACTTCTGCTGGTATGCCTGTTATCTATAGAAAAGATGAACTCTGATCTGAGCAATGCTTTCGGAAGAAGCTGAGAGATGCCATGTGCAGGAAAATCTGCTTCAGCCTCCCCTTCGGAGCAGACCACAGGTGGAGTTCTCCTGAGCTGTTCCGCTGCTTTATTTCCCACCATGGCTCTCCGCCTCTTTCTGAGGGTATGTTTAGAAGATAGCGCCTTACTTTGCGGCACTGCTTATACTTGCTCATTCAGTGTAAATAACTGTATTAACTTTATAGGCAGCCCCAGTTTGAACTGACTGAGATTCATGTAGCAAACTGGAACTGTGCCAGGCCCACCAGAGCAGAGTCCTGTTGGTGCGAGGTGGAGCCTGATCAGCTCTCAGGATGGGAGGTCTCTCCAAACGAATGTGATCCCTCCTTGTTCTTACAGATTAGTTTTAACACTGACACAATGGCTGCCAAAAACTGAATCTGCCAGAAATGTTAACAAAAAGCACTTTGATCTCATTCACTTGTTCTTGTTAAGAATGTATTGTACTATTTTGCCTCCTTTGCGGTCAGAAGAAAAATGTTTTACCCTTGCATATCACTCATGTTTAATACTGTATGTGCTGTGTTACACGGGGCTTCTGCTTTTCGCTGCTACTTGCTTTCAGGCTGCTTACTTTAACAGTTGTTGCATGCTATACATTTGCTTAAATACCATAGGGAGTTTTTCTATTTTTTATATAAAAGACTGAGATATGTTCTTGTCTAAACAACTGAAGAATTTAATTTTTATTATATGTGTAAGAACTACTTACAAGTCAGTTTAAACTTTCATGCTAGTTCTTAAACCCTTGGCTTAGTACTTAATACGGTTCACATATCTGTTCTTGGCACAAGGTTTACATTTTTCTAACCACATATTTACAGTAAAAAGCAGCTAATATTCACTAATAAAATGATACATCGACAATTATCTAGCAACAGTATTTCTTGCAATGCATCAACCTCACAGTGTACTGTAAAAAATATAGTATACAAGTCAAACAGTGTAATTCTCATCTTCAAACACGATGGAAGTTTATGGAAATTGTCATCCCCACTAGCAAATTAAAAAAGAGGAAACTGTTCATGAGGGATTTTGATGCCAAATCAAAGTACTACATTTGTTTACATGTAAAACTGAAGAATAAGATGTAACGTGTTCCACTTGTTGTCATGAGGTATCTTGTATACTCTGATAGTTTGGCATGACAACAGACTCAGCAATTACACTGGAGAAGTTACAGATAAGCTTGCAAACTAGAATAAATATGCATCATTATCGCTGTTTCTTGATATTCTAAAAACAGTGGAGATATTTTTTACCATTGAGAAACAACCACATGGAAAATCTTTATTTTCAAAATGTGAAGAACGCTCTGTTTTCAAAACAAACTGATTACTTGTGCTGTATATCACACTGCAGTTGCTCTATTCTCAGTCTCACCTTTGAAGATCAAGTTTCCAACATGTGATCATGTAAAACAAAAATTGGTTGTACTCTTCCTCCAAAGGCTAGAGGTCAGAAAAAATGCATGCACATTTAGAAAATGCTACTCCACATTTAGAAAACTGTTTAATGATTCTTTTCGCATGGAGAAATTTTGTTTTGACCCCTAGATTATTGAATACCTGATGGGCACACACTTTGTTAACTTCATGATGTCATTTCTAGATGCTCCATTTTCATTAGCAAGAGCTGGTAGGTTTCCCTTCTTGTTTTCTTTCCTTAATTTGGTGGGATATTTTCACAAATAATCAGATTTTTTCTCTTTGGAGGTTTACTTTCAAAAGGAGTGTGTATCGATGGTTAGACTTGTTACCATGTTAAGTAAGTATTAGGATCAATATATTACTGAGAATTACTAAGCTTGACCCTGACATGACAGCATATATATTCTTTTGAGGTCTAAACAAAATGCAATACAAAAGTTGGCACAACTTGGGAAAGTTTCGTAATTTCAATCTGTAAAGCTGTAATGGCCATCTTCTTTCCTGCTGGTGGCCCATGTAACACACATCAGACGTTATCAAGAACATTAAGTGAGCTCCTTGGAGTTACTGACCTGCAAAGTTCAGTAAACCCATGACATGATAGGTGTTACTAAGCTGGTTTCTCTTTCTACAGATTTTCAGGGTCATCAAAACACCAGCTGGACAGAGTAAAACCCTTTGCCTGCATGCAGTCCATGCAATGGCAGATACATCTTCAGGATTTCAAGTTTTTGGGACATTTCATTCTTATTATCTGGAGCACACATTCATGCCAAAAACTTATCTGTCAACCATTGGATAAATGTGTTGCTTTCCTGTAGCTAAGAATGCACTGATTAGCACATTGCCATGAAAGATATCAAACTTTTTGCTGATGACAGTGATGTTGGACTTGGAAAGCACAGGAGCATCTGAAAACCAGTATTTTTATCATTCAATCAGTTCACTGTCTTACAGATAAAATGACAAGATTTGGGAAGAATACTAGGTTACCTGGGATTATCTAGATCACACAAACTTTTGTATGGACCTCTACAGTTCTTGGTTTGGGCTTGCAGGTTGTGTGACCTGATTGTTCTCACTGCTTCTCTCTAAGCACCTTTTGCAGCTCTCAGGCAGTGACTGTCAGTAGCAAAATCACTGTACCATGACACACTCAGGGTAAGAGGGTCTGTTCTGACTAGCAAGAGCAGAGATGGAGAGATAAGGACAGTGGGGAAGAAATAGAGAGAATAGAAAGATAGAAGAGGGCATATTTTCCTTCTTAACAAAAATCCTTCAAAGCCAGACAGCTTTGCACAGTAATCTATAAATTTCCAGTATGTGTCACATAGTCTCTCTGTTCATGTTGTCAAAGCCTCTCTGACAGCTGACAAAATTTAAGGCAAATGGTAGCTGCTGTGCACTACTTGTTCAAAATGACAAAGTGTGAAAATACGATCAATGTAGGAATTCATAGGAAAAAAAAAAGTGCACTTGGCTGTTCTTGAAGTCTGTTAAGTAAAATTGTGCAAAAAGGTGCAACTAAGCACCATTTGTAACTAGAAACTGCAGGTATCTACCTCACAAGTACCTTAGTACAAACTCAGTATGAGTCAAGAATTTCTGGCAAGGTTTTCTAGTAAAGCTGAGCTGCTTTTAGCATTCTTCTCTCCCCTGGTGCTCTCTGATGGGTGCTCAGCTGTCTGATTGGGAGACACTCATGCTGAGTAGCATTCTTGTAAATTCACATGCTGCTTACAGCTGGTTTCTGCTTCTAGTTTTCAACCTTGCTGGTGTCTTGCTAGCCAACAGCTAAGGTCACCTTTGTTACACAGCAAATATTTCAGATAATTTAATTTTTAATCTTCAGATGACAGCTAATTCTACTACTCTCCTTCCTGTGCTGCCTTCCAAGAACAAAGTGGAGAATGCAGTCATATATTTCTGTAATATTATGTAGCTTTAAATTCCCAGCAACCTGAAAAAACTATTATTTAAAATTTTCTTCAAGCATTTCCTGTTTAAGGATGTACTGTGTCTGGGTGGGATGGGTTAACCCACAGCTACAGAGCATCAAGCAGAAGCATGGGAATTAGTTGTAACTCAGTAGTTGAAGGCTACTTTGAGTAGGGACTCTGAATTAATCTTCCAGGGGAAGACTGACTGTGAGAAAAGGTGAAAACACTGTAAGATTAGTAATTATGCCACTTATTGGGTAAATATCTGTTGTGTTTATTGTATGAGCAACCTTTTTCCTACCTTACATAAAGAAGTTTTGGCAGGATGATTATTATTCTAAAACCAAGAGCAGAAGGTGTAGCTACAAGGAACTCAGGTTAAAACACCTGTAACTGAAAATGTCCAACTCTTAAAATTTTAGACTCTGGGTTTTAAATCCTTATCATTTTACTTAGCTTAAATTGTTAGAAGAGAGCTTAAAATTATTTGCCACAGGCTAAATTTTATTTGAAAGTTTCAACTGAAGGGGTTCACCCACTTTTCAGAATTACATGAAAGACATGTTGTTTTATACGTATTAAAAATAATGTTATATATCTAAGAAGTTCCAATGTCTTACTGATTTGGGTCTTCAATCTGAAATATGTCAGGGATGAGTGTATAAGATCCTGGCATTAAGAATTTGCCTTTAGTCATTACTTGGGAAATTTCCCTGAATTTTGTTAAAATATTGAGCTATTAAAATTCTCAGTTTGCCCCTGATAATAAATCACATTTGAGATTTTGACACCTGCATTTCTCCAAGAACTCTCTGTGTTTAGAGTGCTTCATCATGGGGTAGAAAGGCACAAGGCTTTGTTCCTCTGCAATTACTTTTGCTGGCACTCATGGATGTGTGACCCAGCAACAAAAACCATATGCAAAGAAACTCTCCTGTATGATCCTGATACTTTTCCTGATGGCTTCGAGCTCCCTGAAAAAGAAGGAAGAAGCTGCCTCATATCAGAAAGGCTTGTGGGAAGTGCTGGAAGGAAGGGGGAAGAGGCAAAAGGAACAAGGGAGGGGGCAGAAACTGGAGAATGGGAGTCAAACTGGGGTGGAGGAGCAGCACCCCGGAACTTCAAACCAGGCTTAAGACCCTTGAGCTTCTACAGGCTCTAGCATTGTGTACCTGGCTAATGGGATCTAATACATCTCCTTTGATGCCCAGCCCTTACAGGGCCATACTGCTGCTATCAGTTACCTTTAATAGCTTAAGGATATGATACAATCATTTCCAGGTCTGAATGCCACCAACAGCCAAACAGGGTGTCAACAGCCTTCCACTCACAGAACTGCCTCATTTTGTACTCCGTGTGTTGGCTTCTAGTTTGCAATTACACTAAAGGAAAAGTGATTTTAAATTCCTTGATGCTGAGGGTTCACCTACTTAAATACACACATAACCCACTGTGCTAAGCCAAGTGGAGTTTCTGTTTCTCGGTGGTGTTAGTTTCTCATTGCATCAGGAGAATGAAATCCAAAATTAGGAAATACTTAGGACTTCCAATTAACTTCTGAAAGCTTGATGAGTGCTAAATATATCATGTGGAGCAGGAAATAGACCAACAGGCCTACGGTTCATTGATCTGTTTGTTTGTTTTCATCCTTTATGTATTTCCCAAAGATCTACTGATTGCTGTATTTATTTGTAAATGCTACACACGAGAAGGAAAAAATCATGGCACAGCAGAAAAGTATAATTTCCCTTAGTTTAGTGGGAAAATAAGAACGATTATCATAAAGTCATAGGGAACTTATGTATTTATTTTACAGCGAAAAAACTATTTAAAGAAAGCTGGAGCATAACACACTTAAAAATAGCTTATGCATAATTAACTGTTTCACCCACTTTGGTATTAAGCTGTTCTTGATTGTAAAAATTGTAAGACAGGTTTTTTTCTTAGACGCTAATAAAATTTTAAGTCAGCTTTAACCTCATTTTAATGGGGTTAAAGAAATTTAGAATGATGTGAGAAATGTGTATCTTATTAAGAAGATTTCTTAAAAAACAGGGAATTGATTCCCAAACCACAGAAACTCATTTTATGCGCATGTAATTCTCTGAGTAATACAGAATTAAACCTGTTCAGTGAAGCTGACAGAGAATCAGTAGTGGTGAAACAGGTATTTAACTACCCATTCTCCATTCAGCCTGTAGCTTGAGCTGCTGTGTTTCTGATCCTACATAAACTGACCAAGCAGGAATGCACAGCTGAAGCTATTGCTCCAAGAAGGTTTTGTACTTATAAGCTCCGAAATCATGGATTGCAATCTGTTGTGCAATACCAAGAAGCACCTGGAGACTTTCATTTAATAAAAAATTGACTATTCCTCCTCTTGTCCACCATCAGAATTGATTACTATCTATGGGCACTGCTAGGTATTAGAGAATTGAGACTTTTTGATCAACAGCTTCAGGGCAACACAACCAAACCAAACCTAAAGACTGATAAAAATCATCACTGTAGATGCAGAAAAGGGAAGCGCAGAAAGTACAGCTTAGCTGTGAATGTCATGTCCTGGCCCCAACTCAGTGATCAAAGACATTCCAAAACAAGCACTAAGTGTTTGCAAGCTGCCAAAGAATTCGGGTGCAGTATTAGGTAGAAGATGAAGAACAGATTATACATCAGTAGCAGCTACTCCCTAGTTTGATGAGGATGGATTTAAAAAACAGCTGGGAAGATATACAGACCTGTTAAACATCCACAAAGATCCTCAAGAATAGTGGTGCAACATATAGTGTGTTGTAATGCTCCAAGTTACTATGTAAAGGAAATACAACAGACAGGAGGTTGTAGGGTAGAGACGGGAGAGTGATGAAAGAAATGGTGAACTAAAGAGGGAGAGCAGAGACCAAGAGACTAGAAGGCAAGCATGATACAAGGGCAGCTTTGAAACTGAGCGTCTCCTGCTCTGAAGCTAAAAACATATTGCTAGGAAGTCACATTACAAGAATTAACAAACTTTGGCACCTCTTTCCTGCAGTGACTCCAGAAGAGGAGGAGACACCAAACATCAAAATGCAGAGAGAGCTTTCATGTTTGTCACAAACAAGAGACACCTTGTTTTTGAAGAGTAAAACGCAGTGTGTGCACTTCTCATGCAGCAGAGTTGCAATTTACTTTGGCCATACCTCTCTCTGTCCCTGTCCATCACAAGCAAGCTCTTGAAAAGAAAACAACAAGCTCTGCATGACTGGTTTGAAACAGCATCTGGTGTCTTGGAAACCATTTCTTCAGCCAGTTCTCTTGGCTGCTTTGGAGATGCAGTGATGTTCAGCTGCAATATGGTTAGGCTTGCTTCCCAGATTGTATCTACACTGGCCTGTAGAGCCTCTGCCTCCAAAGTACTGGAGGTAGATGAGAAACTGTTCAGAATGTGTACGTGGCTGGAACAGACTCGCACCAGATGGCCATTCAAAATAGCAGTCAGGAGAAAAGTGTCACACTGAGCAGTTTCAAGTCTTATCCTTGAGAAGTCATCCCAGCTGCCATTTTCCTCTGACTCATCTTCTAGAAGAACTGTGTTTATTTCAATCAGAGCCAATGTTGAGTCACAGATGCCACATGTAAGACCAGTTCACTGGGTCCCATTTGTGATTGGGATGAGGAGAGTATTTTAGGCAACTGAACTTTTTTGCTTAGTACATGCAAAGTCTCAGTTTCCTCTTATTATCAGCTGCATGATTGCTAGAACAGTGGTATACCTTTCAAAGGACTAATAAAAATCCAGACAAAAATATATCAGATAGAGATTTCTAACAATGATAAAGAGAAACCCCTTGGTTTTAAGGACCATTGGATCGGCCTTACATTAAGCCAGAACTTTGTCTTTCAGTGCTGGATGTTAAAAGTTATTTTAAACACAAAAAGGCTGAGATCTTTACAGACTTAATTATGTGAAACAAAAAAGTTCCTCTGAGCACCTGCACCAGTATGAAATGTTCTTTCAGGTTTTCTGCTCTTGAGAAAGCTTCTTCCCTGATGTTTCAAGAACTGCCTTTTTCAATACTTAAGCCATTATTTCTTTGTACTAAAACTGGATAATATAATACAATGTCTTGAATGGTAAAAATAGAACCGGAGGAGGTTTTCTTCATTTCCTGCTAATTTCCTCAGCAAATTCTGAAAGGTTTACACCCATTTCATCAAACACTGGTACTGTCTACACTGAGCATACGGTCTATTTTGATCTTCTTTCAGTTCCCAAAATAAAACGCTAAGGGTCTTTCATGAATATCTTTCCTCCCTAGCAAGAAAACTTGTGAAAGAAGCTCTACCACTGCTCTTCCTAAGCCCCAGTCTGTGCGTCAGAGGAAAAAGTTCCAGTTCCCACCTGAGCCTAACCTACAAAATGCTTCATTTTTTCTTGCTCCAGATGTTGGACTCTGCCACTCTCCATTCCTGCTGCTCTCCTGCATTTCTTCCTATCAGTTTCTACCATCTTACCAAGGCTGGAGATTTAATTTATCATTTTCTTTATGTAAGTTTTTAACCACTTCCATTAAAAACCCCTTTTTTTTTTTTTGCTAAGTAGTATCTTTATTCTACTCGAAATTAAGGATTTGGGCCAATGCTAGTCAGTGGACCAACTCCAACAATTTCCTTAGAATCCTTTAAACTGTGAGGAAGCTCAGAGTCATTTGCATTTCTTCAGAGATGCCAGGCTCCCAACATTTGCCAAGCTGCTTATTCACAATATAGAGTTTTCCAGGGTGCCATAAAATACATAAACAAACAGCAGAACAAGAAAGGTGGCTTCATAACCTCAGCAGTACATACAGGGACAAAACTCTTTGTTCCGTTTTTATTAATTTGATGTATTTTTCCATGGCACTGGACCAAGTTATGCAATAAGAGGAAGACTGTCAGCATTTTAATTTTTGGACTGATGCATTGCCTTGATTCTTTGTCATCACTGAGTAAACCTGCATGATTTTCATACAAGGAGAAAACATCCTGCTTGTAGGTGGTCAAACACATGCTCTCCAAGCTAGAGAGGGAGCAGCTGTTGTCCTTAGCGTGCCTGATTTGAGGAAAGTAGGATGTTGTCTGCATATTTTCTCAGTGCCATTTATAAGGCAATGTTTGTGGCCTGCTGCCATGTGAATTATTGACTTTGACAGGAGAAATAAAATTTTAATACAAGACTTTGACAGGAATACTCAAAAGGCATTGTTTTGAAACACAGGCTGAAGAAGCCAACCACTTTGGAAAACTGAATAAATTCTGTGCCCAGAGCTGCTTTGCTGCCCTCCAGAATAGAAACTTCAGAAGCCTGTGAGCAAATCCAGTGTCTTCCATCCTGACACTGGTTCCGCCATACTTTGGGTATTCCGTATTTCTGTTGAAAAGCCGACTGCATTGGGTCTGGTTGGGAGGCAGTATGGTATGTCAGCGTATTCAGATGTCAGGATGTTTGGATTATGTAAGGAGGCTCATCTGGAAGCAATGTATATGTTTCAATTCTTTGTAGAAAATGCTTAATTCTAATTTTTCACGAAACCCCTTTCTCTTGGAACAACTCATCTGCTTAAAATTAAGCATGTACTTGTTTGTCTCGCAGACTTGAGGCAATACAATATACGGTCCTCTGTATATTATTATGTGCTCGCATAAATCAGTGGGCAGCCAACAGAGGACAGATTGGATGCAACAGTTTGACAGATGCATTCTTCTTTTATGGTCAAAAGATCATAGAAATGATCTCATACTTCATGCCTTCGAAAGTCCCTTCCTTTTCCTGTCATCTATGGAAAATGCAATGGGTTATGATTATTTCCGAGATTCTTAGTGAATTATTTACAATCCTCAGCATACAAAAAATGTGGACTTTGCTATCTTCTCTGGTGTTTGGAATGAAGGTTACAAAGGTGACTAGAGTCTACCGTGGTTTCTCCTCTCCTTTCATCCCTTTGAAAGATTTAAATGTATGAAGGCTGTGTAAAGCCTGAAGAAGTCCCAGTCCTGTAGGAGAGCCAAAGACAAACAAGAAAGCTGTGTGTTCTACCCCAACTAGCAGAAATGATCCTGTAAAGGAAGAGTTGCAGGACTGTAACTGCACATTTCCAGGTCCCTTTGAGACATGAAATGGAGTCTACTGAACTAAAACACTTGTAGAAATGCCTCTGGTTGGTCTTGAGTTGTGCATGGGCCTTCACATTGAAAGCGGCTGAGCTAGTTTGTCCTGTTAGCATACAGGGTTATTCTTATCAGTATGGAAAGTGTAAGCACACCCCGCAGAAAATCACAGAAAAGATGTGATAAATGCAGTAATATAGAGTAGAACATTTGCATAGATGTGGATAATGCAATAGAGGAGAAGTGGAAAAATAAACATGGATGAGCCCAGACTGGTAAAATCCCCATTTCTAACCCTGATCTCCTTATTTGCCATGTACCAATACTTAGAGGTTATACTCAGGAAAAGGAGAGACACGTTGCTAGGTAAAGCACACACCAAGGTATAGGTCTTTCCCAGGGTTATTTATGTAATCAGCAGGATTCAACAGACCATCCTGTGGCACACAGAGCCATGAAATCCCCAGGGGTGAGCCCAGTGCAGCTCCCCCTGCCCAGGTCCCCTGCAGGATCTGGAGATGGCACAAAGAACTTCCCAGGAGGGCAGGGGGACTTGTGATCCTGCCATGGGGAAGACACAAGCCCGTCCCCAGGCAGGGTGACAGGAGAGGCCAGGGGTGCTGCCTGCATGGGGTGCATGGGAAGTAAGGGCTGCTGGGCTGCGGGGTGCAGGACAAGCGGCCACAAACCTTGGCAGCGATAGCCACGTGAGTGAGTGAACATGCTGGCAGGATTCATTAAAAAATGGATTGCATCAAAATGTTTGTGTGTGTTAGGCCACCCTCTCTGTGGATTTTAAAATCCCCTTAAGCCCTTCGCTTATAATTCATTGCTATTTTCCACCTCGTGTTCGCTCATGGTAGAGACCATTCATGGGCATTTAAAGATCTTCCTGTAAACTTCGTGTTAAACATTTGATTATTTAATTACATGTTAAAGCCAAAGGAGTACAAAAGAGGCAGTACTTTTCGAACCCTTTAATTAAGAGATGGGCGTCAGAATTTTTGCTAGACCCAGAGATAACTGAAAACATTTCAAGATTTATGAAAAAGGATGCAATTTTTAATACCAGCCAGAACCAGAACTGACCAAATTTCACTGGTTTTTATCATCTAAAGTGACAGTCAAGCATGTGAATCGAAGAAATGCAGCTAGTGAATGATCCTTTCTTCCCCGCTGAGCCCCTTCCCCACACAGTGCAGACTGTGTGTGATACTGATATGTTAATGCCTTGTATGTGCCTCTGGTCATGAACAGGCAGGAGAACATCTGAACTAGGCTGACATCGGACCAGATCACAGTATTTGAGTTTTATGAGTGTGAGCAGAACAGACAATTCTCTCTACTCTTGCTCTAACAGTTTCCTTAAAGTCTGGGAAAATACAGAGAAAGTAAACAGCAAGGTAATTAAAACATGCATTACTTATTTCATCATGATGGGTGGCTGAGAGTTTTTTCACAAAATATATTTTCTTTAGGAAATTCCTGTGCTTTGTAAAGAAAAATGCCTGTTGCAAATAGTAATTTTTCACAAATAATCTCCAAAGCCTATTTAAAAAATTCTAAGAATGCCAAATTTCAATATTTTTAGCATAAAAATTAATGTTTGGTACAAATAATCTTTCAGAACTTCAAATTAATTCTAGTAAAAAACTGTAAATGAGAGTCAGAATCTAAATGAAAAGTCTACAAACATCGACATACCATGTTTTTATTTACTCTAACATTTTATGTCTCGTTTAATAGATTGCTGGAATGAACATGTGTAAGAGTTTGATTTTTCATCCTGATTCAAAAACTTTTGTTCGAATGTCAACTTTCCCAAGAAAAAAAAATACCATTTCCTCATCAGCTCTATTCCTCATGAACTTTAATTGAACAAGTGCATGATACACTGATTTCTGTCAGCAGATCACAGTGAGAATATACTATGGTAGAAATGAACTCCATCTTCCATTCTGAATTATCTTAAGCAGCTCTGTTAATATAATAGGCTTGTGGGCATATATTATACAATGACACGAGGCCTAACCTTTCCCTTTCAAGCAGTTTCTCATTTCCTGACTTCAACAAACAGAGGAGAGTATCCCATGGTAAAAGAATGCTGTGAAAAGTATATTGAATCATCTGGCAGTATTTAAACCATGAGATGACATTTTATTTTGCTTATTCTACATGGAAATTCCTAACATCAGCTCTTGTTCAAATACATCAATCCAGGCTCTGCTGTTCCTTTTCAAACATTCTTTATACCCTTCTTCTTGTTTTTGTTATATCTTTTTATCTCTTAGCTGAATTGTGGATTTCTGTAGATGTCTAAAAGGAAATAAACACTCAAAGTCTGAGCTTTTAATTTTTTCTTCTGAAAAAATCTGAATTCAGAATTATCTAACAGGACTTTTTTTTCCCCCTAGACAACTTGAGAGTCACAGCTAATCAACAGTGTGTTAATAACGAATGTTCCATGACTGTCTTAATACTTAGGGTATGCTCTAAGGGAATCTTAAATAGATAAATGTTAAAGTAATACTATTATGTATGTTTAAATCTGATTTCTGGCAAAGAGGCCACTGTGCTCTGGAGGATTCATCTAAAAACAAGGTGCTCCTTAGCCCAGACTACTCATACACCTAAAACTGACCATTGTCTTAAGAGCTTTCTTGGAGAAGGTCCAGAGATCTCAACACCTTGAAGGGCTGAGCCTCAAACACAGAGTTATTTCCCAAAAGAGGTAGCACTTAGTAAAGCTGTAAAAGAAACAATTCAGGAAGAAACTATGTGACAGTATGAAAAGAAAATAAAAGAAAATTACCAAAGTGCAATAATACATCAGTTGCATACCTCTAGAGACAGGTAAACAACGCATCACAGCCAGCAAGTAGCAACTGATTGCCAGCATTTGAACCAAAGACTTTGCTGTTAGCAGGGAGGGTCTTCTGACACCACATATGTTTTCATAGATTTGAAACCAGCAAGGACTATTAGATCTTCTAGTTTTACTTCCTTCACAGCACAGGCCATAAAAATTCATGTTCTTCCTTCCATTTGGTAATGACGTGTGTGCTGGCAAGAGCAGTGTGCTCCCCAGGGGCACCTCCTGTCTGAAAACTTCAACAGGGGACAAAGTTGGTCTCTCAGCCTTTATAGTCTTGTTACAATCCATCCATTCCAGCAAAGGTTTACTGGTCCACATGCACTCCAACGCCAACATTATATTACCCAGTGATATATAATTATGCACAATAGCTTGTGATTTATTGCTTGCTTCAAGAGTTCCCAAATGTATCTTGGTTATAAGCCACCGCTGACGATGACAACAGCTCCCAACTGAACAGGAGACTCCAGCAATGTGCTACTTCACTCTACTGCACATACTGCAATTTGGGAAGACCCAGCCTGGCTGAAAATTAGTTTGTGGTAGCTACAGCACATTCATCCATAATTTCTGCCTAGTGAAAGATAGAGACATTTGAATGTCACAGAAAACTTCTGTTTGTCTCAAAAAGCTTGATTTCAAATTATCCGTAGTCACAAGGGAAATTAGTTTCTACATCAGCTGACTCCTTGAAAGACACCTTAGGGTGAGGCTTACTGAAGGAAAGGGTGAATATGAGACTAAAGCATTAGATACAGTATTACATAGACCATAGCACCATGACCTTACTCTCTTCTTCAGAGTAGTTCCCAGCAAATTTGGGAATTGCTCCAGTGCATATGAAAAGCTACTTCTTTTTTTTTTTTTTTGATGTAAGAATTATAACAGTTAATTTCCACCAAAACAGAAAGAAACAGCTCAGAGAAGAAGACATAACCATATTTATCCTGTAAGAGAGCTTCACTGCAATCATGTACATAAGCTTTCCGGAAGGAATTTTCTTTCTTCTTTTTTTTTTCTGTTAATAATAACTTCTGAACTTATAAAAGACAAGAAAAGACTCTCTGTTTCTTTCTAGGCTATATAAAATAGAAGCCTCAAAACACATTTGTCCATCAGCTTATGAATAGCCCCTATTTAAGGTGCTTAACTGTGTCCAATTATTGTTGTGAAAGGCTTCTATTGCTTGTCTTTTTAATAATATGGGAATTGATTAAACCACTCCTGTACACTTTTCATCATAGAGATGTAGAACTCCTTGCAACTGTAGACAAAAGATCGCTTGGTGAAACCATAGAGGGAACTGATTTTTCAAATAGCCTTCTCGGACTACAATATTGGTGCCTGTTCCATAAAAAAACCCTTGCATGGTACAAGTGCATATACATCACCCCCCCAGACAGAGATTATGTTCTCTTCATGTCATGTTTTTGCAATAGTGCAAACTCAGAGTTTGTCCCACTCTTTAATAAACATTGATGAGATCTGTGCATACACAAAATGAAATTGTAAATGGCAAATGGAAACAATGGCAACAGCAAAAGAAATCCAGGTCTCAGGGGAATTTTCCTGAGAGTTTAACAAGAGGTTTCATTGTTCCTACGTTGCCCATATCAGACTAAAGTCTAGAAAAGGGTCATTTAGCCCTCTGAGAGCAAGTGCAGGCTTTCCAAAGAGCAAAATGAAGGCAATATGGGGGGAAAAAAAAGAAATTAACTTGATTAATACAGGGCACAGTTAGACATTTTGCTCACAAACAAGAAATGATCAATCTAAAAGCCTGGTCTTCTCTAATGCTTGGCTTTTATTGAGTTACACGAGTGCTCTGCACTTTGCAGTGGTTACATTGCTTGTTTCAGTAGTACAAAGAAAGTTGGAGGCTTAGGTAACCCTGCCTGACTTCCAGTCATCCTAGTAACAGCCCAACAACAACCATGCAGTGTCTGCGAAACATCCAGGAGATGCCAGACGAATTATCCCCAAGGTTTTTCCAAAACAAAAGAGAATCTTTAAAGACATTTTATTATCCATAAACAGTTCTGAGACAGATAGCAATTTAAGGAAGACAAGCAACTTCAGAAAGGGTGGAAATTCTGAATTCGTGCCCAAAATTAAAATAACTTTTTAATAGCCTTGCCCTTAAAGAGGAATTAATGAATGCTCTTTCACTTCTTCACATAAAGCCAGACTCTGGCAGATGTGAGATAGATTACTACATACAACATAAACAATATTTCGTCTTTTATCCAAGCAGGGGGAAGCGTACATCTCTGTACTTGAACAAAAGACCATTTCTAGCTCAGCAGAGGATGTAAACAGCCCTGATCACCAGCCGCGCTACAAGAACCCTCAGGAATACGTGGGCAATGTTTCTACCAAACCCTAAAAGCCAGGCTAGTGGGCAGGTGCAGCGGGGACACAGCGGCAAGCCTGGGGCAGGATTTGGCCTGAACACCAGGATTCTTCAATGTTATTTGCTCTTGTGCAGGCTGAGGACTGCCAGCCCCTGCCCAGCTGAGCTCTTCAAGCTGTAGCTAGGAGACTGCCTCCAACACACTAAAAATACATCCCCTGTGCTGGTCAGTAACAGCTTGTTTGCAAGTGAGGGGAGAAACAGAGCTCAAGCACCCAGCACAGGTGCACATGGGTGCGCTTGCAGCATCCCAGCAAGGCCAGGGCTGCCAAGGCCGGTCCCACTCCTGCCTCCTGTACCACCAGCCTCACATGGGTACTGCTGACTGAAATTCCCACTGGCTATTGGTGGCACTCTTCCCTACTGAGGGGCCATGTCTCCTGCTGACCTTCAGCCAAATGGGGTGGAAGGCACCTTGCAGAGCAAGCCCCAGGCACCCACCCCTCAGGGGAGGAACGTGGGGCAGGACATCAGGGCGCTTCCTTGTGGGCAAAGCTCACCTTGTGCCAACCCATGTTTCCTCAGAGCACCAGCTTTGGCCCTCATGAAACCAATCCCTGGTTCTCTTTTCTGTACTCTGGGTCACCTGGGTTGAGCATCTGTAGACCAGAGGGGACATCATGCCTGGCTTCACCACTGCTAGCAGGCTACAGGAGATGCAGGGCTTCTGTCACTCCATCAGTAGGCTGGAAACAGTGCCATGAGGAGCCCTGTGGCAGCCACACGTCCCATTTCCAGACAAATATATAGATGGTTGAAGCTGATTTTTTGTCTCTGAACTAACTTGAGCAATGTGATGCAGTGCTGGGAGCTGGACTGTGTGTGGTCAGGAGTGGGAGAATGGGTTCATTTGGGTCATCAGCAAGGAGATGTGCCTTGTTCCCACTGAAAACACAACTCTGGGATGAATAGTATGTTAGAATGTATGCTAGAAGAAGGAGGTTGTTTATTGCCAATTATTCCCCATTAGTGCTGCCCTGCACATTGTGCCAAGCTAAAGGTAGACAGAGTAAACAATTATGGGGTTATGCATAGAGATTTCACTGTCTCAAATTTCTGTAGTTATCTGCGGCTATTCCTAAATTCCCATCTGCATTCTGAGGACACACACATTTGCAACACAGGAATATTTGGTTTTGGGAACTGTACTTTCATAGTGCAGCAGGAGCCCTGGGCAGAGAAGCTACGAGGAGCTGTATGTGCCGTAACCACAAAGGTACCTTTGATGAACTGGATCTCTTGTACTTGCACATATATGATTAAACTTAGAAAAAAGATGTAGTTTTCTTTAACTAGAAAAATCTATACCTCCTGTGTAACATTAGTATCCATGGAGATACAGCACAAAAAGCTATTCTAGTTCTGGTTTATGACATCTTCGTTCAAAACAGCAGAGAAGCATAGCACCAATAGCACCAGTTTAGTTCCTTTGAAATGAATATATTAATGTACCACACGACTTTGTGCACATGGATGCATACAGCCACAAATTCACCTTCCTCTCCTTCTTCTTCTGTCATCAGGACTTTCTTCTATGCTTAGTTCTGATTTGTGTTAATATCAATAATTCTTAATATATCACCTTACAGCAATCAATGGAAGTTTATCATCAGTCTGTTTCAGCATTTCAGCTATTGCTACACAGTGGAATGAGCTTGGCAGTGTTCAGGTGGGATCTGGCTTTGCAGGAGCACAAAAACAGGTTTGCAAAGAGGGAGTAGGTAATGGAACACCAGGTAATTATTTAAAAGATCACAGATTGCATACATTTATTTGAGACACAGCACTGAGACAAGGGAGGGGCCTACTTAGTGTTGTCTTTCCCTGTGCATTTCCTCTAATATCCTGATCCCTTCAAGTTGTTAGTCATAAGAAGAGGTCTATTAAAGTTACAGAAGATATTATAAAGGAAAAATAAATAGAATGACCTGATAGAGCTGGAGCTGGCAGAAGTTTGAAAAGCCTGCTGGTTGTTTTCCCTTTGAAATCTTGGCAGGCACGCAGAGTGCTCAAACCTGCTCCCACAGTCTATCTGCCATTCCCCATCCCAAGGTGGCTACCTTTATGATAAACCAGGTATGGTCCCAACATTGTTATGGGTTTCACAAAAAGCATTGCACAACCTGGAGACAATACATATAAAGAATACCTTAGGTCTTGTAGACAGTTTTGCAGACAGTGGCTCCCCCAGAAAACCGCATGACTGTTTACAGTAAACGGCATCACCTGGCAATCAGGTATCCGTCTGAGTCAAGACTGAAGGCTGCATCCTGAAGTCCCTCGGCAGTACAGAACCTTCTGCCTGCACCAACTTGGCAGGTGGCTTTTCACTAGCCTGTTGAAAACCAGCAGTTTAAATATTGGTTTCTAATGTACTGAAGGGCTCTATCTACCCCACACAAAGCTGTGTTTGAAAGCATCTTCACTTTTCTCAAAGACTGGTCATGCCTTTGATCCTTTGTGTTAAATTGTCCTCAAAAGGGTAGTTGAAAATTTTTCTTGTATTCCTTGTATTAGGGGTTCACCAAGAAGGAGTCTAAAAAGCACATTTGAATTGTATCTATAAATTTAACTAGTTGGCATTTCCAGCCAGATTTACCAGGGTAACAGTAATAGCTCCTTCTACCCTTACTGTCAGCATTGAACTCAGTAGTCCTGCTTGTGTGGTCAGGTCGACCAAGTTCAGCACCCATTATAGAAGCTGGTTGTCAGCTCCTTGTTTGTACAGCTGCTTGAGGTTTGCTCTCCAGTGTTTTGGGGGTCGGGTGCTTTTTGCTGATGAGCTGTGAGTCTTCATTGGGAAGTGTGGAAGGATGCTAGTTGCACGCTCCTGCCGACACACTTGCCTGATGGGCAGCACGCAGCTCCCTGCTACTCTGCCATCCCCCTTGGTATGGTTACAGGCATGTCAGAAAACTTGCAGGATCACCTTGGACTCTTTCACAAGCCTAACTGGGGCACACAGATGCAGAACAGCTTGTCCAAATGTTCAAATGACATTTCTAGCAACACCCTGCTGCTTTTTCTTTTATACTCCATGCTCATACCTGTATACACATGAAAGTGTACTTTAATGCATAGTATTTAATAATATTCTTGGAATAAGTAGCATCAAGACACATTAGTTTATGGAAAATACAATTTTCCATATGTTACTGACTCCTCCACTTTCTCATTTTAAGTTATGTCTGTATATATATATGTTTCTGACATGTTTCTCTACTTTTTAATTTGAGCCCTTCCCATGCTGATGTCACTGCTGTTTTCTGTTTCCTTTTCAGCACTGTTCTCTGGTATCCAGCTGTAACACAATCCCTCCTCTCACCAAACCTTTGCAGAGCACTTTGTGTTGTGGGCAGGTTTGGGGTTTGGTTTGGTTTGGTTTTAACGTGGTCATTAAGAAGCCTGAGGACTCTCTCAGCTTCCTCGGTAACAATTGTGAAAATCTCTGAAGCTCTTTGGGCTGGGGCCATCCCAAGCAGTAGAAAAAGTGCCTTTCCCTGCACTCCGAGCTTGAAAACCGAATATGCATTGCAAAGGGTTTGCACACCCTTGGTAAATCACATGAATGTCTCCTGTGCAAACACTGCCTTGCAACGTTAAACACCAAAACGGTTTTCCTTTGGCATACAACACGTATTTTTTCAGTGTAATTCCTGAAATATATAGTCATCCACGCCTCAGAGTAAGACTAAGGAGTCTTTGGAGGAAAAACCATTTGACAAGATAATTATTATAAATAAAGTGACTAGGATATCTTCCACACACTCAAAAAAAAAATCAAAAAATCCCCAAACAAACACCGAACAAAAGATAAACTCAAAAGAAAAGATTCCTTGGGATGGGTAAGTGTACAAAGGATGCTCCTTTTTACGGATATTAGTTAACACAATTATGCAACAGCTGCAGCCATCTCACCAGCTGGATTCAGAACACTGAATAAATACACTTCAGTGCTGGTCCTCATGGGACCACCTGGCAAGAGAGGCCCCACACCTATGACTTGGGGACGTGATGGAAAGAGGAATGTATTACACACCGTGACAGCCATGGTGAAGCGGTGTTGGCCGTGACTGATTAGGAAAGGAACTGTATCATTCCTTATCTTGAATAACTTCTCTTATCTCACGTGTATTTTGCTTTAGCCCCAAAAGAAAACAGTGCAGGTTGGCAGATGGGCTGGAGTGCAGTTGGCTGTCTTGCTTCAAGCAGCTGCAATTTCTCGTGGTCTAATTTTAACTGAATCACAGTATGCATTTGTAATTGAAACCAGTCATTTTACTTTTAGGATATCCTACCCTGTCAGGGCTGAACATCTGCTTTAATGACCTTCAAAATGGTCTATGTAAAACCACCTTTTCCTGTGCTTGTACTTTGCTTTTTATTGTATCTTCCCAGCAAAAAGCACTGGTTTCAAATCCACAGTCTTGCTCAAAAATACCTTCAACAACTCATAGGTTTTTGATTCATGTGCCTCTACTTATTGCCAAATATTTTTATTCCAAATCCATACCATTTCAATAAAGGAATATGACTAATACATATAGGTTATCTCCAACATCTCTCATATGAAAAAAGTGTTGATTAACTCACCTATATTTTTTGTGCTTTTCTAATACGCAAGCCAAGTTTCAGCTTTCAAACTAAGGAGATATGTGCCAAACATTATTTAAGTTTGTTCAGCAATATATGTACAAAAAATTTACACACCTTAAAAGCCCGGTTTATGGAAGCTCAGTTTCTCACCTGCTGCTTATGAGGAGACTCGCTTTGGCTTTTGAGTTCTCAGCCTGGACCAAAGGCTGCAGATGGTTCTGTTGATGTTTATAAAACACCACTGCATGATTTGGATGTTATTGGAAGTATCATGACTCAAATCATCACCAGCTTTTGCCTACACAATAAGATTTTTTAAATCAATGCTTCATTTACCCTTTTTATGGCAAAATCTACAGAATCAAGAAAAAAAATAAAATGGTCAAGTTGGGACTTGCAAGCTTAGGTGGTTAGTGTGTACCTTCTCCTGTCAACATGCTCTTTAGGGCAAAACAAGGACATTTGCACACTCAGTCCATTACAGCTTTTATCTTTAAAATTAATCTTACCATTTTGGAATGATAATTTATTTTTCAGATGCTGAATTTGCAAAGAGGGCTAGAAAAAAGTCATAGAAAAGTGGCAGAAGTATAAACAGACAACTACTAAGTAATTTGTATTTCCCTTCAAAATATTAATGTTAATTAATTAAAGTTAACTTAATATTGTGATAAAGACATTTCACTCACAAAGAACATTATATGCTGTTGTATACTATATTTCTGGACAGAAATGGTTTCAAATAAAGCTAACAGGATTTAAATTATGAACCTGCAGAAGCAGCAGGAAGTTTAAAAAAACCCAACACATTTAATCATATTTTCCATTTGCACTTCTAATCACAGATTTCAGCAGACAGAACCCTTGTGGTTACAGTGATGTTACCCTGTGAAATTCTTATTAGAATTTAGAAAACCAGTACTGCATCAATCAAACTACTGTGGAAGTACCAAAATTTAAAATAAGTTTTACTTTGTTTGGCAGAGCATGAAAAGGTTATAAAAGCCCCAAGGAAAACACACATTTATTCATGAATCCAAATTATATTAACTGAAACAATTAAGTGGCAGTTTAGAAGCACTAACTTCAAACCCAAGTGCTACAATGGTGTTGCACTGCAGATTCATTAGTTGGCACTAAACTTTGATTACTCGTGTTCAGGGACCAGTGTTTGTCAATTAAAAATGATGTATGTCCCTTTCTCTGAATTACTGCTTTTTTAGGGACAATCTCTCTATCCAGAGGGTAACTTATCCATCTAGCTTTTGACAACGAACTTTTTTATAAGTCTGTAATCTGATTGGCTGACATCAGGTGGGAAGGTTCAATAATTAAATGTGTATTGATTAGTATAACCATGGCTACATTTGTTGCCATGCTCCGGATGGGAGTGGGAAAGCTTTCTTATTGTTTATTTGGACATATTTCATTCCCTGGGAGAGTGCTCTGCCATCCTTTGCTACCTACTAATTGCTCAGTAATTGAGATGGGCAAGCACCCACACTCTACAATTAACACTGAGTTTCTCAGCAGATGCCAGAAAGTTGGGATTAAAACGCCTATCCAAACATTGCTGTCTTTCCACATTTTTAGGTGAAGGACAGGCTTGCAGGTCTGGGTGTCACAGAACAGGCAGTGACACAAAAACAAATGGAGCATGAAATTAAATTTTAGAACTTGTGCAGTGTTTTCTACCATAGTGATAGTCGGGTAATGAAACTCCCCAGGTTCAAGGTATCAAATGATTTCTATAACCCCACACATCTAATCCTGGAACTCGGCCAGGTAACGATTAAACCTGCCAAAAGAAGATCCAGGAGAATGTACTTAAATTCGACAAAACGGACAGGAGTTTGAAGACATTTCAGACCTTGAAATAGGCTGGAAACCCCTGGTCCCCAAGCAAAGGAGTTTAATTCTTTTCCAAAGATACAAGAAAACTACTCACTGATCAGGGAAAACATCTGTTTAACACCATCACTAGAGCAGTACAAACAAGGCTTTTGGAAAAGGAAAGGGTAGTCATTGCAAAGTTCACACAGTAATTTTGAAATTCTGTTTTGCATAAGACTGAATGAGGAATTTTTTTTTTCCTTTCATTTTTTAAAAAACTACTTCTATGAATTTTTACTCAGTTCTCATTTTCATGCTCTCCTCATTCTTCAGGCAGTAAGGATGTTTGCATACCGCAAGTAGAAAGTTTTTAGGGTTTAAGTAATCTTCCTTGAGAAGGTTCAATAAAGCTCAAATTTTTCTGCGTTATTCAGTTTCAGGTCAGGTAGTCTTCTGCAGGAAAACCTCTTAGCTATATGATCCAGTCACTTAGGCATCTTTTTGATGCATACACAGCTTTCATTCTCTCTTAAATTTGTATTTTATTTTATTTGCTTTTTACTGATGATAACCAGAACTCATTAATGCAACTTTATTAAACAAATTTTGAGAGAAATGTGAAAAATGTAAAAGCGAGAAAATATAGCAGAGCTGATCCAGGGTAGCACATTAGTTTCTTGAAATATCCATTTTGTCCATATAAAATTTGCAGGCTTTTTTTGTTCATTTCATTTGGACCATCTTTTCCTCAAATAGCCAAAATGTTAGTTACTCCAGCAGAAAATAAATCAGTGCATTTCTCTTGATTATCTTGTCTGGTTGATCACATTCTTAGTCTATTATTTGTTCCTGCAACTATAGTGATTAAATACATTCATTGCCCAGAATCACGAAACTGAAATTGCATCCTTGTTTGTCATTACTGAAAAACGCAGCAATTAGAAGTAGACTTTAAAAATAGTGACTTTTCCTGCATTTTGCAAAGCATATCCAGCAAGTTTGGAGTGATGTAAGGTGATGCACAAATAACTTCTGAGCTGGATTCTCTCAAATGCCGTGTTTACTGTCACCAGGGGATTAGGTTCAAAAAAAAAAAAACCCACTGAAATTTGTAGCATTTCAACAGCACATAGCATGCATGTCAGTGAAATGAAATGCCAGTGCATCCAGCAGTGATATGCCCCAGCTGAAAACGCCTTCTGTGACATGCTTCTTACTTCTCTGAAAGCCATGCCAAATGTTATAAAATGCTGAAACTGTTTTGTCACATGAAGCCACGCCATTCCTATTCAGCAGTGGTTTTGACACAGGACACTATGAAAAAGCTAAACAAAATGCAGAAAGTTCTTTGCTGTATGCAAGTGGCTAACTATTGCCACTTGTGTTTCTTTTGTGTCTTTCCTGACTTATTTCACATGTTAAATATATTGGCACTGCCCTGCATCTCTAAATAGTCATTATCCAGCCATTGATCTGAAGAGCTAAAATTTTACAGGGAAGGTCACAAAACCACAAAATGGTCCCAAGCATGAGAGTTTGCATTTAGACACAAGCTAGTTGGCACTGGGTTTTAATGGTGTCCATCTAAACAGCTCCTTGTTAACACAAATCTGAGGAAGCGAATGAACCATCTGAATGGTGTAAAATGCACTCAGAAAATCTGCTCCCCTGATCACGGACATCTTTTTTCACTTATCTGGGTACATGTTCATGTATTTTTGGCAGCTCTTCCCTCATGTGCTCAGAAGGGGCTGTCCACAAATGAAACATGGACTTTAGAGTGTGCACTTCAGAAGAAGAACCGTGACTCCCTGAGGGTCTGTAGTGCGATATCTTTGAGCAGAAGCCTCCGACTAAAAGGATCAGGCTTCTGTAATAAAATTTTTAAAAAGCAATAAAAGAAAATTTACAGCAGTGACATGATTTAGGGGTTGGTGGGGAAGGGTGTAGCTCTGCATGCCAGGAAGCACAGCCCAGGTCTGCATGGCACAGCACGGCGCGGCTCTGCAGCGAGGACAAACCAGGAGAGAGGAAGGGCGGTATCTCCCGGAGGTACTTTAAAATAAGATCTTCGGAGCTGCAGATTTGTTACGGGAAGAGGGAGGTTTTGATTGTATCCCATCCAAGTCAGTTCGTGGTCTAATCCCTCACTGTCAGGACCCCGGCTCCAGCCACCCCTTCCTGGAGGAGGTGGTATTTCTCACCACCGCCACGCCACTCGCAGAACAAGGGATGGGATTCAGCCTCACGCTCTAAATCACATCCCCGGGCAGCTCCCTCCATGTGCGTGCCTTGGGAGATAACGGGGCCTGGCAGCCGCGCAGGCTTCCAGGAGCTTGCCAGCCGCCCACCCCAGCCCTGCGGCCGCTCAATGGCTGTTTTAATGGCAATTAGCCGGGGAAGGGCCAGGCACGGCTGGGAACGCCTGAGCCAAGGCCAACTGCAGCGCTCGTTTCAGGCCTTGCTGAAGGCTGAGAGAGCTGCGCTGATGGCAGAGAGAACCCTCAGGTGTAAAGGACAGGAGGTTTTGGTTCTCGGCAATTGCAATAGCCTGTGTACTCAGGGCAGCCTCTTTCTTCCACTCTGCTGCAAGTTTTGTGGCTGTTTTCCCTTTGCTTACTTAAAGGGAATGTTTCCTGTTGCAGTGTTGCTTCAGACAGGAATTCCCTCATTTTGCCTTATCTGTTTCCAAACTATATGGAGGTGGCAGAAAGGGTCGGTCTGACATTTTTCAACACAAGATTTCTTGTTTTGATGATTTCTTGGTTTTGCTTGCATTCTCTGCAGATCTTTGG
The DNA here is from genome assembly GCF_964273445.1 of Streptopelia decaocto. Taxonomy (NCBI): domain Eukaryota; kingdom Metazoa; phylum Chordata; class Aves; order Columbiformes; family Columbidae; genus Streptopelia; species Streptopelia decaocto. The sequence continues at coordinate 32,259,264 of NC_138663.1, read as the reverse complement.
TGCCAGGACAATCAGCCGTGCTGTATACAGAACACATCCCCTCTGCAGAAACCGGTGGGCTTCACAAGTGCTTCCGAATTAAGCCTCCCAACACCCTTGATAAGCACTGTTATCCTACATCTCCGAAGGAATTTTAAAACAGAAGGAGATTAAATAAGTTCTTCGAGGTCACATAGCAAGTGTGTGACAAAGCTGGGAAAATAACATAAATTACTGCAACTCACTATCCTTTGTCTCCATTAGCTTCCGCCTTTTGTTGTTATTGCTATTAATAAACACAGACAGTATTACAGCAGGCATAGCTCCCAATGAGGAGCAGAGACCATTGCTCCAAGCACTGTAGAAACAGAGATTAAAAGATGGTGTTTATCTTGAAGAAGATGAAATCCAAAAATAAATTTTTCATGTGACTGGGATGATCTTGTCCAACCTTGAAATTTTCACTGGCCCGTCACTCAACATTTTAGAAATGCAGCTGTCTATAAGAGAAAAACCGCATAGGCCTCCTATGTAAAAGAGGCAGGGTGCCAGGAATGTGAGGGGCACTGAATTTCACCTTACCCTTTTTTCTGTCTTGTATTGAAAAGCACTCAAAGCAGACAGGATTTTTGCTCATTTCCTGTGAATGGAGCTGAGAGGGAAAGATACTGATAGCACTGACTGACCTACAAGAAGCACGCACAGAGCTCAGCAGGACCATGCTCGAAATTCAACTCAATAGCAATCCCTGTACCAGCCAAGCCTGATCTAACGCCAATATTACAACGTGTCTTGCTGCCAGATTCAGTCCTGGATGCCTTTACAGAGTGGTCACAGCTTTCTATTTAGTTATGAAACAGCTCCCAGACTTCAGACGTGAGCGCAATGTGCTGACTCACTGCCAGGTATGTCATGCACAGGACAATAATGTCCAGGAAGTGTAAGAATCTGGATTTATTTTTAAACTTATTTTTATTTAATACTTCTTAAATGCAATACCAGTAAGTTTCTGCTTTTTCAATTCCTGCTTTTTTCCTGAGCTACGAACTAAGTGATCAGGCAATAAGTAACTCCAGGCACTGAATTTACAGGGAAATTGTTGCACTTTTCAGGTGGTTAAAGTCATTAACTCATACCTTATTACAGCAGCTGAGGCATGCAATAATCAGCCCCAAAAGTACTGCTCTTTAGGTCTTAATGCTCAATTAATTTTCTGGAATTCACATCAAGTAACAAAGGAATGAAACCACAATAAGAAGAACCAGGGGAAGAGTTATTATGTTTCCTTTATTCTTTAATTTCAGTCTTCGTTTATCAGAATTATAAATACTTCAGCAAAAACCCATGCAGGCCAAGCCTTGCTGCCAGTCCAAATTGGTTTTCTATTTCCATTGACTCAAATAGGATTAATTGCAGAGGGCAGCCACACAGACCAGGCCAAAAGTCCATCTCCCACAGCAGGAGTCTCCAAAAGTGCCCAGCAGTGGATGCTCTGGGAACAGTAAATGCACAGGGCACACAGAAAGTGGTCATTTATTGGGACATCCCCAAGTTCCAGTGCTCAGCAACTCTGTGAACCAGAATGGTGTCTTTCCATCTAATATCCCTCAATGGACATCTATGCCATGCATCCATTAAACCCTTTCTTGAACGTGTCTATAATGTTATCATGCACAGCATTCTGTGACATGAAGACCTATGAATTAACCTTTCAGGATACTGAGAGGTGAGTCCTTCCATTTGTTCTGGACTTGGCCACTGCCAGTTTTGACACCGTGACTTTCTCTTCAGCAGTGTATTACTGGGGTATAGCTGGGAAAAGCTCTGCAGTAGTCATCCTGTCTCTCAGGACCAGTGGTATTCCTTTTTGAAAGGTAACAAATGCTGGTTTCAGTGTAAGAATATTATAAGCACTTATTTGCAAAAGAAAAAGTAAAAAAACAAAGGACAAAAAACACCCATCCATTTTGCAGAGGCTTGCAGAAGAGGTTTTATGTCTGAAAGCCTTTACCAACAATCTACTGTTCAAAGCAGTGCAGGCGTGCAAGTTTCCGGACAAGGCTCAGCCTCTTTTACTAGAACAGCTGCAGATCAATGCAAGCCTGGAAAGCAAATATGCATCTTTATATTAATGATGCAAGTGCAGTACTCCTGAATTTTCCTACTGCTTACAAGGCCAGAGAGCGCCTTGCTGGTTCTCTAGTCCAGACACATGGCTGTGAATCTTAAAAAAAGTACTTCTGTCATCAAGCCCACATTTTCTTTCAGAGATAAAAAGTACTCATGCTAATTGGGAATTTAAGAACACTCTCTTGGGTGCCAACAATCCACAGTTGAGAGAAACAGAGACAATGTTCTGCTTTGTTTTAAAAACATAATAATAGCCTAGAAGGAAAATGTAATAAACTAAGTCACGAAATTATTAAAACAAATGGAAAAGTGAGAAAGTTGACACCATCAATATCATGGTACAGTGGGAAGTGAATAAGGCAGGAAACAAGACATTAGATAAAATCTAATGAAAAAAGATCAAGGACAAAACAAAATTTAAGTATAACTGAAATAAAAGGCATCCTAACAACTGTTTTACTACAAGAGGGCAGAAGTACTTAATAAATATTTCTGGCCTTGTGGTTGGGAAAAAGACAGATTTATATACATGATAAAATATTTTACATACCAATTATAACCATTTTTAAAGAGGATGCTAAATCGCAGATTCCAATTAAAGATTTCATACCAACAAAATCAGATAATTCCCATGTATTAATTATAAAAGAGCCAGACAAGGATTTCCTGAATATTTGTTATCATTTCTAGTAAGTTTTGGAACACATAGTAACTGCAGATTAAAAGAAAGCTAACTTTGTGCCAATACATTAAAAGAGTAAGCAGACATCTTGAGCAATGGCTCTCCCAGCAGCCTGCTATCAGAGGCAGTGGGACAGCTACTGCTGGTTTCTATTAATAACAAAATTTAAATGGCGATCAACATGCATTTATGCAAAATACATTTTGCCATTCTAACTAGGTATCATTTTCACAGGATTACAAGTTTTGCTTATTCTTTACACATTTGTACATGTACTTAATATCAAAGCTGGAGGCAGAGACAGCATGAGGATGCCTACCCCGAGGGAAGACAGTGGGTGCATGGGGAAGACTTTGGGGGAGTGGGGACCAGGCACAGCATGCAGAGGGACAAGAGGCTCTTCAAACCCTGTTTTGGCAGAGTGAATGGATGTGGAGGTTTTGCACTTACAAAAGCCATTTAAAGGTAGTTAATTAAGCAAAATGCCGCTATCAGGGTATCAGAGTTTGAGGCAGAAGAAAAGTCCATCTCACAGTATCAGGTCCTAATGTGCCCATCCCAGGCTGGGCATGGGCTTAAATATTAAATACAGCTTTGTGGAGAGTGTTGAGGGAAACAAATATAAAAATTATATTTACAAATATGGTATCTGTTGCTCTAAGATTTATTCATTGCTCCTTTTTTAATGGATTCTATATGCACTTTGGGTGATAAACATATGATAATGTAGTTTGATCAGGGTTACACTCTTTTTCTAATTTAGTCCAACACATTTTTTTACAGATGATGTTTGCATGTGGTTAACAAATACTGCTTAAACCTATAAACTCTACTTTCGTCCAGCTGTGAGAATATGCTACAGTTTGTGTATCCCACAGTGAACAGGGAGGAGACTGTTTAATGAGATCCAGGCCAAGTAGCTTCTGAAAAATTAATTTGGCAGCTACACTCCCAAACAAATGTTAATTAGCACCTATTTCATGCACTGTGTGCACTGTGCACATGAAATGTGCATAAACTGTGTTTATGTTGCAAAATTGAAAACTTACTTTTCATTTTCTACCCACTGCCAAATGACCACTTTTAGCAAATTAATGGCTTAATATGTTCTAAAACATTCCTTCGTTTTATTTATTTAATCCTTTGTTCATTTCTAGTTCTCTAATAAAACACAGTCTTTCAAATCTGGTTTTAAAATAAACCTAATTTCTATAAAATACGAAAAGCCTTTAAGATTTGCAGTGAAGTAGCCCATGGATATGCCTTCACCATTTCCCTTTTGTCAGAAAGATTCATAATCCTTATGAAATAATGACATACAAGAGAAGAAAAATTAAACCTCAGGTGGCCAGTTCTTGTTGCAAACAGGTCCAATTTCGGCAAATACCTCAATTTTCTAGATGACACTTGGTGAAGCAAATGTTTCTTTTTCTCTCGTCCCTGGACATTTTTACATGGCTATTATAGAGTAGCCAGGATTTTCACCTGTTTAAGATGTGCAGAAGGGCTGTAAGTGCAGACTCACCAAGCAGCGTTTCCCAGGAACACTGACTGGGGGTGTAAGACACGAGGCAACAGCCTCGGCCCTTGATATCAACGGAGGAAATATTACCCTAAGAAAATACAAGTCAATGAATCTATCAGCTGCTTCTGACACTCAGTTCCTCCCACCATTTCCTGCTCTTTGCCACTCCAGTGACCTCCGAATCCCCTTGTTTCCTATCTTGCCGACTTCTTTTTCAGCATCCTCATCACTGTTATCTTTGAAGTGTTCTGTTGCTGGCCCTCCTTCTGTATTTTCTGTGTGTTGTTTCTAAGAGACCATTTCTCAGTGAGAGCCTGATAACAATTATGTAAAGTGGGAGGCAGCAAAGGGTGAATGACTATAAGATATTAATAATTAAAACATCATTAAAAACATACATGTTGGACTGATTCCTGCAAATCCCCAAAGGTGAGAATATCTTTACAACAACGTAGAATGAACTTTGTGGGAACAGCATTTTAGCAAGGACTGAAGAAGTAAACTGTGTTTAAAAATACAGATGGCTGAATTCATTTCTTCAATTCTTTTAGCAGCTAAAACAGCCACTGAAAAAAAGTCAGGTTTTTGACAGTTTTTATATCCCATTCCATGTGTATTTTTAAGGAGTAAAAATGGAAATGGTTAAACTGTTTTATAATTTTGAAAATCCATATATTTTAAAATTTGCTATTTTCAAAGGCAGAAATAACTTAGAAATTAAATATCCAGTGAAATCTCCAGCCACCTTAAGACAAAGCTTAAGCTGGACGCTGCTCAGCTACAAAACAAAATATGTCCAGTATATGCCTGGCACCAACTATAAACATATTCTGTGTTACTGAAATAAAGAATTCTGCAGAGTTAAAAAGGACACAATTTGAAATTGTTTCTTCTACTGCCATAGCAACTGGTACCTAAAACTAATACAAATGGAAGAGATCAGCCGAACTGTTTAGTCCTTTTCTTTTGAACAGCTACTGCCAGAGTTTCCCTCATTGCAATGACTTGATTGGGGTGGGATGTTTCCTATCTTTATGCTTCTTTTATAAAGCAGCAGCACAAAGAAACATTGCTCCAAATGGAGCAAATGCACTTACAAAGCCCAGGAATGTCCAGCAGGAGCGTGAAATGATGGTTGCTTTGCAGTGTTCTGGTACTGACACGACAAGATAGAAATATATACTAACCTAGTTGCATTTTGAAACCAGTTAACAGAGGAGTTTATCCCAGGCTCTGGATAGTTCTTTACTAACTGCCAAAAATAAAAAAGCATCATGTACAACCCACTTCCATCCGTCATCTGTGCCCATGTAGGGAAACCAGTCTGTCCCCAAACCTGGGTTACAAGCACCCCATCCTCCTGCATCCCCCTTCCCCTCGCCACCAAAGCCTAAGGAAAAGCTTTGCAGCATGCCTGGGTTACAAACGTGGGCTCCAGGGCAAAGTGCAGCCCAGACGTGATGGGCTGACAGGGAGAATTTCCTTCAGCAGCCCCTCTGCTGGGACAACCAGACAAATGTTGTGGCTGGGAAGTATGAGAAGAAAAGCTGTCTCCTAGGCATATGAAAAGGTGACTCAAACTTTTCTTGACCTTTGCTATAAATGGAAAGATAAAACCATTCGTGGCTGAAACTGCAGCTAGAGCAATGTGGCTGGTATGTGGGTTTTCAGTCTTGTAGTAAGTATTCAATCAAACTGATGCACCATTTTTTACCTTTTCCCCATGTATTTGTTTTGGTTAAATAACATAAACTTACTCTGAATTTTGCAGACATCACCATGACAGGCCACCCTGGCACTGATGGGCAACCCTGCTGATCTGGGATCTGGTCTCTGAAGGGGGCAGATTGTAAGCAACTGCAGGAGAAAAGTACAAGAACATTTTCTGTTTCATCAAGACCTTTTTTCTCTGAAAGACTGGCATTTTAAGTCTCTTTACAAATTTCCCCACTACTTAACTCTTCTAGTCCCAATTCCATCCTTTTAGCATCCAAGTACTAACAGTGTGATGCAGCTGTGTCCACAAATTCGTTCCCTCTCATGTGAAAAGGCATGGCCTCTTCTCAGCTTTAAAATTCTTGCTGCCTCCTCATGAGGTGTCCTAATTACCTTGCCTGCCGCAGTCAGTATTTCATACGCAGCAACCACATTCCCTGTTGTCTCCTTTCTAAGCTAAATATAGAACAAGCCATTTTGTAGCACTAAGGGCAGCAAAGCTGCACAAGCAGGAGCTCCTTGGTCACCTGCCGTGTCCGAGGTTACTGCTGTGCATCTCTTCAAGAAAATAAATCTTTAAAGTTTCCTCGAGATCCATTTTCTCAACAGGATCCTGTCCTTCGTACACATAGGTCAGACAGAAAACAGCTAAGCAGGCCAGCAGAAAGCAAGAATTCAGTCTCTCCCCAGAAGAGAGGAAAAGACAACCCTCTGTGCTGTGTGGGACACTGGGACAAGCTTCCAAACCAACTATTTCCAGGCTCTGAGTGCACTGACAGTGATTCTGGGTTCACACAGAATACTCCAGAAAGAAGTCTCTGCTTGCATTGGGAAAGGCATCTGATAAATGAATATTTTCCAAAATAAAAAGTTTTGCTGAGAATTCACTGCTCATCTCTCCGAATTCTACTGGCCTAATTTTAACCATTTGGATGCTGGACCACATCACAGCGGGGTCAGAGGTGTAAGGATCACTAGTTAGCTGTGGCTGAAAATCAGGACTGCGTAAATTGCTCAAGGAATTTTCACAAGTTTTTTACCTTGAGTTTAGTTTGAACTCCAAAACCATACCTCTGTGATTAATGGCATAGGTAACTTGATTTAAATCTGTGCCATGAAGATATATTAACTGGAGTTTTTATTTGACTTTCACTTCAATTTTGGAAAACACAAGCAGAAAATGGTGGTTTGTTCTTGTCCCCTGGCTGTTAATTGTTCTGCTATTAAAAAGGAAGATAACTTCCAAAAATAAGGTATTTTTCAAACCAGTGACTATAGTCTGGAAGTGAAACAAATTCAGCTAGCTGGCAACCACTGCCAACTGTTTGCTATGCATGCCGACTGGTCACATTGAGTATCGAGTATCAAAAGGTTTAAACCATTTGTGGACAAATCCAGGATTTTGAACTCTTGCTTAAATGCCCTCCCAAAGGCCAACTGTGTGAATTTGAACAGACATAAAATCATCCTTGAGGAAAGAGATGGTAGGAAAAAGTAGATATTTTCATTTTTGCTTCCTTGTTTATTTTAACATATGATCTGTTCCTGTGCATATGCTATAACGAGTCTAGTAGTAGCTTAAATTTGGTTTGCATAGAAAGGAGGAGAATCTCAATAAAAATGTTTGTATATCCTGTGTTTATCTCAGAAAAATGTTTGTTTGTTTGTTTTTCAGATGGTTTCAGAAAGAACCATCTTCACAAATGCAGCAGTTCCTCCTTCCGGGAAAACACTGTTGCCTAAGGCAGTGAGCGTCAGACACCAGAACTACTACTTAACTTGCATTAAGCAAGTTTCTAGAATTTTCTGGAGTTTGGTCCACAGCTTGCCTTATGGGCTGAGCTATCATGGATGTTACTCTCAGTCACAAAGTCCTTGTAGAAATTGTCTCTCTGCACTATGGGAAGAGTCTGAGCAACCACTACAATAAGAATGCACTCAATATAACTCATGGTTCTTGTGGCTGTAATTTAGTGGCTGGAAACAATGAAGACGACCCATTAGCTTGTGACCAGCCAGCTCTCCACAGACAATTGTCAAATACTCTGGGAACCAGAGTCTGGCAACCCTGTAACGCCCACTAAATACCAAATTCATAACTTTCCCAACAAGTCTCATTTCAGAGCACAGCAGGGAGCTATGAACATTTATTTTACTCTTAAATATGGAGCCGAGCACATGCCTACCTGCAGTGCAATCACAGCAGGTACAGGTTTTCCAGGAGTGCCCACGCTTGTCCTACGACTGCCCCATGTACCTCATAGGGGTTCAAGCCATCATCCAGGGCAGGGACCAGGCAGAGGAGCTGACCAGAGGCCTCTTCCTAAGCGGTTTCAGGTGGCTGTGCCCATGGATGAGCCTCCTGCCTGAACTCCACTGCCCTAATGGCATGGGACCGCAGCTCCTGCAATGCAGGTGCAGTCGCATTGGCAACATGAGCATATGAAGTGTGGTCTTTAAAAGTACTTCTGTTGGCCAAGATGTCTAGAGAGCTATCTGCAGGGAGCAAGGTGAAGGAAGCTTTAAACTGTCATCCAGTCTCCTTAAATTTGGGAGTTTCTGTTCATTAGCTGAAGATCTCAAGCAAAAGCTTGAGGTCGTTCTAGCAAAAATAGCCAGAGTCCTGGTTCCCAGGCATACATGCTGACCAGCAGGAAAGGATACAGATACATCAGTTGAAAGTGGAAGATCCAAAGCCCCAAAACTGAAGGCTGCAGGCACATAGGAGGATATTCTGGGGGAGCAATACTACATGCTTACCCTTTTTTTATACTCTTTCCTAGCATACACTTTCAGCCAATATCAGAGAGACACATATGAAGAGGGCTATATGGACTTTAGGTCCAACATGGCACAGCCACTCATTTGTCCCCAGGAGGACATGCCAGCTGAGTGAACATGTGCTGGGCAGCCCCCTGGCACTCCTTGTCCCTGGCTTTCCCAGCAGGTCAGCCTGCAGCTCACAGAATGTTAGGGATTGGAAGAGACCTCAAAAGATCACCTAGTCCAATCCCCCTGCCATAGCAGGAACACCTAGATGAGGCTACACAGGAACGTGTCCAGGTGGGTTTTGAATGTCTCCAGAGAAGGAGACTCCACAACCTCCCTGGGCATCCTGTTCCAGTGTTCTGTCACCCTCACTGTGAAGAAGTTTCTTCTCAAATTTAAGTGGAACCTCTTGTGGTCCAGTTTGTACCCACTGCCCCTTACCTTCTTGGTTGTCACCGAGAAGAGCCTGGCTCCATCCTCATAACACTCACACTTTGTATATTTGTAAACATTGATAAGGTCACCCCTCAGTCTCCTCCAAGCTAAAGAGACCCAGCTTCCTCAGCCTTTCCTCATAAGGGGGATGCTCCACACCCTTAATCATCTTTGTGGCTCTGCACTGGACTCTCTCCAGCAGTTCCCTGTCCTTCTTGAACTAAGGAGCCCAGAACTGGACACAATATTCCAGATGGGGTCTCACCAGAGCAGAGTAGAGGGGAAGGAGAACCTCTCTCGACCTACTAACCACCCTCCTTCTAATACACTCCAGGATGCCATTGGCCTTCCTGGCCACAAGGGCACAGTGCTGGCTCATGGTCATCCTGCTGTCCACCAGGGCCCCCAGGTCCCTTTTTTCCACACTGCTCTCTGATAGATCATTCCCCAACTTATACTGTGCCTCTTGCACATTCATGTTTAGTTTGGAAGGACCTCAGCTCTGGAGAGGTGTGGTGTGCAGCCCCATCTCATTCCACCATGGAGCCAGGACACAGAGGGGGACTCTCCAGGAGTGGGTCCATGAGGCATGTCACAAAGAAGCCATAGTATAGACAGCCTGTGGGAACTGCACAACTGATGTCAATAAGAGAAAGATCAGACCCTGGTGCCTAAAATTACTTGCTTTAAGTCAAAGCATATTGCCAAAGCATTTTACACAATTTCAATTATGCACTGAAAGAATCTACATTGTGGAGTTCGAACTTAATTATATTGTCCTTTATTCCAAGGATTGCTTGCGGTTTAAACATTGTTTACATTTATTATCTTTTGGTTTACATTTTTTCCCAGATGAATAGATCGTAAGATACGACTGCATGAAGATTTTGCATTAAGGCAAGATACTATTTTAACTTTATGTGGTAACTTTTTAAAAACCAAACAATTGTCAACCTCGTCCTGCTGAAATAACTCTTTGTTCCAAAATCACGTCCCTGGAAGCACTGGAATGTCCTCATGGTGAGGTGGCCTGCCAAATTGCTGAGCAAGGGCTGTGGTCAGCTCCCCTGCTGCAGTAACACTAATGACTCTATGGAGCTGTGCCAACGGGGATTTTGGCCCACTTATAACCCCCACTCCAGGACGTTCATTGTTTGATTATACGGAACATGCACATGCTGTGGACATGTAACGTCCTTTAAATAATCCACCCCAGCGAAGCAACTTTGGGAGGCTGGTTAATACACAGAAACAAAGAATATGAACTGAACATTAACCTCATGAACTTGGTCCCAAGTGGCTGCAGAACTCTTCAGTGTAGCCAGTAATTTCCGTCACAAACCAGCCATGTAATTACAGACTAACCACAGAACTGATGCTCATCTCACAGCACCTCAGTTGTGCTCTGGGTCCTGATCGTGCCATCAGATACCAGGTGCCTTCCCAGACTATCCAAAGGTTGGCCCTGGCCTGTAAATGCCGGCCCAAGTATGGAAGGCGTCTGCGCATACTGGCATTCATATTTAGGTGCATGGACAAGGGGTGGCCAGTAGGAACTGGATCACCAGGTAGGAGAACCCTGCATTATCAGAGCAAGACTTGGTTTATACAAATTTATCAATAACATCAGTACCCATAAAATCATTATAGTAACTGTAAAAAAAGAACTGAACATATCATGTGAGAAAATGCATAGCCACAACACTTCATAAGTTCCAGAAGGTAAGTATTATAAAAGAGAGGAAGAGAATTAAGCTGTTTCTTCTTCTCTTTCTTACCCAGCTTTCTTTGATAAAGGTGTTTGCCCACATTTCTTTTCAGATTACCAAGTAAGTAGGACAAAATCTCAAGATACATTCAGACTACGCAAACTCCAGTTTTCTCTTCAAGCAAATGTGTGTCATTCAATGCAGTCTCTAGCAGAGAAGAAAAATGCTGTGCAGTGAGGGAGAATATCTTATAATAGAAATAGTGCTCATGTTACACTGGACTGGGATATACTACATAATACAATAAAGATAAATATGCATATGTCTTCATTAATATACATGAACACAAATCCACATAGATGGATCTGTTCTTACCACTTCTCATAGCAACCATAACATACGTGAAGTTTTCTTGAGCTTTCAGATATGCTGTGCGTTTGTGAGGACTGCAGAATCTGGTCATATTAGAAGCAGTAACAATGCCAATGTTTGTCCACATTCCTCAGGTAAGTTACATACTAAAACAATGTACGGAGGGCTGTAATCTGTACTAATACCTTGCTGAAATACATATAGCTTGGTCAAATCTATGTAGAATCATAGAATCAAATTCGTATTTCCTTTTTCTTAATTAGATAACAGATGCGCCCCATATAAACCATGAATGTGTGTGGAGACTGTTAAACTACTCATTATAAATGCAGAGATTTCTGCAGTGAGTGAATCACTTGCAAATAAATTCTGATTTAATTCTAATGCATTCTGCGTACTCAAGGATCCACCAAATATTTTCTGTGACAAACTTTCAGCTGATGGGTGCTACTCAACATTCTCCGAGCACAGCTAGTAACCCACTGTGTAGTCCTTGCCTTGATTGGATAAGAGGGAAGGCTTTGTCAACAAGAAAATAAGGAAGAATGATCAATTCACTTCCCATCTGAATTTTGAGGCATTCAGGATCATTCATACTAAAATTCATGAGACTTCAGGGATTTATTCATATCAGGAAATTCATTTCAACTCATTTGTATAGACACTGCTTTAGTGAATTGCAGACCAGCAACCAGCTCAATTGTTTCATGATTTTTTTCATTCAACATTTGTTCCTGGATTTTTTCCTTGTTTGTTTTCTGTATTTGACAAGATCTAAAATATATATTCATATGTATTTATATATATAAATATAGGAAATAACATGGTGGCCACCATGGTCAGGAAAAAACATGTGGGGGGCAGGAAACACCATGGTGGCCATCTCTGGAAGTCTGATAAGGGAGGGGATATTTTGTGGTGAAGGTTGCAGTCTTTTCAGGTACTCTGAACTTTCCTAAATGGAAGAGGAGCTTAGAGGAGAACAAATTAGACCAAACTTTAGCCACCCAAAATATAGGCACCAGTAGTGGTCAGGTAGGCTGGGTCCTTTGCACCCAGTGCAGAGATGACCCTTCATGGTGCAAGTCACCTCAGTAGTCCCAGAAGGGGACAAAATCATCATCTGGAGATGTTTATCTCCATCCATGGAGAGATGAGACTGTGGGGACAACTTAGGCAAATAGCTTAGTGAGAAACTTAATTTTTATGTAGTTCAATATAAGTCAAATTAATCTCACCCTTTTGTCTGAACTTGGGAAAACAACCAAATAAAACAAGGAAGTCATAAGAGATTCAGTCTTTTTTTATTACACTCTACCAAGTTTTGTATAAATGCTGGCTAAGGCATTTCTGTATCTAGAATAATAACATGAACTGACATTGCCGGCTGCAATTTTTTTCCCCTTTCATTCTGAGGAGGCCGAACACTGAAAACAAGTCACCAGGAGGGAGGGAAGCATGAAAAATATGTCTCTGCCTGCAACTGGAACCTTCCACTTTTTAATTCTCAAAGGACTTAAGACAGTATATTGTGGAAGTTTAAAATCTGACAAAGCTTAAGGCTCAAAAAAAAAAAAAAAAAAAAAAAAAAAAAAAAAAAAAAAAAAGAGAAGACAAGTCCTAAAACTTTTAAGGTAATAAATCATAGATAAATCATAGATTTCAGATTGCCCATCTCTTAGTATGTCAGTTAAGATGAAAGAGCTTGAGAAGGAATAAAATACTTTATCTCCTTTAATTATTTTTCTTTCAAGTCATCATTCCTGTGTTTCTTTTTATTTTACCTACAGAAGATCTGCTTCTCTCCATGTAACTTACAGTTAATTTGCACGGGGTCAAACCTTTTCCTGGCTTTTTGCAAAGAATGTAGAATAATCTCTGCGATGGACTGTCATGAAATCACACACCTATTACTCAAATCAGTCAGACACAGAATCATTCTATTATATATGCCTCTGAAATTGCAGAAAAATACCATGGAAGTTGAAAAGTACAGCATAGAGATGTTAGAAAGTCCCTAAATTAAGGATGTTTTAAGTGCAATGTCACTGAGGCTTCATTATATATCAGTACAAAAGGGCATTATAGTGTTCCCGTGCTGTGCACAGAACTACCTAGATGCGGCCAACAGAAATATCAGGCATAGCGATGTTTCCTCTGCAGCTTATGCAATAAAATCAAGACTGTACATAGATATTTTTGTCCACTTGGGATCTAAAATTCAGAGTTTAATCCAGACAGTTGGTACCTACTTTTGCATGGCAGAGGAGGAAGTTTTGTCACCATCACATGATAAGAGAACAACCAAAACAGCATTTGAACTGAATGCTGACCAGGTGACTTTGCTGACTGCTGAGAGGGTCACCTGGGGGTGGAGGGGCAAAGTCATACACTCGTCTTTGGGAAAGCGCCCTGCAATGCTGAGCATGGAGGTGCCATGCTGTCAAAAATACAAGAAGCAAGAAGGGCTGAAGGTTTCAAGTGCTTTGGGCAGGCCTGGCAGGCAGGAAGTTGGGTGGCATTTAGGGACCTCTGCACTCACCTATCTGGATCGTGGTTTGAGAAACCAGACAGACCACTCATGGCCAGACAGTTGGTCTCTCCAGCTTGCTGTCCTGGCTCCAGCAGTAGGGCAGTAGCCATCAGCTGATGCCTGAGGAGGATTTTGAGAAAAGGGCAAACCATACAGCAATGCTCCCCTGGTACCTGCCTCAGTTTGCAGTGTAATTGCTGGTGTCTTTGTGTCCGATAGCCCTTGATGGTTTTTCCTTCTGTGAACTCCCGCTCTAATGCTGTGAACAAAGCCAGTCTCCTGTAGTGACAGAGATATTTGTGTCCCCACTGGGAACCACTGGTCCAGAGCGAGGGGCCGGCCAGCAGCGGTGGGGGTTTCTGAACGTCTCCCCAGCAGCCAGGTGCCTCGGCTCCACTCCAGCCTGACAGAGGTGCTGAAAATAGCTAGACTCACTCTGGCCTCAGGAGTTTAATGCTCCTTTTATTGCTGAAGCAATAGCATGAAACATCTGAACAACAGTTCCAGAATGTAATCTAACACATTGTTTTCTTTGCATCTTTTTTAAATGAAATTACTAGGGTATAAAATGCATTCTGTGAATTATGCTGGCTTTCATGTGTACTGGAACAGCATGTTTGAAGTCATTCAGAATAAGAGTCTGCTGTGGCAGATATTGTGTTCACACAGTAAATATATCATTCTCCTATGATCTGAAAAAGGACATCTCCAGAGCGGGCAATCCTTAGCTTTCTTTTTTTTCAATTAAGTTCCTTAAATCTGTGCTATAGCGTGGACATCAGAGATACATCAGGGATGTTCCTTCAGCCTGCTTTAGATGTTCCTCAGAATCACAGAATCACAGAATGTTAGGGATTGGAAGGGACCTCAGAAGATCATCTAGCCCAATCCCCCTGCCAGAGCAGGAACACCTAGATGAGGTTACACAGGAATGTGTCCAGGCGGGTTTTGAATGTCTCCAGAGAAGGAGACTCCCTGGGCAGCCTGTTCCAGTGTTCTGTCACCCTCACTGAGAAGAGGCCCTTCTCGGCAACCACTACCACGGGTCAGCACTGCCTGACTTGGTTCCCCTCACCAGCCCTCCGGGAGCTCAGAGTAGACAGCACAGCCAACCTGGGGTACACTGTTTTTTCCAAAAGACTCCAGTGCCTACGAGTGGGGCCAGGTTTTTAAATCCACCCAGCATCTACCAGCTCCCACAAGAGCTGAGAGCATTTAAAGTTTCGTCACTTAATTTAGTTGCCTACGTGGTAACTGGTGGGTGCTGAACTCTATGGAAAGGCCTGCCCTGTGAAACTGGGCTCCAAGCGTTTTACATCACAGCTCATGGTGTCAGTGTCGACTTCTACATATTGAGTAAACAAGATCCTGACATAATACACTATAATGACTCCCTGTGCAGCTCTTTAAGGCTTTTATGTAAAGACACACTTAGATGTCTTAATAGCTCAGAGTTGTTACTTTTACTACTCATAGCTGTCTTGCACATACAGGTTTATATATCGATTCATGTCGGTGTAACTGCTAGGCATACATATTCACTTAAGCCCTGGAATTTTTCTTGGAAAATGCACCAAAGCTTTCCCTGTTCCCATAAAAGAAATTATATCTATTTGATGGGGTGCTTTCTGTGGTATTCATAAAGGCCATTGCTACAAGAGTTAACCAGTTATCTGCCAAAAAATCAGCTCTAAAGATATGCTTTTGTGTGTACCCACTAAGTTTAGTGTTTCTCAGTCTAGTAAATTAAAAAGAAGTCCACATTTAAGTCTCAGGTTTTTTAATGAATCAGTCTTTGTTTTCAGCTTAACTTTGTTTTCTTCATCTAACCACTGAAGTCTTGAAAAAATTAATTTATGTTTGGAGCCCTACTGTAACAAGAGAATCGAGCCTTTAGATTGCATGTATACTTTAGCCTACACACGTCTTTTACAAACATGGTCCATGTGGCTATGTTTAACAATACAAAGTATATCACAATGAATGAACACTTAAAAGTAATCATGTAAAGGACAGGGGAGACCTCTGGATTAATCACTATAGTTTGTGGGTGGTCCAGGATACGCTTGTAAAATTTTATGCTGGGCAAATTTAATATTATATAGAAAAATCATCTTGGCAGTATAGTTCACCTCTGCATTCCTGTGTTTGCCTTTCTCCCCAGCATAGCCAACGTGGGCTCAGGCACTAGCAGGGGCTCAGCCCCCAGGAGTGGAAATGCTGTGCAGACCCTTCATGGCTGTAGGACCAACTGTGCAGTTACGTCTTCCTTGGTAGATGATGGACTTTTCCACTGGTACTTGCCAGACTGACAAACCAGTCCAGCTCCTCTTCTTTTAAATGTATTCCTGATGCTGCAGAGACTTTGAGAAGGCCTGTATATTAACGAGCGTGGCTTTATTTTTGGCAAAACAGAGTCTCTGAACTCAACTCAGGATGAATGCTTTTTTCCCCTTAGCCTCCAGAAATATGTAAATAGGTGAAATCATCTCTTACATTTAAGAAATAATTATAAAGTTAGAATACTATCTAGCTAAATCCACTTTTTTAGATCTGGCATTTATTGCTTTCTCTGTTTATAAAAAACTAGGTCACAGTGTACCTTCATTTTAAAGAAAAAAAAAAATTCAAATACACCTTTCAAGCACAAATGAATGCTTCCCAGTTATATCTTCCTGTTGTGTTCAAAAAAAAGTTATTTAAAATAACAAATTTAGCATGGAAGTAATGAAAAAAATTATATTTAAAGAGAAAGTTTATCAGAAGTTACTGACTAAAGATTTGAAGTTATAGGTTCCAGTAAGATTAAAAACAGTGTGATAAGCCTAGTAGAGTCACTCAAAGGATAGATCTATTAGTTATGATTGAAATTATTATAACATTTGCAGCCAGTACTGTTTTTGTGACAAACACAAAGTTATTAAAGCAATCATAATCAAAAGCTGTCCAGTAAACAAGGAATAAATGAGTAGTAAAAAATAATGCTTTTCTACAGAAGGATATGTTATTTGTCCTTGCTATAGATGTTTTTCTGAAAACTATTCAAGCAAGAGAATAACCCAAAAGAAAACTTTTCTACCATTGATACTAAATCTTCTAGAATCTTCTTCAGCTGCAATGGCAAGAGAGGAAAAGAGCAGAAGCAGCCAAGGTCTTCGGCTCAATCCAGCGAGCGGGCAGGGGCGCATCCCAGACATCAGTAGCTGGACGTACAGCTCAGCACTCCCAACAGTACCGGAACAGCAGGAAAAAAAAAAACATCAATTTCTTCCAGATTATTATTTTTCCAGTAATGAGTCAGATCAGAGAAAAACCCCTGGTAGAGAGCAACGAAGAGAAGAACTTTGGTTCTGTTTCCCTTACAAAGCCCGATAGAGTTTTGGTTTCCCTCAGGGCCTGAGGAAGGGAAGCCATGCAGATAGCTACCAGCAGAAGCACAATGCAAAGCACTCTTGTTGCCTTCAGGAACATATGAGCTTATTCCCTGTTCAGCTGAGCCCTCCCAGCTGGATGCAAACAATATGGTGAGCGGCAGCGGCAGAACAAAGCGGAGGCACACCTCTCTGTTTATTGTGGCCTGTGCTCGTTGTTCACCAGCTCCGAGTTAACATTTGAAGTCAGGAGTGACTGAAACAAGTGATCAGCTTTGGCATGTGTGCTGGTGGCCCTGCTGGAGTTCGTCTTCACCTGGGTGCAGGTCCAAGGCAAAACAGTCCTGCAAAGGCCAAGGCTGCATGGAGGCTGGGGAGGAAATTGGCCAAGGGACCAAGAGGGAAATTTGCATGGGTGCTGCCCACATTATCTTGACTGCATGGATAAAAAGCTTGCCTTTACAAGTACTCTGCAAGGCTTAAAGCCTTTCTTTCCCTCTCTCTCTAGCTTCTATCCCATTTTTCTAATCACAAAAAAACAAAATAAGCAAACCAGAAAAAAAAAGGTTTAGACTCATTCTTAACGTTAAATCTCTCTTCATTGCTTTAGGGAAGGTAATGGAAGAGGATAGATGCTGAAGAAAACTGTTGCTGACGTTAGCACAGAGGTGTACAGTCAGGTTTTCACACTGGTAGTTCATTTTGGAAAAGTTCTGTAGCATTATCATTTTTCAGCTCACATTCAACATGTAGCAGGACTAATGAATCATCCCCCAACCCACTGGCTGCAGAGGATACCTCTGTCTGCAGACAACCATGGATTAATATAAGTGCAAACAAATCTGGTGTTCTGGCCCCTATTGTTTAGAACTGGCAGCAGAAATAAAGCAATAAAACTGTTAATAAACATTTTGAAATACCTACTCAGTCATAGCTAGACCAGACCTAAACCCAATCTTTTTTGGAAAGAGGGAAGAAACAGACACTTCATTTCTGTGCCTCAGCTACACATGAGCATAGCTCTTGTTTGTAAACCTGGCAGGCTCAGACACATGGACATTAAAGTTGCAACAGCATTGTGTGCAGAAAGCTGTTTCCATTCACCCCTAGAAATACCTAATTGCATATCTTTTGTTGTTGGTGATGGTGTTGGTTGGTCCACAGTAGATACAAAGAATATTAATACAAAAATGCAAAATGCTTGGGACATTAATGGAGAAGTGAGAACCTGGAAGTCTTTTTGCATCTACCTGGAAGACTTTTTCAGTCAGGCAAGTTCTCTGGGAACTGCCAGAATTTAGGACCTAATCAACTGTAACTGCAGATTAAAGCATTTTCATCAAGTACAGGGTGAACTGGATCAGCCTTCACTTAAGATGAGCTACATATATTTACTTGTGGCTTTGCTTCTCCTGAGCAATGGAGTAATCTCTCATAATCACTCCCCAGAGAACCCAAGCCTCACCAATCGAAGGACTGTACACACAATAAAAAGACTGTCTGAAGGAGTTCAGTCTATCTAAAGCACAGACAATCAGAGAATCAGCTGAATGCCAGCTGTATTTACTTAGCTGTTTTTTCTGTCTCAAATGTACACAGTATGCATAATTTCTTTAAAAATCAGTTGCACATTAGTTGAAAATTGACTTAATAAATAAAATTGGTAAAATATGATTAAAATTCATTCATTCACTGATTCCTTACACTGGTTATTTAAAATTATAGCATATGATTAAAAATTGTTTTGGCTAAACCAAAATATCAGTTGTCCGAACCATTAAAATGTTCTGGCTGTGCTCCTAGGTGATGACAGTACTATATTTAGTCACTGAGTACCACCAGCTGTCTTGCTAACAGAAGTCTGGCATTTGCCTTAATTGAGAGATGCAGTATGTGTGAAATGATACCACTCACGCTCACTCATGATAATACTAGCATGACCTAGTTGAAAGCTTTTGATTTTTTTTGCTTCTTTGTTCAGAAGAATAACAGTTGGTTCAGTACAATGTTAAAAACTGAAACCTATCCAAGGGGTTTATAAGGAATTCTCTGCAGATTATGATCTAGAAACCTCATTTTTCTGAGTCCCTTGGCAGGGAAGGGCAGGTGAGGGGGAAGAAATGGAAAATGTAGCCTTCAACATTTGACAATTACCTTCCCAGTCACCCCTATCTTGCAAATTTGGGTGATGTTTTCTTTTTTTTTCTTATTCTTTTTTCTTCTTCTTTTTTTTTTTTTTTTTCCTAACTGAGCACATGGCCAGAGACAGCTCATGGTGTTACATTCTGGTGGACATTATTGCTTTCTGTCAGCCTTCTATTTTAAAAGCAATGGTATTACTAGAGGTGGATGATGACTTCTGTTGTTGAATAGTTACTCTGACCCAAAATCGTGTTTTGGATGCAACAAAATTATTTGTGAATTCTGGCTTGAATTTTTAGAATATAAATGGTCCATTTTCCCACTCTCACTCCAATGCTGCATTGCCCAGTATGTAGGACAAGCATCAGGTTGGAAATATAACTAAGTGCATCGCTTTCCACAAGAGCTCCTTGGCGCTGGGGTCTGGGCACTGGGTAATGTAGCTCATTTATTCTCTCTTGTTAACGTGTTTCCACTCATGTCCATAAATAAACATTCACTGAAGCAGCAACTGAAAATCTGAAGTTCCCCTTGTTGAATGACATAACACTACCACAGAGTGATGTATATTATTTTTTATCCAATAAATGTTTACGTTTTCATCATTAAGTCATTCTGCCATAATAGAAGAGGCCCTGAGAACCCTGCCTCAGCACACATACTTTCTGAGTGGGTTAAAATTCCTGCAGTGGACCAACCAGACGAATAGGGAATTGGACCCAAGGTTTCCCATGTACGATGTGAATGTCCAGCACTGGAAGCCAGGGCAGAGGAGGGACGAACAGCTTTAATACCAGCTTCTCAAGATTACCTCATTCCTTTTGTGAACTTGGCCATTTGGTTTTTCTTTTTACAAAGTCCCAAAGTGAAACCAAATGATTCAAGGTGAATTAGACGTTGCAAGCAGTCCAGAAATGCTTTTTTTCTGATTCATTGAAAATGTTGAAAAGCCTTGGCTGAAGGAGCAGTGAACCACCACACAGTCAAAAAAAATGGAAGAATGATGGTTGAGCAGGACACATCCTCGTTCACGGTGCCTGCTCCTGAAGGGCCAGCTGAATCTGGCATGTGCAGCCAACCATCCTTACCGGGAGTGTGATGGCTTCTGATTGAGCAAAATAAATCTTCTACATTATTTACAGGACTGTGGACAGGTGAGGAGGATGAACTTGAGCCTGCAGTTCAGAGATGTGAATTCAGTTCCCAACTGGGCCACAGGCTTTCTGTGAAATCTCAGGTGAGTTGTTTACTCCCTGGATATGCAGATGCATATTTTTGTAGCTCTGTAAGAGGTTTCTCTGCGTTTGTTGACTGGTTGTACCAGCTGGAGATATGGGCCCTCACACCTCATGCCCCTCAGTGTAACAGGGTGGGTAATGCTTCCCTAGATTTGAGGACCTTGAACTAATGATGAAATCACTAATGGGTGCCTATAGTGATGGGCTTATAAAGACCTGAAAAACCAGAATGAGTAAAACAAATAACATGGGACACCTTAAACAGCAATTTATTGTATACTACATAACAATTTATTGTATAATATATCACACTGCCACCATGGGCTTTTAAAATCTTTAGACACAGGATGTTTTCCTGTTCTCACACACTTCATGTTTCCTCCAAATGGGAAACTCCTGGTACATACAGCAGATCAGCAGTTCACATATTCATTGTTCTGTGAAGCCACATTTTTCAGGAGTGAAGGATTGAGGCTGTGACTTTTTGCTTCAAAGGCGATTAAGGAGACAGCTGAACCCATACTACTTAGCAAATAATGTAGCTGATCAGAATTTCTCACCATGTATTAGCTGAAATGTACTTGAAAATTGAGATTTTAATTGAAAATCAGTGTTCTTACCTGACATCACTCAAGAGTCACTGAGCAGCACAAGAATGCAAATGAATTCTGGCCTGCTTCAGTAGCAGTTAACAAGCCAAAGGAGATTATAATATCTCACAGAAAGCCCAAAGAGCTGAATAGGAAACGTACTGCGTTTCCCAGCTTGTCAGTAAGAAAATATCATTAGATCTACTTTTGTGTTCCACAGTTGCATCTGCCACAGGTTAAAATCTGGAAGGGATGAGCAGGCTCTCGGTCACTGTTTAAGTACCTTACTTTTGATAAAAGCATGAAGCAGAAGTGTTTTGTTTTCCATTGCATTTCACAGCTTCTGCACATTAAATGCCTCCAGATTCCTGCAGAGAGCTAAAGCTGGTGTGCAGGCTGCAGCAGGTAAACAAAGTACATCTTAATGAACTGCCAAGTAATAACACGACAGAACTTTCTAACACAGTTTCACTTTCATTACTCATTCTAAACTCCATGACTTCTCCTATAGCCTCTAAGCCCCGAAAAAAAAACAGTTTGTCCCTGTGATACCTGATGTAACAGGACTAATAGGCAGGGAGGCACAAACCTGACCCTAATTTAGTGCACTAGTCATATGTCTTCACAAAAAGATGGGGCTAATTTATTTTTTTTAAAGGGAAAGAGAAAATGTTGAGGTTCTACTACTTAATTAAAGAAGATGTTTGGTTTTGAGTATACGCCCAGCAGGGTGGCATTTAGTAACAGCGCCGTCTCTCCTGGCAGTAGCTTGTCAGACTAGGGGCACCCAGTTCTTCCTGCTGTTCAAACACAATCTGAGAAATAGGTCCTTCCCAGAATACTTTAGGATCTCAAAATAATATGTGACAAGTTGGTGCAAGCAAAGAAAGAGGGCTTGAAAGGCAGAAGCAAGGAAAAGGAAGGTCAAATGGCAGGACAGCTTGGCTTAGTGAGACTTGGGCACGCCCTTTTAAGAAAAGAAGCAGGAGATTCTAATAATATCAGTGGGAACCTCCCATCAGCTGGCAGTTTCGCATGGACATTGCAGTAGTAAGGGATCTTGAAAACCGACCTGAAGGAAAAGACAGAACCCCGCAATCATGGAATGGTTGGAGTTGGAAGGCATCTCTGGAGATCACCTGGTCCAACCCTCCTTGCTCACACAGGGTCACCTAGAGCCAGTTGCCCAGGACCGTGTCCAGGCAGCTTTTGAATATGTCCAAGGACGGGGACTTGACAACCTCCCTGAACAACCTGTGCCAGCAAAAAAAAGTGTTTTCTGATGTTCAGAGGGCATTTCCTGTGTTTCATTTTGTGCCTCTTGCCTCTGGTCCTGTCAGCAGGAATGAGATGTTCTCTAGGAAATAGTTTTCACTGATAGATTGCAAGACTCCGGATTTCTCTGTTCACAAAGCATGAGATGGACGACTTGATAAAATTCTCACCAGGTTACTCACAAAGCCCAGCAATTAAGAAACAACAGGTCAGGTCCAGACACTGTAACTTGAAGACCTTGTTTGAAAAACAAACGTACAAAAATTGGAGATGCTATATCCAGTGTCCTACTTTGCAATAAATCAGGGGCTGCATGTTCCATTTGCAGTTTTGCTTCTTAGGATTTCTAGCAGGGTTGCTTGTAATACCACACCATCACTTCATATGTTTCAACATAACCGTTCTTCTTTCTAAATCAGCCACATATTCTTGCTGCAAAAATCTAAGCTTTCATTTTAAGCATATTAAAATCATTAGCATAATTAACAGTAAAGGAAAATGTCAGGTAGGCAATATAAGTTATCTGATGTTGCAAATGGTGCAAAAACAATAGCTTTGATATGTGACCTGCACTCATTCATCTCAATGCAATGTTAACAGTGGAATATTAATTACAAGCATAATGCTACTTCTCATGTCAACATTCTAATCTATTTCACAGGTCACTTTTGTGAAAACATCACCAGCTGACGGATGCAATAGCAGATGTTATGGAAAGATGCAACAGGCAGCTTGTTGTTGTCACTGGTGCTGTGGATCTCAAGCGTTCTTTGCCAAAGTATAAATTACTTATCCGAAGGAGAACGTTCTCCAGGTTTTGCACTGGAGGAATCAGCTGCCTTCTGTTCCCAAAAATCACAACTAGGTCACATACCTCAGTGTCTCTCAACATACTGGTTCTCCCAAGGTCATTTCCAAAGGCATCTGCAGTGCAAAATTGAGTGAAATGAGATTGACCAGCTGACCAACAACTAATGCAGCACTGATTATATTGTTCTGAGTGATGATACATAGTTCATTCCTATCCAGCAAATGTTGCCTGGCCCTGGGTTATTTGCTGACTCGCAATGATCTATTACTTAATATGTAATATGTAAATGGTTGCTAGCAATGTATCTGTCAAGTAGACCTACACAGTAGAACATCTGTATTATGTTCTCAACACAGGACCAGATGTCTAATACTATATGCTAATGGAGAAAAGTGGGATTGGTTGTTTTTTGTGGGGTTTTTTTCCCTTACATAAAGACCTAACTTAAAACAATAAGCATCTGGTGGAATCTGCAAAAGAGCCTTGTGGAGCTGACAGGCTATCATGGGTATCACACAGGCAATGCAAAACCCACAAGGGTACGTCTGCAGCTTCTGAAGTTGCCTAAATACCTTTAAGGACTTGAAAACATTTAAAGACCTGAAAACCTTTAAAGACCTGAATCCCAACACTGGAAGGTTAATTTCCAAAGGGTGTATTTTGTGAGATGATTGTCATCAAATTCAAAGGACCATGAAGTGCAAAAGATTAAATCTGATGCTCCCAAGTCTTTGGGAGCAGGGAAGGAAGCGATCAGAGGGCTGCAGGGTAAAACAGCATCTAACCAGCTTATAAGTGTCTTCCAGCTTCAGAAGTCCCATTGTGAAGAGCCTCCAAGTAGAAAATATGGCAGGAGCAGGAAGACTGGAAGTTAAAGGAAAATTACTGTTTGGCATAGTCAGAAATCAGACAGCTGATTGTGGTGAACAATGCCAGAAATTGCTTTGAGACTGCATCTTTTCCAAGTACAATGACTGTGCAAAAAGACCAGCCATGTTTCTGTGGGATGTGGACTTATAGGGACTCTGGTGAGTGGGGCATAAATATATCTGAACAACTAAGGCTGGCATCTGTGGTAGGGAAGCCAAGGTCTGTCTAGTTTAGAGGCTTCGTGTCAATCTGAGGATGTAAACACCTCCCGTACCAAACCCTGGTCATGTAGCTTTCACAGGTGGATTTCTCCCCTTTTCCATGTTCTGCCATCAGGGGAAAGTTCTGAGCTAAGCATTTTTTCTGGCTTTGCTCTTCCTTGACTAAGATAAGCACCAATGAGTAAGGAGAGCATGAGAAATCACATGACAGATTATTCTCAATAACTGCAGCAGAAGCCACAAAAATAAATAAACAAACAACTATATAAATAAATAAATCTGAGAATACAGAAGTTTCCATTTATAAAAGCACAAGACACATTTGCACTGTTCATTTCTTACATCCACAAGTAAATTTTCCATGCCTATTTATCTTACAATATTTTCATGGATCTAACCTCTTTTTTCCTCTCTGAGACATTTCAAGCACTGTGGCTGGAGAGCCCAGCTGGGATACAGCTGTGTACTGTCCAGCTTTGATGAGCTATAAATGTCTTCTTTTGTGCTAACGTTGTGACATTGCCCACTGCTTTGGTTTCTTGAATGCTGGTGGTTAAAAGGCAGATCTGAAATCCCCAAAACTGCTCTTTTTAGTCAAGCATTGCTCTACTTCTGTATTGGCAGTTTATAATTAAGCAGCACCACACCAGAGGACCTAAGGATTATTAGAGGTGCACTTGGGGTGTCCAAGAATAGAAACATAACGCAGGTGTTGTTCCCCCAGTGCCTTTTCAAAATGGACTGGTCAGTCCCCTCATTGATTAGCAATTGTGCTAAAAGTCTTACAGGAGTCTGAACCAAACACTGCTTATACCTTCGGTCAGCCAAATAATTTTTTTCAAACTTTCACAGTGGAAAAAGCCTTCTATTTTATGATTTTATAACCCTGTCATTAGCAATCTTTGAAACAGCATTCCACCCCCAGGTTGCGTTCTGTGGTTATGAACTTCATTTGATCACTGCCCCATCAATTTGACATTAACTGCTACAATTTACAACTGCTCTGGCTTTCTACCTATTATTGTCGTACCTCTGCTAGCGCAAAAACCTGCTGCCCAGGGGAAGTCTGAAAGAATGCAATGTCTTGTTAAAACCTGAAAGGGCAATGGGGGTGGGGGAAAGAACCTCCTAGAAGAGAAAACCAAAGGTTTGATAATGAATAATGCTTCATTCTCTGCTGTGAACACGGGTGACCTGGCATGTAGACCACAGCAAAGTAGTGAATAATTCACTGAGAAAGTCATAGACCTCCTGGTAGACCACAGCATTGCTTTGTCTCACAAATATGTTCTCCCACAGAACAGGGCTCGACAGGACATTTCAGTCTACAAATGTTTAAACAAAAGGCGGGTGTGACGGGGTGTGCAAGGGAAGCACCGTGCATGGAGCAGGCCAGACTGCATGACTATTTTTCTATTAGCAGTTGATGGATAGTTCTATAGGCACTGCACATAAGGGCAATGGAGACAAGAATGGCTTTGATGGAGCTGAGTCATACAGCTCATGTCCGACTTCTAACCCAGACAAGAAACCAATTCCATCCTCAGACAGGGACATTTAAGCAGCACTAATTGTCTGAGCTGAAGCCACAGGAGCATGGACATTTTGAGCAGCAGGAGGAATCCAGCCTGATTTCCTGACCTTTGTGCTCATAAAGGAAAAGCATCCAAAGGAGCTATAGGGGCTGGAATATGGTCCCAGTTTCCATGTGAGTTGCATTCTTTGCTTTTGTGGGTTTCTCAGCCTGACAGACAAATCTGAGGCCAGGTTGTTTCTCTTTTAGTTTGCAAAAGGAAAAAGACTCTCAAGTCACAGAACACTATTCAGGCTCTGCCACCTTCCACCTCTGAGCCCAGGACCATCAGTCCGCGAGCTGTACTGGGGACAGGAGCGGAGTAGTGCAAAAACCCTGAAATCCCAGCTCTGATCTGGATTTCAGTTGTGTTTGGGAATAAAGCTACCAGGCACTTTTTGTTAACTGGGATATCAAACTGTTTATAGAAGCTTTTTGCCATTTCTCTTTTGCTTTTCCGTCTTTGCAGCCAGAAATATTTTGAGACTAATCTCATGGTATATCTGAAGTTTAAATTGTTTGGTCTGATGGGGCTTCTGAGTAAGTCACTTCTATATCCAGATCCTCTCATGTTACCTTACTCACACTAAAAAAGATCTTTTGATTTCCTTGTGGTTATTTCCAGCATGTAAGATAGTTAATGTCTAGCCTGTGTCTTTCTTCTCTTACCCAGACTAGCTGAGCTATTCTCAGGCTCCGTAAACTGCAGAAGAGTCAATCCTCAGATCTTCCTCCTCATTATCCCCCCAAATGCCGCACACCTTCTGAAGATCTGTTTTTCTAACATACCAGGCAGTGCATTGTCCTCTCTACATTGTCAAGGACCTGTCTGATCTGATAGCTCACGTGCCAGGAGGAGGATGCTCAGATGCGAAGACTTCAGTTTGGTACATGTCCTTTGGGTATGGGGCAGTGAGCCAGAGGACGTGAGTTCTGCCTATGACTTGGCGACTGCTCTGTCTCGCCCACAAGGTCACCAGGCAGAAGAAAGGCTGCAGGTGGGAACTGTGCTTCAGAAGTGAGCAGGATACCATCTTCAGTGCATGGGAAAGGGAGGTGGGGGCCAAATGCAGGACCAGTCCATGAAGTTCTGCACATGCTTGCATCTTTACTGAAATTCTCAGAGTAACGTGGTTTTGCAGCTAACCAGGGAATTATTTTAACTGTTTTCCAGCTGCATAACATTCTGCTGGAAATTTGTCTAAAAATTTCATTTTTAAAAATGAAATCATTTTGTTGTGACTGCAGAAAGGTGCCACCTTTTTTTATGGTGCTTTTTACTCCTATATCAGACTGATTCTTCTCCTGCTTAGTAAAGCCACAAATGCTTTATAAAATCTGATGTTTTTATTTCAGATTCTCAGAATGATTTAGTCATCATTTTGACCAGTTAAAAGGGATTTTAGAAGCTATGCCTAATATTTACAAGCCTCAACTGTAATCTTATTATTTTTCCAACCATCAAATGTCACATGGTTTCCTGCAAATTGGCTCACGGAACACCACTTTCTCAGTATCTTTTTTATTATTTCCATCTAGTACATACTACCCTCAAGCTGAGAGGAATCTTTAAAGTCATACAACTAAAGAATCTTTGTTTATTATTTGGAAAAGGTTGGATGTATTTCCTTTGGCCAGATTTTACTGACTATGACTGGTGAGCTAAATGTCCCTGTTGTTTCTAATAAATAACCTTTAAAATATAATTTTCTAACCCACAGTAGATAATAGCAGATAACATTGCTATTGGTATCAAACGAGCCCTCATATTTTCCCAATTGACGGATGCCTGGCAACTTCTACGAGAATTATATCTGAGAACAGACTCACTTATTGTTCAGCTTCCAACAGCGGGATTCACAGGCAGGATCCTGCCGCTTGCTGTCTCCTGTTTTCCTGTTTTCTGGAATGGTCTGGTTTGGCTCCCAGCTCTCCTTGAAATCCAGAGGAGCCAGGAGGACTCTCAGCCTCTCAGAAGTCCCTCAGGGCCTTCAAAGGGCTGAGCCCATAGTAATCAAGGACTGTTTTAACAGCCTGAATGTACCCCATTTCAAGCAGAGATGTTCTGAGAGTCACTGCGCAACACCTCCTCAGATTTTAATAGGTGTCCCGCCTCCTTCAAGAAAGACTGTTACCAATGCTATACAACTCCAGTGGTTACTATGCTGGAAAATTTAAATTTCCTTCTTTATTAAGGTGTTGCCCTTGCTGTGCGGGCATCACTCTCCATCACTGACCTGTTAATGAGACTTCATCTACTGACAGTACAGATCAGGCTCTGTTCCCATGATGCACACTGAGAAGTGCTTTTCTCCTGCCGTTACACCTCGGAAACAAGACTGACAGAATCTAACCCTTTGCCCCATAAAATTTGCATGTTGTTCTGAAAGTCAAAATGCAAATAATTCATGAACTTTGTAAACATCTCTAAGGGAAGAGAAAAATGGTAGGCAGAATTGGAGTCTGCTATTTTTACCCATGTGCCTAGTTGATTACATGTCATTCTTCTCACACAGAACTAAATATCTTAAATGCAAATAGCCAGAGGTTGTTGTACATTTTTTGCCCTTTCCACAGCTGTTCATTACAGAGCTCAATAGCAGCTGACAGCAGGTGAATATGTGGATGATAGGCCATGGATATATTCTGTTAAATAGAATGAATAAACCATTAAATGATCTTATTTCTTGATATGCCTTAATGCAAGCTGCATCTACAAGCAAAACAACATTAAATTCTGTATAGCAAATCCCTCTTGTATTTTGCAGCACATCAGTCATGCAAATTTTATGCTATAATCTTTTAAGCAATTATAACCTCAGTTTATTTTAAATGATATCAAGTATCCTTCTGCTTTTAGTTCTAGACAATTGAAATAAGGATACATGAACCTAGAATATTAGACTACTTACATCTGGTTCATTTTGGAAATTATATTGGGTGTTTTACATAACTTGTTTGACCTGGGTTGGAAGGCGTGACAGTATATCTTCCCTTTTTGAGAATCAGTATCTTTGAAATTCTCTAGTACACTAATTTAGCTGTGTGTTTGTATGACGTTGCTATCATAGGAATTCAGAAGGAATTAGAGAGTGGCATTTCAGAGTGAATGCGTATTGCATGCATGTAACATATATGTATGTATATAATATAGACATAAATTGCACATTTTAGGCAAAAGTAATTAAAATATGAAAGAAATTATAAAATTAGTCCTAAAGCACCATCTCCAAGATATAACCACAATATTTTGACCACTTTCTGATTTAGAAACCTGGTGGTGGATTTTGCAGTATCTCTTCAGTTTACAAATTTCTATTTTCTATAGAAAGTATTACTTCAGATGTAGCTCTGTTCCCCACTTGCTCAAAAAGGGATTTATTTTCCAGTAGCTCCAGGAATGCAGGACTTCCATCTCTTTCCACGGAACACCATCACACAAGTGTGTGTTTGACCTGGCCTGTGAGAGTGTGGGCTTTTGGAAGGTCAAGCAGATCAGGGCACTCCTCTGAATGAGGACAAGCAAAGAGGGAGAAGTGTAGGACCAGACTGGGTTGGTAACTCCACTTGCCTGATGGTATCACTGCACAGCTATTGCTCTATGTCCAAATTTGGGACTGGGAAAAAAAAAATACCAAAGAGCATTAAAAAGTTAACCCTTCCTGCCTTCAGGGGCTCTTGTGCCTCTTTGCTTACTCTCCCCATCTTGCTTACACAGCAGAGTTTTTGTCTGGACTTCAAAACCCAGGGAGAAGCCTCACCACCTTCACAGGGACCAGCATGGCATTACTCACTGTGGGAACCGCAGGAGAAGACATCCATCTTGGATTAGTAACGCCTGCCTCTGTGAGACTTGCATGCGTATTGCGAAAAACAGGATGAACTGCAAAAGTGAGCAATTCCAATAGCAATAAAGGCCAGGCAGAAGAGAGGGTATATGATAAAATCAGTAGATTTTACATTCCTTCCTTGAGTGCAGGCAGAAAGCAGTGTGAATATTTTCTCCTTCAATTAAATAAAGCTCAGATACAGCAAGATTTACCAAAATCAAAATATAGGGTCTATCAATCACAAGCTCTAGTAAACAAGAGATATCTTATCCCACTGGCCCACATGAAAGTCAGACTCCAACTCTCCATAGCCCACTGCTTTTATATTTTGTGTGGAATTAGGTTGCGTTGTACAGCTGGCCAAATGCTGTTTCTTTGCAGCCAACTGTGGACTAAGACCAGGAGAGAGATTAAGTTAATTTTAATCCTTTGTTTTCTGCCAGCTTCTGGAAAGATCCTGTGTGCTCTATATTTGGAGTTTTATTTCTTTAGAAAATTCTTCTGTTACCAGTTTCCAAGGAGCCCTTTTTTTCCAGTCTTACTGCTGCAGTTTGGCCACAATTTTGACCTAATGTGCTTTAAAATACATCTGTGCCATTTCTTTTTAACAACTGAAATCCATGAAAAAGTTCTCTACAGTTATCTGCAGAATTGTCACCGGTTTAAAGGAGTGGGTTTTGCTATTAGCAGAATTAAAGGGGCTTGTAAGCAGAAGCCTTTAAAATAAGGTAATAAGATCTGAAAATAAAACGCAAAAAGAACATGTAGGCTACAAAAACATAAACTAGATAAAATTTATATATTAAAACATATTTTAGTAATGTATAGAGAAGTTGCACTGTAATGAAAAGCAGATACAAAACCATCTAGCTATAGATTTGTGCATGTAAGGACTATAATAAAAAATGAACATTGAACTAAACCAGTTGAACAGACCAGAAAACAAAGAGCAGCCCTGTCAGCATACCAAGTTTCAGTAAGATTAATCTGTGCTGCAAGTGTTCTTCTCAATGTATCTCTCTGCACTCATCCATCATCTCCCTCCATGAAGCCAACATGAGCTTGCAGCCTTTTTGCTGCCTAAGGCAAACTGGTGTATATATGTACTTGTGTGTAAATATAGATTATTTGTCCAGTCCGCAAACCAACAGTCCTCACAAAGTTAATAGCCAGCAGGACATTTTGCTGTTCCCTCACTGTGAATATCCAGGCCTTCGCCTGCTCTCATATTCACACCAACTTTAGCCATTAAAAAATGGTCTTTTAGAGCAACACTAAAATTGATGGGAAAAACTGGGCACTTCCAAAGAACGGAAGTACTTTAGACACTTGTTTTAGATCTAGAGAAGAGTCTATATTAACTGCAGAGGAAGCCTAAATGTCCAGCTCGGTCTAGACACCAATTTTTACATGGTTAACATTAAGTAAGGGAATTCAGTGCTTAGAAAGGCACATCCAAACCCCACTGCACACATGAGCAGCTGCTACAGTCCACCAGAACCTGTCCATAGCCCAAGTACTCATTGGACCAGTGCTTGGAAACCCCCATAGGCTCACCAGCAAATTTTTGTCTCTGGCACACACTGGCTGTGCTTTGAAATTAGCTTAAATTAGCTTTGTTCTATTTCATAAGAATGGTAACTCCTAGTGATACTTTTTCAAGCAGTAACCTCAGGTCCTGTCGTTGTGGAAGGGATTCTGGAGTGTGCCCCATGTCCACAGCAGAGACAAGAGAAAAGTGGATTTCTCAGAACCCTGTCCTTGTGTGGCACCATCTTCTTCTTCCCTCCCTAGACTTCCTCTGGTGTCATCTCTGATGTCATTACTAGCACAGAGCAGGGCTAACACAGATCTCACAGTAATGTTGTGGGCATTAATTAATAAATGCTTGTAAAATGCTTGGAAACTTTGAGGCTGAAAAATGCATAAAAATTTTCCTATAAATATTGTTCTTATTTTCCATATCCAGATACTATGTATCTAGAGGCCTCCGCAATTTTAAAGTAGGTCAAAATTTAGCTCTTAATAAGTTGATTTGGGAACTCTGAAACTTTCCTCCAGACACAATTTTGTACTACTTAAGAAACATGAGACACACTTCCCTGCATCCAAACACTGCTGCCCAACATCTGAGGACAGCAATGAAGAGACCAGGAGATGTGCTCTGCGTGCCCAAGCAAGGTGCATTTGCAAGCCAAATGTTGACCTCGAAGTGCCAACCCACCGCATGCTAACAAACACCTGGGTTTCCATGAGCTTCTACAGTATTATCACTTGGCTCCCTAACGAAAGGCATCCATACAATATATCAGTTGCATTAAACTCTTCCTTCCAGAGTAGCCATGACAAGCCAAATGGGCATTTGATTCACACCATCTAACTGGGTAGACCACAGTCTTTTAAAATTCTCCATACCTACCAACTGGAATGGCATCAACCCCTAAAAGAAATACATGGCATTGTGCTTTTCATTTCCATTCTGTAGGAGCAGACACGGCTGAGATGTAGGGTGTTTCCTGAGGTTAATGATAACCTGAGGTTAATGGTTTCTGGCTGAACTTTAGGCCCTCGGCTCCCCCTAACCTGTCATTAATCCCCAGGAAATGCCTGAAACCAAGCGTATTATTTAAATCTGGCAGCAATTAATTTATCTCTGGACCTTACAGATGCTCATATTAAATTAAAAAGAGGATGATTTATGGAGAGCGCCAATAATGTCCAGATCTAAGCAAAGATAGATGTTATCCTTAATATTTAAAATTCAAGTTTCCTTTTTCACTGAGTCATTGGCTATCCACTGTATGGAAGGTTTTTATTTAATTATTCTAGCAAATAGGATCTTTTCTGTAATTATTCCTTTTAAAAAACACTTTATCTTGCATATCCTGCCAGCTGCATTAAGATTTTATCTTTTTTTCCTCTTTAGGAGTGTTTCATGAACATTGTTCAATGTTACAAGTGAATCAGAAAATACATCTATTTTTAGCAACTTGGTTTAAAAAGAAGCGATCAGAACAAACGTTGTGGCATGTGTAAGAAATAAGAATCATCCTCTCGCTCAGCAGTAGATCTACAAGCCTCAGACAAAATAACAGCTGTGATTTTATTTCCATGTATTAAGAAGATAGGCTAAAAACACAGTATAAAGTTGTCAGTTTCTGGAGATCCAGAAGGTGAAGCTGTACATCGGTCTCTATTCTCAGTTCTTCCCTGGCTTCTAGGCTGAGGCTACCAACAGTATGCACACTCTCTTTTAAGGCTTCTGAAGCCTTAGCAGAGCTCTCAGAGATATGGTTTGGCAATGGGTACCCCCAAATCAGAGACACAGGCATCAGTACAGTTGGCTCTGTAATTGCAAACAACAGCCATAAATCCACTGAAACTAATCCATGTACCAACTGAAATAAAATCCTTAATCTCGCCTTCTTTCTGTTGTTCAGCTTTCACTCTCAAGTGTTATCACAGCACAGTGCCATCAGCTCTACAGATAAAATAGAGTCTTCCAGACTCCTTAAAATCTGAAGTTCTGCTGTAAAAACAGCTTAAGAAATGTATTCTGGACCTTCTGAGTTAAAGGTGAACTGCAAGGGGACAAAAATCAGAGCTGTGGATTTTTTCCTTCTTTGCAGAGAGTTCACCCAGTAATATTTTTCATTATAAGATGGTTACTGAAAAACACCACTTTATGCTTTAATATTTCTGTAAACTGATTAAACCAATTCCCCACAGAAAAATTACTGCCTGCATTGCAATATGAGCTCTACTGATATGCAGTATTACTCCACTCCTAGAGAATAACAGGAACAGTCTCACATGTGTTCATGTGGTCACACATCTGGCTTTGTGCAGCATTAGCACTCCCTTTCCTGAAATCAGTATCTCCTGAATATTTTTTTCCTTAACAACATTTTCTCACATGCTGGTTCTACTGCCCCTCAGCAGTATCTGATATAACCCACCCGTGGAGAAGACGATAGGGCAGGTGCAGAGGTTGTACTATTCTGGTGAAGCTCCTCCTCACCAAAGTGGGTCTCAGCCCCAGTGTTGCCTTCTCTGAAGGTGTTTCTGCCACTGGTAACACCGGTCTGTACATGTGAGGAGTACACATGTACTGCTGTACACGTGTCCATGAATACTGCTATGAAAATTTTGTGTGAGAACTGGAAGACAGTCTTCAGCCTCCTCCACTGACACATGGCTCCTTCGTGTTTGAAGAAAATTATCTTTCTCAAGATTCAGTGCAAAAAGTGTTCAGAAATGGTTTTTTCACCCACTTTTTTTTTTTTTTTTACGAGCTTAGTTTCACACAGCACAACTTCAGCATCTCTTTTTGTTATGATATTTTCTCTCCTTCATTATGAAAATATCACTGTGTTCCAGCCACAGCTGTTACCCTGTTTTATAATAACTACCTAAAATACATATTCTGCAAGATCATTTTCTGATCGCTACAAATCAGTTACAGAAATACAGCCATAAAATGCCAACCAGGAAGGTAAGGGCAGTGTCTGCCACAGTTGCACCTTCCTCTTTCCTGCACAGCCATGTACAATGAGCATTTCTTCCAGGATGCGACTGAGCAGCTAATGAGCTTCATCAGTGCACTGGAACCTCCTGTTCCAGCTGATACAAGCAGTTTTGGGTTTTTTCCCTTGGAGCAGTCAAAACATTTTAACCATGACTGGATAACTGAAGTGTCCACAAATTTTAATGAGCTAAAGAAAACATATTTCTACTGTTCCTCTAATCACCTAGAGCCCAATCTGTATCCTACATATCATTTAGAAAGGACTTTTCTATGCACTTCACTAATCCTTGGTGTGAAAGATATAGAACATGCTATCACGTGTGTTTTGTAGAGGTATCTTTATAGCAAGAGTCAAATTCAATGATGTTTACGTGCTGTTTGGTAAGTGAATACTACTTAAAGGAAAAGGAAGCCAAATATCAAGCTACAACTATGTTTCTTATGCTTTCCTGATTTTCTGCCTTCTGGTATACCTAAATCCTCTAAATACGAGCTACTGAATCAGCATTTTGTATGCTCAGACACAATTAAAGCTGTTCAGAGTACAAGGATTCCATTTTGCTGTAAATGTCGAGGTTTCAGAATTTGTTTTCACTATTTAGAGGAAGGAAAATAAACCCCTCAAAGATATTTTGCAAATGGAAATTGTTATGAAATGCCTGTTTCTGGATAGAAAACCTGATCTTTTGAGCTCAAGTTCTTTCTCCTCTGGCCTTAAGTGACAAGGGAACCCCAGGCAAAAACTTTCTCAAGAAATGTTTGTCAAAACTGATATGTTGATACAACATTTTGGCTTTGATGAAGTGACATATTTCGTTTCACTCAAAATATTCTGATCAGATCCAGATGTGATTGACTTATTTAAGCTAAGAAAATGATTCATTGTGAGAGTCTGAATAAACCAATAAAATAATAGAGTAATGCAACATTCATCAAATCAACAACATTGGATCTGAACTCTTGCCTTTATGTATGGAATAAATTCATAAAATATAAACAAATTCATATACTAGAAAGGATGTTTATGTCCCTCCAATATAATCTCCTGGATAATACTGGCCATTTCCTTTAGAATTCTGAAGTCATAGGAAAGTGAGTTCTGAATCCAGTTTTCTCCCATGGTGAAGAACTAATACATATAGAACACATCTGAGAAAAATTTGTGTAACATATCCTTCAAGTTTTCTAATAGAAGAGTCTAAAGCTTCCCCAGATTGCCATTCCTGTATAACGGATATGTTGATAATTGAAAAAGCTTTCCCATTACCTAACCTACACTGTCTTTGCTATAGAGGACAGTTGATTATCATCCTCAATTGTAACAGTTCCAGGTATATTTCACATATAGTGAAACTTTTCAAGGCCCCCACTTTTTATTCCATTATCTTAACTAAATAAAGCATTTCTTCAAATGTTTCCTAATTACCTGTGTTTTCAAAACGTGTCTGTTTGAAGAGAAGAGCAAATAAAGTAATTTTATGAAATTATTTCTGAATCATATTCATATTTCCTGATCAGTCATTTCAATACTTGCATAACCATATATTCAGTATTTGTGTTGTATTTTCTCCCTTAAGTTCAGCTACTACACCACCTTCAGTAAGGGGCCTCAACCTCTATTTCAATAAGAGAAAGGAAGTCAAATTGTCCACCGGTTTGCTATCTCTGACTGTCGTAATGTTATTTGGCATTAAGTGGAGCTCTGGCTACCACCTTATGTCATGTAAGCCTTCACACAGCCACCTGATGCAGAAAATATAGGGTGGCTAACTTCTTGTGAACTTCACACTTATCAGGGACTGGAAATCCCTGCCTGGACTAGAGCTTTGAGTATCGGCTGTGGAATTTCCCGAGCCATCTGACAAAGTGCAGGCATCACATCAGGAGCTCCTGCCAAGCCATAGCAATGATCCAAACGCCATTTCCTCCTTAGTGTGTCAAGAAGATTGGTGTGTTATCAGCTCAAACTAGAATTAAATCAGAGAGATGCAGAGCAGAAGTGCAACCGTGAAAGCAACATACTCAGGTTTCACTGTGAAGGAGAAAAAAGGGGACAAATAATCATTTTTGTTTTCAAAACCAGCAAAGACCAAGACTTGCTGCACTGATTTTATCTCAAAATCCATTACAGAAAATGTGGCTGGGCGTTAACAAGGATATAATGCAGTCAATCAAAGAAGATAACTTTCACAATTAATTTGGGACGTTTGCCTAATTAATGTAATTGCAGTATCTATTTGATCCAGAATTGATGCAATTTGGGTGGGGTTCAAGAACCAATAGGAAATAAAGCCTGATTTCCAGTCATTTCTCTTGGGAGCAGGCTGTCCAAGCCCACATATATCAGAAAATATGATTCTGACTGTTTTCTTGTCAAGAAGACTCCTGGGGCCAATGGAAACATATGAGGTTTCATATCAGGTCATTAAATTGTCATGCTTTGTCCTTTGATTTAATTAAAATCTTCTTATTTATGCAGACTTCTGTGCTGCAAGCTGAAATGTAAATGAATGATAAGATGAATGGTTTAATATAACAGTCGCAATAGAAAAGACAATTCTATATTTCTTCTTACCTGAGAAGCTAAGATTTGATAATGTATTTCTAACTCCACACAATCATCACTTCTGTGTGTTCAGAAAAACTGCTTGTTTTAAAAAACCTGAAAACATAACTTATGGTTTCTGTACTACAAATATTGCCTAAAAAATTCTCCCCTCTTTTTCTATCCACCAAATGTTTAAAGTGCTATGCAGTTTAAGGGACTGAACTACATTGTACAGATCATTTTGATGTTTTCATATTTTGCATAAATAAGCACAACAGACGATTGATGTTGTCCATAATTCAATATCCTTCTTTTTACTCCTTTGGTGAATAGGAAAACACTTAGTCCCATGGCTATAATCTACTTTTTAATACACCACTAATGATTTATTATAGATGTCTCTCAGGAAGAAGAAGAAGATTCTTCTACATTCTTCCTCTGCTGACTTCAGCAACATAATCAGACCTTTTATCTTATTTCCACTGATACCACTAAGTTCCAAAATCTAAGAAAAACATGTGTACTCCTTGATATCACTGGAAACTAACATTCAACACAGATGTTTGCATTCTGCACATTTGCGTTCTCCATATGTATTCTGTTTTAAAAATCTCTGCTTAGTTTAGATGGCAACCTACTCAATTACGCTCAGAGCATTTTGCTCTTCTAGACATAACATCTGCAATTCAATTAAATGTTTCATCTATTTTCTTCCTATCATTCCAGGATATAAACCTTGATTCTGTTAATCCAGCATTGATGGTTTTTTCATTGTGAAAATGACACTTTGAAATTCTTTAAAACAATGTAGTACTTGAGAAGTGGAAAGGAAACAGCATATTTTTACTTAGGAAAAGCTATTATGGGATCAGATCAGTGATTGCTTCATAATCACAGCTTTTCCCTGGCAGGCAATTAGAGAAGATCATATATGCTGGTTTTCTCTGAGGGCACTGAAACGTTTACTTTCTGTTCCAGTTTTGAGTAAGAAAAAAATTAACAGTTCTACAGCTTACAATTCTGTGAATAATCTCAATTTTTCAACTACTTTTTATATCATTTTGTAATAATTTCTGCAAGAACAAGTTGTAGCTTTCAAATAGTGCATTTACAGAAAGAGATCTCACATGAAGTGCTGTGGAGTAGCCCAACACTAGACAATCTGCAAAAATAGCCAATATTTCTACAGATCAGCTAATAAACGCCTGCTTATCCCACATGAATGCTTTTGCAGTCTATTCTGAATCACACTGGCTTTTACATGACCTTGTCATTATGGTATCTGAGCACATCCAGACATGAAATAAGTGACAGCATTAATATTTGTTGTGTTTTCTTTCAATCTCTGTCATTCCTTCCTCATGAGGACAGCATTGCACACAGTGGAGGACATTCATCTTGCTAGGTCCTTCACTTAGCAAGTACCTGGTGCTTGTGTGAGTGCAGTTATTCTGGAAAGTCAATCCACCATCTCCAAGAAGGTCCCACTGCTCCAGGATGTGGTACTCATCCGTTGGACAGGGACGTGCTGGAGAAGTCTGGCTCCTGCTTAGAGTCCTCCCTGGGGACATCCCTCAGGGTGTCAGCCCCAGGCTGCTGGGTGCATCTGTGCTTGCAGGAGTGAGGAAGGAGCGGAAGCACCAGGGGCAGCCCCAGAAGCACCAGAGTAGCCCCAGAGCTCTCTCCTGGTGAAGGTTTCCCAACGCCTCTCTGGTCACTGGCTCCGTGCTGCTGCTTGCTGCCTTCCCTGGGGACCCTTTCCTGGTCCCTTCTTTGAGGTATCTCAGAGTGGCTATAAAACCTGGGCTCTGTCTTATATCAAGAAGATTAAATTTCAGAACTCACTATCTGTACAGCTGCCCAGACCCAGATTCTCTCTCCAAGTTAACCTTGAATGTGGAGTGATGTAGATATGAGTTCTGCACCTCAAAATTATGTGTGTCCTTTGTCTGAAGCATGTGCTCCCTACCCAGCTTTATCTTTTTTCTTCTCCCCATTTGTATCACACTTTTAGCTTGCTAGAGCAATGCACTTTACACTCAATGTACAAAGGACGAATTATTCAACCAAACAGCTCACAGAGGAGACAACTTGTGACAATAGCATCAAGTGTTGATACCAAAGGATTATTATTTTATGATAGAGGCTAGAACAAATTATTTTTTGTGAAAGAAAGTCTGCTTTCTCAAATGCATAAAGTTTATATAATAGTCAGAAACTGGCCGGTTCAGCAGATTTTATACACATAACTGTTATATGTAATATTTTATGTTTAAATGTTCCAAGTTTACTCCAGTGTAAAGCTTTCCTTTAAAGAGTAATTCTCACCCCATAATTCACTTTTATGATTTTCTTAGGGCTTTAAGTGTAAAAGCTCAATCTGGTTTTGTTTTATTCTTTAGGAAAAAAAAAAAAAAAAAAAAAAAAGAAGCAGCACAGAGCAAGTTAATTTTTACATTGAATCTTCCAAAGGCACATTGTCAGATCTGAAGTTAAACATGTCACTTTTGCAAATACATGCATGCACACACGTGTGCATCCAGATACACAACAGCTTTTTAGGGCTTAATGGCAATAGAAATAGTTTCACGCGAGTGGAAGAAGGGAGGCCCCGCCTGGAGCCAATGACTGCAGCAGGCTGTGCTCATTCTTGGGCTCCTCTCCAACCCTCCCTCAGGCCCTCCTGTTTCACATCTAGTGTAAAGATGTTTCTCTCCCCCAGACAGTTTCTCGCAAATCTAAAACTCAGGCGTTCTGCCAGATGCTGGATCTTAGGCTGAGTCCTTTGCCTGACCATGACCCTTTCCACGTCCTCTCCCTTCCCTTTACTCTCAGAGAGCTGCAACAGGCAGGTTCTTCGTTTGTTTTACCTCCTCCTCTCCTGTCCTGTAGGCACAGAGGACAGTGCTGGCTCCTGCTTGGCCAAACCAAGTGCACACATTCTCAAGTGTTTTAATACAACCCTGAAAGAGAGGAGCTGATGAGGCTAAATGAGGATGTTACGTGTGTTTGGGCTGGGATGCTATCAGACCACAACACAAATGTTGAGTCCTCCCTGGATCCATGAAAGCCAAGGAGGGGACTGTTTCTTTAGAACAGTAAGAATGACTAGCAGGGATGTCTGCTTCTACAGTCTCCCACTTTTTTTGATTGCTGTTCACCCTTCAGACATACCATGCAACCAACCCCTTTTTGTCCACCAATATCCTATTTTAGACTGAAATTACTCACAGTATTTTCTAGGATCTAAACTATACCTGCTCCTAGAATTGCAAAACCAAAACCATACGTGGTTTGCATTACCAGAACTGACTCCACTAGTATCTCACGTCCTAATACGTTTTCTCCCCATGTAGGCTGTGCTGTACTTGGGAGCTGCAGAGATTCCTCCTGAATTCCACTTTATAGTTTAAAATATTTTAACTCACGTACATGCTGCTAAAGGGAAATGCTTTTACCACCAGGATGCCATATGAAAGTGTTTAAATCCCCTGCTCTTCCACACAGGGGTAACAGCACAAATAACGGTGGCAGCCACTCCCTCCAGAGTCACTGCCGTCTTATTGCTACGACAATTTCATAGTGCCGGTGCTTAATAAAGTAACACTTCAGGATCAGCCAGGAATGTGGTCCCAAGGTTCACGGCACTGCACAAATACAGAGTAGCTTATAGGATTCCTGCTGCTCTTGAGCAGCTTACAGCTTCTGGTGTGACTATTCTTCAGTTGTTTTACCATTCAGCTTGACAAACACATTTACAGAGGTGGGGCAAGTTGTGTAAAAGTCAGTTTTACTAGGAAAACAGAGATTTTTTCCAGTCAAATTACATATGCC
Source organism: Streptopelia decaocto (assembly GCF_964273445.1). Lineage (NCBI taxonomy): Eukaryota > Metazoa > Chordata > Aves > Columbiformes > Columbidae > Streptopelia > Streptopelia decaocto. The sequence continues at coordinate 32,218,583 of NC_138663.1, read as the reverse complement.
CATCTTACCAGGGGCAGTCATTCAGACTATCAAAAATGAAAAATAAGCATTGGTCTCATGGGATTGCAGAGGATTCCTCTGATCACACAGACCCACGATTATCCACGCTGCTCAAATGTTGGTTCACTTTTTTAGAGAAAATATTGGTGCTCCCCAAGGCAAAAGCCGGGTGCAGTTCTGGGGACAGTTTACTACAGGAATTTCTATTTACTGTGAGAGTTTTGGTTCCCATCAGGCCACATAGTACAGGCACACATGTAGGCATACAACTGACACCCTCAGTGTCATCTTACAAAACCATCAATCTGAAACATTGCCTTCACAATTCAGACGTTTTACCTTGAAAAATCATAATTAAAAATATGTATTTGTGCATAAATGCACATACACATGTCGCAGGGTTCATGTGCACTTGGCAGCTCTGCTATAGACAAACTTTCCCGAAAAGACCATGAGGAGATCGCTCTACCTACACTGTTCAGGCACTGTTTGGTTCTACCCTGCACTATTTGTACTGTCCTGGAAGACAGATCTTTCCTTGGAGAATTTAAATTGCTCTCTCAGTGATTGCTGCATATCTGCAAAATGAAGTGTGTGATCATGTAAAGAGAAATAAAGGACACAGCGAAAGAAGCGAACTAAGGTTGCACAAGCATCTTAATTTTGGCATTTCCTAGCTTATGAGTGACTTGGATGTAGAATTTGTATTTTATTTTATCATGAGAATTCCTGTCCTCATTGTAAAGATATTTTTCAGCTACAGCTCACAGAAAGTTTGATTTGAAGTGCTCCAAAATGGGAGCACACCTTTCTTACATCTTTAATTGCTTCTGGATCCAAACCAGAATGACTGAATAGTTTAATGTGTCACCATAACAACAGCTGAACACTCTAGTTTAAGTATTTTTTCTCTACTCTATTGTTCAAAGAACCAGTAGCTGAGTCATAGGCTTCACACTCCTATTCTCAAACAGATTTAATCAGACCAAGACAACAATTTTGGTATATTTGTCCTTGGTACATAATACACCACAGGTCAAACATTTCCTTGGTCCCAAGAGGTAAGTCCATTGAAGAAAATACTTTAAATGCATTATTATTATTATTGTGTGATCAGCAGAAATGGGTGCTTCTGACAAAATGGTGGTAGATATTGATTTAGTAACCACTTTTTAAAGATTTCATTTCCATTTCCAGCAAATCTTGAATCAACATAAATAAATACATCAAAGCAACTGACTTTATCTATCTGTACTTCCAGGAGGATTTCTTTTTCTAGTCAGTACACCCACATGGATTTTCAGATGAGCTTTAAAATCATGGTTCCTTCACAAAAAATTCCTTTACTGGAATCAAATACTGGAAAATGTTTGATAACAAAACCTTTACCAAAAAACGCTCATCGTACTTGTAACAGTCAGACATGTTTCATCTCTGAAGAATTTAAACCAAGCATAGCAACAATTTAGAGTAGGATTCTTAGTTTTAAAAGTATTTAAATCAGGGTTAATCTCTTTGATAACCACCACAACTTATTCATGTAAAAAATACTAAATTAATCGTGAACCTCTGACAGAACTACCCTATGGAACCCTCTTTGCATAACTCACATTTTGGAGTGGCAATCAGCACACATGGAGACCAAGCTTCTACTTGCTCCTACAATTCAGATACTGAACTATACAAATAATGTTGAAACACAGTGAAGCAAAAAATCTCAAAGATATATGATGCAATATAAATTGGAAGAGGTTTCCAGCCTTGTCAGATACAAACAACAGGATTAATTTAATGAAGGAGGCAGCTCTGCCATAGTCTATTAATAGTTGTACGCATCAGAAGGCTGGGATGCAAGACAAAGCATTGGCCGATATCAAACAAAAGTGAATGTGTATCACACCCTTGTTTATCACACCACTCCTTTAGAAAGGCTGCATAACATGAATACTTTCAGTTTTCGTGTTAGTGATGTCCCTGGTGATATAAAAAGCCAGCATAACATCCTGAGTGCTGGAATCTTAAAGCATTGCTTATGCCTTTGAAAGCTCATTTACATTAGTCCAAATACCAGGTGGGGATATCAGTCAGTGAACTTCTTAAAGATGTTCTCTAGTATATTGTGAATGGATAAGATATAGACCAGCTCAATACAAATCCTCCTTTGGTCTTTTTACAGATGAGACCACAGCTGAACACCTGTAGAAAAGATTATGTACAGATGTCCTCAAAGATTTAAACAAAGAAGAGCATTAAGGAAAACAAGGTGATGTGAATTCAGGAAACTATATTTGGATCACTACAGTCGCCAGAGCGCTGCAAAAGTCAGACTAATTTGTCATCTAGAAAGCCACAAAAGGTAGATCTGTCAAATAAATGTGAATTTCCACTAGCCCCTATCCTGTTTCACGGCTGGAAATAACATTTGATTAAGTAGCTGAGAAGATAAATTAATTAAAAAGTCATAAAAAAGCCTGCAAGAATATAGCAGTGTTTTATCCCCATACTGACTATGCAGATCTAGAAATGATTTACACAAATAGGGATCATTCACTGCCATCTTTCAGGGGTAAGACACAAACTTTTAAACAGCACATGGCAGCATATGTATACACAAGCATTTTCTCAAACAGACCAATTTGCTCAAAAATCTTGATTTTGCAAGAGGAGCAACTGGATCTCTAGAATACGTTATGCTATTCTGAAGCTGCACCTAAACCAACTTTCAATCCCAATGTTATCTTGTGCCCACACTGCTTGGACATAGGTTCCTGGTTTGTGCCAGTACCATTCCTTTTATCCCCACACCTTGATATGATTATCTGCTGACTCATTGAGAAGAATGCTCAAAAGTTACTTTTCTGAAATATATATTTATTTATTTGGTGGCAATTCAGTTAAAAATATATAATCTCAAACATGGTTATCTTGTTAAAGTAGTGGAAAACATAGGACTAGCATTCCTGCCTGACCCAGAGATTAGATCATCAGGGACATACTGAAGTATGCTCAACAGATCTTTAAAAGTATTGGTGAGATTTTCATTGGGTTAGCAAATTCTGATATGTTCTAGAAGAACTAGAAAAGATGAACCAACGCGGAAGAAAAGTGATCCAATATCAAAGAAGAACGCTTCAGATATTCTTCTCTGACAATCTAACTACAGATTCCTGCTCTGCATCTGACTCCTTGTTCATATAATACAGGACATTATGAGGCTGTCCACACTAAAGTGTGACTTCAGTAGTACAATAACAGAGTGACCCACACTCCTAAAATAAACAAAACAAAAAAGATGTGGATAGTGAACTCCATTCTTCCTCAGGAAAGCCTTTTGAGGATGTCATACAAAGACCTTACATGGGACACACCAGCAAATCTCACAGATGTGACTCTAGAAGACTTACTATATGGTCTCAGTTTTATTGGTTTATGCCAGTCACTTCAACAGGACCAGGCTGAAATGCCTTCACATGGTCATCCATCCCGTTTAGCTGTTAGCAAGCTCCATGTGATCTCTGTCCACCACAGCTCACGCTCTTCTCACCTGGGTGGGAGTCCTTATGAAGGACTGTTCCTAAATAGCAATGTGGGGGGAACCACCCTGTTTTGAGGGGAAAAACACTATGGTTTGAGCTGTGCTGTGTTGTTTGCCCTCAGAGTGCCAAAGGCAACTGCTCCATGTCCTCACAGGCCATGGTCCACTTTATTCACTAGAATAACCCTAAATCACAATCCCAGACTGAACGCCTTCCATAGCTGCTGAAAGACAAATTCAGCATCTTGTTTTTTATTGTTGATGGCTTTAGTGTTGTTAATAGTCAGAGAAGCACAAGGCATAATAGGGAAGTTTTTCCTACTGTGCCCTATTCCCATAACCTTCTTCACTTTTTCTTTAAATCCCAGGCATGCATTTCTCTTCATTATGGAAAATGTATGCTTAATTTAAGGCCCAAAACTGAAATGCTGCTTACAGTAATGCTTTCTTGAGTCTTATTAACTTATGAACTCTTGGTGGGTTGCCCAGCACTCAGAGCAGCTTTTCTGTTATTTTCCAAGCTACATCAAAGTGTTTGTCTCAAGGGCCTGAGGTTTTCTTGTAATTTTCAGTGAAAGAAAGCCTCGAGAATAGTTTTCTAATGTTAGTCATGTGTGCTATAACTGCATTTCTCTCTTAATGCGAAGCTTAGCAGTTCCCCTACACAGAACACTGAGGGGATACAGTATTCCAACGCTAGACACAAGTGATGTGAAGGTTATGCAATGTATTATTCCTTCTAGCAACCTTGGGAAGTCAGAAGGGGGCCTCAGACATGCAGTACAAATCTATACCCAAATCTGCTTCTGTTACAATGACTCGGAGTACTACATAAACACCACATAGCAGACTCCAGGTGAACTTCAAGACACTGCTGCAAGTATTACATTAGCTTTTTCTTCCCCTACTGTCCCCACATACAGTAGGACCACATCCATCAAGAGTATGTATAAATCTGAAGTTTTCTTTCTAGCTGGCAGCATTCGTACCTGAAGATGAATCATTAATAATATGGGTTACTCAGGTCTGCACACACTTGGAATGGTGACAGACTTCTTTTCCTATAAAACAAATCTTTACAACTGGTCCTTTTCCTCCATGAAGCCACAGCTACAGAGTAAACACAATGCTGATGGGATCTGGAGCAGCAAATCTTACACACTCCAACCTCTACAGCATGTATTGGACAATATTTAGATTATTAGTATCAATACATTTCCCGAATCATGCAGGGTAAAATTCACTTAACAGTCACTGTCCTGCGGAGAGACTCATAAGCTTCCCCTGACACCTGAAGAAGCCCTTCTGCCTAGCTGTGGATGAAGCAGGACCACCACTGCACACCACAGGGCAACACAATTGTCTCTGCCCAGGTGCAGCTCCTGCTCACACCCAGGGCTACCAGTTGGCATATATTGTGCCACTACTTTTTACCTCACCAGTTTCTGGAAAACTTGAGAGCTGGCTATCAGATTTTAATTCTTTCTGCTATTTATCTTTGCCGTGGCTGGAAGTAAAGCTCTTTTTTGTTAACCTTTTCAGATGCATTGCACAGCTACCAATACAGCGAAGACTTCAAGCAGCAGCACATACTGATGCCAGCCGTTCTGAACATTTATTGCCTCAGCAGGAGACTGCAAATCAAACACAGCAAACCAGCAGCTTTCCTTTCGGCAAACAAATGCCCTGCCTTCACTTCTCCAGGGAGCAGAGCATCTCGGCCTCTGGCCTCTGCTTGTTACAAAAGAAACCTACTTACCTCTATAAGCCCCAGAGATCTGTTTGACTACAAGTGGTCCTTCAAAGCAACTTAGGGTGGATCTAAGTCCACAACATGATTGCTTTATGCTGCTATATGAGATAAAGGAGTCACATTGACCTTCTAATACAACTCTCAGATTAAGAGCAGATTTGTGCTAGCAAATAAGCACCATGGGCATGGACCTGCAAACACCAGCAGGGCTTGCTCCCTAATGCATACCACAAAATAGATACAAACATACGCTGGAGAGGAGTTTGGAGAGAACAATTTTATCATGTGTTGCTTGTGGGTTTTTTTCCTGTGGAGTGAGGGAGTGTGGGGATTAATCAGTACGTGCGCAGTGTGGATGGTGGGAAGACATCAGTTCCTGCAGGACAGAGACGCAGCCCCGTGCCCGGGACAGCTGCGTGCCACTGCCCTGCGCTGCCCTGCACACCTGCACAAGAAGGTGCAGAGGTGCCAGCCCACGGGCCTCCCTCCTGTACGAGGGGAGGTGGTCATGGCAGCAGGGGGTGAGGTTAGCTCTTCCTGATTTTCCCCTGGGCTGAGCGTCCTGCAAAATGCTCTGTAGGCAACACAACACAGAATCAGACCTCTCAGCACTGACATTACCCAGACTGGATGAACTTCGCGTCTCAGGCTGAGCTTTGCATCTTACAGTCAGCTCTTTTAGTATGTGCTGGGTGATTTTATGCTATGTGCAGTGTATTGTAATCCACTACATATCCCCTTTTGCATTGCACCTTCAAAGAAACACACTTCTTATTTAAACATAATTCATTCACTTGGGGCTACAGACAACCTTAAGTGACTCCAAAGGCAAAGGCAGGTAACAAAGACAAGATCTAATCCTGAAGCATGTTAATGTTGAGTTTTGTTGGGAATTTTGTCTGAGCTGGGATGAGAAAATCTGGCCAAAAGTGTTTGTAGAAGCACAACCCTCTCAGAAAATGTAACCTATTGAACTCTTCCCAATTAGTAATCAGGCTCCTTTCATTCTTCTGAATTACAAATACCAGCTAGAGAGGGAGGGAGAAATCCACACCAATGTTTTACATCAATTAATTCCAACAGAACCTCAGAGTTTATGTATTATTAAATCTGCTGTATAATTATACCAAAGCCTCTTTCAGTGGTTTGTTACATATCTCAAATAATCACTTTTTCCCTATATCACTCTTTTGTTTATTTTGTAATTTTATCTGCCATCAAATAGTTATTTTGTGTTTTTTTGTGTTTGTTTGGGGAGGGGTGTTTGTTTGTTGGTTGTTTTTTGGTTTTGTTTGTGGTTTGTTTTTTGTTTTGGTGGGTTGCTTTTGGGGGTTGTTTTTGTTGTTGTTTTTTTTTTTTAATCTCAGAGTTCTTTGCTACTGGTTAGACATCTTTCATCATTAATGTTGCTCTAACATCAGCAGCAACACAGGACCAGACTGTAGCCCCCCTACTCACAATAGCCAATATTTGAGTGTACCTCTGCTGACTTTGGTGCAATCCCTTGTGTGAGCATCTCTTCACCAATGGAAGCCGTTCACGATTTGGCATGTGGTGTTTAGGTGGTCGCTGGCACTACTGATTTCAGAGAATTTTTGAAAAGATAGTGGCTTATTGTTTATTCTGTCATTGATTTTAATCTTGACAGTCTAGTAAATAAGCACAGGTAAAAGAAAAATATTTCTATGAACCCCATTTTATTGATGAGGATAGGTGGGCAGAGGGATGATGTACCACTTCTAAGCCTTGCTTCATAGGTATTTTAGGAACAAGATGGAAAGTGACTGCAACACTCAGTACTGTGGCTCCCAGGCCATGAGGCAGATTGTCAGGAGACTACTGTCTGCAGCTCCTGGGCTCATGCCTTCTGAGGCCAGATGAAATCCAGACCTAAGTTGTTCCTATCTATTATTTGTGTATTTATAGGGTGTCAGTCGCTGAAGTACTGAAAGGCCAGACTAGCCTGAGGCCGCAGACGCAGCATCCAAACGGAGTTCAGATCTCACGAATTCCTCCGTCCCATTCCCATGCTCTGTTCCCTCCTCTGTGTGACATGAAAATAAAAATAAAGCTCAGACCACCATTATCTCTAGGGCTCTTTTATTTGATATAATAGATACAAATGTGCCGTCACTGCTCCCAGTAAGTATTTACACATTTTGCCCATATTTCTACAGGAATTTTGTGATGCAAAAGAGCCGCGCTGCAATCATATAAATCAAGAGACTTGTTTCAGAATTGCCATGGTAAGCCAACTGCATTCCCCTTGTTTGAAGTGGACAAGAAGGAGTAGAGAAACAGTGGTGACATAAAATAGATGTTAACATTCAGCCACATCTCTGATATGCTCAGTAAAGTGCTTGTTCATTGTCTTAATTCATTCTCACACTCTTCTTTGTCCCATGCAAGACGATAAAAAGGTTGGGAAAAGAGTGAGGTAGTGGAAGAAGGGAATAGTTGGATTTTTGGGGGGTACTCTTTTGTTGCCCTAAGTGATTACCTTTTTCTTGTAATCACGATGTGAGCAGTGAAGGTGACCTTTTATACAAGTTTTACAAACTGCAGGGACCTGAGAACCTCTAATCAAAATCTGCTGGGGAATCTAGAAAAGTTAACTCCTTTATCCTCTTCTTGCCTAAGCCACAGTTGGAAACAAAGAGAACAGAGTTCACCTGATCAAGCATATCTGACTGTATCTGAGTTAATTATCAGCGTTTCCTTTACAGTTAACAGAAATAAATAGGCATCTCAGCTGAAAAAGGCCAGGTAAATCTCGCTGTAATGTTTCTCTCCACTGGTTATGTAGGGGATTTGTGGGTACCTTAAACAAGGTTATCTCTACTAAAATTCTATGAGGCTAATCCCAATCTGATCATTTCTGGATCATGAACAGTATAACACAAGGCACGAAGTGTATAATCCTTTATTTTGTTTGCTTGAAATAGATATCATAGCTTATAACTTCCCTGTTCTCTCTGAATAACTCCACTCTAAGAGCCAAACACAGTGGGTATCGCTCAGACACAGTTTCTCTTTAATGAGCAAGAAACAAGGCCCAAGGCCCTGCAGAACCCACAGAGCTTCTCTGCCCTCCTATCTTTTAACTTCTCTCCCTATTCTTCTGTCTCACCTAAGCTCTCATCACCATCTATAGCTTTTAGCAGCTGGTGGCCATGATAAAACAGGTCAGCTGCTGAAATTCTTCAGATAACTTTTGACAGTCAATTTGGATCAAGGGACTACAGGAATAGTGTATTTCTTCTGAAAGCCACGCTCAGTTTATACCCCTGTGCAAATGGCTAATGTTCAAATATGTCAAACAGCTCAGGATTAACTGTACTGGAAAGTACGAATTTAATTTCCTCTGTTTAAGAATTAGAAGAGAAGCTTGTTTTTCAACTTCACATATGCAGAATAGTAATTTCATTTTACTTTAGGGTTGTTTTGTGTGGGGTGGGGGGGTTGGTACCACCTACAGTATTAATTCAACAACATGCTTAAGCACACACATAGTTTTAAGCAAGTAAGTAGCATTAATGAAGAAAATAGATTAATATTGTGCCATACTTTGGTAGGCAAGACCTGAAAGTCTGAAAATAATTTGTATTTTTTCCACACATAAAAAGCAATAGAAAAACACTTATTCCTTTAAAACCTATTCATGCAGTAACTAATGGCTTGACTTTGGACCATGGCATTGTCTCGATAAACTTTCTTTCCAAACGTACTGCTTAGTTTACTCCAGAATAGGAAGAAAGCCAGCAAGTGAGAAAGATTGACACAGGGTTGTGTTTGAGGCCAGATTACCCAGAGGCAGAAAGTGGTGGGCAGGCTTCCTTGGGACCCTGTCCCAGTGACATAGTATGTCTTTTCATGAGAGAAAAATTGCTTTCACAGGCATCATAGCAACTCCTGAAGGACGCTCTGACTTTCAAAATGGGATAGAGAGTTACTGTTTAACACTGAAATACTATTTATTAGATAAACATTAAATTTAAATAGCAATAAAACACATTAAACCATTGCAAAAGTTAATGTATTTTCTTTGCTGCAGCTTTGCCTTTCATGTTACTTTTGTTGAAGAAAGAGTTTCATATCAGAGCAAAGCTTCAAAAAGCACTAGTAATATTAACTGCAAATTACTTGCTCAGTAATATTGTGCATTCTCCACACTGTCACATCATTGATTTCGGTGTTTACTCCTGAATAATTGCCTTCTTTTTCACAGCTCAAGGATCTTCTCATAGGTGCAGAAAGAAAGTAAAAACTTCTGTGTATGTGACATCAGTCTGCTGCCACAGCAATACGTGTCATCTTACATGCAACCTTTCCAGCTAAATTCTGCTCTTAATTATACTTGATTCATACTGTTGGCTTGCGTACTTTTGCAGAAATTTAAGAGAGGAGAGAGATCTATTGCAAGACTATTATGGGTACAGCTCTGCTTCCTAGCTAATCTTACTTCACCGGTTTCAACCAAGTTGCTCCTGATTTATATTAGTTTACCAGAGATCAGGTTCAAGCATGAAAATTATCAGGAAGTAATAGACCTTTACTCAAAATAAAAATATTTTTCCTCATTAATCAGGAAAGGCCATGGAAAAAGTAAAGAAGTAACTTTACATTTGCTGATATGTGGGAACATTTGCCGAAGTACTAAATCCCCCTTTAAAGAAAAATAACATGTGCTAAAGCTTTAAAAGGAGTCCAAACACAGGATTAATTGAGGAGATTGATTTCGGTTCTCCCCACCCTAGTTTAATAGGCTTTTTCCCAACTGGATTTTGGGGAGTTTGGTTTTTTCAACCACTTGTTCTTAACAGCAGTAAGGAAGAAATATGAGAATTGATTTATTGTGAGGATTTTCCATTGTACTCAATGGACACTCTGTACTGCCCTTTTTTCTTACTTTTTAGCTAATATGAATCTGATATATTTTATACATTGCATCTGCTAGTATCATATATCTTATTTAAACACAAAAGACCTAGACCCTGTATTAAAAAAATTACATTTCAAGATGATATTTTACTGCAACATATAGCTCTTATTTTCAGGTTGCTTGGGACTGTAAATTTGCTGATACACCACTGTGTTTTAGAACTGCTGTGTATTAGCTGAGGAGCATGGAATTAGATCGAATCTGAGAACTAAAAATCTTTCATAATAAATGTAGCATTTGACCACAGACCAAATCCTGGCTTGGTTTTGGGTCATAAAGGTGCAAGTCCCTCATCAATCAAGTTCTTTTTGAACTGATCTGATTCCAGGACGTTAACTCTTAAGAGCCCCAGGAGCTAAAACAAAGAGGAAATTACTCCTTTTAACAGAGAACACTCTTGTAACTGCAGCAGCGTGACCCACCGACAAAGACAGCTGTGTGCCACGCTGCAGGAGCTCAGGGCAGCTCATCTACCCCTGGTCATACCACAGGTGGGGACGAGCAGTCGGAGGCAGCTATTTCTCCACGTTGCTCTAACCTCCTGCTATTTAAAGCTCTGGCACACAGCAGTCTGATCCGGCTTTGCTGCAGCTCCACTGGCGGATTTGGTCCTGCTCTGCATACGCCGGTGTAACTGGGCCCAGAGTCAGACCCACCAGGCCAGATCCTTGGCTGCTTTTGCAGACCACACACCCCGCTGGCTCAGCCTCACCTCGGCTAGCAACAGCCAGAGTTGCTCAAAAACCAGAAGCAAAATGCCCTTTTTTTTTTTTTTTTTAACAGCATAATTTTTAATTGTGCGAATGTTCTTCCAGGTTTATTTAAGCCACAAGAGATCAGAACAGCAGGCAGGGGATCAGCTCCCCAGGAGACTAACCCACGCACACCCCTTTCTCTCTAGGAACAGATATGCCCATACTATGTCCAGAAATTGCTGACTCTGTGATGCAAAGCACATGATCTGGCCCCTGCACTACATTTTCTGTCAAAGCTGTACCTAGAATTTATGAAAATCTGGTGATTATTTTTCCCTCTGTTCTGTTTTAGATCAGGCTGAGGATTCATCCGAGCATTCAGAGATTTTTAATATCGTCTTTTTCTGGCTAAGCAGACATAATGTTTTATTATTTTCCCACATTGCAGGCTTTCCAAAATGTATTGCTTTTATAAGTATAAATGCAAGAAGAGGGAGAAAAAATGGGTAATTATATGTCCTACCCTTTCTTAACAAAGCTGTGTGTTGGAAAAGAGGGAGAAATTGAGAAAAATTGAGAAAAAAATTTATTGTAGAAATTATTTCTCATCTCAGCTGAATGTCTTCCAACTAAGCTTCCTCTCCCAAACCTCGTGATTTCAAAGACTGTGTATGATACATCTTATATGCAAGGATTTTTTTTCAATGCAAGAAAATGTTTCCAGTCTCACTCAAATACCAGGGAAAAAAAAGTGTGTTCAGTGATATCTCCCAGAACTAGAGATGCATTATTATTCTGCAAAAAATTTAAAATGTCTGGCCTGTCTGGCCTGCCTATAGAAACCAGCTGGGGAAAAAAAAAAAAAAAAAAAAAAAGAAAAAAAAAAAAAAAAAGAAAAAAGAAAACCTATTCTATTCCTATAGGAATCTGAAGGAAAGCACAATCAGTAGATGTTGTCACCTACTCTCCAAAAGCTATAGCATGTGATCCTTTCCCCAGGACATATATTAGTGATCTCAAAGGGGCATTTGCCTGTCACATTACATCCTGGAGCTTTGAATCAATATTTGCCTACTCCTGTCAACCTCAAACACTTGAAAGTCATGACTCCTACCCCAGGCCAATATGTGATGAGCTCCCCAATCCTTAGATGTTTTTTTCTGGCTCTTTCATTTTTCATTAGAAAGTTTAGATCATATTTTTAGATCATATCTGCCCTTGCCAGATATCCATGTGGTATTTACAGTGCTGCCAGATCCAAAATATTGAGAATATTGAGAAATACTTTTGGAAGTTCTTTACAAGACCTCCACTTAGGAGCCCCACCTGTGGTCAGCTCACAATGGCTTTGTTTGGGTGTTTTGTTTCTCTTAGTTTCACATCAATTCAGTGACATTCATCCACACGTCTACAACTTCATTTTGCAAGCAGCTCAGCCCAGAAAGCAAAAGTAAGCACAGGCTCTCCCATTATAGATCAGTTCAGCCCCCAGCCTCACATCTGTTTCTTGACCTAGCATCACCCCTGCTCCTTCTGCAGTGTTGAAGGCTCCACAACTGATGGGGTCAGTCCAGGGAGGGTTCAGCACCCTCCCCTCCTCCTTGTCCTGAAGAGGGATGGAGGCTCCAGTAGATGCCTTCTTCTGAGATGGCAAGATGAGAAGAGCAGCAATGGGGCAGCAACACCCACGGTCCTTCTGAACTGCTGGGTCTTTTCCTGATCCCCTCTTCTTCTTCCCTCCTGTAGAGTTTATATGGGGTTCTCTCTCTTCCACGCTTCTACAGAAAATGTCACCAGCTCATGCACAAGAAGGAGTCCTGTGGGCCACCCCAGCAGCCTTGCTGGCTTCCCTGGGGCTGTTCAGGACATGGCAGAAGCAGCAAGTCAGGACTGCAAGGCATGCAAGGACTGCAACTTCTTACCCCACTGAGATCTCAATGTCTGTTGCACACACTCTTACTACCAAAAAGTCTTAAAATGGGACAATGCTATTTCTCCCCACCTGTCCTGGGCAGCCCCTATCAGGCTACTCATATTCAATCATCCCAGCAGGAGAGATGTTGTGTCTAGAGCTGCTTTCCAGCGACTTCTTTTGTCTCTTCCTCTAGAAATTCCCTGGAATTCTCTTTCATAAAATATCCAGTTTATCACTGTTTCTCATTACTTTAGTGACCAAGATGTACTTAAGCACGCAGCTATCAGTTACATTCACCATTCAATGCTCAAGAGGTGAAATCAGCTAAATCAGACGTTCACATGAGAGGCAAGCTTGAAGTTTGGCCTCAGTTTCTGAGAGAGGTTATTGTAGTTCTTTGTGTAAATTATGGTTATGATATTCAGTTATAACCAACTACTGGAGTTACCCCAGAACCACTGAGATAATGAGGAAATTTAAATGAAAACAATGCATTTTTCACCCCTGCATTTAGGCACAGACTGTAGATCGAATTCCCTGAATGAAAACTTTACAGAATAACACGGGTGTTATGAATTAAGACAAGCCCAGAGGTTCATATGAAATATCATGTTCCTCATTGAAATTCATTTTTAAGATGAATGTGTGCTTTGGGTTTGAGCTTAACATGGGACAAAAGATCTTCACATTTTCCAGTGCACCCAGCTCCTCTATGTCTATTTTGTGCTAACCTGCTAACCTACTAGATTTCTGATATTACAGTATTGCATAGGTAAAAAAGAGATAGAATGTTTATCTGTTTGTGAAGCACAATGAATATTTCCACACAACAGTATTTTTAAAACTAGTTCCAGCCTATTGAGTAATGCTGAAGAGGGAGCAACTGGGAAAGAGTATTGCTGTATTCCAAATCACAATGATCTGTCCTGTACTTGCATACTGTCTAGACTTTAGTATCTGGGAAATTATGAAGAACATCCAGGCAGTGGACGTCCCCATAAGATTCAGAGCAAAGAATTGGGAAGTGGGACTTGAAATCAGGATGAAACACTGAGGAGAGTTAGCAAATCTAGCAATCTATAGACAGCTGTCTGAAAAACGACAGGGAGAGAAAATGGAGAAACATGTTGTCTATGAAATGGGAGTAATACTTAAGAAGTTTGTTACTGCTGAGTGGAGCAGCAACGGGACAAAACAGGATGAAGGTGAAGAACTCAGTATGTTCTGGTTACCCTTTTTATTTTTTGGAGGTTATTCTTTATATATATTCATTTCAATCGGTTGGTCCTAGGGACTGGATTAGCAGCCTTACATCCTTCATTATTACTGTACTTGTCAAAGAACTTGAAATTAAGCTATTTACACCTTTTCATATTTGGAAGTCCTATTAAAAGACTTCTCTGTAACTAGGATTTGCATGTGGGGCATAAAGACTCACGTGCACCTCAGAGATTCAGGGGTAGAGTCACGGAGAGCAGAGCTCTCCACCGTGGTGGTGTATAACCTGGAATTAGTCAAAGGAACTGAGTGAAGTGCAACACCTCCAACAATATCACACAATGGGATTGATTTTGATGATTGTTTCAAAATTTATCTCAACCGTTTATTCTCCCAGGCCCTGAATGCATTTACTAGCACACCGCCTTCTTCTTGCCTTCCACCACACCTTCTACAAACCTACTACTTCTGAGAAGGGTCTCTTTGCAAACTGACAGTAACTTAGCATCTCAAAAGTACCTGCAAACAAGGTCACACAAGGTCAACTTTTTCATTTAAATTGGGATGGGGTGGGTGTTAAAAAAAGCGAGGCAAGCAAATCTCTAGTAGCGAACAGAGCACCATAGTTTCTACTAGATTATGTCTTCCAGGCAAAATTCTTCTTCGAGAGTAACACAGCCAATTCTCACTGAACTCAGCAAGAGTCATGGGTGGGTGTCTGGGGGCAGAGTTTGTCTCTTTGATATTTTTTTTGGGCATTGAGGAGAGAGAAACTGGTGTTCCAAGATATCCAGGTCCAAACTAATGCATCAAACATACCCAGTACTTCATATACATTCTATACATGTGCAATTACATATTACCTCGCACCTTGTATTTCGCTTTTGTTTGTGAAACAAAGAGACAAAAAAAGGAGCACATTTGTCTTCCATTACTGTGAACAGCAAATCAGATTTCAGAGAGTTCATAATTTTTGTTCATGAGAGTCAGATTGATAAAACCAGTTCTGCACACAGCACTGGTCCCCTCTCTTTTGGATGCTTTCTTCCTGGGATAGAATCTGTTAAATGAGCACCCTGGTCCCAGCAGGCATCTCCTGATGGTGACACACACGGCAGCGGAGGTGCTGGCCAAGCAGGTGGCACAGGGATGGTACGTCAGGGGTGGGACCTAATAGCAAATGTCATAGAACAAGGTAAAAATGAGATCCCGTATCTCTTTTAATCAGCTCCCGGATACATGCCTACGTGATTTAATGAATGACAACCTGAAACCTCACCTGGATTTAGACACTTAAGCTATCCCTTTGGCTCTCAGTGGCTCACTCTTCATTATTTCAAAGATGTCCTGCAGTGATTATCCATTATTTACTTAATAGCTTTTTGTTTAAAGCACTTGACTAAGCAACAGGCCTAGGATGAAGTAATTTCGCCGAGTAGAGAAACAACACAGGAATAAGGGACAGCAAAACTGTTTACTGCTGCTATCAAAGCTGTGTCACCACCCAGGAGGGAGAGTGAGACTCGTGACACCAGGGCAAGAAAACACAAGCTACAATGCAGCTATGCTGGGCAGGGGCATGGGCAGCTCCCTGACAAGGGTAGGGCTTTGATCAGCATCTCAAACTTCAGGATACTCATGCAGCAGGAATTAAACTGTCACTTGTAAAACAAGAAACAGTGCTGGAAAGGCAGATAACCCCAGGTCTCCAGTTGTGTTTTCTTATACCTATATTTCCTTACTCCTCCTCAATTCTGCTCCCTCTTACCCCTTCTCTGATCACAGAATTATAGAATGTCCTGAGTTGGAAGGAACCCATGAGGATCATCAAGTCCAGCTCCTGTCCCTGCATATGACAACCCCACAGTTCACACTATGTATCTGAGGGCCTTGTCCAGTCTCTTCTTGAACACTGTCAGGCTTGGGGCTGTGACACCTCCCTGGGGAGCCTGTTCCATTGCTCCACCACCCTCTGGGTGAAGAACCTTTTCCTAACGTCCAACCTAAACCTCCTCTGGCACATCTTCCTGCCATTCCCTCAGGTTCTGTCATTGGTCATCAGAGAGAAGAGATCAGCACCTGCCTTTCCTTCACCCCCTGTGAGGAAGCTGTAGACTGCGATGAGGTCTCCTCTTAGTCTCCTCTTCTCCAGGCTGAACAAACCAAGTGACTTTAGCTGCTCCTCATATGGCTTCTTCTCCAAAACCTTTGCCAACTTTGTAGTCCTGTAGTGGTCTGATGAGTGGTTAATTTCTTGTCCAGCATCCTGCACCCTGTTTCTTCAGCACAGTCTTCAGGTCACGCCTCTGCAAGGTAGGAGATAGGAATTAAGCTATGGATGGAAGAGAAACAAGGAAGTCAAGCCTCAGGTTAGTGTTATGGTGATCAGGCTGACGCCTGAAAAATGGGAATCATGCTCTTCACCATCAGCTATGTGGATCTGGGCCTGAACTTGTTCCAATCTGCATGCATCCCACTGATTTTCCAAGCCAAAGCCACCTTTTAGGAAGTACCAATGCAGATACAAGTTTTCTAAAGAGAGTGCTCTCCTCACTGTCTTGGTATTTTTTGCAATGTCTTTGACCAAGTCTTAACTTTGAAACTATATAGATTAGAAAAGAAAATTCTTTCACTTAATGAATGACATTTCTTTCCTCTTTTCCCCCTTTAAAAATCTGTTTTCATTTTGTGTGTGTGTGTGATAGCTACATTTGATAAATCATGAGCTAGGAGTCAGTAAAATATTGCCGTGGTTTGACGTAGATTTGACAAGTACTGACTAATCCTGATAAATTTCCCACTGATTACATTTCAAGATACAGTTTTGCAACTGGGTGAAAGAATAGGGACTTTGTAAGATATCTTTGTGGGTGAGCAAATTTCTCAGATTAGTACAATGGGAAGCACGAAAAGGATCCCAACTAACAGACAGTAGAAAATACTGTTTTCTAAGTAGAAATGAAATGTGCTGAAAGATTTTGTGAAAGGTTGTGATTTTCTGTAATTTTTGTAACCAATTTTAAGTGCATTGGCTCAGGTGCTTTCCTTTGATGTAATCAAACAGTACAGAATAAAATCATATTGTACTATATAGAATCTCAAAGCAATCTGAAGAGTACAGTCAGTGCTGAGAAATTTTTTTCCCAATTAGCTTAAACTGGCCAAATAATCGGGAGTATGACAAATCCTGCTTTGCTGACTTCAGTGTTTTGACTTTCTGGAGTTTCCATTATATCAGGTTTAACTACATAAAATGCAAGCAAAGAAATATAAGGCATATTTAGCTGACAAATCAGGTGACTTGACATATTTTCACATGTCAACCTTGACAGATAGGCAATGCCTGAGAAAATGACACCTCCAAAGGAACAAAGATGCCTTTTTACAGCCAGCTCCTGGGCTCACTTAATTGGTGACACTTCACAGAGGCAATTAATGCACAATGAACCTTACAGAATGGAGAACGAAAAAGTACAAAAATTTGGCAACGCGCCCCTCTAACTAGATCTGGAGTGAGAGTTTGTGCTAAAGGGAGCTGTCAGAGCTGCAGCAAATTGTGTTGTGACACTCCATGGAAGAGAAGAAACCTGGAAAACACATCAGTGCCTAATTATCAGCTGTTTGGGTTGCATCTTCAGTGACGACATTTGATATCTGAATCTGGCAAATACTGGAGGAAAAAGAACAAGCATTCAAATTCTGTAAACATTTCTGATTTTCAGAAATGCTGTCCGCTCATTAGCCCCTTTTCCTTCTGTTAGATTTCTGGCTCTTTACCATCTCTGAAATCATCCTTTGATTTATTTACTCACGGCTTTTATGTTTCCGTGAACTCCCATGTTACCAAGTTTTACAACTCAAATATTTTCTGAAAATGCATTTCAAAGTCATTTCAAACTGCTAAAGGAAGCAGAATCTTAAATTTGTCTATATGCACACTAGCAGAATAGTGCCTTTACCCCAAACCAAAACAGAAACTATGCCATCGCTTTCAAGAAATGCTGAAAAACATTCACTCACATGAAGACTCAATAAAATGTATTTTGTCTAGCAGAGATGAGAGAGAAAATAAATACTTCTGATGACATTATCATTTCTGTCTCACTTTAGAGGTCTAGTTAAAATGCTACTTAAATATGAATGAATTCTATTCCTCCTTTTCATTTTTCGAAACAATGGCTATTTAGGCAAACCTGGTGATGGAATACATTTTTCCATTTGTTCGTACATTATCTGCAGACCTTGCCTTTACGGCTTTTAAACTGATCGTTACAATGTATGTTGCTAAGGAAAAGAAAAACCAATCCATGAGACAGCTCATACCTAAATCATAGTCCTAATCATGAATGAAAGCGTATTCCTGACACACAAATTTCAAATCTACCTAAATATTTGCACACTGTGTATTATTGCACTCATCCTATCAGCATCAAAACATTGTCATGTAAGGTTATTTGCAACTAATAGTTACATTCAGTTATACAGCTTTAATAGTGATTACTTCTGGAGAACAGTTCATCCCTGCTGTTAAAAAATCCTCTAACTTTATAAATCCTTCTGAAATATTTTTTTGAATTTGAAAAAGAAACAAAATTTGCTACCTTAGTGACCTTCCAGTTTACCTCTTCAAGTGGAAAACCATTTAGTTCCTTTCATTTTTAGCATGACACTCAAAAAAATGCTGGATATTTCAAAAGGACTGTTGTCAAGATCAGACTTTACCTGAGTCCAATTGACTAAGAAATTATTTCATTAACAGTGATTTTGATGAAGACCAGTACTGATGTTTTTAGTGTTTCCTAGAGATACTTTTTCTAGGTATGCTTCATGACCAAAGACAAAAGGAGATTTTCCATTGATTTAGATGTCCAGCAGGTCAGGTCCTGTATCCACGGAACTAATAAATCAATTAATAAAGTCAAAATTCCATAAGATTTGAAAACCAACTTCTTACAGCAACATAAATTTATTGTTGTTCATTTTGAATCTAGATTCTGGGTGGCACTTAGTACGCAAAAAAACCCCCACAAATTAGGCTAAAGAAAAATGTAGCATGGGAATTAAATTGATTTGTTTTTATGAATGTGTTTTACTTTTTGTAACAGTGGTGCATCGGTCACATAATAATAGAGGAGACTAAAATCTATAATCATAACGGCATCCTTGCATTAGACAGAAGTAATGCATGGGGAAAAACAGAAAATATTTCAGGCAGCAAATGTCATCAGTGTGCCCATACATTAATAGGCTCTAGCAGATTACACTTTTGTACAATCATTACTCAGTGCCTCAATCAGGCTACTCACATTTTAATTTCAATTTGATTTAATTGCAAGAATTGTAATTTCTAAAGAAATTATCAGTACAGAATCCACTAGTGTTTTATCTTAATTACAGCTTATTCTTCATGTCATCTATTCTTCTATGAGTATGATGAATAATTGATTACATCATTTGCTACAATTATTTGATGAATAATCAATGGTATTCAATCAATTTGTTTAGCGATTGTACTTTGCAATTTACATTTAAGTAAAAGATTAAGATCTTCTGCAC
Source organism: Streptopelia decaocto (assembly GCF_964273445.1). NCBI lineage: Eukaryota > Metazoa > Chordata > Aves > Columbiformes > Columbidae > Streptopelia > Streptopelia decaocto. Next base: position 32,198,969 of record NC_138663.1, on the reverse strand, counting down.
AGTTAAATAACGAACTATGTTTAAATAATGTTAAAACCGTAACACAGTGAAACAAAAGCTAATCAAGTTAGGGTTGTGATTTACACTTGTGCCGTTATAGAGAAGGAAAAGGACAAATGGTATGGCATATCATCCATACCTTCTAACATCCTGGCTTCTCAAAGTGTAATTTTAAACTAAATCAAATTTAATAAGAACAAAAGATTCTTAAAATCATCATGGATATTTATCAAAAATAATATTTATTGCCTTCCATCAAGTTTTTTTCTGTGTAGCACTTACAAATCTGGGTTGATCTTCTGAAATGGCTGATCATCAAGTGTCTCAGTGGCTGTGGGATCAGACATATGCCCTCAAAGCTGTTTCATCTCTCAAAGCCAGGACCACAGAAGGTTGTCCAATCTTGATGTCTCCTGTTCAAACAGAAACACCTCCAGGCAACCAAATGCACACACTCTTGGGGAAAACGCTGTGAAAAATCCATGGTGGCCTCACAGGCGTACAGGCAGGAGTCTAACGCCTGGTGGGACTGCGAAATAAATACGCAAAGGACCGCTGGGTTTCTGAATATTCATCTGGAACTAGAGAAACACAGGGAGTTTTGCCATTATTTCATGAATACAACTGGATTCATCTGAGACCACTCAGAAGGCAGAGTTCAATCATCCACGGCTGGAACAGATACAGAAATGTTGGGATGTTTTCCAAGAGCAGCTCCAGACGTCACTGCCACTGGCAGGACCGACTCCAGCTCCGGCGGGAGGGAGCACAAGGCACAGCTGTGGATCTCAGAAACAGGACTGGAATTTCTTACACATATTGTAAACTAAATGTTGTTCTTTTTGTCTCAATCAAGCTGCCCATTTTGTCCTAGTCCATGGGAGATAACTAGGCTAGAAGAACCAATGAAGAAGTCTGTGATCAAAGGCAGGGTATGAAGCCTTTGTATAAGGGTAACTTCTTAGCCCAGGTAGAGAGGACATAGGGAGTTAAACAGCTAGGGAAGATGCCTGGGAATGAAATCCATAAGAAACTTTTTTTAGCTGGCCATGCAAGGATTCAGCTGACTTTTAAAGAGAGATTAGGAAGGACTGTATAGCTGAAAACGTTATGGAGCCATAGGATAAGGCCAAAATAAACAAAACAGGCAAAAATCAGCATGAGAGCTCTTATACAAAAAATGAAGGACTATTGCAAAAATAAATCAGAAAAGGAGACCTTGTAGCCTGAAACAATACTTGAACTGGACAACCTGAGAAGTCATCCCCTCTCCCAAAGTCAAGCATGAATTCCAGCTTTGTCCATAGCCTGTATCAGGATGTGATTCCCTCCATGCATGCTACACCCAGGTTTACTTGGGAAAAGAAATCAAACCTGAACACTGAAATGGAGTCAGAGTACTCCTCAGTCTATCCCTGATTTGAATGAGGGTTGATGAGTTTTCTGACTGCCCTCAAAGACCAGCCAGCACTTGGAGAAGGTTTGATGTATGTTCAATTAAGGCTGAGAGAGTTGAAGTCATTCAGCCTGGAGAAGAGAAGGTTCCAGGAAGACCTTATAGGTGGCCTTTCAGTACTTAAAAGGGGCCTATAAGAAAGATGGGGATAGACATTTTAGCGGGGCCGGTTGTGATAGGGCAAAGGGTAATGGTTTAAAACTAAAGGAGAGGAGATTCAGGCTAAACATGAGGAAGAAATTTTTTACAATGGGAGTGGTGAAACACTGGCCCAGGTTGCCCAGAGAGGTGGTAGATGCCCCATCCTCGGAGACATTCAAGGCCAGGCTGGATGGGGCTCTGAGCAACCTGATCTAGTTGCAGATGTCCCTGCTCATTGCAGATGACCTTTGAAGGTCCCTGCCAACCTAAACTATTTTATGATTCTATGATGTAGATTGTTGAGGCTCCTGAGGATACACAGGAGAAAAGCAATACATCTAAGGTAGTGGGGAAAGCAATCCTCTTAATGAGTGACATTTTTAAGACTGCTTTTTTAAAGACAAATCTATACAACTGATAAAGAATGTATTGCTGGGTACAAGCCAAAGAAAGGAGTTGGGTTTATAAGAATCAGCATGAGAATCATGCCTAATTGCTTCCAGCAGTCCACATGAGTTGCTTCTAGTTGAAGTGGCCCAGAGCACACAATGCAGAACTAGAACAAGGTGCTCTTGTTAATACAATTCATTTATGTGCTTCTAGACAGCTTTTTGTCTGAAAAGCTCAAGTGCTGCATAGAGCAGCCTTACTAAGCCTTACGAGACCCATGTGGTGCAAGACAGTTTTATTCTCTGCATGCAAGCAGGGAAACTGAGGCATTCCTACTGCTACTGAGAAGTACAAAGAGGAAAAGAATGGCCATTGAAGAAAGAAACAAAAAGAGAAAGTATGAATGAAATGTACAGTGTTGTATAAAGTGAACAGCAGAAATTAAGCACGTCCTCCCCCAAAATCCCCAAAAGAAGCTGGCTTATGCTTCACACCACAGAGAAAAGCTAAAACAAGAGTACAGTCTCTCCTTGCAAAAACAAACAAATAAACAAACAAAACCTTGCCCCTAATCTAACACAAATTTTGTTTTAAATACATCATAAAACTACCAGGTAGACACCTGTGGGGTGGCCTAATGTTAGTATAAAGGCTGCTATGCTTCACTCAAACTCTACGTCTCCAGGCATGACCTTTTTCCATTCCCCAATACTTTAACTGCTTTAGCAATTAGGCAGCACAGCCTGACCTGTATCTTCAGTATTGGCTGAATCCAACAGCCCCAGATCATAAGATCATCATTGGGAGTGACCTCTGGGGCCATCTGGTCTAGCCACCTCCAGCTAGCCTCAAACATACATCAGTGCTAGATTGCATTTTTGATACCTAAGGAGCTATTTTTGTTCACCTACCTGCAGTTGCAGTCTCAACTTTGTATGTAAGGTTTCAATATGAAAACATGGGATACTTCAAAGATAATAAGAAATATTTGAAGTATTCGCTGGAAGAGGTAGAATTGGAAAAGCAGGTCTGATGGATTGCTCTAGGCATTTCCTTCCAGGGTACCTATGTGAATCTACACAGATTCTTTTCCTTCTACTTCAAAATCACAAAAACTTTTCATAAATTTTCAGTGCCTGTAACATAGGCCAAAAATTGCATTCCTCACATGAAATTCATGATAGCTGTCAGCACTACTTTCTAGAGAAAAATCCTAAACATAGAACATATTTTAGAATCTATTTTTCATACAGCAGGTAACAGCCCCATGGAAGCGGGGGTTTTTACTATGTTAAGGTAACAAAGCTGGGACTCAAGCCCCTTCTAAACTTGCTTATCAGTAGTCTATATGTTTTTTCTTGCATAAATATTTTTGAAATATCGAATAAAAGTTTAAGATATACAAACAGAAATTGTAATTCTGGGCCTTTTTATGTGCAAGTTTTCCTTGTACCTTCTCTCAACCCACTGCAGTGGCACAGTAGACCTCATCCTCAAATTATCCAGACTTCAGGTGAATGAAAAATGCATGCAGCTAAAACTTGTGAACAGTACCCAAGGCTAGAATGCAATGAAATCACAGGAGAGCGACATATTTCCCACAAGAAATGCAAAAAAAAAAAAAAAAAGGGAAAAAAAAAAGGAAAAAAAAAAAGGAGAATACTGAGAATATTATAGCCCCTTCCCCAGTAGCTGTATTTTTTTTATTCTGAGATAAAGTCCCATAGCTCCAAAGAGAAAACTGTCTGCACTGATTCATCAGGACTACAATTGGTAATTTGAACATGCTTTATTTCTTGTGCATGTTGTGAAAAACAGAGCCGGTTGTAACACTATTAAAGCAGTTATACTGGATTTGCATTGCAGACATGGCTGTAGAACGGGTAAATTACATTACTGTAGCAAACTTCCCAGGCTACCCATATGGTTAAGTAGAAACTAAGAGTTTATAGCTTAATTAGAGGCATTTGTAAGTGAGGATCAGATAAACAGATATACAACTTAAAAGAGTGCATTGGCCATAAATTCTTTCATTCCAGATTCAGATCTGCTAATATATGACTGTAAACACCTTTGACAAGGTTATTTAAAAGCCAAGCAGTCTTATTTCCTATGCCTTTGGAACCTGAAGTGGGAAGAAGTAAATGACGGAAATCATGCAATGCTGCCAGCACAGTCTAAATGTATTTAGATCTTACTGATAAGTGCTACAGAAATGCTTGACTAGGTGGCAGGGAAGAACACAGGACAAGGGACAAACAGCTCCATGGCTGCAAGCAGATGGCTACAAGCAGCCCTTTTGCCATCTTTGCCACCTTTTTCTTCATGTTCCCTTCAGAATGTATTCATTTGTTCACATTTCCACTTCATCCTTTTTTTATTTTTTTTTTATTTTTTTAATTATAGGAGACATCCAAATCCGTTCTGATGAGAAAAGTGATGGAGACTTCTTTTAATGAGATTTCACCTGTCTGTACAAGTGTCTTTGATTTCTCTCTGAAAACTTCCATGCAGATGCGATGTTTATTTTCAAACTTGGTTAAGATTTAAAAGGAAGTGTTCAGCAACATGATGGTGATACCACATCTAGGCTGCGAGACAGAAGACCAGAGCACCCAGGCTTAGAATTGCAACTGAAATCTTTAAGGTGATAAGTAAGTTTAACACGCCTGCCTGTCATGAAGTTGTAGCCTAGGGTTGTAGTCTGAAGTTGTTTCCTGTGAGTGCTACATTTTTATTTTTTTCGGATACAGAAAGATGATTTTTGACCAGACTGGATTCCAGATAACAAACTTAATTCTGCTAACAGAGGAAAAACAAATGTACTTCAAAATATGAAAGGAAAATTGCCATTTCCTAACCTCAAATAATTCCTTGTTTAGAGAACCAAGAGAGACACTGCCAGAGAACAGACCAAATTTCAGCTTTATATTAAGCTTTCATGGATCCAAACACATTTGTTTCACCAAGTGAGGAGAGTTTGCGATGGCTTAGAAGTTATTCCGGTAAAATTCTCTCACTTTCTAAGTTGCCTTTATAGAAAAAACAAACAAACAAACAAACAAACAAACAGTAAGTTAAACATCTTCATGACCCTTTTCTTTCATTTTTGTTTTTTTTCATTGAGGATTTAAACACTGCAAGACCGCAGAGAACCAAGAGCTCCATTCTGGTTGCTTAAAGGGTGTGAGGTGTGAGCAATTGAGACAAGGGCTGCAGACTCCAATATCTTTAACAGATACCAAAAGTGCCAATAACACTACAAGGGAAAGGATTTAAATGTATACCTGGCTACTTCAGTGCCTCCTTAACGCCTACCGCATTAGTTTTGCCATCTTATTTACGTTAAGAGCAGGGCAGCTTTGCTTTGGGAAGTGCACACCCCTGCCAGCCCTCTCGGGGAGCTGCTCCGGCTCCACACTCCCGGAGGGCGAGGGCCCCGCGCCCCGCTCTCTCCAGAAATATAAACAATAAATCAAGACAATTAAATAACAGTATTCCCTGAAAATAAAACAAACAGCTTCAGAACAAATATGAGGCCTTGGTACTTATTTTAAAAATGCTCTTTAAGCTGCAATGATTGTTTGCTGCTACCCTTATGTACAGTCATGCTGAATAAGCTATAAATGAATGGAAAGTTAAATGTATTCGCGAGGTGTTAATGTCTACATCTTATTATTTGCAATGTCCCGGGTGCAGCCGGTGGGGATGTGCACCCACCGACTGCACCGTGCGCAAATACAGCCGGGGCGGGTTCCATCGCCACCCCCTGCATTGGTCAGCGGGAAAAGTTTTTTATTAACTTTCCTTCTCCTGCTCCCTCGGGGAGGAGCCAGCAATTGGCGTCAGAGCTCTGTCTGACCGGAGGAAGCGGAGAGGGGAGCCTGCCCGTCCTCCGCCTGTTCCCCGGCCTTCCTACACTGGGGAGAAACGGGGTTTCCACAAGTTTTGTCGACCCCCACCCGAGTTTCAAGCGGCAGCGCACCGCCCCCCGCGTCGCTGCCGCCGCTGGGCAGCCGGGCTGGGCGGAGCGAGCCGATGCTCCGCCCCTCTCGCCCCGTCGCCCCGCCCCGCTGGGTTTTCCGAGCCGCGGGCCGTCCCGGCGCGACGGCGATTGGCGGGCGCGGCGGGCGGCAGCCAATGGGCGCGGCGGAACGCGCATGTCGCCGTCCCGGGCGCGGGGCGGTGGAGCCCATTAGGGCGGGGAGCGGGCGCGGGGCTCGGCCACTCGCGGCGGGGGTGCCGGCGGCAGAGGCGGCTCCGGGCGGTCGGTCTGTCCGAACCCTCCGCGGCGCTGCCGGCGATGCGCGCTTCTCACCGGCGCTGACTCCCCGGGACAGAGCCGGGTACCCTCCTCCTCCGCTGTCGATGTGACGGACCCCGCCGCTGCTCGCCGCTCGGGAATACGTCGCCGTGGTTCTACCGCGCAGCGGGGAGGGTAAGTGGCGGCTCCGGCGGGGGAAAGCCGGTGGGCGCGGGTGGCAGCCAGCAGCGACGCGCCGGGACGTCCGGTGGGTTTGTCGGGGCGCCGTCCGCAGCCGGGACCGTGCCGCTGGCCGTTCCTGCGGCATCCTGCCCGGGGTCTGCATCGCCGGGAGGTGCCGGTGCTGAGCCGCCCGAGCACGGCGCCGGCACCCGTCAGCGCCGCTGGTGCAGCGACGTCCTGCACGGAGTTGTTGGACGGGGGCTGCGGGCTCGGGAGGTGGCGGGGGGTCCTGTTGAGCCCCGCGGCGGCTGTCGGTGGGGATGTCGCGGCGCCGGCTCCGTGTCCCCGGCGGAGGGGGGAGGCGCGGCGGGCGAGGGTCCAGATACAGTAACTCAGCTGTTGCCTATCAGTGGGGTGACAACTGGCCACTTCCAGGTAGCCTCCGCCTTCTCCCTTGTTCTTAGCGAAGTGTCAGAGTCTCGACGCCCTCCTGCTCTGAGTGGGGGACCCGGGGGGTCGGGGGGAGTGACCTCGGTTTGCCATCCCGGCGGCACCTTTCAGGCTCTCCGCTGCGAGCGCGTTGTGCTGTGGGGGGTGACCCCCACCCCCACCCTCTGACAACGCCTGAGAGGCAATATGGCCCTAGCCCAAATATGTATTTTTTCTTCCTCAATGAAGAGAGCTATGGAATGGCAATGGACACTCCTTGAGCGCCTTCTCCCACACTTATTCCCACCGGCGGATTTCAAACTCCAGCAGACACCATTTATCATCCAGCTGGGCTGAGTCCAGGGCGCCTTCGTTGTGGTCTGAGCCTGGAGTGGCTGGGTCTGGCCTTGGACAGGAATCTGTCATTGTACCCCAGCGGGATGGCCGAGGAAGGCAAAATAAAGCACCCGCCAGTACCAGTGTTTCTAAATGCCATCAACTGAAGGGCCAGGAAACACAGCAGGGGATATTTTACAAGCTCTCGGAGAAATGTTTATACAGAGGATTTAAAGGTTAACAATGCATATTCCCTACATGCTAAAACCTAAAAGGTGGCAAAAATAAATGGCTAGCGTTACCACTGGTGAAATTCCCTCTTTTTGTTGTTTAGCTGGTACCTGAGGTCTTTAAACTGCATGTTTTTGCATGGCAAACTCAAGAGTGACTGGTGTGGTTTTCTAGCAGGATGTGTTTTTCCCCCTTTAGCTCTAGTTATTATCATCTCTAGGAGCAAATATTGTTATTTGTGTTACTTCTCTACAGCACAGGTTTATTGCTTTAGCCAGGTTTTCCTCCCCAAATGTCAGCAGGTCAGAGTGAGCTTGGAAAGGGAACGAAGAGGAGAGGAGAGAAGCAGAGCACTGAACTCTGACTGCAGTGACAGATTCTTTCATTTCTCAGCGCAGAGCCCCAGATGAGCTGGGCTGGTGCAGTTCTGCCAAAAACACAGTTAATTGTCTCCTGTAAATCAAGGTCCACAGAGCTGCTCTCTTTCTGTATAACAAAGGATTTTGTAATAAGTAAGCCCAGATCAGTCATATAAAAATTTTAACATCAACTGGGCAAGGTGTGTGTGTGGGGACCTTACAGGGTTAATAGCTAAACTATTAAGATTGGAGTCAGATGTGGGTAATAGCAACAGGAGAGTCTGGTTTTTCCTAATATCCTGTAGTATGATAACTCTGAAGAAGGTAATTGTTTAAAAAAAAAAATAAATCTGTTTCAGTTTAAGATGTATTGAGCAAGAAGAACCTTACGTAAACATAAGAATCCTTTTCTTGTTTGGAAAGGCAAGAAATGGCTAGAAATGTCATCTGAACTTAAAAGTGAAAGACTACAAACTATGCATGGCTTTCCATGCATGTGTGCAAGACTGTTATTAATCTCACTTTCAACTAGCTTATTCTATGTCTTAGGGGGACTGGGGTGTTTAACTTGGGCTTTTGGCAAAACCACTTCTGTGGGTGTTGTTTTGTGTTTTTTGTTTGGTGTGTGTGCTTGGTTTGGTTTTTTTGCTGTTGTTGTTTTTTTCCCTAGCAAACAAGTTCTTTCTAAGGTTTAATAAAATGTTTAGAATACAGGAATAGGAAATATCAAGTGTCTTCCAAAGGAGAAATGTTGGGTGTGGGGGAGTGGAGACAGATTTTACTTACATATATAATAAGTTGGGAATGTATATTTGTATATAAGGAAGAGATCTGAAGAATGACTTGGCATGCTAATGGCCTGGCTTTTCAGAACTTCAAGAGTTTGGTCTGTCTCCCCCTATGGTTATAAGAAGAGATTAAATGCATTTGGCATATTTAATTAATTAGCATATGAAAATCAGATGGCTTTTACTTTGTCATTGTTTTCCTGTGAAACTTTTCTATGCTAACAAACATCTACATTTTACAGACTAATTTAAATGGCTTTGCTTCATATTATGTCTTTGCAGATGGCTTTGACCCTTTCTGATGCTGCAACCTGAAAGTTCTTTCCCTTTGTAATATGAATCTTGTGTAATATATTGTCAATGTCTGCTGTACGCAACTTCTAACAGAATAGACTTAAATTTAAAGCCTCTGTTTGCTAGGTCTTGTGCATTCCAGAGTTAATTGTATGTGCAGTGGTGAAGTCCATTCAAAACAAACAAGCTGGGTTTTGTTTCTGTTTTCTACCACTTCCTTATCCTAAAGTAAAGAGATGCCTGCTGTTGGGGTATAAAAGCATCCTCTGAAACATTTTCTTAATAAAACTATCGTATTGGAAAATTGTCGTATGATATATTACATTAAGAATACTTGATTATGAGACGGGTGCACAATGACCTAGTGGTTTATATCAGTATTCAGCGTACCCAGTTGTATTAAGGCTTAAACTTCATTTTGGCCAGCACTGTGTTCTGCTTGTGCTCTTTAAACAGAGGTAAACTTGAGGTTAGCTCCAGTCATTAGTGTATGCTTGGTGCAAGCCATGCGTGCTTAGGTCTTGCTGCTGGAAATGTTTACAAAAATGAGTAGCTTTTACTTGTGTGCTTAAATTGTTTGGATTAGGAGTTGTATAATGGGAAGAACCGTCTTGGAAGGATACAGCAAAGCTATTACGAGTCTTTTCCCCCTCCCACCTCATGGCTGAAGAATGGTGGGAAGAAACATGTTTTGCAAGTAACAGCACACTGAAGTCGTAGCATTTCTGGAAGAAATTCCCAGATAGGCTATCAGATCACAATTTGCTAAAATTACATGTTTTTTACAGAAACCACAGTTTGACTGCTGGGTCGTGGTCAAAGGGAATTTCCAGTTACTGAGGAAAAAGTCTGCTATAACTCTTTCTCTTTGTATTTTGCTTGTTTATATTGTGCTCTAAATACATTATACTTATTTTGGCAATACTAAATGAGCAAATGACTTCCCAGCACAAACTGACAATACTTCTCAAGCATGTTTTTGTGCAAGGAGGTTTTTCTTAATGTACAAAGTGAGTGACATGCTCAGATACAAGAGGTATGAGCCAATACAAACACTTTTAGTATTTTAGAAGTATCTGTAAATGACAGGGTTTTGGTTTTTTTCCTAGTTTACCTTTTGTTGGAACTCTGCCTGGAAGTCGAACTCCTTAAATGTTCTTAAATATAACCATAAGATTGGTGAGTTGCTTTTCAAGATCATTTTGAACCTATCAAGCTCAGAGTGTGTTTTCTAGCTTGTAAACCTGGGGTAGGTAGTCTCTCAGGTAGGCCTTTGATTTCCAAGTGGATTACACATCAACAAAAGCTGGAACTGTGTTCTTTCAGTTGTTCTGTACCAAAGTCATGTACTCCTGTCTAAGGCTTGTGTTTGAAACATTGATTTATAGCGCTTGATAGCTCTTGCTGTTCTGCCTTGTGTGCTTCTCTCCTTCATTTTCCCTCTCTTCCCTCACCCCTTACTCCCTTGCTCTCTAGTTCTACTGAGTTGGCAATAAGGTGATAAGAGTGCTATGGAGTGTGCTTGCAGGTTTGTATCTATGACAGTTTTATTCAGTTACCCCTCTTTTATCTGCGCAATTACCATCTTTGACTTTAGTAACAATTCTGTTTTGTTGTTTTTTTTTTTTTTTTGAAATGCTTCCAGTTATGCACAATATTGGCTTCGTGGAGCAGCTGCATACCAAAAAAGCATTTCTAGCTGCCATCCAAATATTGAAATATGATTACTTTGCTTTTATTTAAATTTCGTTTTCTGTGATGTTTTAATAGCCACCTTTTTGAGCTTGTTGTCTGCTAACTTTGCATCAGGTAGCCCCAGTCTTAGTATTGTGTGATTCTAGAACTAGGCTTTTCTGACAGCAATTTGCCAAATCCATGTCTAATGTTTGTGTTAACGTGATGTATATGAAAACTGACTTCTCAGTGGATTTGATCACTGATTTGTATAATTGCAATTGGCATGATTCAAAATCTGCATGTCAATATCATGATGCTTTTTTTTAAGCAGGGTGTCGTTAGTACCTTACATTTTCTTAAAGGGAGTCTTCATTGTCCAAACATCTTAATTTATCAAGGTATTTGAGTGCTCTAAAAAGAAAATAAGAATATAGGTGCAGTTACAATTATAGCAATGTAGGCTTCAGATCACACTGTGTGGTACGACTCTTGCATTGTCTTGTTCTGTAGGAAAGCTGCATCTTCTCCCACCAGTCTTAAAAAGACTGAAATGAAAAGCTTATCTATTAAGAATTGTACAATTGAATCTTTAAACATATCTAAGACAGATACTTCTACACCACTCTTCAAAGCACATGTCTCTTCTGTCTTCCCATGTTCCTTGTTAGAGCAATGTCAACCACATCTGACACAAGTGCTGTAATTGTTCAGCCTTACCCGTTTTACCCTCCCCTAATCTCTTCATTAACAAAGTACTGTTGTGACAGAGATAGTGCTGGCTCAGCAAGAGGCTCCACCGGGGCACCCGGACACTCTTGCTCAACCTGTCAAGCGCTTGGGGTAGTTGGACGCTGCTCTCACCCATGGCCCGTTCCTGTAGCAACACAAATACAATAACCATGGCACAGATTTAAAGCCACCTTGCACTTTCAAGTGTGGATTAACTTGTCTAACCACAGTAAAAGCTGACTTGTTTGCAAGTATGTTAAAAATTAGTGCATGATTAGTGAAGATGTTTTTTAAAGATCTCTTTTTGTAATCAAGTGTTTCAGTTAATCACCCAGAAGTTCAAAAGTGTTTATGTAAAGAAATTGCGTGTGTTTGTGTGCATACTTTAGGACTAATATATTTTGACTTTATTCCAGCCTCATTTCAGAAATGTCATCTTTTGCAGGAATCAGTATTTTCATAGAAAAATAAAAGCTTCACATGCTGAGACAGCTATTCAAAGTGTAAATATTTGTATACTTTAAAAATAATTTTATTAGGGCATTGAAGAAATGCCTGAACCTGGTGTATTTGCATTCATATATATACAGACTGCTAAATGAATTATGCTTGGTCTAGAACCTCACTGGTGAATTGCAGATGTCTTTTGTAAAAGTATACATATGGCTTTCTGAGAGCTTTGAACTGTTTTCTCATGCTTTGCTCATCAGAAAGATCATATTGATAACTTCATTGAGAAGTATTTCTTTGGTCTTGTTTGGAAAGCATGGTGGATCTGTGTGCTAAATATTGGGTTCCCATTCATCCCGGGACTGAAATAAGTTCATTCTGTGCATATGGAATATAGGAACAAGATACATAGAGGAAAAGTTTATATTTAACAAAATTAAGAGTATAAAGTAAGTGCAGAGAAATTTATAAGCCTGAACAGCTTGGCAGGCCAATAGCCAGCAAATGTCTTAGAATACTGCCAAACATGTAGAAAGCAGACCATGGTCTCATCTGTACTGAGGTATGAGAAAAATCCATAATTTCCACCCTGGTAAGGATGTTGTTATACAGGATGCAGCTTTGTTCTGTCCTCTCAGCAGCTCAGTGTAGGTTTAGATTTCGGCAGGTATCTACTAGAAGGTACTGCTACTATTCAGGAGAAATGTGAGCTGCCTAAAAAAACCAAACAGTTGTGTTACAGCAGCTCTTCTCCACAGCCAGATTCTGGAGCATGGGACCCCTTTTGGGGGGCACTGGCCTTCCCTTAGGAGGCTCTGGGAAAGGGAGCCATGTGCAGAGGTGAGGCTGGAGAGAGCGTCCGCACGGTGAGATGGAGCCCTAAGCATTGCTGTTGTGCTCGAGTATGAACTGCCAAAAAGCTGTGGAAGGCCTCACAGGGAAGGATGTGCTGCCCAGTAGGGTAGTGAGCTGAATGGTTGATTTGGTTGTTTGTGAATCCAGTAAGCATCAAGCTTTACCCCCTGGCCTTTCATACAGGCAATCTCCTTGGGCAGTCTTTGCAGGGGATTTCAGGTGATGTGAAGCTGTAGTTCAGTGGTCCATGCTAATAGCCCATTTCTTTCTCAAGATATGATTTTCCAGTTGGTGATTTCGTGCAAGAGCAGCTCTTACGGTTTTTAGAGTAGCTGTTAATATATTGAACTTGAGCAATGCAAGTATTTGATTGAACTAAAGTGACCACAGTGACAAGCAAGCAGCTGTTTCATTGCTGCAGATTTATTGCTTTTCAGATTTCTTTGCAAAAATTTCCCTTGACACTCAGAGCTGTATTGTCTAGTTCTGAATCTGCCATCTTTTAGGCTGCAGTTTTGACAGGTTAGGTTTTAATGTCTTGCTGTCTGTCTTGTATTGTACTGTAGCTGTTTATAAACCTTTTTGACCTATTACTTGATATCTTATTAGCTGATGCTATAAATAAGTACTACTATAATGAAGACTTTGTGGTATTATATAGTAGCACAAAGGTATACTTGGTTCCCTTATTTTAGGAATTTAGGTGATACCAGGCCCCTGTTCATTTGAGGCTTTTTTTTTTTTTCTTAATATGTAAGCCAGAGTTTAACATCTAAATGCTAACTCTTAAACATGCGAAGTTGGATATTCAAGGGCATACGTGTTTGTTCTTGGATCTCTTTCCACCTTCCCACAGCCTCTGGAAGGAGGCTAATGCTTTGAAAGAACAGGTTTCATGAAAATCAGCAGGTATATCTTGAATAATGCAACATTTTTTCCATGGGTAGAAAACATCCTCCTCCCTGCAGTCCTGTGTATTTACCTTCTTCTTGCTTTGTTGCTACTAAATCAGTCAATATTTAATGCAATTGTGGGAAGAGAATCTAGACTTGTTTTTAAAAGGAAACTGCCGGCACATCTTCCTACTGAAGTGCATGGGGAGGCGTAAAAACCAATGTGTGAGGTGTGACACCAGTTGTGCACGTGAATGAACATGTGGGAAGAACATCTGCAAACAGGCAGTCACAGTAATATTCTGTCAATGTTGGACTTTGAGTATGAATGACTTCACTCTTGCATTACTGTGGTATATAAACCTGATAAAACAGTGAATTAAGTCTGTATTCCCTCTGTAAAATATTCAAGCTATTTCTCTTGTACTGTTGCTTCACTGTGCTGGCACAGCTTGAGCAGGGACATAGAGGTGACTTGAAAATGTTGGGGGGTTTTCTTGCTCTTTGTTTTAAGTGAGCTTCCCAAATCAGTACAGACCGGTACAATGATCGTGTTAGAGCACAGAGTTTGCTCACTGAGATGGTGAAATGGGAGCTTTCTAATCACATGCTGCTACCCCAAAAAAAACAGACTGTAAAACTGTAGCTTCTGTTGTGCCATAGGTCCAAACCATCAAGTGGTTTTGTCACCTATATATCATCTAGTGCTTTGTCTGACTTAAGTTCCAGTCACAAGCGTTGCTCTTTCTAAGTACTGTAATATTAGTTATCTAGATGATCCTGAAGGCTTTTGGAAGATCATCTGTTTGAGCTTGGGTGTGAGTGATGATTAGGTACTGTGTCTACTTATGCAGATAGTTCAGACCTGCTTCCCAGATTCTGGGAATGGAAAGTCTGTGTCCTTTGCAAAGAAAATGGCCTGCTCCTCATTTTATAGAATAACTGTAGGAAAATATAAATCCATGGTGTCTGTTAGAAGAAAATGCAATATTTATTTCTCATTTTTTTAAGCCAGTTTAATGACTGGGCTTCTGGCTTCTTAATACTAGTCCCAAGTCTTGAAAAAAAAATTTTAAAAAGAATAAAAAAAAATGGATAAGCTGTAAGTTCCCGAGCACCACCCCCAGCTAGAGCCTCTTTGCCTGCCTTTACTTGTGTATTCTATCGGTTTCACAGTTCATATACTTGTGTTTTTTTAAAAATCTCCCCCTGCACTCTGGTGGGAAACATGTCTGCAGTTTCCTTTCAAACACACAAGGCTTGATTCTCCTCTCACAATGGCATAAATTGTGAAGAACTCCACTTGAAATCAATGGAAGCAAAGACATGTGAAATGGGGTGAGAGGAGAGCCCAGCCTCTGGTTTCTATTTTTAAGTGAGTCTGGTTAACCTAAAATTGTTCAATGTGCCACTGTGACTTTAGTTTGTAGATATCGGTTGCTATGCTTGTTTCTCTTCGAACATAATGTTTCATTTTCATATATAATACATTACAGCTACTACCCCTAATCATGATGCATATTTCATGGATTTAATACCTCAGTACTACTACATCAATTTTGGTAGTTAATAAGCAATAGGGATGGTAAAATACTTACCTTACTAGAATCAGATCTTACAAAAAGTCTGGGGTGTAGCTGTATTCCTGTGCAAGTCCTGACAAAGAGAAGGCTGGATTGGCTCTATCCATACAACTTAACTTTCTTTGTGGCTTTCTATTGCTTTAGTACTTCTCATCTGTGAATCTTGATTCCTAGTTATCCAGGTTCAAGATGCTAATTCTACATAAACAAAACTTCCTTGGCTGTTGTTTTTCCTGTGCTTGTAAAGTGTTTGGCTCCATTCTTCAGCTTTGTACATACTCAAGAACTCTCATGTTTTCCCTGAACAGCTAGGTACACGTGGCAGTAAACCTAGAATCTCCACACACTGCTTCTGCCATTGCCTAAGTTTTGGTGGTTGCTCAAATTTGTTTATTTTTTGGCAATGGATTATGGTCCTTAATTACCATCAGTAGTCAAATAACTGAATGAGATTATACAGCAGTGCTGTAAAAACCGTTCATGCAAGCTATGATCTGTATATGTGCGGATATCTTTGAAAACAGTCACCTTATTCATTAACCACTGCAACAGACTCCAACTTCACTGCTGTTTAGTTTTTGAAATTAATGCTGTATTCTCTACATAACTGAAACATTGCTTTGACTACCTCTTTTTATAGTTTAAATAAATAACATTAAATAGTTGACTCCTGTAATGCATTCTAACATGGAGTGGATCTATTGGCTTATTTGAATTTGTTTTCTGCTTGAGTAGCAAATTGCAGGTGTCCACAAGGGAGTATCTTTAAATTTGAAAACCCTGTGGTATTTAGCCTCTTGTGCTGTTCAGTCATTAAGCCTTCTCCTTCAACTTTAACCCCCCAACCCTCAAAAAAGTTGATGATTGCTTAGCTAGTATGTGATGGACTTTCATATCAGGGACAGAAGATGCTGCAGAAGCTTGCTGTGCTGCACAGGGTCATGGTGTTGCAGACTTCCATCTTCTGTGTGGCTTCCCAGCCACAGAGGTGATACACAGCTGGCTTCTGACCTTCTGACTACAGTAATTCCAATAACGAGTTCTCCCTTGTCCCTGCTAAATTTTCGGTTACCATGGGAAAAAACAAACATTCAGATATGTGACTTATAATAGTGAATTGATTATACCTTTAACTGTGGTTTGTTTTTTTGAAGTATGGTTGTCTGATGGTGAGGTAGTGTGATGATGGAGACTAATCCAAAGTGTGGTGTTCACTGCTGCTGTGACCTTGTGCCATGGTGCTTACCTATAGCTGATAGAAGTGGCAAGGGCAAGAGAAGGGGGTTTATAATAGGGATACATATGCTTGTCAATCAAATACAGTCTTACTTCAGAGCTGGATGCTTTTCAGTTTTGTTCTGGTAGAACAGTCCTTGTGGAGTAGGGAACTGACAGCCTTCTGAATGCAGAGATGTGCAGGCGGTCTTCCTGGTGGCAAGTTTTATTCATTTTTAATCTGATGGCTTTGAGACTCAATCTGTCATACCAGTTTTAGAGCATTTTTAAGCTTTTCTAAGAGTTATTATTGTGGAGGCTGCAATGCATGACTGGGAGAGAAACTACTTCTGGTAGCGTTTTCAAAGCATAAGGTCCAATGTGCAAAAGTCATCTTTGGGTACAAGAGAAGCAAAAGGGCACCATGGCTAAAGTATGAGAATCTCTGGGGAAAAATTAGTCTTTAATGCAAACTGGTATATACAGAAAGCTTGAAGAAAGGCTGAAATCTTTGCCAAGCAATGTGAAGCACCTTATCAGTTTCATGGATGAAGTAGCTTCCACTGAAAAAGATATGGGAGTAGAAGAGCATCCTTTTGGCTCTTCATTAGTTTCAGTGGTTGACAACTAGTGAAAGACACTGTTGTGCAATAAGGTTAGTCACTAAAGTCTCTGAAGAGTAACTTTCTGCGTGTTGGGAAACTGGTGATGTAAATCTTGACCTCAGGAAATGGAGATATATTTAGAGATCCATAGTTTGAACTTGTTTATAGATAGTTTTGAGGATCTATCTGCACAAAATACAGAGGTAATGGTGCAGCACTGCTGCAAGACACAAATCTGGTTTGGAAGTAGCAATAAACCCAAAGTAAATTTTACAAAGCAGTCCTTCTAGTAAATAAGTCCAGATCCACTTGCTTGCAGACTTGATTCATATGTATGTATCCTAAAAACTATGACTACTGAATAGGTCACTATGTACCTATTCCAGGCATCTTTAAGTGTTAAGTTTTTATCTTCACACAGATGTTTGACAAGAGGCCTCTGGATGCTTAGCTTCTCTGTCTCTTGTGACAGTAAGCAAGAACATCTGGGAGGAGGAGTGTGTGGCACCTTTCCACTAAAACTTTTCGGTTTCAGGTCCATGGCACAGTGTACAAAGTAACAAAATTGTTTAAAACACTTAAGAATATGCATGTGTTAATGACAAAAGTAATTCACTTGTGTGGAGGGAAGTAAAGCAACATTGTAAATAATGCCAGTAGGCTCTGCATTTTTGTCTGGCGTTGTGTCCTGTTTAAGGAAGGTAAAAATGATTAAAAAAAAAAAAAAAGGTTCACTGTGAAAGGATGTATAGAAAAGATATCTTGATAGCCTTCCAAAATTACTATTTAAAGACAATTTTGTTACATTGTCTAACAGCTTTGTGGAATCCTCACTTTTCTTTCCCTTGAAACATTTCCAGCCCTCACCTCCAAATTAGTTTGTTCTGTGATACTTTATGGAATAAAATAAGTATAGGAAGGATGCACTGCAAAATAATGACCTTTAAATTTCTGACTAAATTATGCTCACATCTTGGTACAGGAATGAATTTTACCCTTAAGAAAAACAACTCAGAAGACATGTGGGCCTGTGTGCATGGTGCACCTGTAACACCGTAGTTGCACGCATTTATAAAAAAGCTGGAGATCTGTATCTCCGAAGCATTTCTGTAGCTGTTGGGCCAGCACTGAAGGGTGCGTTACCAGCGTGCAGGGCAGACCGTACCTGCCTGAGGAGATGTAGGTGGATCTCAGATGTTAGAAAGAGAGGGAGAGGTGCTTGGGAATCACAAAATGATTGGGGTTGGAAGGGACCTCTGGAGATCATCTAGTCCAGCCCACCTGCTAAAGCAGGTTCACCTAGAGCAGATCACACAGGAATGTGTCCAGGTGGGTCTTGAATATCTCCAGAGAAAGAGACTCCACAACTTCCCTGGGCAGCCTGTTCTAGTGCTCTGGCACCCTCAAAATAAAGAAGTTTCTCATTGTATTCAGACAGATCCTCCCATGCTTCTGTCTGTGCCCATTGCCCCTCAGCCTGTTGGGCACCACTGAAAGAAGTTTGGTCTCATCCTCTTGACACCCACCCTTGAGATATTTATAAACATTGATGAGATCCTCTCTCAGTCTTCTCTTCTCCAGGCTGAACAGACCCTGCTCTCTCAGTCTCTCTTCATAAGAAAGGTGCTTCAGACCCCTAATCATCTCTTTAGTCACGTTGAAACTGCATAGGTGACAAATACGCAGAATTACTGATAGTCCCGGACATTTTCACTTCAATACTTAAATACTGCAACAGGGGTTTAGCTGCCCAGTTAGGCAAATGTCACATATGTACTCCAAGTTGGCAGAAGACATACTAGTTGACTGGTGGGGTATGGAAAGCTCTTGAACTGTGGTGTCAGGGCTCTGTCCACTACTGATTTCCAGTGGGGACCTCATAGTCTGAGTGGAAAAGCACCATGTGCCCTTATTGTCCCCCTCTAGAAGAGGCAGGATGGAGTTCCAGCCATGGAGCTGATGTGACTCCTGATGGCGGCTCAATTTACAGCCGAGCCAGCCGAGGTCCAGAGAGGTTCTGCTCCCCCTCTACTCTGCCCTGGTGAGACCACATCTGGAACATTGTGTCCAGCTCTGGGCCCCTCAGTTCCAGAAGGACAGGGAACTGCTGGAGAGAGTCCAGTGCAGAGCCACAAAGATGATTAAGGGAGTGGAGCATCTCCCTTATGAGGAAAGGCTGAGGGAGCTGGGGCTCTTTAGCTTGGAGGAGACTGAGTGGTGATCGTATTAATGTTTACAAATATATAAAGGATGAGTGTCACAAGGATGGAGCCAGGCTCCTCTCAGTGACAACCAATGATAAAGGGGCAATGGGTACAAACTGAAACACAGGAGGTTACATTTAAATTTGAGAAGGAACTTCTCAGTGCGGGTGACAGAAACGGGAACAGGCTGCCAAGGGAGGTTGTGGAGTCTCCTACTCTGGAGACATTCAAAACCTGCCTGGACACCTTCCTGTGTAACCTCATCTAGATGTTCCTGCTCCGGCAGGGGAACTGGACTAGATGATCTTTCGAGGTCCCTTCCAATCCCTGACACTCTGTGATTCTGTGAAAAGGTTGGTGGCTGACAGAGAGCGCGCTTCCCCGCTCACCTGGCCTGGGAGGCGGCGGGGCGGGCGGCTGCCCGCGGTACGGCTCCGGGCTGGGGTCGGGGGCGGCTCGTCCCGCCCGTCCCCGCCTGCGCCCGGGGCCCCGCGGGCAGCGACAACAGGGAGCGACGGGCCGAGGCGCCGCCCCGCCGCCGCTAGATGGCGGCCGCGCGCTGGCGGCCAGGCCGTGGCTCCCGCGGGAGCTGCCGGACAGGCCGCGGGGCCCGGGCTGGGCCCGCCGGGCGGGATGGGAAGCGGCTCCCGGGGTTTTGTGGGAGAAACTCCTGCGGGCGGTGCTGGGTGCGGGGAAGTGCGAGCGATCGCGCTTTTTTCGATGCCCTTTGTGGCACTCGGACTGCTTCGCCTTGACTGTATTTCCAGACTGAAGTTTGGGACTCGTTTAAAAGACTTGTTTGCTGTGACACTGAGAGCAAAATAGAAAAAAATGTGTACCACTCTCCCCCATTATTATAATTCTACTCGAGTGATATAAATGGGTTTAAAGGATAGATTGGCGATCTGCCAATGCAAAGATCAGAGGACTCGCTATTTTTTCCGTCCTTCTGGTTGCTGTGTCTCTGTTAATTTACCACTGTCCGAAATTGTACAGAAACCCAAAGGAAAAGGGAACAAGCTTGAAGGTCCCAGCCCATATGCTCAAATATATGTTTAGATGTACAACTTCTGGGGTGACATCTTGCTTCATTTATTCTGTCAGAAGATGGGCATGACTTTGTGGGTACAGATGGAGAAGTGAAGCAAAGCCTTCGGCCTCAATCTGCCCTGGGTGACCTGAGGGCTATGGCAGCCATGGTGTTCTGTTCCGAGAGGGCAAGCTTTTCCTCACCAGGCTTTCTTTCCCTAAAAGTCCCTCTGGCAGGACAAGGACGTGTTGCCTGTTTTTGCGGTGGCAGCACTGTGACGGTGTAAGTGGTCCAAGTGTGTAGATGGAGGCATGAGCCATCCCAGTAACAGCTGCTCCACAAACACAGGAAAAGAAAACCAAGCACTTTGGTGTCTCTTTCTAGCCCCCTGGTAAGCTGCCCAAACTAGTTTCACCAGGCCCAGGAGAGGGAGGAAGAAAAGGGCTCTGCTGAATAGCCGGAGGAGTGTTCCCTTATCATCCTCATTCCTGGAGAGCTTTTGTGCTGAAGTGAGCCTGTCCTGAAGGTATGGGAGTGAGATAGGCCTGCCTGAGACCACAGGAGAGATGTGTTTTGTTGGCTTAAGAATTCACATATCCCTGTGCACATACTGTTAACATTAGATAATCATGAGGAGGCCATTTGGGGTCAGTAACTGTTGGTCCTCCTGTGGAAGGAAGGATGGACAGGTGCTAAACTCAGGTCTGCAGAGTAATCTGGCTTGGGATGCAGCTGGAGCTGCCATAGGTTCCCTCTAATGGCCTTGAAAGGAGAAGGGGCACCTCAGGAGGTCACAGAGGCTTCAGGTGGATTGTGTCTTCCAATGATAGTGTCTGTTCCTCTCCACGGATGTGGGGCCACCATCAAATAAGGAAGGGATGTGACTCATCTGACAGCCCTGTGCAGCCTGTGGCCAGAAGATTAGTGGATCAAAGCTGTCGAGCTCTGAGTTGGGTGGATGGTGAACTCCTTCACCTGGATTCAACTAGTCTAACTGTGGAAGAATTACACTTGGGTGAAATATTATGTATACAGAAAATCTAATGCAGAAGAGAAATGGGGAGGAATTGCTGGCACTGTGGAACTCAAGCGTCTGGCCAACTTGACCGAAATATTGTTTCTAAGAAAATCACCATTTTATTTTTAACTTTAAGCATATGGTTTGACAGTTTTTAGTTAAATCCTTGTGAGCATTATCCTGTTAATGTGAAAAGCATTACTAGCTTTGTAGGCTTTCTGGGGCTGTGGGACAGAGGCGCTAATAATGAATCACCTGAGTGGCAGGTGTAGAAGCTGTTGTCAAATAGACCAGAAGGCATTTTTTTTATCTTCTACAAATACTGGCTAGTGCTACACCAAACAAGACCTGTCTCCTTTTGTACACTTCTTCCCACAAGAGAAATAAAACATTCTTTTGGGGGTGTTTTTTTGTTCCTTGAATTCAATCTTGGGAAAGGAAACCCTCAGTGGTAAATAATTAGGTTAGGAACTAGCAGGATGGGCTTAAATAAAAATGCCTCCTTCAGTGATTCCTCTCTCTTCTTAATTGTACAATGGACTTTCTCAATGCTACTTCCTGGTATTCATCCAAGCCCTCCAGCCCCAAGTACCTGTAAACAATTAACATTCTCCCACATGGTGCACAAACCCTTGGTCAGTGTTTTACAGGCTATTTGTGTGTGGGAGCAGTTTAACCTCCTCAAGGAATCTTTCTGTCCTCCTTCTGCCATTCTCTTCCATGTCCTTTCTTCCCAGTTGCTTGTTGCTGATATGCAACTCTGAATATGGCACTCTCTATATGATGTTATTGTCTCCTGTGTGCTGAGAAGAAGCTATAATTGCACAAAAAAGTCTGGTTTTAATTGTATATCTCTAGTTTCTATCTAATTGGTTTGCACCTGCATATTGATTTGTTATAGTAATAAGCTGGTGATGGGAACATGGAGTTCCGCTCTCATACTGAAAAAAGATTTCTGAGCATCCTGTAGGGTTTTTTATTTAACTGCTGTTGTCATCTTTTTCTGGATTTGAATGGAGTATGTTTCTAGTTGCCTCTTGACTGGGAAATAGCACAACATAGGGATATGGAAACAAAAGCTGCTATGAAATGCACATTGCCCAGTACTTAGCTTGGTCATTAGGTGGCAGGAGTTAGGTCTGTGATGCCGAGCATCTTATAAGGTGTTAAAATGGATTGAAACTCAATGTGTAATGAAAGTCTCTCTGAAGTATAGTTTTGAATTGCAGGACTTACTGGTGAGAAATAATACCTATTAGCCAACAGCAAAAGTAACTAAGTGAAGCAAATCAACAAGCCACTCATTCACCAACCAAAAAGTAAAAACCATCAACTCCTATGTGCTTCTAGAAAGTGGGAGATCTCTTAATTGGCAGCTTTCTTTGAGTGAAGCATTGCTCAGCTCTGGTGCTATTTTTATTGTGCAATCATGACATCAAAATTGCCATAGAGAAGTGTTCAGAGCTCAGTACTGCTTTTAAAAAGGAAAACAAGCCCCAGATTTTTCAATGTTATTCAATCAGCATTCAGTTTTCATTAGATGATGCACAGTTTCAAATATGCCTGAAGGATAACTTAAACCCAACGTTTTTGAACGTGAGGAAGTAACAATAACAACATGGTTGCATCCAAGATGCCAGTTCTTTGAGCAAGAGCAGCAGTTGGAGCACTTGAGGATTAAGGAGGTAAAGTACATAGCACTTGTGATCATCTTCTTGGTCTTGAGCAACCTGTGCAAGAAAATGACTTCAAGGATCAAAGTTGCACATATTTTACACCAAAAGAGTGTGAATAGCAAATTGCTAGAAATTTTGCCCAGTAATGATAATGACTGACAAACTGAGACCTTCAGAACAAAGGAGGAGTGGAAATGGCCCTTGCATTTCAATCAGCTTTTCTTACAATGTTAATGGAAGACTAGTGTTTCTTAACAAATGCACTTTGCATTTAAAAGTTCAGATACTTTTACTGGAACTTGGAATACTTACAGTGAGACTTATGAACTAGCTGAATGTTTTGTCTGACTGACCATTTCTTATTAATTACAATGCTAGAAGTAGATCGGATTGATAAGGCATAACCCTGACGCTGCTTCCTGTATGTGATCTTTAGTGTTTTTAGAATTCTTTTCTTATCATATTCTAATCATGTCTGGCAGCATGACACACGCCTCCAGGGGATGGCAGACTGTGGTCTTGTGGGATTTTAGCTCTTGAATCTTGTAGTGTAAATTTTAGGAAGCTTATATTGATTAGGTAACACTTCTGCCTCCAAGTGGATCACGTGCAAAGAGCAGTACAGCAATACAAAAAATTGACATTACAGGCAACAGTCTGCAGTTGATATTCCATAGTTCATTGTTTGTGCTGTGACCAGAGCAAGCTGAGCTTTGGCAGGATTGTTAGCTCAAAGAAAGCTTAGTGTTGTAAATACAATTATTCTCATTTCAGTGCTGCTTCAGTCTTTAAAGAGTCTATTTAAAAGGTGGACAGCTCTTCTTCTTTATTGAAGCTTGTACTGAATGTCAAGGATGTTTCTGGAAATAAGACAAAATGCATTGAAAAACAAGGACAGGGTGTTTTTGTTTATTCTGGAAGCTCAAGTAAGTTTACTGGAGGGCTCACATTACATGAATGACTACTGTTGATTGCTGTGCCCACACAGTAACTCTTTGCTTGATAAAACCATTTTAAAATGAAAACCTAAAATATATGCTGTCCCTTTCTGTAGAATGTATAGATTTGTGCCTTTGGCTGCCACTTTTGGTTTTTCTTCCTTCCCCTCAATAGGACTGAATTCACTTGATGGACCAATATTGTGAACTGTTTCTGTAAAGCCTCCATACGGTACATCAGGGCAACATCTGGACAAAATGCTTCACAGAAGTGTGTAGTACCACTGGGGAACTAGCTCATAAAACAAAATTATCTGAAATGCTGAAAAAGGTCATCTTCTGTAGCATGTCGAGCTCTGAAGTTCTTAACTATTCTAAGCTAATATTTAATGAAGGCAACTCTTTGGCAAATTTACCTTGTATAAAAATAATCAGACTTAGCAACTTTGGACTACTACTGGCAACCTCTTTTGGAAGCATATCCTTTAAGACCGAATCAGTTCTTAATCATCTGCACCCTAACAAAGGCAAAAAAGTCACTTAAAAAAGGTTGATTTTCTTGAAGTGTTCATGGTCAGTTTATAGATTTTGCTTAACTTGCATCTGTTCATTTTACTTGCTTTTGGCTTGTTCCCTAAAATGTTACTGCACTATTGCTATGGAATACCTTACATTATTAGGACAGAGTCACATCTGGCAAGTATTGATTACTTTGGCACATTTACACAAGATTATGTTTATTCTATCAAAAGCATATTTTTCTACCCGTGCTTAAAAAAAAAAAAAATAAAAAAATCCATTAAAGACTTGAAGGATTTTGAATGTGAAAATTTCAAGTGTGAATGTGTGAATGTGCCTTTTTTTTTTTTTTCCCCATTCCTTTTTTTTTTTTTTTTCTTCTTATCAGTAGAGCCTGTCAGGAACACATATAAAAATTAAACTTATTACATAACTAGTCTCATTTCTATCAAAAGTATTGCATATGTTCTTTCCTGCTACTTGTTAACTTGGTCCAGGCTTGGATCTACTCTTCTCCCACTCAAGGACTTGAGTGCAGTGGTGATTACAGAAGGAAAATAGTACTCATGGGAACACAGTGGTTTAACATACCAGAAAGATGCAAGAGGTAAAGATCAACTAACTGAGAATCCGGAGAAACAAAGAAGAGACAGTAATTAGCTTATCTACTTTTCAAACAGTTCCTCCTTTCATTTGAATAGAAACAAGCTTGTAGTGACCCAATACAGTTGGAAATGAAATGGCAGAGTAGCTGTGACCTGCGTGGGAGCTGTGCGCTTCAAAGGAAAACTTCATAAGGGTGTTGTACTAACCAGGAAACAAAGTTACTATAACTCACTAAAGTATGAGCGGTGCTTGTACATCTGTACTGCTTATAGTTTGCTTAAAAAAGCAAATACAATGGACATCATGCTCAAAATGTTATAAATTCACTTTAAGGGGACAACAGTTCTGTAGCACTTAAAAAACATTCTCACCAAACTGAAGCAGCTGCCACGCTGCATGGGGGTGTTTAATCACAATTGTAAAACACCCATGGATCACTGGAGAACTGATTTTTGGTCCCTTGTATTTATTTTATCATTTAAACTTATTTTTGTCAGGTCAAACCCAATACAAATCCTGCGTCAGAGCTGTCATAGTTAGTTACCTAGTATGTTGTCCACAGGAGAAAGCACAGGTGTTTTCATAGAATTGTTCTGGTTTGAAACAACTTCAGGAGGTCATTTGTTCTAAGTTCTCTCTCAAGGCAGGGTCAACTGAATTCAGACCTCCCTGCATCAATGCAACATTTAGACTTCTGCAGCATGCAGCAGATGTCTTAGTAATTAAACCGTTGTCTCTACGAATTGTATCTTCATAAACTAGAATGTCTTTAGTAAATCACGAGTTCCCACTGGAAGAATGGGGATAATAGAAAAATTAAAATTTCCTTCCCTTGTCTGCACTGTATTCTTTGAGGGTTCAGTAGTGCATTAGTTACAAAGAGTGTGGTGACCTGTTTGTGTGGCTTCCTTCATTCTTGGATACCTGGTTGCTGAAATACCTGGCTGTGTGGTTGCTTAAGTGGCCCCTCAGTAACAATACCTTCCAATACTGTTGGGAGGTGATTAAGATTCAATTAGGCTCTAAGTTAGTTTTCTTTTGAAAATAGCTCCTAAAATGTTAGTTTAGAAGCTGTATTCATGACATATAGGCTTCATGTTGCTGTTTAGTGATGTGCTATAAGTGATGGGCAACTTAAGGAAGATTTCAGTCTAAACCATGGAAAATATGGGTCTAAACCCAAATGGCAGGTAAAGAGTACATCCATGGAAAAAAAAAAGGCCTATCTTCAGACCTTTTAGGTCTAGGATGAGGGAAGTAATAGCTGAAGTCTCCTACATGACAGCCTCTTTTTTTAATGTTTTTCCTGTAGATAAAATCTGAGAGCTTTTGTCTCTAGTGCCTTTCTTTAATGTATGATAGGCAGCAAGATGGAATTAATTCAAATCTTAAAAAATATATTTTGTGTGTAGTCAATGGTGTGTTTGGTTCTTACTTTGCCATCCAGTCTTCTGAATCTTTTTCTAGGGCACTATAATCTACTTTGGTTTGTGGGTTTTTGTTTTTTGAGGTTTTTTGGGGCTTGTTTTGGTGGTGGTTGTTTTTTGAAAGTCCCAGGAAGATGCCACCACTTCAGTTTGTTTTTCAAAGCTAGAGAGCTTGGTTTTGTGTGCCTAACTTGTGTCATTGAGCTTGATGCACATAAGGATCAAATACGACAGTGGCAAGAGGCTTAGGAATGCTCAACAACCATCATTGACCTCTAAAAATTGCTGGAGCTTGCTAGATCTTGAATGCTAAAATTAGTCTGTGTTCATTGTGATTGTGCCAAGTGCTTTTGTAAACATCTGTGTATTCTGTCCTTAGTTTGATTGCTTGATCTGTGTTGTACCCACAAATGAAAACTCAGGTATGGTGTTTAGAAACAGCTTCTGGTATACATCAGGTGTGTAAAAGTAGAAAAAACAAGAAGGCTTAAAAAAATAGTGCATTAATACTGTGTGTCCACTACGATGCTCTTAATGAGGATTTCAGAAGTGCCACATCTGAAGACTTGTAGAGAAGTGCAGTGCCAAATTGTGTGTTGCTTCCTCATGCAGCTTTACTAAGTACCTGTTTTTGGTATTGATGGACGTGAGTTCCTCAAAGAAGCAAAGTGTTATAGAGCATTAAAGTCAACTGACTGTTATTGAAAGGATGGTGCTCTGACATTCATTTTTATTTTATAGATACCTGTGTAAAACTGTGTTAGTACTTCAGCTTTGTGATCTAATAGTTATTAAAAAAATGCAGTATGTTCAATGTGGTTTTAAATTCTGTGAACATGATGACATTTTAAAAATATTAGTATATTCTTTCAGAGAGCAAACTTCTCAACTGCAGTATGTTGTTGAGTCCCCAAAACTGGTGATAACCACCTTCATAAACATTTGAACTAAACAGAGATTGAACTTGATCTGGGCAAGTTGTGGCTATGAAGTACTTGCCAAAAATTGTTACTTTGTTACATCCTGCTCCTAGGGAAGGAAGATCCTGATTGCAGCTGCCTAGTAAATAGGCCACACCATGCTTTAGCAAAGAAGCCAAGAATATAATAGGTGCATTTGAAGTGATACTTCTAGTGAAGTGATGATGGGCTGAGATACAAACTCTGTATTGCCAGTGATCTGTGCTGTTCTTACTGTGTTTAAATTTTCCTGTGTACTCTTGTGAATATAAATCTTAAGGAAAAATAAGAACACCAAACTTATTCCTGCAATTAAAAAAATGCAAAACAGGCCATGCATCTTCACATGGCCAGTTGAACTGTTACATGATCTCTTCTATTACACCGTGTGCAGAAAGTTTAGATGTTTGAAAAAATGATTCCACAAGTACAGAGCAGTAAAGGAGTGGAAAATAACATCAGATTCTCCAGCTGCAGTGAAAAGCAGACTCAAACGCTAGTTGCTGAGGTTTCTACGGTACTTGGCTAGTAATTCATTATCTTGCCTTATTCTTGACTTTGAGGTGCTATTGTGCAGAAGTGTGGGTCCCGGCTGTTGAAGCTTTTCCCACTTTCTGCATGTAGGAGTGGCTGGAGTTCTGAGAGAACAGATTGTCTGGCTCTTTTTTTTTTTCTATTTTTTAGCCAACCTTGTTTCCAATCTGGTCTGAATGCAATCAGTTATCTGTAGATAGCAAGCAGTGACTGGCTATGAATAACGTCTGTGTTACTTAAAAGTGACATCTGTGACTTGCCAGACTGCCTACGTGAAATGCTTCCAATGATCTTGCTGTTGCTCATGTGCCTGTGTAGGAGGGGATGGCAGCCTTGGTGCCGGACCAGAGCACTCTGCTTCACTTTGTTGACCTGGGTCACGCACTGCTTGAGCCAGAGATCCCCAGATCCTTGTGTATGTGATCCTCTGTGAAACGGTGCCCAGCACCACAAGCCGCTCCTGTTGCCAACAGCTGTGCCCACTCTTGCCATCGTACAACTGGTGGTACGCAGGAAAAACAAGACTTTGGAACACTTTTTCAGAACATTTCCTTTGCTGAAAGAGCTTATGTATCAAGGTCAACTCATGAGGATTTCACAGAGAAAGCTGAATTTTCACTTCCAGGGTCAAAACCACAATTCTTTTTAAAGTAGTAATATGGACAGTAGATCATGCTGGTGGTGGCTGAAGAGTGTGTTTTAGGAGACTTCTGAGCCTCATCTGCCTCTAAGAAGGGAACAAAAGGATAGTTGCTCAGCTGTGGTTAAGACCAGGCTCTAAAAGCCTCTAGTACCTCCAAGGTGAGGGTGTACACAGTGCAATAGAAAATAAAGCTGATTCAAAGGGCTGCAGTTTCTTAGTGCTTGCGCTCACAATCTGGAGAAGATACTGGTGACAGATTGCTCTCACTGTCATGGCAAGTTCTTTATTCCACTGTATTTGATGCTGCTGCTGGGCTCCAGCCTAGTGACTGTGGCACCTTTCCCTGCCTGCCCTAAAGTGTGTGTAGTGTTTGTACTGTTTATGTTTACAGGCAGGTCAATGTTTGCAACCATTCAGAAGAGATGGAAATACCTTTTTTTTTTTTTTTTTTTTTTTTTTAGGAGAGATGGAAACTAACAAAGACTGTTAATTGAACAAAATCTGCTTACTTATCTGTAACCTCTCACGTCTGCTAGATGTCCTGAGTGTTGGTTAAGCAAGGAATCCAGAGATATGCTCAAGTATTGAAAAAGGCTGGCTTGCCGTGCTTGCATCTTTCTTCTGAATTGGTAGAAATGGGACAATGACTCTGGCATATGGGTTGTATGTATGTTGTGCAGAGAAGCGGTTTAGAAAGAGTTCTAATAGTGAGTTCTGTCTAAGAAGCAATAATTACAGCTTTGAAACCTACTGAAGGGAAAGACCGAATGCTGTCTAAGGATACTATTATTTCTATGAATTTTTTTTTCTAAAAAAAAGCAAACCCACAACATGTGAGATTTAGAAACTGAAATAGGTTTAAACTCATGATGTTAAGTTAGTCATATAGCCTGAACAAGATCTCCAAAACATAGCTATTACTTGTTTTTACCAGTTGATCATGAAAAGTCAAGGTAACCAAGTTTGGTTATCCCTGTGTTACGCTTAAGGAAACCAGACAGGGTTGTGGCGTAGGA
This sequence comes from Streptopelia decaocto, assembly GCF_964273445.1. Lineage (NCBI taxonomy): Eukaryota > Metazoa > Chordata > Aves > Columbiformes > Columbidae > Streptopelia > Streptopelia decaocto. Next base: position 32,169,542 of record NC_138663.1, on the reverse strand, counting down.
TGCCTCATAGTACTGACCAGGTCTGCATGCAGTTTGTCTCCTAGACCCTGGATGTTCTTCTGGAACTTCTGTTAAGGACAAATGGATAAATCTTTGCTGCTGTGTCAGTGTTTCTTAAGCCAGCAGGAGCGGTTTAGGGCATGGGGTTTTTACTCCAGAGCTGCTGTTAACTTTGTGTTTGTACTCTCCAAAACCAAAGTTGTTCTCCATCATCCAGGTAGTTACTGATCGATTGTTTCGAGGAGCTATAGTATGCAGATATGAAGACTATCCTTTGAAACCAACCCTTGAATCTGCACGAAGGATCTCTCTTGCAGTGGATGAGTACCTTCACAGACATTACAAGTGTATCTTTATAGAAGTTCTGTTTACTGTCTAGCCAGGAGATGGCTCTGTCTAGCTGTTCCCAAAGGACATCAACATTTCTGAAGCTCCTTGGGAGAAGTGTGTTTAAAGCTGGTGGTTTTACGCATTTGTTTCACGAAAGCTTGAACAGGAGGGAATTCTGAGCAGAACTACAATAAGAAAAATGGATGCATATGGACATACTCGCCTGTAACTGGAGATCTGTTTGTAGAAGGCTGAGATAAGGGCCTTAAAGTAACCAGAACCTGGCTACAAAAGCCAGGTAAGCACTTGCAGGGTTGTCTTGCTCCTGCCAACAGCCTTTGGGCTGAAACATAAGCAACTGCAAAGCACAATTTTATTTCTCTACAAGTCTTTTTGTACCTAGTAGCTACTCCCACTGATCTAAAATAGAATAATAACAATATGTGCATGTGTTTCAGTCCATGTCGCTCACAAGAAGAGAGAAAGGAGGCCTGCTGATCCACTCCTTGCTACTTGGTGGTCCAGTGCAAGACTGGGGGACCCAAGAGGCAGGAATAAACACAGACTGTTTTACTAAGTTGAAGCAGCAAGATGAATACTTGGGAAGACCCATCTTCAAAGAACAGTTGTTGACCACTGTCTAATGTGCTGTCAAAATGGAGGAGAGCATGTTAAGCATCTTACCTGCTGCAGAGTGAATTATGACATGAAGGAGGCATGTTGGGCAAACATAGATTTTATAGTTAAAAGACTCAGCTGAAAGAACAGCTAAACCTGACCATGAATTGTAATTCTGAAGTATTAATACATATGCTGATGTTTACAATTCTTACACCACCATACTGTTTTGTCAGCTAAATGTGCACTAGTGAATCATTGCAGACTAGGCCACGTGAAGTAACTACTGGGTATCTTGAGTACAATAATAGATTCACAGGTCAAATAAAGTGTAGTGTTTTTCTGATGGGCAGTAGGTTGTTAACTGTTACTTTTTTCTAAAATCAAATTAAAACCAGCTAGTTGGCTAGTATAAAACTTCTTACTGTTGTGTTGTGTTCTCTGTTGCATTGCAGATCACTTGCTTAATTTAGACCCACATTGATAGATCCATAGAGATTCCACCAAATATGGGTCTCTAAGTAGAAGTTTTCTGCCTAGTTGTACTCTTTACAGGTAACAAATGTTGCTAAGACTTTGCATGAGCAAACGTTACTGAAAAAGGAGGAAACTGTAACTTCCAGCCCCTAAGCTTTCAAGTATTTGTCAGAATTCTTGAGGCGCAAAATGTCACATGATGTATTTGGAAGTTTTGTTGTACAATTGTTTGAATTGTATTTTATTTTTTTTTTTTTCAGTTCTTTATATTGGGTGAAATTTTCATCAGTGTTTAATGCTGAGAGATCACCCTTTCAATTTGTAAATGAAGATCTATACATTTAAACTCAAGCAAATTTCTACTGAAAAGAGAAAAACAAAATATAAGCATCTTAAAATTGCAATAAATATGGTGATGTGATGAGTAGCATCTGTTCTCCAGGGAGAGGACTCAGTTTAGGACTTCTGAAGTTGCTTGGTTTACTCTTTTCTTTACTTGCTGCTTCCTTTATAGACAAGATGATTTGCATTTTTCTTGATACTAAGATACTATGTGATCTTGACATAAGAATCTCAAATTATTCAGCACATATGGGAAACTCAGGGTAGTAAATATGAGTAAGCTGAACATTATTATTGCCCCAGCTTCTGAAAAGCTGGACTTCTCTGTGTGGTTTCAGTATGGTTACCTTGTGGGGATTTTTGTTTGGTTGGGTTTTTTGTTTGGTTGGTTTTGTTTTGTTTTTCCCTCCCGCTGGGGTTTCATGGAACTGAGTAATTTTTGGGCACACAAGGCTGACTTGTTTGGATGCCCTTTTTTACTTTCCTCTGAAACTTGATACTTAGATATTTATATAATAACACTCATATATTTGTAACCTCTTATAAAATCTGTATGGCTGAATAGTCTTCTATAAATGTTTTGCACTTTGACAAAGTATGAAGATCTAATCAGCAGGGGGAGTTGTATGGAAGACCAACGTTTTCTTCCTTTTTTTTGTGTTCCAAGTTCTGTGAGGCAAGACAAGACTATTTAAAAAGCTTTTGAGAACTGGTTGACTTGCTGTAAAATACCACTGGATGTTTACTTGAGGCACTGGTGTAAACTAACCTAAATGCTTTAGGGAAGTGCATTCCTATATAAATATGTATAACTGCAATTATCCTTTTTCAGATGTTCATGAAACCTTAGGCTGATCATAGGAAAGTTAATTTTGAGATTCAGATCCCAACTTGGGTTGTACATATTTTGAGCACCAGATTGCAAAAGAGAAGGAAAAGCACTCATTTTAAAACCCTTTTAATATCTGTAGGGCTCCAACATGTATGGGAAGAATCCTTGTCTTAAATTTTAAGAGCTCATTTGCAATTGTACAAACACCCATCCACTAAGAAAAATAATTGTACATGATTATTTTCTTTTCCCCACCCTCTTTAATCCTTGTACTTTTTATAGCTCTAAATTAGGATGGTTTAACAGCTGCCTCATGAGCAGCTGAGACATCCTCATTACCACTCATCTTAGAGAAGGGTGGGACAGGGAGGTGGGGAGGGAACATCTACAGTCATGTAACGATAAATTGTTCTGAACTGGCACATTTAACCACAAAAGGATCTAGACTTAAGCTTTTTGTGAATCTTTGATTTACTTCTTCTGAGTATAACTCCATGAGAATGAATAAGTGTGGGTTTTAGTACAGCACTGTGATATAGAAGGTTTGCATTAAGCTCTTCACTCGAGATGCACAACAGCTCGTTGTTGGACGTGTAATTTTGCCTAAGTTTAAAAGAAGAGATTTAAGAACGAAGCTTTTTCTTGTAACTTGTGCGTGCATGTAATTAGTAGGTTTAAAGTTTTCCATCTGCATGATTGTTCTTTTGCATTACATAAGTCTTCAAGAACAGGTTTAATTACCTAATTAAGCCTATGGTTATTATTTCCTGTGGAACATTTTAATTACAAATAAAATCTGAGGTGAAGTATCTAATGTTGAAGGAGAAGGTTTGTTCTGAGATTTTACAGCCATTTATCCTGGTGTAACTTAGTAAATGTTTCCATATGAAACCCTAAGGAGCAGGAACTCTTATTTACATGTATCCACCCACATGAACAATTCCTCTAAAGGTAGCCTGCAGAAGACATTTTTGAAGTTGCTCTCAAGCCACCTTTGCTTCATACCTGAAAGTAAGAGGCCTAAAAATGGTTGCATTTAACTGGTACATATTATTTAAATAATTGTTTCTTGCCTTAGATACTGTCCTGGTTTTGGCAAGAAACAATTATTTAAATAATATGCAACACCTTCCATATCTGTCAAGGTGTTGGATTAGTTACCTTGATGAACTGGTGGTCTTGTTCCCCGAGCATATGTTTTTGAAGGTTTACCGAGGTACAGGACAAGAAATGGAATTTCTTCAAAATTTACATTACTGAAGTATTATAGGGTAGTAATTAGGTCTTTAATGACTAACTAAAAAGAAATTCTGCTTTTATTACATTGGGGTTTTCTTCATTATGAGTAGACATGAGAGTAAATACATCCTTACACTTTCTTCGAGTTCTGGATCCTTTGGAAAGAGGTCGGTCTTTCAAATGAAATGCTGAAAACTGGAAGTAGTTCAGCTAAACTGCTTTTCTGGTTCTTCAGAATTTGGACTTTTCAAGAAAGCAGTGACATTTTCTGTGGGAAGATGCTCTCTTCTCCATCCCTCAACTCTCAAGAAAATGCAAGTCAAAACCTATTTTTTTCTAGCTGTTTTGTCAGCAACAACAAAAAGCAGATAGTCCTGTATTTATGACAATGGCACAGGAACTAATGCTTGCCCAATCACCTGAGGTTTGTTAGACAAAGCCTGAAGCTTTAATGTGAAAATGATTTGAAAATAACAAAAACTTACTCAGAAAAAGACACTGTAAACATTGAGTCCACGGACTGCTTTTGCAAAGTGGAGGAAGCCATGTTCTCCTTTTTACAGTAAAGAAAGTGAAACAGATGGACCAAGTGGTTTGGCAGAAGCAGAAAGTTTTATTGTTGGAAAGGATTAGAGTTTAGGAATTTCGGTTTTGTGGTTTGCACACACCCTTCTGACTATTTACTTATTAATTTTTTTTAATAAGGATGTGGTTTGAGATGCAGGATTTCTTGAGGGTGTTTTGGAGAGGTAGGGGGAGGTAGTTCTTGCTTGACAATTTAATTCATATGTGCTTAATGCTATGCACTGGAAATGGAGCACAGACAAAGCTCCAAAGATGAGCTCCAGAAACCTCTCTCTTGCTGGGGACAGGAATATCTACCATTTGTTTGCTCTGGAGAAGTGAAACGTGGTCACAGATACGTGCTTGCATTCAGGCTTTCCAGTCAGTGGAAGAGTTGTGGTGGAAACAAAACAGCTCTTCGTGTCACTCGCCAGAACAAGCGTGAGTCTGCACACCCAGTGAGCCTGTTGCGGGGCTGGCAGTGAGAGAGATTAACCTTTCTCTTTCTTGGGAAAGGTTTGTGAAATGTTCATTCCGTGGATGGTTCTTGGTCTAAGTGGAAGATGATTTGCTTCTCCTTCAACAGCCCACACCTAGCTCAGAGCTCTGAAGTGCAGCAACTCAGGAGGCTGGAAGATCCGTGTCACCTGGCTGCTAGTTAGCACTTCAAGAAAAGCAGCCATGGCTTTACACAAAATATAGCTATAGCTCTGTAGGCTCTATCCATAGAATAAAATAAACCCCATAAACCCCATCAATTCAGGGCTTGTTAAGCTTGGTGGGTATTTCAGGTTAACTTATTTCAGGTCAAGCCCACCTTGTACCCACACAAATAATTAAGAATGTTATCTGAAGCCTTTTTGCGTTAATTACTCCGGAAATAAATTTTACTGAATACAAAATGAATTATTCCACCATAAAATAGATGGAGGTACTTAGAATAAACTGCTTTGCATCTTTCAGCTGTTAGCTTGCTCTTTTAAATTGTATTATTACTTACTTGTCTCAGCCTGTCTACCGTTGTGTCCTTACGTGCTCTGGAATCATCTTGCCTGCATATAGTCTTGCCTCTGTGTGTACTTAAATGTACACACATGTGGTGTATGTCTTGTGTATGTGTATAGTGAGAGAGCGCAGCCCAGCGTATCAGTGTTGTAGCTCCCAGTCTGCGTGCCCTGCTTCCCTGTGCTCCTAGCTCAAGACCTTTCTCTCCCTGCACTTCTGAGTCCTGTCCTGAGAATAGTAACCAAAGTGTTGAGATTACTTCATTTTACATATCTTCAAATTAAAGAGAGGGAGTGTGTCTTGATCGGTATTGCAGTGAAGTTGTAAAAACTAAGATGATCTTGGGGGCAGAAATCATAAGGCCTCTATGTGTCACTTTGAACAGTAAGCTTGATGATGGGGCAGGTCATCCTTTTGCTAGGCAGGCTGCCAGGATTGCTGTTGCCATCACAAAATAGCTGAGAGCTGAAGCCCCATTAGGTCTCAAGCAGAAAGAAATCTGATGCAAAACTCTGTAGTGGTGCTAGGTGTCCCTGATTCCTGGGCAGAGGAGTGAGCAGGAGGTGCCAGGCTGTGTGTAAACAAGAGTATGTTCTCCATGGAGCACCCCATCTCCTCTGATCATGCCATACCATGACTTGCTTTTCTGAAGGCTCTGCCTTTTGGGGGAATGTGGCTCTGCCCCAGTGGTGTCTCCACTGCAAGAGCAGCCTCTGGAAGCGCAGGTGCTGTTAGTGAGCCCACTCCTGCTGTCCTTCTCCCTTGCCCCGGGATCTCCTGGCACTGCTGGAGCCTGGGGCATCAGGGTCCTCCAGACCAGCACAGCGGGATATGGGGAGCAGAAATGGCAGGACAGCACGGTGGTGTTTTCTTTCCTCTTGCCCTCTGTGCTCAAAAGGGAAGCACTTCACGTGGACAAAACAGAGAAAATGTTGTTGTGTTGCTTCAATATTAATTCTCTAATAGGGAAGGGAGTTTCAGACAGCCCCCAGTGCATGGTCAGACCTTTTTTCCCAGCACTTCTCACTCCCTGTATTTCCAGTGATTTATGTGGCTTAATGGAAGTCGTATTCTGTTGCCTTGCCCTTCCCTTCCCTGCTCTGCACAGCAGTGCCTTGTGTTTTGGCCTAGGGCTACAGGCCTCCCTGAGAAGCTTTCCTCCCGATTTCTGAGTCCCAGCTCAATCTGCTGCGTTGGTGTTGGCTTTTTCCCAACGCTGACAGTGCTGCTTATTTATCCCATTGGACATCATTACAATAAAGCTTCAGTATCATTTTTAGGCTATTTGGTAGATCAGTGCTGTTTGCATCTAAAGCTGTCATAGTCTCACCAATACTCAAAGGTTTAACTGAAAGCAACAATCCCTTCAGAGTTTACTCTGATTCTTGTCAAGGACTGAAGTCCTATTTGAAATTTATCCTTAAACAGCTTTGCACTTCTAACATTTTCTTTCTTCTTTGCTGTCTTTTTTCTTCAGTGAGCATCTGTTTCCAGATCCAGACTGTCTACATTAGCTCTCCTGTTCACATGAATCCCCACTTCTGCTCCTGGGTAGAGCAGCTGCTTGTGAGGATGGGGAAAAGGGAAGGAGGTTGGTGGTTAAATCTTTCCATCCTCTAGCTGGCAGGAAGACTGTGATTCATCCTGTCAGCTTTGTCTTGGAGCATTTCTAGACCCCAGATGTGTGTTCCCAGTGTTCCCAGATTGGCTGCACTTCCTTGGAAGCAGAAGCTGTGGGAGAATGCAATAGAGACATCCAAGTTCAGCAGTGCAAGAGCTATGTAAATGCAGCTATATCATTGCTGGCCCAAACTGAACCTCCAGCTGCACTGCATCATGTGGATTTATGAGCCTAAGTATCCACTAGCTCATGAATCTCTGCTTCTGATCTGTTGCTTGGTGTAGGCACACACGTCATTGCAGATGCGTGTGCTCAGGGGTCTGTCTGAGATGGCTGTAACTCTCTGTATCTTACCATTTCAAGTACTGGTTCTTGAGCTATGACTGGCAAGGAGCCCAGCAGCCATATGGCAAAAGGAATGTTGCCCAATGCCTTATTCTCTTCACTGACTCCATTTAGAGTCTTATCTAAGTTTTGAACCCTCTAGACTTTTGGATGGACTAGCCTGGTCTAATACTTTGAAGCACTCTCCAAGGAAACAAGTGGACATCTGTGAACCTTAAACTGCAGAAGAGTATTCCTGTATCTTGGTCCAATAAGAAGATGTTTCAGGATAAGTTGAACACTACAAAATCTTATTTCAGGGGTTCGTTTCTTTTTATTCAAGTAAAGCTACAAATTTTACAGGTTGCACTGCAGTTACAGCAGTGTTGGCAGGGAGAGCCATCCAGGTATTAACTGGGCAGATCTTAACTAAGCTTTCCACAGTAGAGCTGCTTTGTCAGTCAGGTCCCTGCTTATATACATATTGGAGAAGTGGCATTAGATGAACTGTTCTTGTGCATCTTAGCCTGCTCTCCCATAGTTTTCTACCATAAAACTTGCCAAAACCAGTGCACAATGGCATGATGGTTAAATGCCCTGTAAATACTTGTTTTATACAGATGTGTGCAATATAGGTGGAAACTAAAGGTGCTGGAGTACACGTAGTACTTATTAAAGTCCTAACACTAGCTTTTTTCTTCCTGTCAAGCCTACTAGGCATTGCTAGATCCTTGAGGATCATGGATAACTTTTAAGTAATAGTGGTTTAGAATTTCTTCTAAAGGGATAAATTAATATGTCATATCTAATTGATAATGGAGAGAAAGGTCTGAATGATCCCTGACAACCGCTGGAGTAAAAAACCCTTCCTTAGGCACAGGTTTAGAGCTTCCCCTGGCTGTAGTGCTTAGAGTTCCAGTGGCACTGTAGTGAGTGGCTGAGGAAGTACAGCAGATGGGGCCAAGGTACATAGCTTGGTATTGAAATGCTTTCTGTTTTCAACATATCTACACCTAAAGTGTTTACAGAGGCACAAAGACTTATCTGCACAGGTTGCAGCTGACACTCAAGTGTTGAGGGCTAAAGAAACTGGGCAGCTCTAGAGAAGGGACTGCTGGTGTACATGTTGGTTGTACCTGGTAGACTTACAACTACTTGCCTTTAAGCTTTGAGAGACTCCTTCCAAGACCAATGTTTTTATTAGAGATTGCTAGCATAAATATTTACAACCTCTCCTTCCTAATTCCTCCAATTTTGTCTTCTTTATTCTTCTCTGAAAAACATGTTGTTTCTGGAAAGATCGCTCCTCTGAGAGAGAAGGCAGGTACCAATGTTAAAAGATCATCTAAGAGATCAGAGAACTGTGTGCTTTGCTGTACTCCTATGACTAATTGAAAGACAATGCAGTAGAAGGGAGGTGGAAGGGAGAGGATAAAAGAAAGGGAGACGATGTGTATACAAGTCACAGCCACAAGCTGTACTTGTTTGCTGCCGGGGGCATGGAAAGAGAAGGTGTCTAAATGTACATTAGCCAAGATGGAATAAAGCCCTAAGACAAAGTTGTTTATAATTTGTGTGTTATGTCCACATCAGCCTGTCAACAGTGGAGATCTGGGGTTTCTTTTGCCCTGGTTAATTTTATTAAAACTGCAACATGCCTTGTGTTAGGGGCACGCACTGGGGAATACTTGTGTTGCTGCCTGTTGGCTGAGCCAAGGGAACCGCAGCCTCTGCAAGGTGTCAGGCGTTGGCGTAAACTGCTCTCACAGCGTTGTTGTGGGGACAAGTGGAAAATATGTGGTGCTCTGCTGGTATGGTGCAACTTGCTGGGATGCGATAATAAGTTTCGTTTGCATCCCGTGCCCTTCTTAACCGTGCCTGCATAAACCAAGCAAGGGTGGTCCAAGTGATTATTTCCTTTTCCCTTCTGAAGGGAACTAGAGTAACTAGAAAAAAGATAATTCTTTCAGTGAAGATTGAATCTAACCCCTATCTGAGTTTAAACTGCTTTTTAGAACGAAAACTTAATTTAATCGCTATTTGTTTGTGCTTTCAACAGATATGTTTTAGACTAGATGCCTTGGTTTGCTGTGGGTCACATGTTTACTCCTATGTGTAAACTGTGGTCTGTTGATCAGACAGGAAATGTTTTTGGCTTGAAAAGTTTCCTGTCATGTCCTCATTCATGTGAAAATGAAGCTTCTTGCCATCGCAGTCTTTTCTGGCACATCTTGCTACCGGTGTCCCAAGGGTTACAAGCTAACAGGCTGAGGGAACTGCAGTGCAGACATAAAAAAGGGATTGCAGAGCTTTTTCTAAAGGGTGCTGCTCCATCCAAGCAGATGGTTGGCCTGCAAAAACAAGGCTGAGACTCTGGGCCATTGCTCCAAAGAAAGTGGGGAGAGAGCTAAGTGAAAAGGAATTTTAAAAGATGAATGGTGTGCAAACTTCTTGCTCTCAGGGCAGGAGAGTTTAATTAAAACATATGGTTTATGTGCTAGGAAAGGTCACAGATCAAATGCCTGGAAAGCTCTGAGGCTAGTCATTTAAGATCTAGATAAAGGTACGTGCATCCTGCACTGTTGCAAACTGGCAGATGTTGGATGACCACATATGTGCCTTAATGTGTGTGATCTATATCATGTGATCCTGTGATAACTGGAGAATGACCAGTCAGTCCAAGCTGACTCTGCCCAGTCTCCTCATCGTCATTCCATATAGCAAGATAACGCACAAACCCTGTGTCTCTGTAGTCATCTGAGGGAGTGTACTGGCTCTCCTGCCTGTGCAGCTGCTTCAGATGAATCCAGGCTGGTGTGTCAGACACGCAGTTAATCAATAGATCTGCTTTTCCAAATGTCCACTTCTTCAGATTCTCCCCAGTACTACCACTGTCCGTGTGTTTTCTCCTGTGGGAAGGCGGGTTGCAGGTTTGTGGGATATAAGCAAGTCCTACTGGCCCTGGCTCCCAGCTAGGGCAGGTTAGTTGAACTTTATACTGTAGTAGCCCGGTTCCTCTCTTGGTCAGGTACAGGCTTTTCTGTACCTAGGAAAACGTGGGGACCTGCTTTGGGAGTAGAGGCACGTGATTGATTTGCTGCATTTCACACCACTTATTTTATTACCTGCTTTTCATTTGCCTAGTGAAGACTATGACCTCTGCATGAAAAAGTCTGTTGGATAGTGATGGCATAGAGAACTTGGCAAAATCAAAGCATTTACAACATCTATATCTTTGAAGTGCCTGATTAATAGTGCCATTGTCATGCCAGTTGGAGGCAACACTTCTCTTTGCAATTGAAAGGCTCAGCAGAGCTCGCTGATAAGCGCTGGTGCCCTGCTGGGAAATTGACCCTTTGAACTGGGAAGAATCCCTCCAGATAAGCAAGTAATGGAATTTTTATCAGGTCTTGCTTTTTATTGTAGTGTGTTTAGAGCTGTCAGTCTTTCTATGCAGCAAAAGTGTTTTCTCTCTAGTCCTGATAGGTGTGTGGGTAATGTAATATTCACACTTTAAAGACGCTGCTCCCAGGCTTGGAAGGAATAACCATGCCATGCGCTCTTGGGAGAACAGAAAGGAAGCAATGACAATATAACTTAAATAACAAACGTATGTTGATTTAAGAGCCAAACTTGCCCAGCATCCTAACTCCCAAGGGAGAGGAGTTGTGAGGATAGTCTTAGCATCTTTATGGGACAGATACAGAGGCTTTTTTTCACTATTACCTTAAAAAAAAGAGGGAATATATTTAAACTTTTCTTCATTTTTATTATAGCAATAAATGCTGTCTTCTACCTTAAAACTCATAGATATATTTGTGTCTAAAACGGTAAAATTTGTCTCAACAACATAACTGTATTTGCAAACAAAACACTGTTAAGCACTAAGTTTCTTCTGTGCCAGTGAGAATCTGCTTTCATTTAAAGCAGGGATCAAGCTTTTCAAGGCTTTACTTTGTAAGCCATAAAACTGAGTCATTAGACTTCTTGTCTCAAATCCCAGTACCAAAAAAGCAAAGAGAAGGAAACTAAAATTGAAACTTGACCTGGTTTTCAGCCTTGTTCTGTGCCTGTAATATTGATACCTCCAGTTTGACCACCACAGGAAATGCAGTGGGTCCTGTGGAAAGGCCGCTGTCACCCGTGGGAGAGTTTGGATTGGCTTCGTGTGTTCTGGACCGGGACGTCGGAGATTCAACCCGTACAATCTGTTTGGCAACGCAGCCGTCTCTGGCAGGCTCCGCATCAAAAACAGATGGTTTGCGTTTCGACGTTTGGGACGATAACGGAAGATATGGCTCTATTAAATATATTGATCCAAAAAGATCCATCTCACGGACGACCTAGAGAACAGAAGGAAACTGTAAGGAAGGGGATTATGAAGCGATGTGGGAAGCTGTTGCCATTGCGGGGCTGGGGGGTTGACGACAGGGGAACAGTCGTAACATGCTGCTCCGAGTACAAATTCATCAAGTTCAGGCTGACATTCCTTCGTGTCAGGTTTCCCCTTTGGTCTCCATAAGACACTGCTGCAGTCGAAAACCTTTCTCTCCAAGTAGTTTTATCCCACTTAATTGCTCTTTAAAATGTGCTTTATTCCTTGTTAACAATATAGCACTGCAGTGCTATATATTAATGAATTTGTAATTTAAAGAAGGGGGGCAGGGGCTGACATATGGCAAATACATGCTTTAGTTCTGGTAAGCACATGATTTTGAAGACAAACAAAGCTGTTTCCTTATCCTGAACATGTACTTATTTTGTTTTGCTGATAATGAGAAAAAATTAACACTGTTAAACATGATTGAAAACAGCAGTATCCTCTGAAATTAATGTCTGTGTGAATGACATTGACAGTCTCTTTGCTTCTTTGCATTTACTCTGAACTGGAGTTTGTTTATAGGTGTAAAATGTGTTAAAAAAATCATCCCAACTCCAAAAAGTAGTTTCAAATCTCTCTATTTTGTTTTCTTTTCAGTCTTGTAGTAATTGTCTTTCTGCATTTGCTTCTCAAATATGTATGGCTAAAAGCTATTTTTATTAAAAACAGGATTCTATCAAAAAGTGTCCAAATGACGGAAGAGTTTTTAGAAGTATTTCGTAACATAGATGTTTTGCATTGAAGTTTGTAACTACTTCCAGCACTCATGTTGGACTAAATAATAGTTCCAAAATTTTGTTTTATATGGAAACTTATGTAAGCATAAAAATTTAGGGAAGGCAGCAGTTATTCTGCTATTCCACGTTTCAAACATGTTCATTAAAGTTAGTGGAAGACTTCTCAGAAACCCAAGACATCTGTCTGGGCAGCCTTTTGTTTAGCAGTAACTGGTCCCCCTGGCCCTGAGACCAGATGTCAAACTGCCCAAATCCGTGTTGCGTAGCCCTTGCCCATAGTTGCGCTGCACTGTGCACCCCACCACACGCATGCCTTCTGTAGAGGCATTGCTCTTTGGTGGGTTGTCTTTTTCCAATTTGATGCGTCTGAAATACTCATCAGGGGTCTGGGAGTGTGTGTTGTGTGCATGGGGGTACTGCATGAAAGCATGGGCTGGGTGGCTCAAAGCCTCTTTGAGCTGAGCCCGAGGACTGTGGAGAGAGAGTGGAGAAACCCAAACCCAGCTCTTTCCTGGTCCACCTGGTAGGAAGGATCTGTGGCCTTTTAACATCCCGCACGTTGTGCCCACTCATGCTGTTTACTCAAAGCCACACCATGGAGCGTACCACCAGTGAAAGGGTGTAGGTGATTGCAGGCTTGTGCTTGAGCTTGTGCCCTGGCCCTGTTTTATTTAGTAGGGGGGTGTCCTTCCCATTAAAGGAGGGTTGAAGACCTCTAGGTGCCTCTTGGCTGCAGTGGCTGGCTGTATCTGGCTCTGCTCAGGCTCCAGCTGCACCCAAGATTCGTGGTTCATGTCTCGCTGGTCCTCCCAGCCCATGCTCCAATGTGAGTGCTCTCCAGTTCCCCTGGGCTGGGGGCTGAAGGCTCTCAGCAGTGTCCTCTTGCAGAAGTGCTCAGTGTGGTCTGTACACTGCAGCTGTCCATCCAGTCTGCCCCTGAGGGATTCCTTTCTGGTTACTGCCTTTCTCCAGGGTGACAGTGAGCCAGGAGTCCCCAGAACACCATTCTGCACCTACAAGATAAATACACAGTTAGGTTATTATGCATACACAGTATGTGACAAATTAGTCTAGGGTATAAAAAGAAGAGCCAGGATGAGGAGATACTATGATGAGTAACCCTTTCTGGGACTGAACTGAGAACAGTGGTCTGTCCAGAAAAAAAGTTGGGCACTGCTGCCTTACAATATTGTTGCAGAGGGAGCACCTCTATAACTTTTTACTGAAGCATTCTAGCAGGGAGTCTCACTGAGATAATGGGAAGGAAGGCTGATGCCATCAAAACCAGGAAGCTAGTTTATAAAGGTCCATATCAGTTTAAAAGACAAGACCCCTTTTAATACAAAGCCCAGCCTCAGAAGTGGCTTCTGTCCGCCAAATCTGAAAAATGTTTTTGTGCCCTGGAGTTGTAGGAGGAAAAAAAGAAGAGAACATGCAATTTGGAGACCTTTTGTGATTTTTGTTTGGTTGGGTTTTTTTTCTTTTATCTTTTAAAACAGAGAGGTGGTGTATCCCATCTTAGCTGTTTCCATGGACTGAGCTATAGGTGTAAAATTGTTTGGCCCCTGTTGTATTCTTGTATAAAGTGACTGTATTGTGAACAGCACAGAAAAAGCAGTGGGTTGTTTTATGCTTCATCATTCTTCTGATTAATGATGTCTAATTTCTTCTAACACCTCTCATATAAGGGTTCTAGCTCTGCTCTTTGAAACAAACGTATAACTATGGCAGTAATTAGTTCAGCTCCAGTGACCCAGTGACCAAACTTGGCCTACTCTCCCCAGAGGGAGCTGTGGAGAGCAAAGCATGTTATTTAGCTGGAAAACTAGATTCTCTTGCTGTGTTGGTCTTCTAGAGAAGAGGTGTGTATGTTGAAACCTTTACTGATCAAGTTCCAGTCATTCGTAACAAACTAAGATAATTGTTGTCATTATTTCATGGATGCTGCTTTGTGGATGAGTTGAGGCAGCAGCGCTTTCAGCATTCTCGCTTCATTACCCCTTATCTTGAAACATGTTTTCTTGTAAAATAACCAGAGTTTCTCAATAAATTTGAATGATGTGACATTAATTTCTTCACTGTTGGGAAAAGCTTTTCTTTTACTCCATTTAATAGTGTTGAAGTAGATAAATGTTGATAAAACAGTGATTTTACAGTGTTGTCCAAGTAGCATTCAAATAAGTAACGTATCTTTGCAAGACAAGACAGTGTCAACCCATCTTTCAGATGAGGAAAGCTGACAAAGAACGTAAAGGTTCTGCTGGAGATCTGTTAGTAGTCACAGGAAGGTGGTACTAAGCCTTGATCCATATTTGAGGAGTTGTGGGTATTGTGCACTCTGTTTTCATAGCTGCCTTGTCCTTCAGTGTTCTGTATGGGTCTAATGGTGCAGAAGCTCCATTCTATCTCATGGATTAGAACTGTACAAGTCTCTTGCTGGAAAATGTGAACAGATTTTATTGTTTGGCAGCGGGTACACTTGCTACTGCTTAGAATAACTAATAAAACATACGGCTCTGCCTCAGGTAGTCAGCCTCGTCCCAAAACAACAAATGCCCACTGTGTGAGGGATTCAGTCTTTCCCAAGACAGACCGTGTGTTTAATTATTACCTTCCTGTTCAGAGCAGAGAGTGGCTTTTCTAAATGATGGGATTTGCTTTGGGTTCTCATTAAATGTAGTATGCCATCGTGTGACACACGATATGCCCTGCAGTGTGTCATGTGCTATGATGCTAATCAACATTCAATACCAAAGGAGGAGAGCAGCTGCTCCACAGTCAGCATGTCTGAACAGTCCTGCGCCCAGCAGGGTATCGCTTAATTCATACTAATGGATAAAGAACTGGCCTCATAACACTTATGTAAATGGGGCTAATGATCAGGGAAAAAATGCAAGCCAGTTTTCATTTATTCGTAGAGATAGGTGTAATTAGAGGTAATAGCTGGATCAGAAAACTTGCTCTCCAGCATTTATTTGTTGATAGCACAAAATGTGAATGGCTTGTTTCAGTGTTTGTCTCTTGTGAAGTTATTAACTTCACACAGAAGCTGAAATATGTACACTCTTAAATTCTCATTGAGAGAGTTACAAGTCTTAATGGGGAAAAGCAACAGATAATTGCATGTCCTAAACTTACCTCAGTCATTTTCACTGTGTGCTAAGTGATCTCTACTGAAAATCCACTGCTGGGAGGATCAGCGTATTGATTGAGTTTTTTAATCTTTTTACATTATCTCCATTGTCTTCTGTAGATCAGAGAAATCAAGAGGAGGCAACCTGCGGTTGTGGCAGATGAGTAGTGAGATCATAATTGAGTATGAAGATCTTATTTTAGCATCTAGCCTGTAGAGTTCTAGCTGTCCTCTTCCATTTTGCCCAAGCATGCTTCCTCATTCATGGAGTTTGCTGTCCCTCTCACAGTTGTGTCATCCCAGTGACAGAGTGGATGACAGTTGATGATTTACAGTTTATGTCACAAAGAATCAATACATTATGGTGGTCTATTCTAATGATATGAAGAAGGAGTTGCTCTAGCTGCAATTTTAGCAAGTTGCGATCTACTTGGGTACTTTAGCCAGTGCCAAGCATGTGCTTCTGATCTTACAGTACTAAGCTGGTTTTGGCTATACAGGTTTCTCTACCAGTAGCTGCCTTGGTGTAATGTGTAGTGGAGAGGCAAATCCAGCCTTAATCTCATTTACAAGAGGAAGCTGGGTAACACTTGAGACTCTGTGGTCCCGACACAGAGCCAATCCCGGTTGGTATGGGTGTTTGTTATTTTCTGTAGTTTAATGTGGTACAACTAGCTGCATACAATTCTGTGACAGGTGCCTGCTCAGTGGGAGTGAAACCAGCTCTCTGGATTTTTGCATGGTAACTTAAGTCTTGCCAGATTTTAGATATTATCTGATCAGCACACCAAGAATTGACTGAGGAAGGACTTGCTAATCCAACAGCATAAGGGCACCAAGTTGGTTGAGAAAGCAGTGGCAATGATCAAAACGGAGCCAGGATTCTCCATTCTGTGACTGAAGTCATCTTAATGAAAGTGTACCTGATTTAATTAGATTGTCTTTTTAAACCTTTTATTTTTTATTTTTGTTTTCTTTAGCATTGTCATTAGGAATCTATTAAGGTCCTCTTTCCATCAATAGAGCTTCCACCAGCCTGGAGGTGTAGGGGGAGCATATCTGCTGATGAAAGCAAATCTTCCAAACATAAAAAGTGATTCTTGCCCAAATCCCCACCCTGTTCTTTGTTGGAAAAAGTGTTTCATGCTTTAAAGCTTGCCTGGTGCAATTCAGAGTGCCTTCAGAAGACAGGAGTTTTTGTTATGATGTTGGAAGTTGAGGCTGGCTGTCAATAGATTGCATTTGCAAAATCAACATAATTATGACTGAATTATCCCTGACTCGTCACTTCTGCGTATCAGGGAAGGGAAGGAGAGTTATGAAGGACTACTACTGAAGAGAAAGTCGATGATGACTGAGGAGGGAGGGATGTGTGTGTAACACAAAAATCCAAAGATTACATCAAGCTGGAGAGTCACGAGTGTATGGCTGTTGTGAAACATTCTCATCTTTCTTCTGCTTACTAATTGCCTGAGAGTTAATCTTGTCTTAGCAATAATTGTTGTAGACAAGAAAGCAAGTCATGAAAATATGCAAGTTTAAAGGTACTAAATTGTCAAAAACTTAAGCTAACACTAAACATACATGCATATGCGCAGGACTTTTTATAGACCCTGTATGTGACGACTGCCATTTTTCAGACGTGTAAAAATGTCATGTCTTGACAAATGGCCTGTCAGACATATCTTGAAGTCATATCAGGGAGCTCTGATGTTCACAGGTTTTACTTAACAAAACCTGATTTGTTGAAATTTAGGGTTTTGCCTTGAGTTCACTTTGCTATCTCAAATATTTGCTTTCAAAACCTGTTTAAAAAGATACCAAAGCATTATGTAGTGCAAAGGTTGCATGTTTTTCTGCTGTCTCATCCTGAAAACGATTGAGCTGCAGATTCGCAGAAATTAATCTTGAACTATCTTTGCAAAAGTGGCCTGACATTTGAGCAGATTCCCTCAACCTCTGATGCTGGAACTCATAGCAATACTGAAATGCTTCACTTCAAAGTGGCTGGAATATAAATACATTTTTTTAAAATAGAGGAAGTATTGTATGTTCTAGGAGCACGCGTTTTCTGTGGACATAAATTGCAATTAGCACTTGGTCACTTCCATTAAATTCTTGTACTCTTGCAAAGCGAGGCATTATTACTTCAAGGCTACACATCTGAAGGAATCCATCCTCCAAAGTAAGCTGGTAAGAAAAGCTGGGACATGCTGGCAAGCCCAGGTGGGTGTAGCTTAAAGCTCAGAGGCTTCCAGCAGAGTATCAGGTGTCAGGTATTGTCAAGCAGTTGCTGTTTCAGCAGCTGACAGAACCATAAGGACTTAAGGATAAATGGATGCTTGTACAAAGGTCAGTCACGTCAAGGGTCCCAGTTGAGCATTCTTAAAACAAACTTCTTTGTACTGTGTACCTCATACATAAGGATTTGCATTATTATGAATAATCTAAGATATTTTACTCTGAAGATATGTTTACATATTCTTAAGAGTCTGCAAATGTTTCTATAACTACGGTTAAGGAAATTTATATGTATCAGAGGCCCCAGACTTATCTATAGTAATGTAACGTGGGTGATGAGGCAAAGCTTGATATTTGGGGGACTTAAACTGACTTTTCCTTGTTGTAGTTACAATTAAATATCTTGGCAGTTAGTGCTAGCTAAGGAATATAATTAACTTGATTTCTATTTGAATATTTACTTAACTGATATCCTCACTATTATCCTACTGAAAGCCAGGCATAACTCGCATCTTGAACAGACACTGCCTGTCCGCTTGGCCTTCAGCTTCAAGAGTAGTGGAGACGAAGAGGAGGAAAGGAACACTTTTATGTCTCCAGCCACCTGATCCTAAGGATCTAGCTCTATGTTGAAGGGAATACTCGGAGGAGAAATTTGACTCTTTCAAATGCCTTTGGACTGTGACTCTACTAGCTCTGGGGTTTTTTTACCGATCTAGCACTTTTAGGCTAATCTTTCCCCTTGGTTCATACCTATGTGTCCATAATCCTAAGGGCATTTGGCCAGCAACTGAGAGAAGTGCTGGTGAAGCCATCTGCCCTGGCTGCCTTTTGATGTGGTTTTGATGTATGGATGTGTTTATAATAGGTAGCTACTGACCAGGAGTGGGACTGTCCCTCTGGGCTTTCCTCCTGTCCCCTCCATAATGCTGACAATTGCACTCAACTCATCCTGCAGTAAACCAGTTCTGGGAGCTAAACCAGCAGAGAAAAACTAATCATACTTGGAGGGCAAAAGAAAAAGAAGCAAGAGGAGGGGAAAAAAGAAAGGATGTAACATCCCAAATCGGCATTCCTCACTCTGTTAAGTGAAAAGCCTGTTTGGGTCTCTTAGAAAATGTACTGAATTATAACCTTCGTTGGAAAAGAGACAGCAAGCATAAACCTTGCATGATTACACCACATCTTATTTGGTCATACACAGATTAATGCTATAATAGTAAAGTGAAGTTCATACCCAGGGCAAAACACACTTCACATGTATTTTTACTTGGCCAGGTATGTAAATGGGGGCTGCTTTGGTGCCCGTTTGGGGTCATAGGTTACATTACAGGACATCCATTGGGAAACTAAGTGGGAATTTTTTAGCAAGATGCCAGCTTATGGAGGTTTGTAATGCATTCAAGACAAATGTGGGAGTGAGGGGAGACCTTCATGGCTCTCATAGAAGGAACTTCAGTTAGATGGAGGACTTTCTCTTATTCTTCTCTTTCTTTTCCCTGTTTTTTCTTTTCAGGGTGGGGACAATAAGATGGGGAGGGAGGACATTTGAGTATCTTTTCTGTTTTAAGTCAGTGACAAAGCATGGAAACTCGAGGTAAAACTATGCATTAGTGCCTGAGGTCAGGGTGTCATTTGGATGCTGTCTGGCCCATGACAAGCCTTCTTAAGCATAAAGAAAAAGAAACTCTATAAAAATCAAGAAAACTACAGTAACAGTGGTGGCAGAGGGCATCAGCTGGACAGATATGGAAGTGCAAGGAACGTCTGTTGGGGTAGAAGCCTGCCCAGCTTTGAGACGGAGTTTTTCCTTTGCTGAGCAAGTGAGAGGACTCTTCCCAGGCTTACTTGGCTGGGTTAATTATTTAACTGTTGCTTTTTCTATGTAAAAGACTGAAACACCTGTCTTTTTTGATGATACCTTTTGGTAGAGTTTCATGGCCTTCAGTCTTGACAGCTCATTAATCCGTTAGTCTCTCTCTATAACTGCTATATAAAAGAAAGCTAATAAAGATGTAATGCATCTCGTTATCCACCTGACATTTTTACATCCTCTTTGTATTGCTGTCTGCCTTGAGGATGACCTGTGAGATTAATTTGGTAAAATAAACTCATAGTTAATCTAAGCATTATTCTCTCCCCTGTATTTGTAGTGTCTGTGGATATGGCTTATGGAAAACGGCAACGTAGCACTCTGATGGTTACCTGTTTCAATGAGTGCTAGATTTTCCTCCCCTTGCCAATTTTAAGCAAGAGGAGATAACCACAAACTTTGCAAATCTCATCTTTGGCTTAAAACTCGGTTTTATTTTCTCTGGATATAATGCCACAGCAGCAGTAGTAATCCTCCACACCAGACTTTGCCTTCACTTAAAATCAATCACCTGGTTTTTTTCCTAAGATCAGGCTGTTGAAAAGCATCACCAGCAATGCTGAGTGTAACCAGAGCACTACTCATGCAACAAAACTGTATTCATTAAGGGTATGAAATTTGTGTTTAAATAATAGTTTTGATATCAGTTTCTTTACACAGAAGCCCCACTCCTGGGGTGTGTGTCCCTTCACATGTCCCTTCACATATATGTGTTGGTCACAGTGGAAGAGCCACACAAAGTTTGCACCATTTTCTTTTCAAATCTAAATCAATTTCCAAACCAATTTAGATAAACTGTGAGGAGTTTTTCAGAGGCAAAGCCTGAGAACGGAGCTTGACACAGATGAGAGTGACATCATTCATCATCCACGTAGGCTTGGCCACAATACTTGGCTGAAAAGTCCCTCAATAAGCAAACAGAGCATTAGCACGGGCTCTGCAACACCTTCCCCATTGCACCATGGTGTTTGCACTGGGCTGTTATTAAAAGCCCAAGCAGTGATTCCACCCTGCGTCAGCCTCTGCTACTGGCAAAGCGTTGCAGGCGCATGTTGTTGCAACGCTCTTTGTTGTGCCTTGTGCAGCCTGGGAAACGGGGTGCTAATTAACCGCAGGTGTCGGTGTGGGTAGGAGAGCCCCGCTCGCACCCGTCAGCCGGTGGTTGCGGCGGTATTGTGGGTACCCAGGCGGTTACCCCTGCCCTGAGTGACTGTGGGCTGCACAGAGCCAATTACGATAAAATCAAGATTACTGTCTTCAGAAAAGCCTGTGGGGTTCAGAGTTTCCAGATATGGCAACAGACCTGTTGGTTCAGGAGCAAGTCCTAGCCCGACGCAACAAGGAAGGGCATTTTAATGAAACTTTAATTCCTTGCTGCTAAAGCAAAGTATGATTGTGGTTTTAAAAGCTGTGTTGGTCCTCAACTGAGAGAGCACTTAGAAAAGGAAACCAAATAAGACTCTTTTAGATATGCATTCCCGACAGGCAGGAGCTGATGCCAGTCGGTCCTCAGGCCCACGGTAGCTGGTGCAGCTCTCCATAGCAAACCATTTGGGTGCTGTTTCCTGCTTACTGGATGCCTCAGCAGCTCCCTGTGCCATTTTTTGGTGGGTGAAAATACAAATGAGCATTTATTTATTTATTTGCCTAGTGCCACTTGGTTGTCTCGTGATTTGTTACCTGATGTTAATATTTCCATTTGATATTTTCACTTTTTAAATTTGCTTGGGGCATTGTTGCCTTTCTGTATTTTTTTACTTGTTGCATTTCATGTGCACTCTTCCTTTTAATCTGCTTATCCCCCCCTCTCTGTTGCATATCATCTCTTGTCTTTTACTTGCCTGTCTCCTACAGAGCTGGTTTTCTCAGTAATTTTAAATGTTATTTAAAAAATAGCAAAGATTCAGACTCTGGAGCCATCAGGACTTACGGGCTGCTGCCTCCATGCCCTTTCTTTGCAGCCTCAAAAATACAGGAAGACACCAGGCAGCAACCCAGTCAAGAGGCCCAGATACACCAGTAACAGCACTTGTCTGCCTCTTGTAGTTTGTACTCCCAGCAGCACATGGTGATCCACTGTTGGTGCCAAACTCTCCCATTTGGGTGGGCAGGAGGAAGCGGTGTTGAATAGGGAGAGCACAAGGAGGTGTCACCTCCTGTAGACATGAGGTGGCCTTGCTCTGGAGGCACGTAAGTGTCCTTCAAGGCTTCAGCTTTGCTTCAAGGGCATCCAGTCTGTCAGGTGTCTTCTAGTGATGGTATACAGTGGTAAAATTGCGCAAGCTGTTTCCCCCTACAAAGTTGTACTTCCACACTCACGTTCTTAACCTGTGAGAGAAGGCCCAGGACCAAGTTTGACAAGATGTTCCAGTATCTAGAGAAGCAGGTGGATATCCACAGGGGTTTCTGAACATGCCAAGGCAAACATAGTTGAATTTCACTTGTATTTGAGTGTCATGTAAAGTGGTCTTGGAGGTCAGGCCATTTAGGCTGAGCAAGACCCTTTTGCCTATATGCTCACAAAGCCCACAACTCCCAGTTTTCCCAAAAGGGAGAGAGAGCGAAGGTGAAAGCCGAGCCTGCAGCTCCACAACCGTCCAGCCTCACGCGAGTTGGTCCTGGTTTATCCTTATGCTAAGACTGGCAGGTGCAGGAAACTAAACCAGCATTTTTTTCCCTGGGTTGGGTTTTCCAGTAGATCATCTCAGACCATGGTGGAACTGCTTCCCTTACTCTGGCCTCTTTGCTCCCTCAGAGTATATATAGACCTGGGGCCACTGAAGTTAGAAAGGACCTTGGTGCTGTGAATGTCCCAGAGCTCCCTGTAGCCTGCAGGCAAGACCATACATGGTCAAGTCACGGTCCCTAAAATTCCCAAAGGGCATACCTGCCTGTGTCAGGCACTGGCTTTGATTTGTGCATAACCCCTTGGGGAGCAGTTATAATTCCTGCTCCATGGGCTCCTCCTATACCGTCAGAAACACACAAAGCCTTTCTTGGTTTGTTTTGTTTCAAAACATGAAACCTGGCTTATTTTGAATAGTTTTCTCATTGACTTATCTGAAAAAGTTATTACTCACAGATTTTTTTGTTGTTGTTCTAGCTTCCATTCACCTTCCTGCATGCTTTCACCTTTCATAGCTGACTCACAACTTTTTATTTTAAATGAACAGGTGATATGATGCTTAATTAAAACCCTGGGAGTGGAGGTGGTGATCATTAAAGGGTGATGATGTAGAGGGTGACCTCCTCTGTTTATACACAGAACTAATGGGGTTTGAGGGGTGGGTGTTATGCCACTGTCCTGCCCGGAGAAGCCGCCTCTGAAACACAAGAGGTTAATTTGTTCTCTGCTCCTTGGTCTCTCTTCTGTGACTGCCACCAAAGGCAGCAATTACAGTGTTATCTCAGAGGATGTTCCCTGATGTGGATAATTGTGGAACTGGGAAACCACACTGATACACTTAGTGAATTTCATACAGGCCAGAGAACACCCACGTCCTGGTCAGCAGTAAAAGTAAGTTGTTACCTACACTAAATTTGTGCTAATACCTTAGGGCAAAAGGTTCCATATCCATTACAGGTCCCTTGAACCATCCGGTTGTTTGAAGGATCAGCTCTACACAGCCGCAGTCAAGAATGTGGAACATGCCTTAAAGGGCAAGTCGGTTTGTGCCTGTCATTTTTAGCTTTTGGAGGGGGAGACAACTTCTGAAGCATAGTTTTTGCTTTAGAGAACAAGTATGTGTGCTGTCATATTTGTTGTGTAAAAATAATAGCTAAAAAAAAATTTAAAAATCATAGCCACACATTTATTCTTGTGGAAGCAGCCTGGATCAAAAGAAATAGTTAAGGAATTACTTTCATAATTTGCAAATGCCTAGGAGGAGTTATGATAGCTGGTTCTTTAGCCTAATTTTCAAGGGTATGGAATGATTGAGAATCCAGTGTTTGAGCACTGAAACACAGCAATCCAAGACTTAAAAGAAAAAAAAAAAGTTTTAAATAATTGACTACTTGAAACAATTTAACAAGGGCTATAGTGGATTTAACAGGAGTTGTAGTGGGTTTTTCATTGCTGGTACTTTTAAATCGAAATCAAATGTTTTGTTCATGCAGACAGTAATTTTAGGAAAATCTTATGACCACAGGAGTTTAGGCTAGAAGATCGCAATGGTTGTTTTTGGCCTGATAATCTTTAAGTGCATTGCCCAGAACAATATAGTAGTTTCTGTGCTTGAGCCAGGAAAGTCCGGGAAAAAAGAGCAGTGCAGCCAACTGTCTCTGTACACCCTCAAACACTTTGGTGTCAGGGAAAGTGTTAGCATGATTTTGGTCAGTTTGACTGCCCAGTAAAGTAAGTGAACGTTTCTTCTTTGGCTTCAGTAGGCTCTTGGTCAGGAAACGTTGCAAACTTATCTGCAGTCATTGAGTTGGTTGTGCTGCAGAAGTCCCCAGATGAGATTTTCCTTTTTGCAATGTGCCATGCAGACACAGTGAGCCCTCGCTGCAGGGAGCTACTAAGAAAAGGTCAGGCACCCCTGGAAAAAGGAGTAGGTAATATATGCAAATTGTTGGTATTTAATTCAGTTGTGTAGTGGGAAAGAATAAACATAATTCCTGACATTTCCATTTTTGATTAATGATGAATGGAGTTGGCAGATGTTCAGCTGGCCACCAGATGGGGTCTGCTCAGTCCAACGAACAGAATAGAAACAGTCTGGGTCTTGTAAAGCCAGCACTGCCAAAAGCTCTGACAAAATCTCTAGCTCATGCAGGTGATATGCCAACTTTCACCTCAGAACAACTTAGCAATTTAAGAATGGAGGTAGTACAACCAGCGAAACTGCTTATGGAAATGAAATGGGATGTGGAAGGATTTAGGCTGGTTAATTTGCTGGAGTTTCAGCAGTTTTTTTCTGCTGCAGGAGCCACAGACTGTGGCTTTGATTTCATGCGTCTGAATCTGTGCGGGACCTCATTCATGCACCCATGGTTACAACTATCCGGTCTCTGGGCATATCTCATGGGCTGTAGTCGATGGGCTGTTTTTAACGTCGTTAACCCAGGATAGGCTTTGCGACTTGAAATCAGATTAGCCCAGTATTGGTCTTGATCCATCAGCCTGCCTTTCTGTCTGGCTGCGTCTAGCAATGGTTAATCAGCACACGGGCGGGGGGTGAGGGCCCTTGGAACTCGCGTGTGCCCGACTGACCGCCGAGTGGGTCGGGGCGGCAGGCGGAGCGGCGTGAGGATGGGGACAGGGGCGGATGGGGACAATGATGCTTCTCTAAGCGCCTCTGCCCGCGGCAGCCGCCGCGCCTTTACCCGGCAGGGCCGGCTCCCCTGAGCACCCTGCGGGCAAAGTCATTCAAATTTAGAAGAATGAATTTAAACTCATGCAAATTCGGTTCCTGGGGGAAGCGATAAGTGTCTGCGAAGTGCCTCGTCGCCGTCCCGCACGGTGGAGCCGGGCAGATAAGGCGCCCCCGGCCGCGGGACCTCGGGGTGAGGGGAAGAGAGGGGTGCTAGGTCGCCGCTGCCCGCCGCTGCCCGCCGCTGCCCGCCGCTGCCCGCCGCTGCCCGCCGCTGCCCGCCGCTGCCCGCCGCTGCCCGCCGCTGCCCGCCGCTGCCCGCCGCTGCCCGCCGCTGCCCGCCGCTGCCCGCCGCCCTTCGCAGCGGGGGCTGGGGGGTTGCTGCTTTGACCCCGAGTTGCAGCGCGAAATAATTCCCTTTGATAATGACTTCCCAAGGGAGACAAAGGGGGGGGGGGCGGGGGGGGAAGAGGAAAGAGGAAATTTGACCGCTGCGTTCACGGTTACATTCACGGTGCCGGAGGGGAAGCTGCTCGCCAGCCTTTGAAGCCAAACCACCCGCCTCTCGGGGCTTTTTTGTGTTGTTTTTTTTTTTTTCTTTTGCCCGTGCTGGGGGGCAAGGAGAGGGAAGTAAAAGCGAGGGCTGAGTAAAAGCGAGGGCTGGCTGTTGTTTGTCCAGGGGCACTTAGAAAATACCCCAGTAACTCAGGTGTTACTTTTTCTGTGCATAAGCTGGAGGTCGGATGTCTCTCACTTAAAACGTGCCAAGGGGCGCAGCGATGGACATCCTCTCGCTGTGGTCCTCAGATTCGGATTGGGGTTTTTTAATTTTAATTTTTATTATTTTTATTTATACATAGCGATCTAGAGCAAATGCTTTCCCCTCCTTATCCGAGCCCTTAATTTCTCGGTGTGCCTGGACGCGCGGGGCAGCAGGACGGCCGTGGCCGGGGCAGGGTCAGCCCGGAGCACGGTGGAGGGTGGGGTGGGAAATCTATTTCTGGCGTAAACACGAACAAAAACCCTGTCACTACACCACATGTCCGTCGTGTCCTGAGCGCAGAAATTTATTGCTTTTGCAAACGCTTGGTCTCCCGGGTAGGCGGGCGGCGATGCCGGCGACCCTTCCTGCCTCTGGATCGGAGGCAGGAGCGGCTCCCCGCTTCCCTCCCTCTGTTCCTCCTCCGCCTTGGGCAGCACTTTGAAGGGAAGATCGCTGGTGGGAGGAATTCCTCCCGCCGCCTGACAGAGGAGCGGTGAGAGGCGCACGGCACAGGGGCCGCACTCCTGCCCCCCGCCAGGGGATGCCAGGGCTCGGGGGGAGCTCCCCGGGGGGCAGCAGGCGGGAGGTAGGAGGTGCTGCCGGTGCCGGTTCGGGGTGCGCTTGGGGAGGAGCGCTCGGGAGGCTGCTCCCTCCCCGGCTTGCAGCCCCGGGGGAGGAGAGGAAGGAAGGTGGGGGGTCGGCGGGGGGCGGTGCAGGTAGGTCTCCCAGCAGGCGGGACGAGGAGGGGAAGCGGCGGCGCCGCCCGGCGGGGGCAGGCCAGGAGAACCCCAACACACACTGTCCCGGTCCTCGGCGGGGCCGTGCCTGGCGCTGGCCGTTCCGCCGGACCTGCCCGGGGAGCGGAGCCGCGCTCCGGCCGAGGTGAGCCCTGCGCCGAGGGTGCTGCGCTCCGCGCCCGTCCCGCCGCCGGAGCCGGGGTGCTGTGGGCCCGTCGGTTTTAAACAGAGGGTACAGCGAGGGGGAGCCGGGTCGGGTCTGCAGCGGGCATCGCCTCTCCTGCGCCTCCTCTCCCGGCTCCGCCAGCAGCCTTGCCACTCGCGATATCGGTGCTGTGAAGAGGTAATTTGCGGTTGCTTGTATCCGCTCTCCCTCGCGGCTTGTCTGCTGGAGGGGGCCGGTGGGTGCCGGTGCCTTCGCGGGGGGACCCGGGGGCGCGTCTGACGCATCGTGATGTCCGTGAAGCTTGGGCAGGACGGGCAAAGCCCAGCTGTCCTTCAGAGAGCTCTGCCTGCCGAGGAGCCATCGTCCCGGCTCCTCGGGGATGAGCACGTATGGCGACGCGTCTGTCAGGATAAACTGGGCTATGAGCGGAATTTTGTTTTTACAACTCCGCTTTTGTGACTTATTGAACACTTTCTTGAAGTGTTTTCTCTGGAAACTTGTCTCAAATGAGGGTTGTGAGCCCTAACAAAGAAGGGTGTTGTTCGGGAGCCAACAGGTGACGGGGTGAAACCTGAGTATATGTGTACATTGGAGTAGAGTCTGGCTGCTGTTTAAAATAGAGTTAAAAAAATCAATGGGAGACTGTAAAAGGCGAGACTTCTTTCTTTCTAAATCTGTACACTCTCTTAAGGAGAGGGGGAAGCATCCGTGAGAATACTGCTTCCTCAGCTAGCGGTTTGGTTCTTGCCTGGCTGCAGCAGGCGCTTTTATTTCCATCAGTGCTACACAGCGCCAAGCATAATACATCCAAATCAGATGTGCTGGCGTGGGGCGATGCTTTGTCATGGTGCTTCCTCCTTTTGTTAATGCAAGTAGTCTGTCTTTGCAGTACGACTTGTCAAAAGAAAATATCCTGAGACGAATCATCCGACTTCCAGTTGGAAAAGTGATCTTTGTGCTAGGATGCTAGAGGAGGAAAGCAGCTAACTCTTCTGTCAGCCCTTGCACGTTGACTAACAGAAGGCAAAAAAAGTTATTGTCTTACTTGTAGGGTCCATCTAAAGGTCTGTTGAATAAACAAATATACAGGTCTAATTCCTTCCTCCGTTGCTCTGGATAATTCAGTTACTCAATGGAGCCAACAGCTGAAGAAGTTGCTGTGTGCTGGTGCTGATACACATTCTGCTCATCAACTCTGGATCCAGATTTCCCAAGTACAGAGCTATAGAGCTGTCTGTAAATACATTGCTTGTACTGTAGCTGGGGAATGGAACTTTCTCATTGTTTGCATAATATATGTTGGAAATAGTATTTAGGTTTTAAGTAGTTATTTTACCGTGGTTTATTGCTGCTGTATTACACCCTTCCTCTTCCAATGTAGTTATGCACCAGGGATTAAATAAACAGGTGAATGGGCTGGCCATGCTAATCTCCACTCGTTGAGCCTTCATTGTGAATGGATGCATGCGATATGCATCTTGTATCCCCTATAGCCTTGTTAACAAGCCTTCTAACAAAAAAGTTGTTAAACAATTTGCCCTGCAGGACAGAGTAAAACAGCAGGGGATGGGCAAGGAGATGTTTGTCTAACTGTGCTCACAAATCATGACCTCTTCTATCTGGTCAGGGGTGAACCTAATCAGTGAGCTGGAAATCCTAACACAGGGATAACCTTCATATGGGGTTCAGCAATAGCTTTGCTCTAAGTTTGATATCCTAATATTTTTGTGTACCAATAGGTTTGTAATTAGGAGTGAAGTTTGTCCTTGCTTCTAAGAACTTTGTCATAATAAGGTTCTTTTAGTACATCAATGGAAAAAGCTTCTTATTGCTTTTATTTTTAAATAAAATTTAGCTGTTCAACCCAATTATGTTATTCAAAGTTGTTAAGCTGCCAGTGAAACACCTCCTTTTAAGCTGTGAAGCTGTACTATTTGAACAGAGCTGAAACCTCAAAATGCTTCACAGACTTTAGGAAATCAAAACATCCTTGTTGTGTTTTGTAGATGTCATGGCAGGAGCAGAAAGACCACGGTTCTACTCATCCTTCAGAAAGCATGTATTTTTTCAGCTGTTGTTTGTATTCATTTGAATCCTCCTTAGGATGTAATCATTTTAAACAGATCACTTTGAAGGATGAGTGTGGTTGGGAGGCGGGGAGGAAGAACCCTGTAGTTTTAAAATGCAAACCAAGTTCCACTTGAGCAGGAGAGGAAGGAGAACTCCTAAACAAGCAATTGCTAAAACGGTTCTGCAGATCGCCTGCTGTTAAGCTGGGCTGTTTCAGAAACCTTGCTCTCGGCAACACCACAATATTTGTGACATGGCCATATTGATATATGGTGCACTGTCAGTCATTTTATAGCTTGCTTAACATTAGCTCTGTGGTGGCGTTTTTCTTTTAAGGCGAATGCTGTCTTTTGAGTAATCTCAGGTCATTGAGATTTATGAACCTTGCTTTAAACATTTCTAATCGCCTTATCTGGGGAGGAACACCCGGACTGTAAAGTTGCATTTAACAGTTGGAGGTGAGGTATATTTTTCCTTTATTCTCTACCAGCCATACTTTGAACCGGTCTTGTATCACCAGGAAAACGGGCCTGTGGGTCTGTGGTTTTCTCCTGTTGGAGCTGGAGTGTGTGCTGTCTGAAATGGGTGGGTCAGAGATGACCCAGGCAGGATCACTCCCCGAGGAAAAGCAGCACGGTCTCTCTTGTGCCAATGCCTTGTCTTCCTTTGGAATTGGGCAACATTCCTGCACTTACGTACCTTTGCTATACTTGAAATCCCAGTGTGACCCAGCACTGCTTTTTGCCACGTAGAAGTAGCATGTAGCCTTAGTGTTGAAAAATCCTCAGAAAAGTTAACCACTCTTTGTGCATTCAGATTTTGTTTTGTTTCCTTGTCTTTCTAGAGAAGAAAGTAAGTCAGAGAAGTTAGCCTTTGCTCTTAAGGAGAGAGTTTTTTGAACAATCAATATGAAGCAATTGCTAAGTTAGCTGGTGTGCTTGTGAATGTTGGATGTTGTGTGAGTAGGCTGGGGACACCCCGCACCAGTGCCCGGGACTGGCAGAGCCGAACCCAACCCTTTGCCTAAATTACATTTCAGATCCGCTTCCTGTGGTGTGGTTGAGGTCAGGCTGCCTAATGAATTGTTGGCAAAGAGGTTTCATCTACTGACTCCTTTTATGCCTGGGTTATTGGGCAGGAGTCAGTTCTTGAAAAGTGACAGCCTAACCAACACAAGTTCCCATGGTGCAATGCCGTAAGAATTGGAAATATCAGCCTAGGTGTCAGCAAGTGGCATGTTATTGTAGACCAGGTATCTACCCCTTTCTGAAAGGAAATTGTAAAACAGTTCATGTGCTGCTAAGATCATCTTGGAAGGACTTGGACTTCTCATTGATACTCATAGTGATTTTGTACTTAAGAATTATTTGGGTATAGATGATGCGGGGGAGAAGCTGCCAACCTGAGCATCCCCATCTGTCTGCAACAGTGAGCATTGTTGCCTTTTTTTGCTAGAATGATTTCTTAACTGCATCACAGTATTCCTCTGTCCCTCCTTCCTCACAGCCCAGTTTTATACAAGCAGCAACAAAAACATACCTGATGCTTGACTTCATTTCTACTGGTACGTGGAGAGGGAAAACAGTTTTGTATCACTTGTGCTATCATTTGTTTGTGAAAGAAAGTTAATTCAGGGGATCTACTACATACGAGGATGTCTGTCTTGCTATTTTACATATTCAGGGTTGAGCTTTTAGGATTGAGTTTGGTTTTACTCGCCTTCCTTGACAGAGATGCTAAGCTTGGAAGCTGTTTTGTTAACCTTCAGTTGTTCAGCTAGTGTTGAGATTTCAGAAATTTGCCTGGCAGTTGACAAGCTTTGTAGAAATAGCTTGTTCTCAAAGGGGAGGTTGGCAGGTTTGCTTGCCCCATCAAATGTTAAATGAACCTTTTATTACAGTGCAGCTATGGAAGGTAACTGTTGGCATCTTAGAAGTGCACCAAAAATAGTGCATATGTTTTCTAACCCTAACTTTTTGGAGTAAAGTTAACAAGTTAATTTTTTTGAGCCCTAGCCCAGCGGAAGAGTTAAGTAATGCCATCTCATTTTATTGGGTGTGGGAATGTATAGATGCATAGAAAATGGGGGTAGGGAGTCTGCGTAATATTGAATATCGTCATTTTTCCGAGTTTGTAGCTTTGAATGCATGTGGTCACCTTTTATGACGCAGGTTTGAGGTTATGTACTGGATCAACAGAGCCTGGCACTAACCGGTGCCTCACGCTTGGAGGAGGAGAAACTCCTGTTGAGTGACTAGCAGAATGCTTGGTCTGAAATCCTTTTTCCACCTGTGATCTAGCAGCAACTTGTTTTCCCTAATATGGTGGTGACGTGACTGGAAATGTAATGTGAGACCCTCTAGAAGTTTTTAGAGTGCTCTCCCCTTTAGACCCACCAGCAAGGTTCTGCGTCAAGATTAACATTTTCTATAGCTCAGATCTAGCACTGACAAAATTGCATCCGTGGTTAGATGAATAGGTGAAAGAATTGCCTAAAATGGAGAAGGCACAGCTCATGTGTAATGTGGTACTGTAGAAGCAAGGTTGTTCCTAACCCCAGTGGTCAGGATGTCTGTCATGGTAGGATACATCCTCTCTGCTTTTGGTAATCTGTATTTCACTGAAACTCCTGGTCTGAATTTCCTAAGAACTTCTGCTAGAATTAATGTAAGATATTCATCTTAATAAGCTTTTTACTGCAGAATGCTATGGATGTTGGTAAGAACCTTCTTTGCCAGTCGTGACTCAAAATGATCCAACTGATACTAGGCTTTGCAGGCTTCATGAATCAACAGAACCATCTCCCTATAGGGTTTTAAATTAACTGAACAATCGTGATGTATTTTGCAGAGCCTAATCTGGCCTAATTGGATTTCAGATCTTTAACTGGACCAACACCCTTCCGTTCCGATACAGCTAAAACAAAGTTCTCAGAGGAATCCAGCAGACGCTCGCTGCTCTCTACCTGCCTGCTGAAAAATAGGGTGCTTCTTGCACAACAGGCTTTCCCCAACAATTTCTTTAGTTTTTGACAACCAGTTATCGTGTCTTTCATGTTACCAGACTGGTGGTAGTGATGACTTCAGGAAGAGCTTGTGTCATTCCTTTTGTTAATATCTGCCCCGTAAATCTTTACTAGATATAACTACATATAATCTGTGGCGTGAAACAAGCGGAAGTGTCAAAGAAGACAAGTGTTAATATTGGAATACATTGCGGTTGCCAAATGTGGTAGTGTGTGTCTAGTGTTCTGGGGGTTTTTTGAGTAGTTTTGTTTTTATAACTCTTTCAAGCACTTTTGAATTGCTTGTAGCAAGCTGTGATGACACTTCAATAATTTATTGTTCTGGGCAGCACAAGGAACATGAAACTGTTGTAAGATCATTTACACTGATAATTAGTTGTTGCATGTTCAAATTTATTAAAGCTCTGTTAATCTCTTCTTCCAGATCAATTGCTTGATGAGCTGCAGCTGAAATATTTAACACTTCACACTTATGCCATTGGACATGGAGCCCAAAGCTAATAATCTCATTTTCGGGTGTCAGCGAAGCTCAACATCTGACGATGACTCTGGCTGTGCTATGGAAGAATATGCCTGGGTCCCTCCAGGGCTCAGACCAGAGCAGGTAACAACTCTGCTTCTGCATTTTTAAAATAAGCCTTGTAAGGACTGTTTGAGGGAGTGATACACTGCTTCTGCAAGTATCATTAAATTATTACAATATAGAAAACTTAAATTTGTCTAGAACTCTTTACTTCTATTCCAATGAGGCTGTGTTTAGAGAGCTTAAAATCCTCACCACTGAGGAATTTTATGTTCCAAAAAAAAGTTCCCAGTCAAGATTTTTGAATAAGTATGTGCCACAGTGGTATGTATTATCAAGTCTAAAAGTAGCATAGAAATTTGCTTTGTCTTTGAAATAAGTTATTAGGTTAAATTAAAGCTCGTGGCATACCTCCTGGCATTGTGCTACTTGGCCCATACTTCACTGCACTTGTACAGCTCTTTACATAATTAGGCATTTGACATCTAGAACATGTATGTTACTACAGCACATGTAAACGAAAGTGTTCTGTCACTGTGACAAGGAGCAACGCATTTTACGCTTGTTTAAATAGTTGTATGCCTGCCATTTGTTCATGCCATGATTTCTCTTGTACGGTCTCTGGAGTTGATCCTCATGAGCTGGTTGGGCTGTTCCTTCCCTTCTCCCTTTTCTGCTTTGTTTTTTATAATATCATCGTAATTGAAATAGAAATGAAATTGGTGATGAGCAAGTTTTGATCAAAATGAACCTCTCATAGTATTCATTTACTGGATGATACTGCAACTGTGCTGAAGCTGCGTACTCACTGTTACCCAGTGTTAAATGGGTAGAGTGGCTTTGTGATGTTTATTAATAGAGGCAGAACAACCCTCCTTCAGTGAGCAAGCTAATACAGTCCATAGTTACAAAGGTGCAGAAGATATCTCCTTTTTGTTATGCAGAGATTCTCTTAATAATGAAAAAAGTCTAAAGTCAGTAGGAATGGCAAGTAATAAGCTATTTTTAGGGGAACTCTTTTTATCACTTACTTAAGCATATATAAGAATCCTGATGAATTGTACTTTCAAGTGAACAGCAAGCTAACGTTCTGCCAGAACAACTAAATGTCATAAAATATTCTCATAATCCAGCTATATTAAACTCATTAGTGATTCATTTTTGCTAAGAAGAATCACTTGAGAATGGTGGAATAAACTTCAGAAAAGGACATAAAGATTCTTTAAAGCTTCACTTCGTACTGCATGTTATCTTTTCCTACAGCTTCTTGAAATACAGTCTGTAGTAAGTGGTCTTATAGTAGACTTCTGATGTTTGAATTTTGGTTAAATGAAGACCAAATCACGTTTTGTACAACCTTTCCCATACGATTTTGATTGCTTCCTGAGTCCAGTGACTGATAACTACTTCTTTTTCATCTGTCTTGCACACTAAGAAGCTGTTGACCTGAGCAGTATTTAAATCTGTATGGCAAGTAATATTTTTGCCAATAGTCAGCTCTTATTTACCGCCCCAGGCCTCGTGACAAGCTGGAAACTGCATAGGAAAAACAATAAATCTGTAGCTGTTCCACAAAAATATTTTTTGCCATTGGGCTTTGTTATAGTGTTCATTACAGCTTTCCTGTCATAATTTTCTTCTGAAAAAAAAAAAGTGAAGATTGATAGGTGTGTACATCTAATACTGATTTCTATATCAAAATCACGTAGCCCCTGAAAATTTCATAGTTAATTTGCATCTGATTGAAATGTGGCTGGATCCAGCCTCCTCCCAAGGGAAGGATGTTTCCCCCTTCTTACCAAAGCCCACATGGAAGCAATGAAAGCTGATGCTTTGGGTGAGCCTGACCAGCGGGAGGCTACAAAACAGCTTTTGTCTCAACAATGTGTAAAATGCAGAGAGCAAATTAAATTTGTTTATACAGTGGCTGTTTTCTGGAAAGCTTCATGCCTTGTGTGGTAAATTGCAGAGGGAAACTTGGAATTTCCACTGGGCTGTTGACCAGCCCTGAAGGGGGTGGGAATAATGAGAACATTAAATGTGCATAATTTATGATACCCCCCTTAATTGTCACTGCAAATTGCATTCCAGAAAAGCAATTCAGCAGCTGGGTGCTGGTTTTATCAGAGACAATTCAGGTTTGCTGAGCTGGTTCATCTGGGTCTCGTATTTTCGGCACAAATACTGTCACAGCTCTAATGTAGCGTAACCTTCTTCCTTTGTACATGGGACCTGAGATGAAGCAGGAGCTGAAGGACACTTGCAGCGCGTGGCTGACGTGTGTCCCTTGTCTGATCTCTGCTTCCTCCTGGGCAGGTCCAGCTGTATTTCGCCTGCTTGCCAGAAGAGAAGGTCCCTTATGTTAACAGCCCTGGAGAGAAACACCGAATTAAACAGCTTCTCTATCAGCTGCCACCCCACGATAATGAGGTAAATACAGAATTTAGGATGCACCATTCAGGGCTTATGTCTCTCTGGCAGCTTTTACGTGGCGAGTTACTTACCTGTGTATATACTACAAGCCTAAACCGTGGTCTGCGGTGGCATCTGACCTGTGTGTACACTGAGCCCATTGTTCAGCTGTCCCCTGGGCGCAGATAAGAGCTGTCTGGGAGGACACTGCCCCTGCCTGTTAGGGAGCCTGGTGTCACCGCCATAAACTTCACACAAGCTGGTTTTATAGTGTTTGCAGCCACCCACCAATTACCAGGGACCTACAAATTCCTGGAATTGCATTGTAGCACACAAAAAGGATGCTTTGTGGTAGTAAAAGGTTTGCATCTCAGATATGCAGTGTAATTTGGAGTAGAAGTGGAAATAACAAACAAGCTCTTTGTAAGGAAAGGGGGTGGGGGTGTCAATACTTAAGATCTTGTGTATACTGCAATACTTAGTTGTGGGCACTTAACCATAAATCTGAAGGACAATGTTGTGGCTGATTTAGGTTCATTCCATTATTTTAGGATAGCAGCAGTTTTGGGTTTGGCTTTTTTAAATCTTATGTCTTGCCTAGACAACTTCCTAGTTAGTATATATACACTTTTTTTTTTTTTTTTTTGTCTGTAACACAAAAATCTTCCTGAGTATTAGTTTTGTATTATGGCATATTATCTAAATATTAAGACAAAAGTTAGGAATGTTTAATGATGATTGCCAGCATGCCTGCTAAATTTCCTGTATATAGGCACGCACTTACTAATCTGTTACTTTGAAAGGTCAGTATTTAAAACCTCCTGTGTTTTCCCTGGAAGGTGAGATACTGCCAGTCTTTAAGTGAAGAAGAAAAGAAGGAACTGCAGATGTTCAGTTCTCAGCGCAAAAAGGAGGCACTCGGCCGAGGCACAATTAAACTGCTCTCCAGAGCAGTGATGCATGCGGTGTGTGAACAGGTAATACTGCTGATGCCATGAGCCCATGAGCTGTATAATATAAAGCTGTAGTATCTCAATATCATGTGTAAGCTTATCCTTATGTCTGAACACACAAACACACACACAAGTATTTTTGAAACTGCTTGTAAACAGAAAGTAGGTACTGCTCGCTTAAGCAAAACACAACCTCTAGTACTAGGTATGAACTGAATCTTTGATATATTTGCTACTCAAAAAAAAGTGTTGCCGACTCATACTGAAGTAACAACGAATGAAAAACAGGCATATGCTTAAAAATGTTATTATGTATAAAACAGACTTCTATTCACAAAAGCCTTGTTGATGCACAGATTTTGTCTAGACCAGAATTGAGAATATTTTTTTATCTCTTGTCAGAATTTTGGAATAAAATCTGCATATTTAGTTTGGCGGTTTAACTTAATTTAAGTGCCAGAAGCGAGTGGTTTGGGATGGGAAGTGTGTTCACTTTCTGTTTTTGTTCCTAGTGTGGTACAAAAGTTAACGGTGGTGAAGTTGCAGTTTTCGCCTCGAGAGCTGGGCCTGGCGTGTGCTGGCACCCCTCGTGTTTTGTGTGCTTCACGTGTAACGAGCTGCTCGTTGACCTTATCTACTTCTACCAAGATGGAAAAATTCACTGTGGCAGACACCACGCTGAACTTCTCAAACCTCGATGTTCAGCCTGTGATGAGGTAAATAATTCACATTTTACAGCCAATCTACACAGCTGCTGTTGTTCAGTTAACAAACTGCATCAATTACTTGAGCAATTAGTAACTTCACATGCATTCACTTAAAAAGTAAGGACTCCGGTGCATAGATGTGTTTGAAAGCTGAGGGGTGTCTAATTTCTTGTCAAACTGTCAATATTACAAGCAGTGTGATGGTATTTAGAAAGCACGTACCTGTTGGAATTTAGAATTTAATCTTGCAGATTGAATTAGAAACAGGATCTGTATAAATATATCAAAACCTCGTCTTGATAGCAGCTTCTTTAATTGTTGAGATCTTAGGTTCTTGTTTATTTTTTTTGCTTTGAAAAATACAGGTTTTCTTAATTCTTTCCTGTTTAAGGAAAGATTAGAATGCCACAGCTGCTATGGGAGATCATTGTTTCTATCTTGATATTCAAAAGGCAGCTAAATAAAACATAAATTTAGTGTGTGAAATGCACAAATAGGATATTTGGTTTGCTCTGAGTCACAAGGTGAGGTTTGGGCTGTTTTAACTAAAAGTCTGCGTTTTGTCTCTGAAAAGATCATTTTTGCTGATGAGTGTACGGAAGCTGAGGGTCGCCACTGGCACATGAAGCACTTCTGTTGTCTCGAGTGTGAAACAATCCTGGGTGGACAGAGATACATCATGAAGGATGGGCGACCGTTCTGCTGTAACTGCTTTGAGTCTCTTTACGCAGAATACTGTGAGACCTGTGGGGAACATATTGGTAAGTATGTCCTTTTTAAGTATTCAACTTACACATAAAGGGAAAGCCAAGTTATGAAATAACTTCTCATTCCCAAAGTGTGGATTGTGCAAATTATTTTTTGGACAAACCCAAAGTATTGCTTTTTCTCCCATTCTAGGTGTTGACCATGCTCAGATGACCTATGACGGGCAGCACTGGCACGCCACAGAGACTTGCTTTTCTTGTGCTCAGTGCAAGACATCTCTGCTTGGCTGCCCCTTCCTCCCAAAGCAGGGGCAGATTTATTGTTCCAAAACCTGCAGCTTGGGAGAGGATGTTCACGCCTCCGACTCTTCTGATTCTGCATTCCAGTCTGCTCGATCCAGAGATTCCAGGAGGAGCGTTCGCATGGGGAAAAGCAGCCGGTCAGCCGACCAGTGCCGCCAGTCTCTCCTCCTGTCACCAGCCCTCAACTACAAATTTCCCGGCCTTTCAGGCAATGCCGATGATACTCTTTCTCGTAAGCTGGAGGACTTAAGCCTTTCAAGGGAAGAGGCAAG
Organism: Streptopelia decaocto; assembly: GCF_964273445.1. Lineage (NCBI taxonomy): Eukaryota > Metazoa > Chordata > Aves > Columbiformes > Columbidae > Streptopelia > Streptopelia decaocto. The sequence goes on along the minus strand of NC_138663.1, from coordinate 32,131,872 downwards.
CTTTGTTAATGAAGACTTCTGGAAGGGAAGAGTAGAGCAAGAAATGCCTGAAGACCCTGAAGAATGGGCTGAACATGAAGACTACATGACTCAGCTTCTTCTGAAGTTTGGTGATAAAAGCCTCTTCCAGCAGCCCGCTGAAGTAGACCTTAGGTCAAGTGAACACTGGATTTCTGACAGCATGGTCAAGAGCAAGTTGGACTTGAAAAAAAATAACCCAAGCCTAGCAAGTAAGAAGTATCAATCAGACATGTACTGGGCCCAGTCACAAGATGGCTTGGGTGACTCTGCATATGGCAGCCACCCAGGCCCTGCCAGCAGCAGGAAAATCCAGGAGCTAGACATGGAACATGGGGCTTCAGGATACAAACACGACCAAACACCGTGGTATGGAGGTTCACTTGAATGTTTGTCTGACCTAAAACAGCAAGAACAAAGTGTTCGAGACTCAATGGATTCTTTGGCTTTGTCTAACATAACAGGTAATGGGGGAAACGATGGATGGTTTTGGCAGAGAGGTCAACCAAAGCATGCTTGTTGGAATATTTTGAACTAAGACTTTTCACATGTGATTTCTAAAAAGCTGTAGTAGCAAGAGATGCATGTAAACTAGGCAATAGCTTTTATCAAGCACGTATTTTTCCATAAGATACATTTCTGCTACTAAAATTCTATTTATTCTCCTTTCCTTTTGAATTCTCTTTGCTTACAACAAAAAAATCCATAATGGTAAACAGAGGAAAACCAGAGTCTTGAACTGTGTATATACAAACCACAGCTTTAAGCAAATGTAGGTTTCTTTTTTTCTCTGCTTTAAGTACCAGAAGTTGCATTATAGACTAGGATTAAAGATAATTTGCAAAGCAGTTTAGGTAGTTTCCTGATTTGCTTGTAAAAATATGTAGAAAATCTGAAAGGATGGTACGCTTCTTAGCAGTTGGAAATAAGGTTTATGAGATTATATCTTTCTACATTGACTAAAGAGATTGTCATAATCCACTTTTATGAGCATCCTTGTCAAACATGATTGAAATTAGCCAAAGGGATAAAAGTCAGATAGACATACAAGTGTTTGTGTCTGTGTGTTAACCTTCCTTTCCTATTTCCCTACGAAAAACCTCAAGCATGAGAGTTAGGTATGAGACACCCATTGTAAAAGTTGTCCTGTCCTCTTCTCCATTCCTTTCCTTCCGCAGCCTGAATTCTTGTGGCTGCTCAGGTAGGCTGGGCCCAGCCACCCGCTGCGCTGCCGGAGCAGTGAGGAGGGAGCTTGGTTCAGGGGCATGGGAGGAGGAGGAACTAGAGGTGTCACACTGGGAATGTCACAGGGCAGATGACATTGTTGTTGTGGGAATGAAGGGTTGTTGGACACAAACCCGGAGTAAAGCAGGCCAGCTTACTGCTGATGAGCTTTAGAGGGTAAGGGTCCTTCTTCGTGAGGTAGTAAGCCTGGCTTTCCTGTAGCAACAGCAGGAATATTGAATTTAGCGATACCAGAAATATGAACTATTTTAGCCTTAAAAATGGCAAGGACAGACTGTAGAATAATTTTAAGTAATGATTTTTTTTTCTTAGAGGCTTAGCTGTACGCACATTAGAGCTATTTAAAAATTTTAGACTCATTAAACTTTTTCCGCTCTTGCTGTCCTAATGTTAGCTAATTCTTTGGTAACCAGAGCTAGTACTTAAGTATTTTAAGTCAAAACAAAGCTTATTCTTCTGTGAAGCCAGTCCTCTTGGTAAGAGTTCCAAACCCCACTAATATGGTCTGCTTTACTGAAATGTTTAATATCTTGTTGGTAGTTTAATATCTCTTTGGTAGTCCTCTCATTTTTCTTTTCCTCCTTTTTCCACCTCCACCACAGGGGCTTCAATGGATGGAGAAGGCAAGCCACGGCCATCTCTCTATTCTTTGCAAACTTTCCAAGAACTGGAGGTAGAGGACTGTGAGAAGATGAGCAACATGGGCACCCTGAATTCTTCAATGCTCCACCGGAGCACAGAGTCCTTGAAGAGTCTGAGCTCAGAGCTGTGCCAGGAAAAGGTCTTGCCGGAGGAAAAGCCAGTGCATATGCCTGTACTGAGAAGATCTAAATCCCAGTCTAGACCACAGCAAGTGAAGTTTTCAGATGACGTTATTGATAATGGAAGTTATGAGAATGTTGAAATACGTCAGCCTCCTATGAGTGAAAGGACTCGCAGGCGTGTTTACCATTTTGAGGAGCGTGGAAATCGACCTTCTCATCATCGCAGAAGAAGCAGGAAGTCTCGTTCAGATAATGCACTTAACTTGGCTGCAGAAAGAAGATGCTCCCCAAGAGAGAGATTTCGTTATTACTCCCCTCAGGATCATGAAAAACTTATTCAAAATAGAAGCTCACGGGAGATTCGGGCATATATTCAAAATGCGGAGCTGTATGGACAATATGCCCACACTAGGTCTGACTATGCACTGCGGAATCAGGTGGTTGATAAATTTTTTGGATTGTATGGTGAGGAAGATGACTCCTGGTGTTCAACTTCATCCTCATCATCCGATTCTGAAGAGGAAGGATATTTTCTAGGACAACCAATTCCACAGCCACGATCACTGAGATATCCATACTATACAGATGACCTTTCTAGTCCAACTACTGCGTTATCTAGTTCTCAGTTTGGGCAAAGGACAACCAAATCAAAGAAGAAGAGGGGACACAAAGGAAAAAATTGCATCATTTCTTAATTTGTTTTAACATGGGAAGACCAGTCAACTCTGTAGCTACAGTCTGAATCACATCTTTTTATATTGATAATTATACTTAAGCAAGTTGCTAAGGTTCTTAACGCTTTGCCAGTGTAAATGATAACCCTGCCAAAGTTTACGTTGTACAAGTAACATTCAGAAGTGTCACCACGCCAACTGATGATCTGCTCGGATATTGCTAGGTTTACATATTATGTATCAGCTGTCAAAATACTGTTGTTGCGGTTCTTGATACAGACTTTTTGTAGACATTTTATTTCATGTGCGCTATTCACCTATGTTGAATTATCTGAGAGGGGGATTCAACAAAGATCCATTAATAAAATCGTCAGTCCTGTGCTGTAGCTATAACCACACAGGGTGATCTTTGACTTTCTCCTCATACTGCCAAGAAAGAGAAGGCTCTATACTGTGCCATTTCTTCATTTTTAAAGCTCACTCTTCTTCTTTCAAATTTCCCTACGAAAAATGGATTTTTTTTTTTTTTAATTTGGGAAAACACTCCTTTTCCAAAGAGTCCACTCTTAAGCAGGCAAAAATCAGAGCTGAAATGCTTGAGGCCTTGATAAATCCTAAAGCAGCAGTACATGGTTTATACATTTAACTTCCGTGGGTTTCCCTCCACATTTTTTTAAGAGCTCCATCCCTTTTGTGCCTGTTTAAGGGAAGATATTAATTCAGATGCCAGAATTGGACTTAGCTGCCAATGAGCGGTGACGTTTTTTTATGCCATGCCCCCCACACCCCAGCAGCGAAAGGTACAACTGCTGGAGTCCTTTGCTCAGGCATGTAACCCCATTTAAGTTAATGAATCTACTTACGTAACAAATACTTTCATAAGGGCTTAAAGGATTAGGCTCCAGAATTGTGTCTTTTCAAATGCATTATCCAGGTTTTAAAATATATTAGCTGCAATTCTAAATCAAAAAAACATTGATATTTATAATGTAGTATTTCATAGGCTTAAATGTATTCATAATTTAACAGTGAAAATACTAATGTACATATTGTACAGTTAAAATTTTAAAAGCTGAATATTTTTATATCCCTGAATTTGGAGAAGTTTGTTACAATATCAAACTAGATTTGTTAGGGGTTTAACAGCAGCATTATGGATGAAATATTGCTTGTATTTTAGTCAGGGGTTTTAAGTTGAAAATATTGAAAAAATGTTTAGTGCGAAACAGCTTAATTTTGTCTACTAGGTATTAAAAGCTCTGTATGCATGGTGGGGCTATGTAAATACTCTCTAAACTATGGCCCTCTTAATCTTGCAAGTGTTATTTATGGGTCAAGCAAAATGTAAACTATATAAATGTAAAAACCACACAAGCCTGGAATATATCAGTACAACAAATATGCAACTCCTGTGGATGTGGATTTTTTTATTGCTGTTCCCCTCCTTTCCCAAAATAGTTTCTGAAGTTCAGCTACATAAAGGAAGAGACATGCTAGGTGGTTCTAGAAGGCAAGGTGACAAAAAACTACAAAGTAGTAGGTAATCTCAGAAGTTGCCTTAAACACATACATGGCACAGGAGTTATTTTAATAATAAACTTATTACAATGTTCTAGATAAAGGGTAGAAATTTGTTACTTGAATCAACACTGACTCACACCAGTTAAAATAGTACGTGCTAAAGCCATTGGCTTTCTGACCACCTCAAGATAATTAGTGAAATAAAAGGTGCTTCTTACCAGAAAAGCCTGGCAAATTGAACTAAGCTGCCCTTCTTGAGGATACAGAAGTTTTGGGATAAAGGCAGCTATAAGAAGGGGATGGAACGGACACATGCATATCGGCTTGCACCAAAGAAAATGAAGCTATTGCTAAGGCTAAATCAAACCAGCAGTTACTTGCTTGTGTTTTTCAGGGTAAAATAAGCAAAAGATCCTTTACTCCCAGAGGTGGTATGCACCATATAAGTCACTTTTCTAGTACAAACAAGTCTTGTGTACATGAAAGCTGATCAAAGTAATACCGTGCTGCATCGCATGCGCCAACGGGCGGCGGGTGGGACGCTTCCAGCTGGCGGGCTGCCTGGTGGCTGAGGCAGCCTTTGCTTTCCCAGCGGCCAAACGCCTGTTATGCTTCAGCACAGCACAGCCACCAGGCTGCCAGGACCTCCAGGATGGGAGGAGAGATGCTGAATCGTTGATGTGTTCCCCAGGACACTCAAACAATGGTTGGGACCTTCCGTTCTTACCTGTGTTTCCAAATACGGGGAACCAGGATCCTGAGAAATCCTCTGTCTGCTTGCTACTGCTGTGTCCTTCTTGGAGCAAGAAGTGTCTCCACCAGCAGTTCTTCAGGTTTTACACCATCTTCTGAGATGCAGCATATGTACTCTCCCAAAGTGCAATGTCTTACAGAGTATTAGATGACAAAAGTTCTGTGTTGACTGTTAGTGGCTTCTCAATACTTTTAAAAACACTATTCGACACAGATCTCTTAAATGGTGTCATTTACAAACTATCTGCAGAGTTAACTTTCATATAACTTCCCTCTAAACCTCAAAATAAACTAGTTGAAAGATGTATTTCTTTTCCCATGCACTTAAACAAAACCCAAGCATAACTCAGGGCTAGAGGTGCCATTGCTGGGGCACAGTGAACTCTGCTGCTGCAAGCACTCCGAGTAATTCTACATGAGTGATGTAAATAATAACACTTCCCCCCTCCCACCGCCAATTTTTATACCGATATTTTTCAGCTGGAAGCTTTGGCAGAGGATAGAGAGCTTTCCTTGTCCTCAGGTTTACTCAGGAAAAATTTAGAGGCACATTTGCTTGTGCAAGGGGGTAACAGACCTCCCTCCCATCCATAGTGCTGCTTTTCCTCCAGACCACACTCGGCCAAGGAAGGCACAGTTTGCACAACGTGGCGTTGCCTTCAGAAACTGTGCTCCAGTGGTGCTGAGCGGCTTCTTCAGAGCTAGTTGAGGTACCTCTGCTCTGAGGGACGCACATCACCCTTACTTGTGCTGGGTTGCAGGACCACAAGTCATTAAGAGCATTAGAAAATGTTTAGAAAGTTTCGTTTTGCTGAGGAATGGGCTGGGAAGAGACATTCTTGTGAGGGAAGAATAACGAATACTTGTAACCACACAATAAAAGAGGGACTAACTCCTATTTTCATCCACTTTAAAAATTAAAATCTAAGTTTAAAGATAAGTATACAATTTTGTTTACTTTTTTCAGCTTGACATAAAATATTCCTTCTTCATTATTTTTGACCACTTCTTATGGGAAGTGTTTCTAATTGGTTCTTCCACCTTAAATATAAAGAGAGTGGTATGCAATACAGTATCTGCTAACAGCACAAGACTCAGATACAGTTACCAAAGCTGTAAATCCTGTTTTGTGTTATTAGCAGTACTTTTGTATTCTAAGTGGAGCTTATACCCTGGTAGGCACCTGGTATCACACAGCTGCTCACTCACTCCCCCTCCACCCCCTGCTGGGATGGGGGGAGAATTGAAAGGGTAAAAGTTAGAAAACTAGTGGTTAAAATAAGGACAGTTTAATAGGTTAACAAATGAACAAAAAAAGCCAAGTGATACTAAAAACCCCAGTTGCTCACCAGCAGCCAATCAATACCCAGCCAGCCCCTGAGCAGCAGCAGCCCCAGCAAACTTTTGCCCGCCCCAGCCCAAATTTTATTGCTGAGCCTGACGTCACATGGTGTGGAATATCCCTTTGGTCAGTTGGCGTCAGCTGTCCCAGCTGTGTCCCCTCCCAACTTCTTGTGCACCCCAGACCACTCACTGGTGGGGTGGAGTGAGGAGCAGAAAAGGCCTTGACTCCGTAAGCGCTGCTCAGCAGTAATTAAAACATCCCTGTGTCATCAAATCCAAAATATAGCCCCATACCAGCTACTACAACCAAAATTAACTGTACAACCTTCATCATACTGAGAAATATTAGGGCTGTACATTATACTTATGCTCATTGAAAGAAGAAACCTTGCACAGAAAACATGGTCACAAGGAACTGGACCTTCTCCAACACGTGGCATTAGCTCCTTTCATATCCATCGCAGTTTTATCGCTGATTTTTACCCTAACTGCTCACGCTGCCACTCCAAGCTGCCAGCTCACCGAGTGAAACTACAGATCTGTTCAGAACTGCTCCAGCCTTGGCAGGTAACACTGAATTTCCATCCTCCTTTCCTTCTTTTTCCTCTTCCCTTGACATTCTTTTAAGAGTATCTGCATACTAAGGAGTGCTAGGAATAAGGGTTTTTTTTCAGGAGTTCTTAAGGGAACAAAGAAAATCAATTCCTCCAGCACAGCATCTGGTTACTCCCACCAATGCTCTTCCTACCCCCTTCCAGGAGCCCAATCAAGACTGTCCACGAGAGCAAGGACAACTTTTCACATTCACATAAAATAAATCCAAAGTATATGTTTGTTTCTGCAAGAAGGAAGACTAAAAGCCATATTTCTTGCTTAAATTAAGGGATTGGCATAATATTTTACTTACATCAACAGAAAGCATACATCAGAAAAGGTTAAATGTGAACACTCAACATAATGACCAGCATTAAATGTAAACCAGTTACTTATCACTCATGAATGTGAATTAAAACTTCAACAGAAATAGCAGTTATAAAAATTCAAATGACTCCTTAGCTCATCAGTAAAATTTAATCCATTTAAAAAAAAAAAGACTACATCAGGTTGGTGGACAGTCACCAGTGAGGTTCTCCAGGGCTCAATTTTAGGGCCACTGCTCTTTAATGTTTTTAAAAATGACATAGACACAGGACGTCAAATGTGCATGAAGTAAGTCTGCTGATGATACCGAACTAGAGGAGCTGTGGACTCCCTCAACGGCAGAGGGGCCTTGCAGAGATCTGGGAAGCCCGGAGAGCTGTGCAATCACCAAATGTATGAAATTTAACAAGAGCACATGCCAGATTCTCCACCTGGGCTGGGATAATCCCGTTTATATGTACAAATGCCCATGGAAAGATATCTGGGGGTTCTGGTTGATGGCAAGTCAAACATGAGCCAACAGTGTGCCCTGGCAGCCAGGAGGCCAACCGTGTCCTGGGTGCATCCAGCACAGCGTTGCCCCCGGGCAGGGAGGTGATTGTCCCGCTCTGCTCTGCACCTGGAGCACTGTGTGCAGTTCTGGGCACCTCAATATAAGAAGGACATCAAACTATCACATTGTGTCCAGAGGAGGGTGACCAAGATGGTAAAAGGTCTCGAGGCAAAGATTGACAAGGAATGGCTGAGGTCACTTGGCTTGGAGAAGAGAAGGCTGAGGGGTGACCTCATCACAGTCTGCAGCTTCCTCAAGGGGGGCAGCAGAGAGGGAGGTGCTGATCTCCTCCCTCTGGTGACCAGCAACAGGACACAAGGAAATGGAATGAGGCTGCGTCAGAGGAATGTCAGGTTGGACATTAGGAAAAGGTTCTTCAACAAAAGACTGGCTGGTCACTGGAACAGGCTCCCCAGGGCAGTGGTCACAGCACCAAGCCTGTCAGAGTTCAAGGAGCATCTGGATGATGCTCTCAGTCATATGGTTTAGTTTTAGGTAGTGCTGCAAGCAGCAGGGATTTGGATGCGATGATCCTTATGGGTCCTTTCCAACTTGGGATATTCTATGATGCTGTGACTATAAGCTCAGGTCTTACTTTACAGAAAAACACTTGAAAAATCAGATACTTATATCATATTAAATTTAATCAGGCTTCTAACAAAGGAAATTCCTAACAAACTGTACAGTAATAATGGACATTTTTAATAAAAAATATATTAAACATTATTTCAGTATTTCTTTTGGTAGCATTGCTAACCCAAAGCAGAAACTCTGATGTAACAAATGCTCTCGGTCCTGTAAGCAAGTGGTGAAGCGCTGTAGTTACGCTTGTGCCCTGTGGTTTCATGACTGATCTCGGTGAACCAGGCTGTTGCCAGAAGAGGTGGGTCAGGTCTAGCTACTGTGCCACAACACAGCAGGTTGCCTCTCTTCCTCTCTCTCCCTCCCCAAATTAGCATCCTCTAGGATCCATGAGCTGATTCCCACCCACTGCGCAGCCCACACAATCCAGCTGCCAACAAGGTAAGTTGCAGGTCATCTCCTTTGAGTAAGGTGAAGTCTTAGAAATCAACAAAAGCCAACTGCAAAACCACACCCTACTGACGTTAAAACTAATCAGGCATCTCAGGAATCCAATGTAATACATATTTAATGTACCATATCAAGATTTGCATGTGTAAGATGCTGTGATATATACAGTATCTTGTACACGCAAAATCACTGCTATTTTATTTACTTTTCTGCACACCAATCTGACAAAATCTGAGAAGCTACCTTGGTAAGGGGCTGAAGTCACTGACTTTCTCATTTAAAAATACTGTGGGGATTTTGGAAATGGTGAGCTTTAGTTATTAGTCCTTGTACAGAGTTTCACATTTCTAAATACAAATATATACAAAACAATTGAGCTTATACTTAACTCTTTGTGATTATGAGTCAAAATATCCCTTTCCTAAAACATTAATAAAAACATTAATAAAACCTGATTAAATGTAAAGCTGTACACAATCCAACAGTCCAGATACCACCAAGGAGTCCTAAATATTTTTCATCTCTGAAATGTAATCATGTAGCATTGGCAGCTTCTTGACTCTCCTCAATCTCTCTTCCCCAACTACAAGTCACTCTGTCTGGTCCAAAGTGGTTCCAGGCATTACCCAGAATCACCCAAGTTTGAAATGATTATGAATTTGGGGCCTTAGGGTTCAACTTCACATTACACCTAATCCAAAGCAATCTGCGGTTACTAAGGAGACAGTCCTGCTCGCTTTCCTTGCTCCACCTTGCCACCCCAAACTCCTGTTCCTTCTTGATGTCAGAAATAAAGATTACACACAGTCTCCTAATTGTTAAAACTGATGGATGAAAAGTGGTGAGAAGGCATAAGGAGGGAGAGGGAGAAAGTAGGCAAGACACCTTTCCCTTCTCAGTGGCTGCCTGCAGTTGCACTCTGTAAGGTATAGTAAAAAAAACGTAATAAAGGAAATGTTTACTTGCAAATATTAACAAAAAATTGAGTTAATCCTACATAATACTGCTTAATGACTTGTGATATGGAAAACATCAAAATTTAAAAGGCATTTGCAGAACTTGCAATTCGAGTAAAAACACAGCACTTCTTGTATCAAATAGTTAAGAGCCGTTCAGGCGGTCAGAGGCTAGAGGCAGCCTCCAGGGTAATTTTACAGAATGAATCTGAAGTCTAAAATTAATCTATAATAAATAATTTAAATCATAGCTGCAAACAATTTTGCAAGTCTTCCCTTCCTATAGCATATATGAAAACAAGACATATTTCTGCATAAGTTGAGGAATGAAGAGCTGCTGCTTATTATTTTAATAAAAAACACAGTGTTTGAAGTTACACTTATAAGCATCAAAACGTAAGTGTACATACATCAGACTGAACATTTTTTCCTAGGTAACTGTGTAAAGGTTTCAAAAATAGTTAGTCACTTTACAGCATTTTTTAAAAGAACGTCCTTTTGAAGGAATTTATGTCAAGAAGTACAGGTATGAAGAATACAACTGCAGAGACCACCGTGAACAAGATGTAGCCATTTGAGCTGCTACAAAGGAGCGCAGGCCTTGGGTTCAAATCTCCAACAAGATCTCCTCTTTCCCCACAAAAAGCAGATTTATGTGTTATGGCATACTCAATGCAGAGGAGTTAAAAGCACTTTTTTGTCCTTAGTATGGGCCCTCTTTGAAGGATTCTGATAGATCTTGATTGGCAGCATCGTACTGAGCAATGAAATGTTTGAGTTCTTCAATGCATCGCTCACCTATTTCATGTAAATTCTGCCTCAGGGCAAACTGGATGGACTTCTCTAACGACGGATCTTTGTCAATTAGCATCTTCACTACCATGCCAAAGGTTTCACAGTCTTGTCTGTAGACCTAGAAACAACACATTTTAGAGAACAATTAAATGCACAACTCTTTACATTAACCCACCAACAGCCCTCCTTGAGTCAGGCGCTACTGCAGATCCAAACCAAACAAGGAATATTGGATTTAACGTGAGGTTCAACCATAAGATGCATTTGCCTCTTCCTCTCCTCTGACCTGTGCTAATACAAATGTAACTAGTTCAGAACTATCCAGATACAAGAAATAATTATTGTTGGAAGAAATGCCTTAAAAAGAGTTACTAGGTTTCTCTTGCAGCTTTATTTAATAAATAATGGCAAAGTAAAGTGCAAATGCTAAACCAGATTTTCACTGCAAATATATGTAAAATTAATTTAACTGCGGCATGTCTAAAAATCTCAGTCTTCATACAAAGCAACGCCAACTTTGTTTGTAATATTTCCTAATACTTTAAATACAAGTTGTGTTTAAATAATTTCACCAAATTAGGTTTGTTTGTTGGATATCTGTTTCTTGTAAGTCCTTGACAAATATGACTTTAATTAGTTTGCCTGCATTGATGATTCAGCCACTGAGGATACAAGAAATCCTGGCAGCAGTTTATATGAACCCGTCTGATCTTGTACTGCAGGGAATGAAGACCTCGCAAGTCAGTTACGTACCACAGCTGGGGAGAAATAACTTCTGTTATCAGTGCAACTGTTTTTCAAACAAACAGCTGAGTACATTCTTAGGTGGTTTTCAAAGTGAGTCAGTGGCCTTTCAAATTTTTTTTTTTCAGATTCCAGCTAAAGTTATTAATCTAAACACCCATCAGAAAAGGAACTTGTCAAAATCTTCCAACTGCCAGATGCAGTTTGTTTTCACACCTCTTTGGCCAATTTCCGTTCAGAAAATACACTGTCTTTTTGAAGAAAGATAAGTCAGTTTTATATCTCCGTACATTTTTAGAAGAGAAAAAAAAAAAGCTGAGATGTTGATATTGCTCAAAGTATCATTATCATTTAGTACTGTGTGCTTGTATTAGAAGTTGTTTCTTACAGACATGTGTGACCCTTTCTTCTCACATTTATTTATACTGCGGACACAAGAGACACAACTGTATATAAGCAATTCCCCATTAGTAAAAAAAGAAGAAAAAAACCAAACACCCCCCCATACCAACCACCCCCAAACTGTTTTATTTGTAAGGACCAGTCCGAAGGCAGCTCAAGCATATTCATGTCAGAAGAGCACGAAAAAACAAAGAAAGAAAGAACATTCTGCACACAAACTATTCTCAGAAGCAATGACTTAACATGATACCTTCAATAAAAACAGTTCTCAAATGTCTGATAGCATATTCTATAATAATAGTTTAAAATGAGATTCACTTTTCAAACACTGGCTGGCAAATAAAAGAAAACCTTTTGGAAGAAATTCATTTTCAATAGAGACTAAATACTCAAAAGAGTGCAGCACAAAACAAACTCAAGCTAAACATCTTAAGTGTGAAAACAGTGAGCACACGGCATTTTTTCTGAGAGGGGGTTTGTTTCCTGCTTTGTATGTTTAGTTCTTTGGTAGTAAAATACAAGCAGGACTACAGACTCTCAGAGTTCGTGTTCCACAGCAAGTGAAACTCGGTACTTGCTAAGAGAACTTCAAACAGGGCAAATACGCGTTTCTTTTTTTTCCTAACTCTTTTGAAGGAAAAAGCTCAGGAAGAATTGCTGTACCTGATTAGCCATATGACAGACAGATGGCATTTCACTTTGGATAACTCATGCTTTTCACGTACTTGCAGCATGCCTGTAGCACCTTCACAGAATTATTTCTGAAAGGGGTTTTTTTGCCCCCAAAGCCATTACGTTTTGGGGGAAATAGTTCATTCTTTTTTTCCTCTCCTTATTGCGTGTCTATTTGTTCTATTTTATCATCTTTGAAGTGGTCAGACCAAGGACGTGTGGATGATCTTCCCCAGGTATATGAAGCTGGTAGCTGTCAGTGTGCAGAAGATGCCGTGCAACACCGGCACAAGAGAAACCCCAACATGACCAGAGAACACAACCCATTGCCCCGTCTTCTGCACGGGGAGGCACTCACAGCTACGACTGAAGGAAATGCTCCACTTCTAATCTGTCTTCTAATTAATGGCAAGTAGTGCTGTTATTTCCCTCACACACCACAAGAGCTAACACAGACAAAATTCTCTGACCCTTAGCATATAAATATTAGTTCAATTTAAGCACGTTTTATTCTAAATTTCACAAATGAAGACTTGGAGGAGAATCAAAAGAGTCATTGTTGCCATTGCGTCTGGAGTCAGAAGTCACTGCTGCCACAACAATGTGGAAACGAAACACCTTCATACACAAGACAAATGTTTTCAATACTTTCTGACAAGACTTAAAAAAAAATAGAATTGACTTTAAATAGGGGAAGAGGGTGAAGGTGGAGCAGGAAGGCAGTTCTTACAACAGAAAACAAAGAAAACAGCTCAGCTCCTCTAACAACAATTGAGCAATTTTCCCTCACCAAGCTTTGAACCCCAGCTGCTAATTGTGATCCTCCTGGTGCAATCTGCCTCCTTCTCAATTGTGCTGATAAACCTATTTGTGTAGCTGCGATGTAAATTGCATCACTGAGATGATCCCTTTTAAAATTACTTCCTCCCCAATTAATGTGATTCACTCACTCAATTCTAAAACCAGATGCACCAGCACAAGTGAAAGAACCGTGAGCACCAGTCGTGAAGTGGAAGTAACTTCATAAACCAGCTCTTATCTGAAAGCCAGTACACAACTACCAACCCTCAGAGAGAAGTTACTATGCTTTGCTGATGGGAGTTGAGACTATCAATTACAAGAATATCAATTACAGAAGACTATGAATTACAGCTTAATAAACTATTTGAAAAAATTGTTAAAGGACACAAAGCTCTTAGAAAAAAAACAAGGATGGTGGTGTGGGATATTAAAATCTGTCTTCTCCGCAGAAGGGAAGGAAGCTATTTCTGGAAAATAGAGAATGGGATGCTTAAGGAAGAAAGAAAACTGCAAAAAAGACCCTAGACAAGCAACAAAAGCTCACTGGTAAAAAGAATACTGGAAGAACTTGTGACCCAGCAAGGTTTGAAAATTCCCCTGTCTTTAAAATTCCAGCTGATATTGATTTTGAGCTCAGACCATGGAAAGCTCATCTGTAAACATCTGGAACTAAAAACTGAAAATGATTCCATGTGTGGGGAAAGAAGAAATAACGTCTTTATATTGAAAACAAGAAAGGGAACGATACCAACGACATTATTATTCTGATACATACCTCAGGTAATCCAGAAAACAGCTAAAGCCATAGGGTGATCATTTACCAAGGCCATAGCATACTTTTATTCTCTGACCTAAGCTACAGCACCAGCATAATGGAAAGAACGTGTAACACTTTAGTAAGCAGATGAAGGAGAAGGAGAAACAGCTGTTCTTTTCCCAAATATATAAACATATTTATTTTATATATACACACACTATTTATAGACACATATATAGTCCTGATTTTCCTACAAATGAGAAGTATATAAGCTGAATTCAAGTTCTCTTTGAAGAGTTTTCCAAAGTCAGCACATCTGGCATCTGTGAGATCAGAGGATCACAAATATGCCTATTTTTATATTATTCTCAAGACATTTTAGCTCTTTTTATTCTTACATGATAATAGCATAGAAGCTCTGGCTGAGATCAACTCTTCGCTGCGTTAGTCTCTGTATAAGCACTTAGGCTTTGACTAGATGCAAATCTCAAGGTGTGATGTACCTGTAACATGTCAGTGAACACTCCCCATATATTTGAGAAAACTATACCAATATTTGCACTGATAACTGTTTAAACATAGCTAACAGACATTTACTTCCAGATCTAGCCAGAGCAACATACATGTCAGTCCCCCAGTTTTGAGGTGATCAAGCTCTAGAACTCACCAGACAGAACAAAACTTCAAGAACTCCATTATTTGTGTCCCTTCAAAGTTGTCACAGCTGACCTCATAGCACCATCAACAGTGACTTAAAATACAAAGAGATGAGGCATATCACATATTCTCTTCTTCCAGCTCAGCTCTGGGACATTAACCTGTGATGCGGAAGAGAGAGAGGCAAAAGCAAGCACGTGGGGACTGCTCACGTCTTATGCTGCTATATTGCTCCTGTAAAGATTATCTAAAAATGGCCTTGGCTTAAACCAAAGAAAACATACTGAATGGCTCAGATGATGGGTGGAAAACACCATCACCAAGTCTTTGTTGTACGTGTGAACTCTGGGTGTGGATGAAATGATACCTAGCTAGGGAATACCTTGATGACATGTCCACTACCCACTGAGAAGTCTGCATCATTTCCTTTCTCCACCTACCATAGTTTCATGTTCTTCTCCAAAACTGTTCCAGAGCTGCCTCTGAATTTTGCGCAGCAGAGCTGTTGGACAACATAAATTATAGTTTTTGTTGTCATTACGGTTTAAGGTGTCCTCCCCTGCAAGGGACTGTAGTCTGCACAAGAGTCAGAAACTTTGTTGTCCTGGTCTCAAAGTCTTGCATAGCTGGCAAAAAAGCAGCTTCATTTCCAAAGGAAGAGTAGACACAATATTTAAAGGGCATGAGGCCGGGAAAAACAGAGAAGTTAACATTGCAACCCTTTTTTCAACCCCTGGTGGTTTCCCCAGCTTAGCTCTACGTCTGTACAAAGAAAGGGTTCTCAACTTCTCGAGGTGACTAAAACAGCTAAAACTGCAGCTTCTGCTCTAGGCAGCCTTTGAAGAAGCGGGAAACGAGAGAAGCTCCCTGAAAGCTGGAAAGACCCTGGTCCCACCAGCAAGTTAGCCTCTGTATCTCCCACATCCACAGCCAGAAGGAAGTACAAGAGAGTAGCAAATGGGAGATGCAAATTTCTCCTCTCCATCTCAGAAAGCACTCAACTGAATCTTCACTTCTCATTTCTGGGAGAATTGTTCTAATCAATGTGCTTTATTTTATATAAAGGCAGACAACATTAACGATCTTCTCCGGCTATGATTTTGAATTAAGATGACTTTTCTTAATGCTATTGGCTTTATGCACATGTAGAAGACTTTCAAATAGGAATCATCAAGACACTTGGGATGCACGGCTCAAGCAGCTTTATACAAGAGATGGGCAAATTCATTTCACTGCAGAAGGTGGTACTTCTACTGACAAACACAAGCAGGACCACCAGGCATGAGGAGGACCATGGATGTGATGATTCGTCAAGTTAAATTGATGTCCATGATTTAATCCATAATTTCCAATCCCTTGCTCTTATCATCACGATCTTTCCTGCATTTTTGAGAGTCGTATCATTCTATGCATTTACAGATTCACCTAACACTCTCTCACCTCCACCAGCATCCCTTCTTCACAGCAGCATGACTCAGCTCTAGGCTCCCTGAGCAGCTCTGCACCATATACACACAGCCACCATGGCTGCCTGGGAGCCACTGCTCACCTTCAGAGATGTCTGTTCCCAGCTCCTCATCCACAAGGCCAAAGAACCTCAAGGCGCAGTTCACACAAGGGGAAGGAGTTCGGGTTGTGGCTCAGAAACCACGTTAAACAGCCTGCAACCCTTAGATGCTAACTCAGCCTTGAGAAGATCCAACATGCCCAGCAATCACAATCTTGTATCTGTGATTCATGCAAGTATTCATTTAATACATTATCTTTCGGAAAACAGAAACCTTTTAGCTACTAAGGGCACATTTCCCACAAGTATCAAATACCCCATGAAAGCGGGAAAGCAGCAGCATGCTCACTGGTAGTTGTTTGATTTCTGATAAAGGCAGAGCTTGAACTTGCAGAGCACAAGCACAGTACAAGTTTGCAAGCCAGACCATATCCCCTCCAGACACCCCATTAATGAAAGAGCAAACTGCCTGAAATCTCTCTTGCTTCAGTGATGCTCCAGGGCTCCTCTGCCCCAGCCAGAGGCACCAGCTGAGCCACGCAGCCAGCTCGGTACAGCCCTCCGGAGGGATAAGACAGCTTCTTATTTCCCCTCCTCAGCAGACCCAAAATAAGTCTGACAAAGCACTCTTCTTCTGCTACTGCAGCCATGTCTACGTCAGGTTCTCTGGCACGGGTAGGCAGACTACAAGGTATAATTTTTCTCACACTCCTAAGAGCTATGCTAAAAGATTTCGTAATGTAGTCCTAGCTCTAAGCTGATTGCATGTGCAGTAAGATTTCGCATTATAAACTTTAGTAAACTGAGAAACTCCTCTACACTGAATGAATTCAGCCCTGCTGGTATCAAAGGATTTTCCTTGTCAAAGACATTTTTTTAAAAGGCACTATTACCTCTTCCCAAGTCACTTATTTTAACTTATTTACATACTATCTTGGATTTTTCTCAACCACGCAAATTAGACTTTATTAACCTACCCGAAATTTACTCTCCTCGAGTACAATAAGCTCTACTGAAAGAGTACAGAGAAATTTTCATTACTGCAGTGGCAATGTAATTGTACTGTTATGTTTATGAGTACAATATAAAAATTTATAGCTCCACAGTGCAAAGAATGCTCAGAACTGTCATTAAACCACTTGCAGACAATTCCCATGACCAAGACATTTAAAATTGGTTTTCAACCAAGTTGAACTATTTTTCATGGTTACAAAAAGATAAATTAGCATCCAAAAAATTTAATACTTGGTTACAACAGTGGAATACAATTTTTAATTACAAAATATCAACAAGTCTACTCTATTCCTTTCCTAAAAATGCACTAACAATTTTGCCTTGAATCTATGTAATAACTTCTGCACCCATTAATCAATGTGTTTATAGACCAATTAGATATTCATTGAAATGCAAACTAGGGGAAACAAGTTATTTAATCGACTATGTAATAATGAACAATTCCATGTTAATTTGCTACTTACTGAAGATACACAAAATATCAAAGCTACATGCACTTAAATGCAATTCTGCCTCCCTTTCTGTTGAAAGTTTTGAGTGCCTGGTTTAATAGATTTAATCAGTTTTCATAATGTAAGGTGATCATTTTTGACACCAAAGTACCTGACTGAAAGGTCTGTTGGACGTCCCTCATGTGGAATAGATGCTAATACAGCCTTTATTTTAAAAGAAGTGTGGATCCTGCTTTAAATTCCACTTTCCCCTCAAGGACAGGGGCTGGTAACATCTTGAAAGAGGAAGATGCAGTCTCAAACAATATCACTGCGCAGCCTTTCGCTTCATTTTAGAGTAGAATTCTAGTATGAAAGGAGATGAAAAGCGCTCTGTAAAATTGTGGGGCGGGTGTCTATGTGCATAGTAACAAACTCTTTGCTGAGTTTACATGTACATTTCAAGGCTGAAAGGAACTGAAGAGCTGGCTTGGGGCTCAAGACACAACTCTGGTCTTCCCGTGCTGCGTAACACACTGGGAAGCAAACACCCAGGCCAAATTACTCACATGAAACCATTATCTCCAGTTTTAGCTCAAGACATCATCTGGACACTCCTTTGCTTCATATCATGGTGCTGGTGACAGCTTTGCAATGACAGTGAAGTCATGGGGCTGGACAGCCTGTGGCTGATGCGGGTGTGCAATGACCACAGCCTCACCTTTCTCTGACTCCTGCTGCACAGGGCTCTGCCCCTCTGCAATAATTACCACTAACCATCACCTCTGCAAAGGAGTGCCGGCACTCCTCAGTGCCCTTCTCCATCCAGACAAAAAACTGCAGTCTTGTGCTTTTCTTCAATGCTAATAAGGCAATCTAAAAATGGAACACATGGCTTCTGTGTCACACTGTTGAACAAAAATAATAAAAATAAAATACAATTAAAAAGACAAGTCCTCAACAATAGTAGTAAGCGTTTAAAGCTCCAGTTATATGAGGAGAAATCTACAGGGGGAGGCTATATAGTTCTACATAACCATAGCAAAAGCCAACCAAATCGGTACCATTTACAAACCTGTTCATATGAACTATTAAACTGTGTCAGCTCTCTTTAAAGCCAAAGGGAACAGGGAAAGCCTCACATACAAAGTATTCAGCACAGTGCAACATAAACCTTAAACTGCTGTGACTTGTACTGCCTGGTAATTAAATTAATATATGGAAAGTTCAGCAACAGAGTCTTCATTTATAGAAACTTCCATTTTCTAAATAGTTTCCCATTGTTTTAAAATTACTACAAAGAAGTTTTGAATAAGAAGCGAGACATTTACTTAAAATAAATTACTAAGAAATCTATATATTTAATAATTTTTAATACTACAGTGGAGAACTAAATGAATGTTTAAATGAACAAGAATTGATACACAGCAAAAACGTAAATGACAATCCATTTCTTTTAAAGTTACACTTTGGCATGAGCAAGTGCATTATTACTTCTTCAAGAAACGTCTTGCTCGGTCAAGCAGAAGTAGCTCCCGTGGGGGAGAGCAAGGACTATTATGTTACATGGTTTTACTGGAGATAATTCTTTACTAAACCAATCAGACCACATAATAACAGCATTCTAACACCAACTACAGCCCCTCGGAGACCAGTTTGTGTGTGGCCCAGTTTTCATAGGCTTCTTTACAACAGATGTGTTGGATGAGGGTAGTGTTACTTCATACTCAAACTTGTGTGTTCCTTAGGTAAAACAGAAGAATTGGTCTAAGCTCTACCTCTTACATATTATTCTTATAGAATGTGTTTGCCTTCTGCAAGCAGATTACAAATCTGCATTCAAATAATCCACGGCAATTACAATTCATCAGTTTTTAAACCTCACTAGAAGTACTGGTAATCTCTTAAAGACATATCAATGACACCTTTTCAGTTCACGTGTAAGACAACCCAGTTACATTTAAGAATTTTCAGCTACTAACAGCTGTGCAGCTAAGTAAAAAAAAAATTGCCTGAAAGAGCAACAATTTCTCTATATAATAATTTCTCTTTGTTCTATAATGATCATCAAATCTAAAAACTAAATTTTCATAGGACCAAAACTGAAAACAAAATCCTAAAATCTCTCCTTTCTGATGGATGCTAAAAAAAAACCCATTACTTGAAATGCATCAGTTCAGGATTAAACAGGAAATAGTCAGCTTTATGCCAAAGGAAGGACCTCGCCCTGTAACTTTTTATTTATAAAATACTGAATTGATGGAAAGCTATTTCCTAAATCTACTCCATGGTAAACTTATTGCTCCATCCAAAACAGGAAGGCTGAAGTTTATCTACAAAAGACTCTGTCTATGTTAATTCTCTTGTTAAAAATGCTTTAATGGCTTTCAGTTATGTCCACTAACCATAAAGGAAAGTGATATTCATTTCAGCTTCATCGGAATGAGCTGTATATTAATGGCAAGAATTACACAACAAACCAATTTTCCTTGTCATAAAAACACATAAATATTTTTGTACAGAAAGTACACTACTTTAAAATCCACATATATGGAGTGAGTTGCAGTCAAGATCTGCAATAGTGCATGAACTTTTACCAAAAAGTGACTTACGGCAATCTAGTTTTCCCTCAACAAAAGTCTCCACACTTCCAATTTCAAAAAACATTATCAGATTCAACGGTCTGCACGAAGAGGGCTCATTTTTATTAATGGTAAAGACAGAATTTTGCCCTGAGGTATGGATATTTTCTTCAGTGGCATAGTGTAAAACAAGCAGTGAGAGAAGAAAACAAAAACATAAATCTTCCTTTTCCAATTAAGAGCAACTCCCAGCAGATCAGTTGCACGATTAACTGGCAGCAGTGTTATTATTGTAAACTCAAAGCCTGCGGATCGATGAGTTTAAAAACCAGCCCTTAAATGAGAAGGTTTTCTCACCATCACTGCCTAAAGAGCAAATTCTCTTTTCTTCTTTAATGCCTAAAAAACGCTAACGCAGGTTTAGATATGCAAGCCAAAGGCTAGGTGTTTCTAATCACATGTGTGGCTTAAAGTAAATACTACCCAAAATAAGTAAAGTACTGTATGCAATGGACAACTTTTCAGGAAAGAAAAGCAACAGCTGCAAGAAGAAAAACAATTACTTAGATTACCAACATTTTATTACTTAGTTTATGTTAAACCTTAAGGTTTCTGAAAGTTTAGAATTACTTCACACATTATATTAGCCTCACAAATCAGTTTTATTAGTGTCTCAATAATGGATCTAATTTTTTTTCATATCCAAGTCATGGTCCTGTCTCTACCCTCTAAATAGCCACTCTCTCCATTTACTTTAAGTACTCATTTCAAATATAAAATCAAATAAAAGAATAAGTAAATTAAGGCCATGTTTTTGAAGACTTCTGTAATCTTCCCCTATGTTGTGGATGGATATCTTTTTCCACATGCAGCTGTGATGGCTGAAAAGACTATTCACCCTTCCCAGCTGTCACCAACCCCACACCAGAAACCATCACCACACTTGTTTGCGTGAGCCACCAATACACAGGACCACTCCTGAAATTCATTTAAGGCAAAAAGGACACTGATTAGGTCACATGCTATAATAGCATATCAGTTGGGCTGCAGGGAGGAATCACCTATTCGAGGTGAGAAGGTGACAAGCAGCTGTAGATGAGAACACTTATCTGTAGCCTTTCTAGTGTGCCCAGTCTCTTTGAGCTCATCTGAGACCACCAGTGCAACTGTTACCCAACCCAGACAGACAAAGCAACAGGACCTGTGTTTAAATGATGGCACATCTCAGCATGTATCTTCAGTCAAATAGAAAATATATAAAGAAACAGAACACCAAGCATAATGGCTGGGGATGGAGCATGTCAGAAAAGCTGTAGGATGAAGCCTCCTTTCTCATTGCAAATATATTAATTTCTTCTGGATTTTTCAGCATTCAACACCCAAACAATCTCTCCTTCTGAGTCTGCTCCCACGATTCTAGCTATTTCCACTTCATTTTGGAAGCAGAAATCTGATCCAAAAATTGGTAAAAATAGAAACCTTGAGTCTCTCCAAAGAGAAAGCCACAAGAAGCAGTGATTGTCTTTTATGGTTAGTAAATCATATGTCTTAGGGCAGTGATTATCAACTGTGGTTCCAAGGGAACATATTAGGAGTTCTGCATTTACTCAGTGGATACACCACTGACCGTATCGCACAGTACTTGGAATCAGTTATTTGATATGTTTGGGTTACAGCTCATAAGAAATACTGAAGAATCACTGCAATTATCTCATTCAAAAAAGCTTGGGAATCACTGATTTTTAAGTTGTGAACTATTTTTCCATGCAAAAAACAAGTCTACTTTGTACTTAAAAAGATCTTTTGAGACTAAGAACACTGGCTTTCTATTTTCTCACTACAAGCCTTTACTAATGAGATAATTAAGCAATGCTGCAGCATTTCAGCACAAGAACTGTTACCTATCAAACTCGTTTAAAGGAATGTCTGCCCTGTTCAACCCAGTGTCACTGAACATTTTCCAGAAGTTGCCTGATGGGGTGAGCTGATAGAGGACAGATTTGGAACAAACTTGGCAAGATATGGTGAACACACTCATGACTTTTTGAAGTGTTCGCTTGTCTTCAGATTCTGGCATCCACTGAAAAGCTTTGATTCTTTTAGAGTCTAAGTTCAGTCAATCCTTATAAAAAGTATTACAACCAGTAGAAGAAAACTGGGATCATCAAATGCTATTTTATGTTGGATATTTTTTTATGACAGAGTTTCTGAGAGCTTTAGCTCTGTATTCCTCAGAAAGCTCAGAGCAGCTTTCTGTGATCCCCTGCATCTATATCTTGCGAAAACAGCCTGATGCAACAAATAGTTAAAGCCTAAAAATAACAGAGGTATTTCTAGTACTCAAGGGACAAAACTTGCACAAGGATGCTAGAGGTCTAGACTCAGTCCTGTGGGATTTACTTCATGAAATATCTTATTTACTCTAACTATAAAGGAGGAAGCCTAATTATGGTGCCAGTATTTGTTTACTAGTAAGGATAGCAAAGCATCATGTAACTTAACAAGTCAAGGAAAAAAAAAAATTACAGCTAGAACAAATTAGCAGCTGCTCAGCAACTCTGTCAGCTTCCTGCAGGTTAAAGATTAGTGGAGTATCACCAGCAGCATTACGTATCGCCATCACTTCAGAGATGCAGGAAGTTCTGCCTCGTGTAGAATTTCGCTCTGGCAAATCACACAGACAAGAAATGGTACGGGGGACCTGACCCTTCAACTAAACACTTCATAAAAGTTCAAATTATCACCAACAGCCTGATGATTTGAAGATACCCTCAAATAATTAGGAAATTGATTAATACCTGCAAACACACTTACTTTACCATATTTAAGTTTTCTTTAGAGATACATAGGCTATTGTTTGAATAGTCTAAAATAATTGACTTTAGGGCAGATATGAAAACAATTTCAAGTCAAACAGCTGAAACCTGGAAAAAGAGTAAGCTAATAAGGAGGTAATACAAAAGAAGATCTAAACTAGATATTGAAACTGGAAACCACAGTACTATACAGGAAAGTATTTATTGAATAAAATGTACTGTGACAATATAAATAAACTTTTTTATGCCGCATCTCTAAGCAGAATAATGGCTGTTGCTGATAAAGTCTACTGATACTGGATTGATACGGTGTGTTTTGGATAAGAACAGCATGGAAAGAGAGCAGTGAAGTCTCTTTTGATAAGCAGAACTAAACAGTTTACTGCCTAAGATAAAAATAGGTTGCTAAAGGTCAAACACTTTAATGCAATAGCCAAAAGAAACAGTACCATGCCATTTACCTTTTAACCTTACTTCATACAGGATTACCATGTGCTCTCAAAGATACAGAATAGACAGGGGTTGTTCGTACAAACATATCCTGGAAAATAAGGCATTCTTCCCTTCGTGCAGCCTTCCAGAACTCTTTTTTTTAAATTGTAACCAAACAGTTCAAGCTAATAAAGATCTGGCTGAACTACACTGTCTGCAAACAAACAGAATTAAATGAGGGAAAAAGAATTAATTATTTAGAACCGAGCAAGTAAAATTAAATTTAAAAAACCCACAATGAAAATGAATGACATTTTCTAATTTCATTTAGAAATTCCAGTGTATTTAGTTTTTTTTAAATCACATAAGGGTACAAACATTGCAAACTATCTATTTTCAAATCAGCAGGTAAAACATTTTGCTATTTGAAAGATTAATATCTACAAAGAATTGATTTACATGCTAAACAAAGGATTATTTCATTTATCTATTTAAGAGTACCACAGATTGTGCAGAATGATAACAGTAATTGTTTCATAAAAAAAAAGAAAAGTTGCCTTTTACAGGCTAAGTCAGTAGCTTACACTCTTAATGAAGAAAATACAACTAACATTTTCCACTTCTTAGCTGCAATGCACTGAAAACAGATCTTAGAACTATTGCTTAGATTTAATATAAGCCACTGCCTCACTTCACCTTATCTCAATATTAACCTCTCATTCACTTGTTCACCTCTTCTCTTTGTTCTCCTTAGTTCTCCATTGATCAGCAAACTACACTGTGGACAAAGCCAAATTGCTCTTCCTGCTCCAAAGACCCTGCAGCTGGCCAACTCATACAGAACAAAGGAACCACAACTACCTCTGACTACTTTCACTTCTGCCACCACAATTTTATCCGAGTCCTCCCCGTTCCCTTGGCAAGTCTTCACTCAAGCTCTCATATAACTTAGCACTCTGAAAAAACAGAAATTAATTTAAAAATATTTCACATCCGTTGAACTATCTGAGCATCTTTGTATTACCTTGTGACATTTCATGCATTTCTATCAAATACAAAACCATGAACAAAACGTATGTTTCATAACTAAATGGAAACATTATTTAAAGAACAGAAACAAAGTGCCCACTGTATACATTATGTACATATGCACACACGTTCCTTCAGAGCTTTAATATAATATATAATACAGCAGTTTTAAGGAATATAGTAAAAAGTTACTTGCTTACCAGTTACACATGCATGCTGAGCAATTCATATTGAAATTAATTGCAAGCTTACCAATGAAATCTTGCATCCTTATAGGCATAAAACCTTACCTGACACTAGACATTGAGTACCTGGACTTTGTTAACATGTTAAATGACCTTGCTTCTTTTAAAATCTTAGTTGATCCACAAACAACAGACAAAAACAAGCTCAGCACTTTATCCCTAACAGACCTCTGCATATCTTAATATGACTCTTCAGCAATACGCACATATATTTTTCAAGAATACTTAGTCTTACCATACAGAAACATGCAGTCAAACAGCAACAGACTGAAGAGAAACTGAAGCCCAAAATAGAGAAATAAGACACAAGCCATGGTACTATAAAGGCACTATTAGACTTTCAAAAACACCCAGTATCATTTTTAACAAAAGGTTTATAAGGGATCAAATCCTGCTTTTCCTAAAGTAGAAAGAACAATTCTTATTATAAGCATCATAATTCTAAAAAGTGAACAAATTGTTCCATAAGTAGAGTAAAGAAAGAGGATTGTGCTGCAAAGCAGAGGTTACATTCTTGCAAGTCCCAACATAGAGCACAGGTCTAAGACAAGGAGGAGCTACTTTACATTTTCACTGCACTGTCAGAAATACATACAAGAAAAAATTATGTTTCTCCCATCAATTAAAAAAGTGTATTTGGACCAATATAAATGGACACAGAAGGAATAATCTTTACAGTACATGAGATACTTCTCTTCGGAATCACTGCTCTGGCTGCTTAACCGCGACATGAGTAACACCTACACAAATCAAAAGGCTCCAGAGTCAACTCATTATAATGATACAGGCTTCTCTCGGTAGCAAAAAGCCAACCCTGCTTAAAATAGAAAGGCACACTCCTAAAACAGTTTCTTTGCTAACTTATCTGGGTCATGAAAGACTATATAACTACTTTAAACTCAACAGATTTTTAGCACTGCCGTTCTCCAAATGGCTGACAAATGATGTAGAAAATTCACACACCAAGAATGTATACTGTATTTAACTAATTTTTTAGAAGCCTCTCTTATCAAATCACATATAAATTCACCATTTTAGATTAATCACATCTGGATTAGGCATGTTAATGACTCAATACCACAACCACTTTACTGTATACTTACTAGTGTACAGATGATAATTGTCACATTTGGAATGCAGATGTAAACCTCAATCCAAAAAAAGGATTGCAAGAATAATGAGACCAGCAATTCTGTTGTATGTGTTATGAAACATTTCACTGTGTTATTAAAAGCACAAATCACTTATACATGGGCTCAAGAAACCAATAGCCTCAACGAAATCAAGAGTGAGTTAGAGAGCTTTCAAGAGTTCAGAGTTAAACGTTTAGGTATCCTGTTACTAGAAAATCAAAGGCAAAAAAAGCATTAACTGACCTCAGTGAAACAGGAAACAGAATCTGAGAGTTTATCTTTGCTGCTGATTTTAGCAAAAAAACAGTTGCAAGGAAACATCCTTCAATAGCAATGTTAGAAAAAGGAAAATTTTACAGTGAGCTGTAGTTTTATGCCTAACAGTAAAATTGAGAAAAACTGAAAAGAGTATTTAAAAATTAATTGAGGCATTTTTGAGTTATGGCTAGATATACGCTTGGGTAAGCAGATTAATAGTTTCATTAAAAATAATATTCACATTGGTTTTATTTTTAGTTGGTGAGAAATACAGTGAACGAAATGGACAACAGAACAATCTGCAGTAACTGAGGTGTTTATCAAATTCTTCTGTAACGATGTCAGGTAGTGGATGCAGGAACGCTGCATTTCCTGCCTCACCATCGCAGCTTCCCGCAGATGCCTCGAGGGCATCCAGAGGGGAAGACACGGAGATGGAAACACCTGACTGCTCCCCACTTGTTTCTGGCACCAAAAATAGCAACTTGAGTTTTCTTGCATGATGTAGCGTCTCCACCCTCCAGCCAGGGAGAAACTCCACTGCATTCGCCGATGGGCTTCCAGAGCTCCTATGGAATTCATTCCCATCTCCACCCATGTTCCTCTTGTTCCCCAACTCTTTCTCTTCCCCACCCTCTTGGCTGCAGTTCCTGATCTTGGCACAAATCTTTTTTCAACTGCAAGTCCAGTCCCACCCTCGTTCATTGCTTCCCACACTCCCAATTCCCAACCCTACCTCTCCTGTCACCACAAATCACAGTATCACAGTATGTTTGGGATTGGAAGGGACCTCAAAAGATCATCTAGTCCAATCCCCCTTCCGGAGCAGGAATGCCTAGGTGAGGTCGCACAGGAACATGTCCAGGCGGGTTTTGAATGTCTCCAGAGAAGGAGACTCCACAACCTCCCTGGGCAGCCTGTTCCAGTGCTCTGTCACCCTCACTGTGAAGAAGTTTTTTCTCAAATTTAAGTGGAACCTCTTGTGTTCCAGCTTGATCCCATTACCCCTTGTCCTATCATTGTTTGCCACTGAGAAGAGCCTGGCTCCATCCTCATGGCACTCACCCTTTATATATTTTATTTAATGTTTAATTAATGTTTATAAACATTAATAAGGTCACCCCTCAGTCTCCTCTTCTCCAAACTAAAGAGACCCAGCTCCCTCAGCCTTTCTTCATAAGGGAGATGCTCCACTCCCTTAATCATCTTTGTTGCCCTAATCCTTTCCTCTGTTCCAGACTTTCTCAATCTTCCAATTCAGAGGTCATCTCATCCCTCAGCTAGACATAATTCCACTCTGCCTCTTCCTCAGAGACCCTTACATCCTTTCACCTCTGCCTTCTGGATCAACCCCTGCATCCAGGCCTCCTTGTGTCTTCCCTTTGGCATGGTCCATATCTCTCCATGGAGAAGGAATTTTGACAGGAAGATTCCTAACTTGACATTCACGCACCTTCCTACGCTGGTTTCTCTCCTTTCAGC
The DNA here is from genome assembly GCF_964273445.1 of Streptopelia decaocto. Lineage (NCBI taxonomy): Eukaryota > Metazoa > Chordata > Aves > Columbiformes > Columbidae > Streptopelia > Streptopelia decaocto. The sequence goes on along the minus strand of NC_138663.1, from coordinate 32,104,334 downwards.
TGTGTAAAAAAAACCTCAACTTTCTCTGGGGGTGGAAAAGTACACCAGTCATTCCCAATAGCTGGTGAAGGTACAGTCTCCATCCCCTTGCTGGGAGAGCTATGGGCAAGACCACGCCACCAGCAGAAGCAATCAGATCACAGGCTTCAAGGAGGCTGCATCCAGCTCATAGGTTCCCCCAAATGAACAAAAAGACACCTTTAAGTGCAACAAGAGTCTTTGAAGCCACTTTCCTGTTCAGTAGCAGGTAGCAGACACATTCAAAAGGCCCTTCAGCTTTACTTCACAGGGAGCTGTGCCTTGGTGTGGCAACCTTTCTCTGTAACTGCACATTTTCAGTTCTTCATCACGTTAGCTGACAGGCAATAAACACATTAACCATTTGGAAATATTTTGATCTTATTTTCCTAAAAGTATTTCCTAAAATACTTTAATGAACTGTCAGAGGTTAGAGCTTTAATTAAAAGGGACCATGTAGTTCATAAAATTTAGCTATCTCACTACCAAAAATGCTGGTTATTGTGATTGCTCTTTCCTCTTAAGATCTACTCAAGAACTTTAGGGGCTGGAGCAGCTGGATACCAGCTTGGTTCACAACTAGATCAAAGTTCAGCTCCAACAAGCTAGCTGGAAGAAGCTGTTATGAGGGTGTCTACTGATGCACTAGTGCTCCCAAGTGAGTAAACTCTCCAAAATATGTAGAACCAAGGGTACTGAAGTTAGAAGACAGTGAAGTGCCCTAAAGGAAGACGAGAGTTCTGGTGACGGCAGCTTTAGACAGAAATTAAAAAAAAAATTTATAAAAAGTTTTATCTTCCCTATGACAAAAAAATAAAGTTACTATGCAAATACCAAAACTACTAAAATCTATGGCTTTCTATAGATTTCCACCTGATGGTTAACTAACTTTGAGTACCTAAGGCAGTGCTTTCAAGATACTAAATGTTCAGAGATGTGAGTGGCTCAACACACAACCCAGCGTGGGCGCTCACTTGCAGCAGCAGGCACATGGAAGGAACCACACTGGGAATAAGAGAACTGGTTAAAGATACCTGCAAATTTCTCACTCTTTTTCCTGATCTGGCACATAGCCAGGCCCCAAAAAGACTCCTGTGCCAGCACAGAGGGCATTACAGCCCAAGGGCACAGTTTCTTGAACTATGGTTGCCACCAAACTCTTTGCAGCTGAGGTCCGCAATGGTACAAGTTGTTTTTTTGTTTTGGTTTTTAAAACAACGGCAGCACTTGCTTAAGGGGACTTTCTGATGTCTAATGAGATGCATCCATGTTATGGTCTTTCTTCACTGAACTCACAGTTTCTGGCATTGCCTATTTTCATAAAGCTTGTAACAACTAATCATCTTGGTTTATGCCTAAACTGAATTTAGTTGAAACCTGACAATAAAGTCGAGAGATACTAAGCACAGATATGCTGTGATTGCATAAGCTAGTTTCTCCAGGAAGCCAAGTTAAAAAAATGTAATAAAATGGGTGAATTTCCAGTTGAAGATGATCACCAAAAAGCTTGTGTCAGCATACCCTAATCTATTCTGATTTACTGTTTAAAAATGCTTATGAGGAGATTTTTTTTTAGGTAGCACCTGACAAGAAAAAAGGTTAATATATAAATTATCTACTATACTAAGGTGGTGAACTGCTTCTGGGGAGTAATTATGGTCAAGTAAGTACACACAGTACCCACATAAGTACAACATTTCGTGTTGTAATGAAACCAAGTATTTAAGCTATCTAGGGGGCAGAAGAGGAGCAAAGATTGCTAACAAGACAACTAAGGGTATCAAACCCTTCTATTAAAGGTGATTAGTGCCATTCAGAGCGATACTCAAAGTTCAATAGTTCAAAAAATTAATGTATAAACAGTTCTTCTCAGGAAGCATGAGAAGCTAAAGAGCCATGAGCAACATGACCCACTTGATTTTGTCAGTATCCAACTTCTGTGACTTGAGAAGCCAAGCTGACTCTATTAGCCTTCCAAAGCCAAAGTACCAAGGCAAAGCAGTCACACTATAACCTCTGTCCCGTGGGGAATCTTGGCCCTTGCTTTTTTGCTATATTTTGTGAAGCATGACATTAAAAGTTGTGCTATGTGTATGTCTAGTGTATTTCCAGACAGTTACTGAAGACTGAAAGTCACAACATCAGTGCAAATAAGAGGCAAATAAAATGGGAAAGTGATCCTTGTGGGTTGGTGATAAATGATGATGTGCATTAGTCATTTACACCCCAAGATAAAAATCTAATGTTTTTATAATCTTAACTTACAGTAGAAACACATGCATAAGCAACTTATGAAACAAAAGGGTTTTCCCCATATCATTTAGGAAACTAAATTCTACAGCCTTTTGAATTTATCTTTCTAAAAATTAAAAAAAAACCACAAAACAAACAAACAAAACCCCCACAAACAAAACCATAATATTACCTTGTATTTTAAAGGTCAGAGCAAGCTTTTCAGATACAAACCTATACAAATACTATATGCACTTCAAATAATTTGAGGAAAAAACATAGAACAGCCCTCTCTAAGTTGTAGACTTTTGATTTAAAATAATTGGTCTGCTTTTCAAATGCCACCCAATGACTGTCAAATCACTAACGTTCACAGAACAGAACAAGCTATTTTAAAATAAGTGTGGTCTATCCAACTTTAAAACATATTGAGTTTAACCTGCTCAGTGAGACAATTGCCAGAAGAAAGAAGACATCAGTTTAGGCACCAAGATACAGAATGTAAAAAGAAATAGAAACTTAAGAACCAGGTGACAAATGCAACCTGTCACCAAAGCATCTTTGGTCACAGATGATCCTATATTTATATATGCATCAGTGTTGTATACAACTCAGATTACGAATGGATTACAGGATTAAACTACATGCACCAGCAAAACTGTCATCTGCAAAACAAGTTTCTCTTACATCAAGATCAGCCTTGGGGTATGTAGAAGACACACAAAAACCCCATAAAACTGTAGATTCACACTTGAGCACATTTTCCTTGCCTACAGGTTGTCTGTGTGATACTCTTCTGTCACTGTCTGCTCCAACCTCCTGAGGCCTGAAGCTCTTGTCTGTGCAGGAGAAAGGGAAACCAGCTCCTATGCCAAACATCACGTCCCTCCTGTCACCTGCGTTTCTGCCATTATGTGTCATTTGCCATTTCCCAAGGGTTTTTGCATGTTCACTCAGTTACTAACTTCCCATCATCACATATGGTTTTATGAAACTTCTCCTTTACAACACTATTCTCCGTTTGCCCTACATAAATCCTGTTTTAAGCACCACTTGGATTCCTGTTTCATCTCTAAGTCAACCAGAAGATCAGCGCTCAGACTGTATTTGGAATACTGAAAGAGCTGGTGTGAAATCAGTATTCGTGGGGGGAATACATGTTAGACAGTAGTTCTTTGAGCTAGGGGTATTTCTGAGGCAATTTAAATTTCTGGATCTAATGATTAGGTATACAGGACTGATCTTATTCTCATTCTGTTTTAATCCAGGAAGCAGCAGGTTTCCCAAGCAGCAGTGCTGAAATATTCCTCCAAAATTCAGAAGATGCTTTGTTCAAGAGACACTTGGTTACAAGAAAGAAAAATACTAAAATGTTGAAACTTTGAGCCTAAGTGCACTGAGCCAACTAAGAGAGAATTTTATCTTCCACCCTTAAAACAGCTTAAAAATAAAATCAAACAACACTGCTAAAACCATGTCTCAAAATCACCAATGCCCTTCTGTTAAGAATAAACTGGCAACGAAGTTGGAGAGGAGGCTCTCTCTGTCCTCTAAGTTAAAGTTATTAAAACCAGCAACAAGAAAATCCTGCCACCACCACCAACAAAAAACCCACACAAAAACAATAACCCTCATCCCCCAGAAACGACTGCTTTTGTCAAGGCTCAGACTATTCATTGTTTCTGGTTTTATGCTTTGGTTTTCTCAGGAGATTCACCAGTGTCATTTCTGTTTATCCTTCCAAGCATCTTAACTTCTGACAGTTTTTTCAGTAGGCAATTTCTCATAATTAGTCCCTAATTACATATCAAAGCACACATTTTTAGAGAGTTTCTTCTCTTCCTAACATCTTTTCCAATCCTGTTTACACTCATCATCTCTTGAAACTAATCTCTCCTCTTCCTAGCCTACTCACTGTTATAGTTTCCAAGTCTTCTTTCATTCTGTTGTTAAGTTCTTTTGGTTTCTCATGACAGAACAAGATATTTTAAATCAAGCAATGACTGCTAGCTGTTGATTGAAAAAAAATACTAGTTAATGGACAACTCCTTAGATTTTTACTTTATCTGACCAAAAAATGATCTTGTCTTTCAGATTTGAACAGCTGGGCACTGAGTGAAGCTGGTACAACCTTCTTTCACCATTTTATTTGGTTTTTAACTAAGTCCACAAACTTTATCAAGTACGTAACTACTAACACTCTGTCATTCAAATCTTCCACAGATCTGCCATGAAATTATAACATCCATGAACAACCCCCCTGCAAGCAACCAGACCTCTTTGAGATCTTGGAACCTGAAGTCTTGCTTGGACACATAAATGAAGCGCCACCGCATCAAAAACTGTACCAATTACGAGATTTGCCAACAGGTCCAGGCTACAGCACTCACCAACCTCAAAACAGTATGCTTAACACAGGTTGAAAACTGTTATACTAAAAAAAAAAAAACAAACCAATAAACTGTCACACACAAAATTTTCTATAGATAAATAATGATAGAAAGCTAAAGGTGAATTCTATCTAATGTATTTGAGTCTCTCTAAGAATGAAAATACCCTACTGTTACTGCACACTTATAAACATTTATGGTGTTGAGTTCTCTTTAAAGTACCACTCTTTGAGTGTTACATATTAAACACTTTTTATCAGCTTTCCAATGAAAAAAGCTGTGGGCAAAAAGCTGAAATGTGGTAATAAATTTACTTATTAAACTATACCTTGAGGTGCTGAAGTAAATGTGTGAGTTGCACTGATCTTGCATATGCGGCAGTTTGTAATTACAAACACTGCAGTACATATCAAATAACCCATTCATGTCCATGGAAAGGGAAGAGAATACAGCTAAAAAAATGCCAAGTGAAGGACTGCAACTTGTAAAGTATGGTGACCCAAACACAAGAAAAGGAAAGTAGTCAAGTTTTTCACATCCTTTTAAAAGTGTCCTGCTTTAAATCAATGTATTTGTAAGGAGAATCAATGATACTATGAGGATACTGACTGAAATCTTTTACATTCTCCATCTTGCAGTCCCAATAAATATGAAAATGTAGATTTATAACACACACCTCAGGTTTGGAAAACTGAAAGACAGCAGCACAAAAAAGTCTTAAGGCAAGTGTGAACTCTAAAGATGTAAATAAGAATAACAACTTAATTGATTTGATTTTGCAATGGTAAAAATTAAGGAGATCTAGAATAAATATAAAAAGATAACAGAAAAATCAGCAAGTCAGAATTAATATGGAGTAAAAAGTGCCTAAGAATGTGTAAAAAGTAATAAATTACGTGCCTTGTATATGAGAGGGATACCGATACAAGGAAACTAATAAACCGCAAAAGGATGAAGCAAGATCATAGGCAGATTATATCATTAAGTGAAAGAAACATCATCAATTTTTCTGAGAAGCCTAAGGCGAAATACCAAAACCTGAGACAAATGTTTTCTTGATTAGGAAAAAAATAAATTAACACACTTAATTACATCTTACATTTAAATAAAATAAACATAAGCTCAGAGCAGGCATAATACAAACTATGCTACCAACCGAATTAGACTGATGATGGCGAGTCCATCATTAAGGCCTTGCTACTGTGTATGAAGTACACAAGGTTTGAAGGACAACAGCAAAGCCAGGAGGGAACCAACATCCACAGCTTCCCAGTCTTTTACGCTCATCTGGCCTGTTACTCTTGTCTGGTCTACTCCCGTCAGAAACAAAGCATGTCTGACCTCATCCATAATCAGAAATAATCCTTTAATGTGCTCTCTAGCTACTGTTCCAGTTCCCTCAGCTTCACTCCTTACCTACCTCAACTCATATTTTAATTAGGGGATTTTTTCTAACCTAGATAATTTTGCCTGAAATGAGCAACAGCACAAGCAGACCAACAAGCTAATCTAAGGAAACAGCAACTTGTTTCCCTGGCTTAGCTGAAGTCAAAAGAAAAGGTACACCCAAGGCCAGCTTTGACAGCCTCCTTAATTCCTTCCTGGATTCCCATTAGCCCAATTTATTGATTTATTTTACTACAACTGCTAAAATGTAAATGTTTAACATAACCAGAACTTATAAAACTTCTCAGATATACTTACCTGTGTTTCTCATCAGTTTATTCCTAGCCAAGATGGGGAAGTTACCTCATATTTACATCCTCTTTCATCTTTACACTTCTGAAGCACTGTAAAACAGTTTTGCTTGAAGAAAACAAAAACTAGCAATGGACACAGGACAGGGTGGGGAAGAAGGCATGTAGTGTGTTTCCATACATTACAGAAATTCTAATTGTTTTATTATTACAGAAATACTTGTATATTTTCTTTATAGTCTGATATTAAACCCCAAACCTTCTTAACTAAATCCTCGCAATATAAAGGTTCACTTTGTGAGCTGTCAAGTCTTCTCTCAGCACCTCCAGAGAACAGAGTCCCACTAAAGTGTTAAATATACACAAAGTTATTGCTATATAGATCTTACTAGAACAAGAGATCTGACAAAGCAGGAGAACAAGAAACCGTTCTTCTGAACCTACACACGTTACAACTGTTAAAACCTGTTTTTCTTACTCAACTGCAACTTCTAGTCCAGAGATTTAAATGATTTACCTAAAACAGAAAAGCAGTAGGACAGCAGGAAACAGTAGGACTCTAGAAACAGAATTCAGGCAGCCTGTTGACCCAGCTACACACTCGTGTTCCCATCTTTCTGTGCACCGTATCTATGAAGCTTCAAATACAAGCTTTAGAAAAATCTGTGATTTTCAGCATCTTCCAGCAAGGAGGCTGGCCAATTAGGGTAACAGTTCATTAACACTACTGAGGGCTGTTAACAAGTAATATTAATTTAGGAAGTCAAGTAAACAAGCAATTAATCCAAATGTTTGAACACTTACAAAATTGTTCTGCTAAATATTTTAAAATAACGCTGAACTGAAAGCAGTCAGCCAGTAACTCCATTAAGAAAGAAAGCATTCGTTAATGCATTAATTCCTGTGCTTCCTTCTCAGATGCCAGAGTTCTGTGTTAATAGACGAGTTGAGGTCTGACTGTCAAATCTCATTCAGAAACTCAGAGGTTTGATTTTTTGCCAAAATCAAGGAAGGTACTTGGTTCATTTGGCAAAATTTGTCTTCAGAAAATAATAGATTTTCAGAGGTTACCCGTGTCACTTCAACTTGCATATGCAACATTTAAGAAACTGGACACATAATAATGGACTAATTAATACAGTGTTGCAGACTTGATGTCTAGACAAGATAAGACATTTCAAGAATCCCGGCTACTCATGCTCATAAAGGAACAACAAAGAGATAGCCTTTTGTGTAACACCAACGCTGAATTGCTCCAACTGTGAATTTAACACCATGGACATATTTGTCATCACTTCCAAAAAATCTCCACACTTCAGCACATTACATGCTAAAAGCATAAGCTGATACTTAACCATATAAAAATAGAAACTGAACAAGTTCAAAACAATAATGTAATATTGCATATTATTAAATGCAAAAATATAAAAAAGTGCATGAATTTATTACATCAGCAACCTATGAACATTCATTGACCTTGACAGGTCAATGCAAAATTCTCTGCTACACTATTCTCAAGTACCCAGACCAATTTTTTAAATACTTATTTAATGGGCTTTTACACCACCATGCTCAGACAACATGAAACACCCAATTTCAAAATTGAATTGTGGAGGAAAGAGGGAAAGGCATTTTCAAAGGCATAAGGAAACACTTAGCTCAAAACCAAAACAAAACAAGAAGGGATCTACTCACCTCACTATTTTTGCTTTTAAAAACTCTCTGAAATTTCTGATTGCTTAGAAATAGAACATCAAAAGCCACATCATAGGCCTAGACACTACTTCACAGAACATATTAAAACAAGAGACACACATTAATGCTGCAGAATTTTCATCAGCGCAAAGAGGTACAGAGATGGAAAAGAAGATGCACCAGGATGGGACCAGTTTTCTCAGCACTTGCCGTGCAGAAGTGCCCGTAAAGATCTTGTTCTACTAACCAAGGTGGCAGAGCCAGCAGGTCCTGAGAACTAAACCCTTCCCTGTGAGCAGCTGAGCCCGCTCCAGGTGGAACAGGTCCCTCACCTCCCCAGGTGAGGCCAGCCAAAAACAGGGGACCACTGCAAGGAGCTTGGACTCTGCAGTTCAGGGATGGGGACAAGAAACTGTCACGAGGAGCAGGGAGCAGAAACTGTGTCCTTGGTGGAAAGAAATCACATTCTGGAGAACAGAATGCAGGACTGACAGCAGCTGAGCTCAGAGAGCAAGCAGTGACACACTGTGAAAAACAGCAGAGTCTCCCTCACTGGAGTACTCAGGACTCAATTTGAGAGAGTTCTGAATGACCTGATCTAATTTCAAGAGAAGACTGGCCCAGGTGAGGTCCCTTCCAACCTGGACCTTTCTAAGATACTGTCACTATACCTGTCATTGCAAAGATAAGACCAGAGAGACTTCCAGGATCTGCAGTCCCTGTTCAGCAAAGATCTCAGGTGCCTACGCATCTCCAACCACGTTCTTCCTTCCCAAGTAATACTGTCAAACTTCAAATGAAACGTATGCTTTGGAGTTTTTCTCGTCTGGGAGTCACACAGATAATTCTTGGCTCTGTTCAGTGTCTGGATTCTTCCAAGACTTTATCCATAAGCACAACTTCTACTCTTCTCACTTTATGTCAGCTTCAGTTAATACTTGCAAAGCAACTGCAGGGTAAATTGCAAACAGCAACTAGCACCTGTTTGACAATTCTTATCCTGTCATAGTCTGCACACAAAGAATTCTGTTTTTCTTCAAAGACGTGATTTGACATGAAAGCTTGCAGTAAGTCCCCCATCAAACAAATAATACACATGCAAGGATTTTGTTGATGAGCCAGAGAGACCATTTACAATCATGTTCCATTTAAAATTCTTAATTTGGCAACTACGTTATTGTAACTTAGAGGAGAAGTAGAAGGAACTTCACAAACGAGTGATATGAACGATACATAAGATAGAGAGATGGACTTGTTTAAACTGAACACCTGTATGAATATTTAATTCAACTGCTTAAGGGATTTTTTTTTGTTCTTTTTTTCCTAAGAGAAATAACAGACTATACCACAAGCTGCTGCCCCCCCGCTCCTGCCCAGGGCATCAGGCTGCCTGTTTCTCTGCTGTAGAGCAATGAATTTTCTCATTACAACACAGTGTATGTGTTGTGTCAGCAAAATTTTTTGCCTCTAAGTTTACCTGAAATAGCACCACGCTATGAAGTAAATGTAGATATTTGGAAAATTTTGCTCTTTTTCCTGGTTGGAGCTTTGGAGAAAGATGGATATGGAGATGACAAAGCAATGAGGGCTTTATAGGGAGTTTGGAACAGCAAGGATACCTGGGAGTCAGGATGAGAATAAACTGAAAAGCAATCATCACTAGATCTGGTGCTCCAAGAGAAAGCAGAAAAACTTAGGCAACAGAAGGAGAAGAGGTCTGATGGGTCAAGGCTTTCAATCAAGCTTCACTTAAACACATAGCCAGTGGCACAAGAAGTTATTTCTATCCTGACTGACTGATTTATTTTAAATGCTTTAATAGCTGCCCAGTGAAGACTGCAAACCAATCTTTCCAGAATCTTGCTTTGCAGAAGGATTAACAGCTTCACCATTTTTCCAGCATCATTCTTAGCAATAAGTACATTATTTTAGTAATCCTTCCATGAAATTACGTTCCAGAAATAATACATTAAAACTAGGTATTCAGAAGCTATTTTAAACACCTGAACTGGAAAAAAGTCCACAGAACAAAAAAATTTTCTGCTGTTATTGATTCTTTGATAATCAGAAACAAATTATATAAAAGCTTTCTTATAAATGTATTCTATATTTCATTATCAACTCAATCTTCTTATTCCTAAAGTGCATTACAGCCTACAGTTCAGTTTTAAGATTTAAATGTTACATATATGTAAAACTACAGCATGACTAGTCATAGTAATAAATTCACATGGGTTTTTTTAATGTGCTAATTTTACTGTGCAAAAACCAGAAACATACTTTCAGTTAAACAGTAGTAAAACCAGTATACATTATATTGAGAAGTTAATCCAAAGAACCTTTAGTAAGCAGTTCACCACAGGACTGCAAATTTAGTTTCCATTCCACTCTTCCCTCCCTCTACCATTCCTTGTGAAACCCAGGCCACACAGAATTAAACTCAATTTACATTAGATGCTGACAACTCAAAGTCAACAAAATAGCATACATATTTCTACAGAGAAACTGCTTCCATATACAGTAGGAAGATCCACAGTATTTCACAACTTTGAAAATCATCAGGACTATCATAATAGTAAATTTTCTGGATTTTTTTTTAATTGCTGAAGCAGAAGTTACTTTTAAACATTTATCTGAAAAACACATAGGTCATTTTACAGTCTTAAGTTTATAGAATCACAGAATGGTTGGGGTTGGAAGGGACCTCAAAAGATCATCTATTTCAACCCACCTGCTGAAGTAGGTTCACCAGAGCAGATCACACAGCAATGTGTCCAGGTGGGCTTTGAATGTCTCCAGAGAAGGAGACTCCACAACCTCTCTGGGCAGCCTGTTCCAGTGCTCTGGCACCCTCAGAGTAAAGAAGTTTCTCATCATATTCAGATGGAACCTCCTGTGCTTCAGTCTGTGCCCATTGTCCCTCATCCTGTCGTTGGGCACCACTGAAAGGAGTTTGGTCTCATCCTTTTGACACCCACCCTTGAGATATTTATAAACATTGATGAGATCCCCTCTCAGCCTTCTCTTCTCCAGGCTGAACAGACCCTGCTCTCTCAGTCTCTCTTCCTAAGAAAGATACTTCAGACATCATTTAGATGATTAAATATATATCTTGTCTGGCTCTGAACAAATTATCAGTACCTGATTTTATTAAAAAAATATGAATCTTGTTCAATTGAATAAAGTGTATTGAAGATGCTTTCCCGTATCTTTCTAAAATCTTGTTTTAATTCTGTGGAAGCTGACAGCTTCAATATTCAAATCAACAACAGGATAAACTGGTTCTATGAAATCCAAGTCTTCTTAAGTTATTCCTCAGGCTTTTCTGAGCTAAGTTCCTAAAGTATTCTGTTTTACAGAACATAATCTAGATTTCCTTGAAGATAAGTGCAAACTCTACCAAACATAATACCATTAGGTCATATTTAAAACAACATTTTGTTTCTTTGCCCAAATTTTCATCTGTCTTCACTATAAGCCTGTCCATAGCACCAAAGGGCAGATCTTCATAGGAAATAAACCAGTCAAGATTCACCAGCATCAGGCAAAACAATCACATTTTTTAAAAAAATCTGCTACTAGTTTTTACTTCTTTTGGTTTGTCATTTCTAAATACTCACACGTTTATGCATTTGGCAGTAGCTGATTTAGGCTATGTACAACCTGGTGATCAGACACACTGGGATAAACAAACTGCATCATGACCCTCGTAGTTCCAACCTGCTCTGGTTTACTCCATCCCAGCATACATGCATGATTATGCAAAGTCAACATAATTTTAAAAGAAAAAAAGAAAAAAGGAACAAAACCAATTCAGTAGAAAGCTGTTTTTTCATGTGTCAAGACAAAAGGAACAACAGTGTTACAGTTCAGGAAATGGTCTCACAGGCAACAGAACAAGGGCCACTAGAATTAAGATGGAAAATGAAGACCTAGAATAAGCTATTTGCTTGAAGATGTTATTATGAGAAAATCATGAGGGGCAAAAGTGATTTATATTTCCCTTCCACCCATCCCATGCACACACTGAAAACACTAAGAGCAAGTTTGAAAAAAGTCATCTCTTTCTCCCACCCAAATTATGAACTGTAAATGTAGTTTCCAGAGTTGGGTACAGTTGTATTTATGTCAGAAAAATCTCCAAACTCTCTATTTATAGTAACAAAACCACAGATACTAAACACTTTGATTGTCTATGACAAAAGAAATTGAAAGTTATTGTACATAATTTCCTTACTGTGAGGTGACATGATATTTAAGAATAATACACGAATAAGCTTCCACTGAATATCATCAAAAACTCAATGATCCAAGACTAATAGAAATATTGTTTTATTATAAATCAATCCCCAAGTACTCAACACAAAAAAGAATACAGATTTTGTACACGATATGCCTCCCTCTTTCAGATATAAAACACTGGAGTCAGAGCAAAAATTAAACGTTCTTAACTTCAAAGAATGACAAGAAGACTGAGATTCAAAGCTGATTTAAAAAACAAATAAACAAACAAAAACCAGAACCAACCACCTCCCAGAAAACACATACAAAAAACCAAACAACACGCAGCTTCTAGTATTCAATCCCAAACTGTATATATTTAAGGAAATTACAGTTTAAAAGTAATTTTTGGAAATTTGATCTCACATAAATGCTTACTTTTTAATTACACTTGAAATTTTCTGTATTATATTTGATTTTAAAACTATTATTCAAAGCAGTAGTCATTTTCTTGGCTTGCAAAATAGCAGGTGTTGCATGTAAGTTACAGAAAACTACCACTAATTCCCACATGCAGATAAATGGCATGCTTCTTCAGAATTAAATAGATGGAGATAATATCATCACATCACCTCAAGAAACCAGATTTAATTCATATTATGCTCCAAGCAGGAGGAAAAAATAAATCAACATATTTCTAGGAGACCAAACCTGATACAGGTACTTCATCAGTGACAAAATGTCAAGAGGACTCACCTGTTCAATCTCCTTTGTCTTAGTTGCAATTGCTTTTGAGCGGCCAAGCAGCTGGCCATCTTCATATAATTCCGTAGGATCTGCTATATTTGTTTCTGTTTCCTCTGTTTGTTCAATGTACAACGGAGCTGAAGATCCAGCCTAAAAAAAAAAAAATAAAAAAAAAGAGGTTCTGAGATAAAAATAAAATCCTGAAAGTGTACAAGCAAAAATAAAACCCCTAATACAGTCATTCAGTTAAATATGAGTTTGCTTATCAAGACTATTAGTGAAGTATTACTGCTACGATCTATCAGATACAGATATATGGATTTTAAACATGTAGAAAACATGACATCATAAAAAAAACCTGTGACTTAGTCTTAACTGTATAAAGACAATGATGTCAGATAACCTTTACCTGCCCTTCCACGGAGAAGGAACTCATATATGTGATATTTGTAACACCAGCTAGCAAGAAAAATCCACAATGAAAGTGGGATTAGTTTTCTAAGAAAGGATACAAGTAACAAAGCCAAAGGTAAATAGGCATTGACAAAATCAAAATGCTGTCAGAAAGAAGTCTTGCAACATTCAGGACCTTGAGTTTAATATTAAAGGAATGGAGATACCTATTGTACAGCAAACACACAGAGGATTACCGATAATATGAGAAATCTTACTGAAGTACCAATATTGTATGAGCTTCCCTCTAAAACAGAAATTAAGACAGCATCTGTGCCCCAAAGAAAACAGACTCTTACTCCAGGGAGTCTATATAGAAGATGTAAAAAGAGAAGAAATTACTACAGCGTATTTATATCCAGCATTGTGGAACAGATTTTGCAGAATGTAGCAAATATTTTTTTAATAGGATCTGAGAAGTACAGAAGATACACAAAAATATTTTCCACTATCAAAAATAATGAGAAGCAGAATCTTAAAGCTTAGCTAACATGAAAGAGAAAAGCATTAGAAAAAAAAAGCTTAAACGGTCCTATGAGCATCTGCTCAAAACTTAGCAATAATAGAAACTATTAGCATTGCATCCCAAATCTTGTTACTGCAGTAAATCATGAAATGCCTGAGAGGGAGTAAAGGCTGCTAAAACGTTGAGTGCAATATAACGTTCTAACTATTAAGCACTATGTATGATACACTAGAAAAAAGTTAAAAACCATTGCAATTCATACATAATAGCCTACTAATAGAGATGAGATGATGAGATGTATCGTTTCTTCTAGAAGTCGGAATGAGATGCCTCACCTCTTTCCTCAGCATCGCTGTAGCACACTTTTAGTCAAGTCATCTCAGACTCCGCCATAATCAATTGTTTTATTCTGAATCTTTATTTTGAATCTTTTTGCCACTGCAATTTTCTCTGAAGCACAGAGCAAGTTTTAAGCAACTCTTCTCCATATGGTCTGCTCTGTTCTTTTCCTCCCTTGCATTAGCTTCTCCTCATCAAGAACAGAAGTGACATTTCTCTTCCCTGTCACTCTCCTGAACCTCTCAGAAATGTCCATGCATATGTTCTCCTCCTTATAACATTCATGTTTGGATCAGTTTGTTGCTTTTTTTTTCCCCCTTACTCCAGCCCTTCTCCCCACCTCCCTTCTTTTTTTTATTTCTTTTTTTTCTGGAGGGAAATGAACTGATTAATTATCCAACTGGATTTTCCTGTCCAGAATCAAGCAGCTGTTGATGCACTCAGCCATTATATCAATGGACAGGGCTTAAAAGTTCAGATAAATATGGATCCAGTGAATTTGTTTATTTACCTAATCTAGTCCTTACATTCCACAAGTGTGAAATACAAGGAGGAAACCTGATGCTTCCCAAGATGCTTTTATTATCCCTTAAATTACTCCCAAACAAAAAGAAGTCCCTTTCTAATTTTAAGGAGTTCAGCAGGCACACATACTTACACTAGGGCAAGAGTTCGTTGGAGAAATCCCTGGAAAACCTGAAGCTGTACTTTGTCAGTTGTGGCTCAACATACATTCAAATTACATTAACAAAACCTACTCTGTTTTGTGTACTTAAAAAAAAAACAAACAACCACAATAACAAGGCTTTAGTCTCCCTCTCTCACTCTTTCAACAAACATTTAATAGCCTATGCAGAAAAATTCAGGGGTAAGTACAGAAAAACAAGAGTCTATTGTTCCAAAACTTTAAAATAAAATTATTAATACTCCTGTCTTACATCATACTCAGTTATTTCAGGTAAATTGTTTTCATCCGCCTTCTCTGACTTTTCAGCTGCCCACTTGCTTGCAGCTTCTGCAAGTTCCTTTTCCGATAGTCTGTGGCTCTTATTCAAGGCCTGTGCAAAAATATTATAGTCAAGGTTTAACATTAAATATATTTACAAATGGCAAAATACCTTCAAAACTAAAATATTCACATCCCAAAAACATTTTAAAATAGGGAACAAGGAAGCCGAAGCTCTTGATTTCTTTAAAAAGAACAGTGGGTGGGGAGACAGCAAAGAAAAGAAGAAAAAAGAGAGGAGAAAAAAAGATAAATCAATTAAGTTCAGTAAAACGTTAAAAAAGCACTATACTTTCAGAATCAGCTTTATTAAATTCATGGGACAGAGATAACAGAAAAATTATTTGAATCAGTTGAGTTTAAAGAGACATGGATCAAATGGACACTAAGAAGTGAGATACAAGCGTGGAGTGATCTAATAATTCAATGTGATTTTCAGGCTTAAAAAGCTGTAACAATTTTAAACTAAACTATTAAATACTGTGTAGGATATAAAACCTAAGCTAATTAGGGACAAAATTACTTTATACATACTTTAAATAATCAGAGCTGCTTCCATTGAAATTCATTATTTTTTATTGGAGTGCACACTGATCATTTACAATAGAGTCAGTCAGGGCCTTATGGCCTATTCATCTGCCTTTTCAGATGGAAATACTAATATAAATAACATTTAACAATTTGGCTTTTACTAACAGGGCAACAAACAGACAATGACAAATACCCACATACCGAAACCATTTTAGGAATAGCTTAGCTTTATAAATTTTGTTACCACTATGTGGGGTATTTAATTTGAATCAACTGTAGGTATAGAAGCATCCACCCAAGAATCTATATACAACTCCAGTACTAAGAACTGTAGCACTGAGGTAGATATCTAAATAGATACCAAAAATCTATTTGTATCTATCAAATACATGTATCTACATGTATGTATCTTATCAACTGTATGTATAGAAACATCCATCCAAGAATCTATATAACTCCAGTACTAAGAACTGTAGCACTAAGGTAGATATCTAAATAGATACAAAAATCTTACTGCCTGAAAAAGGTTGTCACCATTTCTACGCAATGCCTGTTCCATCTTAGCAAACAGAAGGACCAAAAAAAAGCAAACAAAAAAAACAAATGAAAAAAACAACTCTTCCCTTTTATTGTTAGTTCATTCCAAATTACATAAATGGCCAGAGGAAGCAAATACTGTGACCTGTAGTAAGACTGCTTCATCTTCAGACCTTTTGTGATTACCTCGAGTAAAATACTATCCAAATACCTCTTTGTGCAGTGGTATGGCATAAGTATGAAATTCACAGAACCATTCCAGGATTCTGTGTCCTAAAGGCACCACCTTTAAGTGAATCCAGAAGAGAAGTGCGACACAATGTTAAAATAGGAATGTCTCATTTCTGTATTGTAAATTACAGAATTATATCCAGCGAAGTCAGGAGGTGACAAAGTTCAATATGGGTACAAAGAGGGTTCTTGAATGAAAGGGATAATATAATTCACAGAATAATTAGCCCAGCTCACCTTTTCAAACTACACAATTTTCTTACATTAGTCTCACTACAAACTATCTGCTGCCAATTTTTTTCCTGTATGTTCTTATTTGCCATATTACGCCTGACTTCTACCTTCAACCTGACTTTTCCCAAGCTGCCAAAAAATCCTGTATTGTGGTACTGTTATGAATCTCTCTCTTTCCTCAAATGTAGTTCTGGCCAATATTAACAAAAGAAAAGACCGGTATCTTTGCCATCAACAGCCAGCTTTGCATGAAATGAAGATAAATAAGATCTCACATGACTTAAAATATTTCCACAAGCCATAAACAGAAATTAACCACTCTATCTACTGGAATACAGCAAAAAGAATCTGCTTAATTTAATCTTACTAAGTTCAGTTCTATAGGTCACTTGTCAACAAACATGTATTAAAAATCCTGAGTGTATTTAATGCAATAAAGTAATGGAATTTCCACAGGTACACTACAACTGAGAAAGAGAAACTTACTTACTTAGACTGCAAACTTGCAAGAAATGAAGAACACAGTACGTCTCACAAAAAACAATCAAACTTCCCTGCACCTCAAAACAGAGGTGTCTTTTTAATTTTTTTACTTTATGCAAAACATAGAACAGCAAAAACTTGATGGTTTCCTGCTGTCCTTGCGGTGAAGCTTTCCCTGTCTCACAGATCTGCCTTTTGCTCTAATTATGTTGGATACAGCCTCCAAGGCTTCCAGTCCAGACAGCTATTAAAGAGGAACACAAAAGATTTCATGCCATAGTCAATTAAACAGGTGGTTAAGATCAGATAACACCAACGTGTATTAATTCACATTCGTGAATATGTAAAAAATTAATTATAAGATAGATAAGAACACCTTTACAGATTTTCATTTAGTTACTACAGTGAAAAGATATATTGCTGTGGAAGCATATACCTTTGTATGTATTTCAAAGCTAAATTATAATATAACTTAGAGCACTGAAAAATTTCTCCTTTAATCTATAAAATAAAGCAGATAATCAGTTCTCAAGTCTGAATAGATTGTAAGACCCTGGCCCTAGAGATGTTCTTCATGTCTTGCCAAGAATTTTTCTGTCAATATTTCTTATGTCAGTGAAGCACTTGTATAACTTAACTGGTCAGTGTAACCCAGCCATCACCCAAGAGGCTCCACTGACACAGGACAGTACATTACAAGCAGATTTCAGGACTTCAAGAGAAAAGCAATAAAAGGTCACTGAAGTACTTCAATTTCTGCAGCTGATGCAAACCCAATAAATATTTGTGTTGTCTGGGGAAATGATTTTCATCAAACAGAAAGTTTCATTTTGTGTAGCTTACATCAAGTGGATATCCACTGTCAGCAGATATATGCAAACTGCTGGCAAAAAAACCCAATACAGCATAGATCAGATCTGACTGCAGAAAGCAGAACATTTAAAGAATATTTTATAGTTCAAGCTTACACTGCATATTAATATGAGAGCAAGAGATTTGCAATGCTTTCTTGTTCTCAAGGGTTCCTATTAAGCAAGGATTTGGTATTAAGCTGTAGAATGCCTAGTCTGTAAGCAAAATAGGTGAACTAATTATAAATTTTATGTTATAATCCAACTCAGTGTAACTTGTACTTAACAACTCTTATCTTATTTTCCTTATTTATATCACTGAAAATATATCACTTGCCTCCCCCCTCAAGGACATTGGCAATTAGCTAGTCTCTGGCACAGCAGCTCTGAAAGAACTGCATAAGTACTTCGAATGACATAGCACAACAAAAGCCTGATTTTTTTCCACACCTAATTATTTCCTTCAGTCTCACCTTCTCACAACAAAAAGTACCTTTCTTTCTTCCATCTTTTTTTTGTTTAAGCATTTCACTGCTTTTATTAAAAAGACCCCAAGAACCGGGCTAGTACACCATGCTACTTCGGGCAAATACTACTTTTTAATAGGACCTTATTCACTTAGAACAATATAATGCATTGTTTCTTTATTTCTCATTAAAGTATCTTTCAAAAATATAGCAAAAATACTCCTGTGGAAGTGCTCATTTGAACCTCAAATATAATTTACGGGCAAGCAGTCCATGATGTGAAAATGTTTTTGCCGCCGCAGGACAGCCAGAACAATACCGAACACTGATTGTTCATTAGTGTTTATTAGCCTGCGCATTTAACTAATTGACAAGATTATGTAGTTGGTGTTCAGCCCACAAGATTTTTTTTGATGAGAAAATAAACAGCATCATTTAGAACATAAAATGACATTTACCAAACTATCTTGCAACGCGCCTCCCTTCCCAAGTAAATGCTATCATTGTCACCATGTCCTCAAGCAGCCCTGTTTCCATGTCAACTCTGCTATGCACATTATCTTCCCAGTCAGTCAGACACTTCACCACACTGTTTCCAAACCCAGTCACAGCTTAGGAACCTCTGAAGGATGGAGTTCAGTGCAAGTACAGGCTTGTCCAATAGATCTGTTGCTCCTAAAAAACAGCTCCTCCGTTTTTCTCCTTGGCATTCCTTTTCTAGCACACTCCAGATTTTGGAAAGTGACAATTTTAAAAACATGCAAAACTCCATTTATCCTAAAATAAGACAATTGAATACAAAATAAAAAGGTTTGTCAGTGTCACCATTACATACACAGCATTATCAGCACCCTCCTGCCAGATAAGGGAAACAAATCCTCTGTTGGATTCCAGAGCAATTCAAGATGCTCCTCTCTTAACAGCTGCACACAGTATCTCCTTCCAATTGAGGAAAAAATCCAACAACAATGAGCAATCTGAAGCCATGGTGAGAAGCACTTGAAAAGAAAATTCACCTTTGACGAGGATACTGCTGTGGAGCCTGAAGGTGATGCATCTCTCGATGTTTTCAGGGATTGAACTGATGTCCTCTCTTTACCTACAATTAAGAAAAAAATCATGACAGTAAGATTATATTACAGCTATACGTTGCAGATATATGTATTGGCTTAGAAAAACTGCAGTGAAATTTGCTCGTCAGACATAAAATCTACACACTCCAGCATCTGATAAATATTAACAGCATTTTCTTCTCTTTACAAAGAGAGAACAGATAGAGCTATATTATTTCACATCTTTAGGAAAACCCATTGTCCTTTTTTTCGATATTACCTGAAAGGGTGTATCAATATGATTTGGCAAGATGATGTGGTTTTACTTTTAATATTCCTGTAATTATATAAACAAGTGAAACATCAGACACCAGTCAGTCACTCCAGGAAACCAGGCAGTGTAGGAACTGGTTTAGCAGGCCACAGTATGTTGAAAAGCCCTGCCATGGGAAACAGTCATATCAACCACAGGTTAGATGTTCTTCACATTATCAGTGATATTTTTTGTAAGAGTTAAAATTGGCAAAATGACAATTCAAATTCACTGTGCTAATCA
Organism: Streptopelia decaocto; assembly: GCF_964273445.1. Taxonomy (NCBI): domain Eukaryota; kingdom Metazoa; phylum Chordata; class Aves; order Columbiformes; family Columbidae; genus Streptopelia; species Streptopelia decaocto. The sequence continues at coordinate 32,084,128 of NC_138663.1, read as the reverse complement.
CAATCTGTGCATAGTTTTGCCACAGACTGGTTACAGGCAGGCCCCCAGCAGCAGAACTGGTTGTGGTGTAAACTATTAGTTTTCAACCCGTGGTCCATGGATTACACCTAAGGGATTTGCAAAAGGTAAATACAAAAAGCAAACATGTTGTCAGTACATTAACTAGACTATTCACAATCACAGGGAAATGGCTGACTGTTCACAAATGGAAAGCCATACAGACTTACTTTGGACTCCTTTAAATTTGTACCCATACAATTAAGAAAGGGATGAATTTAAAAGTCTATCAAATACTTCAAAAAAGTGATATAAATTATTTTAGTAGAACTATAAACAAATATGGCTTTAATTTCATAAGTCGAAGCAATAAAGAGCAAACCTGACACCTCACTCCTAATAGCTATTTTCTTTTTTCACTCAATGCCATAAAATAAGACTGCATCACGTTGTGTATTTTTAAATACTACTACTACACAAAAAAAAAACATAAGAAAGTCTATCCAAAAATACATACTTTTAACAATAGGAAACGTTTAAGAAAAGTTGGTGTCCTACTCTTTCCCCACATTTTCATACCATATGTATAGTGTAGACTTAATACAAAGCAAAGATCAAACACCTGCTCAACTCTGTACGTTCTTAGAAGCGAGGTACTGCTATGATATTGAAGGCCTATAATCCACGCAAAAATCTTCACAGCTAATGATGAGTCTTTCAAAAATGCTACTGAAAATACTTGAGGAAGTTACCTTATCAAAAGCAAAGATTCCAAATTGCACATTAACCCTTGATTTGAAGATGATGCTAAACAGAGAGCATACTTAAAAACATAGCAAGCAGCCTCATTTAAGAATTTCTAGTAGCCATGAAACAAAAGACAAATTATGAATTACCTTTAACTAAAACCGCTCTTTAACGATGAAAAGAAATAGCAAAAAAAAAAACGGTGAACAATTAAAAGTTCCTATAAATACAAAGTACATGACAAAACCAAAAACGTGAAGACAGAAATAATCATGTCTTTAATTTGTCACACTCCCCGAAGCACAGGATATCTCCCTTGACACCACCAAATAACACAGAAGCTTTGTGCCTGTGATACCTCCTTTTCAGCCCCGCGGCTGAGCCACCTCCTTTTAAATACACAGACTAACTGTGCCTCCTACGTGCCTCCTTCACACTGGATTCTTTAAAGATTATCCGATTTGTGCTTGAATAGATGAAATAAGTTGATACAAGTGGCAGTAAATCATTCAAGGTTAAGCAGAGAGAGAAACCACCATTTAATTTGGAGACATAATTAGGCCATTTTTTATGAATGCATGTGGCTTTTGTGAACCCACAAGCCCTCCCTGCACAGTGGAGCACAATGCTTGGCAAGCACCACTACTTGCCTTCTTGCAGCTCCTCGATGTACCAGCCTACGGAGCCCACACTGAGTGTCCCAGTGAAGGAACACCAAGCACCCTGCTGCTTCTCTCCATGCTCTCCCAGCAAGGCTGACCACCCCTCCCTTCTCATCAGCCCTTTCCCGCCCTTTACTGAGCTTCTTTATGTCCCCCCCAGTTTCCTTTGTCCAAACCTTGTATTTATCCTCATTTATAAAGTGCTGGAGAGCATGGGATATTATTCCTCCTTCAGTGGAAGTCATGAGGCCAAACTGATTCAGATGGCATGATTTTAAACAGTATTACAATATTTTAAAGAAACACCGTACTGTAAGTTCCACATGAAATAGCATATACCTTGCATGTTGTAAATCGATTTAAGTACAGACTAAAATGTATTGCTGACATCTATGAGATATGTCCCACTTTATGTTACTTTTAAATTTGTAATACATGAGCTTACCTAGGACAAATCATATTCAAACATGACTCTAAAAGCTATTTAAGCCATTTATACCTTGCAAATAGGCCATTTTAATTCAGTCACCTAGTTTAGTTTTACTATTTTCCAGGGAACAGGCAGTTATAAAGAAATAGTCCAGTATATAAGCCACATGGCCTCTTAAAACTGATTTAAAGATGATGGGGAAAGGTGTTTAACCATGGAATTGGAAAAAACAAATCCCAAAGCCACAGACCTAAATGTAACCTCCTCTCCTGACCAGCATCTCTTCTGGTTTGTGAAGGTGTCTGCTTCTACTTCACTGTCTCCACTTCTGTTTGAGTAATTCTGCCAATATACTACAAATGTGACGGAAGCCAGCTCAAAATTTTAGGAAAACCCTGAAACACTCCAATATTTTATATGGTTTCTCACAACAATTTTTTCCTGTTCCTGGTAATTATGACCTGCACATCTACAACACTTTACAAATTTAGTTGAATATCATATTCTTCTCTTCTCCTGTACCTAAAGGAATTCACGTTCACTTAGTATGTTAATGTAATGTTAAAAGAACTGCAATGATGAGCTAGAAAGGTAATTCGTATTCTACAACAAGTGAAATGATTCCTCAATATTTAAACAATGTTAACTAAACTCCACAAGATCTCTTTTGGCAAGAAGTGCTACATAATGGTCCAGTGTGCCACTCCTGAAACACACGATATGCCTATCAGTGAACAAAACAAATATCTAATTAATTTTTTAAAAGCTGCCAAAATGAACAGTAGTTCGTATACTTTACTAGAAAGTATTTGCAGAAAGAGAAATCAAGTTGGATTAATTTACATCAGCTGTACAAACAGCGGTGGCTAAGACTATAGTATACTAAAACCTGCAATTTTGCCTTTTATTTCCAAATTACTTGAAGAGGAAAACCTTAAATATTTTCAAAACAGATAATTAATTCGATTTCTGGGAAAGATTAACAGCCAGGTTTTTAAAAGGCAGAACACACACAGTATAGACTTAACTCAGATGTTTCACATTTCTTTAAGGAAAACAAGACTGGAGACAACCTGAAAATGAGATGAGATGAGATTGCAAAAAAGAAAAGCAGCTTCAAAAGCTTAATAATACAGAACTAAGAATATTTTCAGAAAATGTAACAAGTAGCAGTATGCACTTCAATTTCTCCCTATTTTTTAAGCCTTCTTTTCTTCTGGTTGAAGGAAGAAAAGTCTTCATCTTCTACAACTACCAATAAAGTTTCTTGGAATGCAAAGAAGCACATAAAGAAGTAACAGAAGCAGTTGATACTAAAAGGAAAATAACACACAATACTAGCTAAGCTGTGCAGCTGAAACTCCTACAGTCAGTATAGAGTTGCTACTGAAATAACACCTACAATTTCCCACACGAAACACATACGGGAACAGAGAGTACTATGAAACAACCAAAGAGCAGACAACACTTAATCGGTACAAAATGTCTAGTTTTCCCATTGTGAAAGACAGCATGTAAAGAAAAAGGACTTATACAGCGAGTTCCAGTTTCACCTCACTAACCAGTTCTCATCATTAATCCAGCATTACCTTGCTGAGAAGAAATATTTCTTTTATGTAAAGATGACATACTTCTGCTATGCTGGGACTGGTGGAAAGGATAGGCTTTGCTTCTTTCAGGAGAGTAGCTCCTGCTGCTGACACTGGAGCCAGATCTGCTGTGCGGAGAATCCCTTCGGCTCCCCGGCGATTCCCTGAAGAAAGGAGAGTCCCTCTTATGAGGGGATCGCTCTCTCATATAATGAGAAGGATAGAAGCTTTTTCTTCTGAAGCCATCTCTGGCGTCCCTTTGAAGACAACAACAACAACAACAACAAGTTTCTTGATTATCCTTCTAATGTTTGTGGACCAGCACTAGATAATACAATGGCAACATTTTACATCTGGTAAATTACAAATACCTTAGCTGTCAACTGCAGAACACATCTGAAATCTTCAGCATTGTTAGAGTACTAGGCAATGAATGAAAAACCAGTAGGAAGGTAGGAAAAAAATTATGTATATGTATGTAATTATTTTGGTTTGAATTCAACTACTTCATGGCCAGAAGCTAATTTCTTTATATTTCTCAATAATGCAGCTAAAATATAAGAGAAAGAGACATTCAAGAAATTGAGACTCTCACATTTTATTTCTTCAGATTCACTCCACTTCACCTGGAAATTAAGCCTTAACTTACAATAGCTAAAAATGCATATGCAAATATTGCTCACACTATTTGGCTGGTTTTCAACTCTATTTTTCTCTTACCCTTATTTTCAAGGGACTATGTCCCTCATTTGATTTCACACACATTGCTATGGGAAATATCCCTGTGGAATTTGAGTTTATATCCAGCAAGGACAAAAAGAAAACTCCAGAATATCTATCCTCATGCCTATATATCCACCCAAGGTCAAATCCTGAATGAAAATATGAAGATTATACCTACTAACAAGTCTATGTCTTTCACAATATTCGTTTTGAACTTTACTGTAAAATGCCACAGACAGACGCAGTATCACATGAAACCAAACTGATTCAAAACCATAATCTAGTAAACATCAAAACTTTCTACTAAATTTAGATATTGCTACTCTAGACCATACCATAAATGTCCTTGTGACCTGCAAATTATATTAATATACATATGTCAAGGTTAAAAAACAGTGTCAAATTGAACTTTACCTAAAGAATCTCAAGGCTAACAAACATGCAAGCGAACACCTACTGAATCTAGGCTTGTGACATCTGCCTTGGTGAGAAGACACATTGCAAAGAGAAGCAAGTACTTCTCAGCTCCTCCACAGCACTGCTAAGTAAAAATAAAGACTTCATAGCATTTATAGTAAGCCAGAATGTACCTTATTTCACTGCTTTTCTCTCCTATTTCTCATCATAGGCTGGTATTTTAAATAAGGTACTGTCTCACAAAGATGATCTGGTGGTCTCATTGAGCACAATCTAGCTATAGCTAATTTTATATTGGTGGAGAAAAGGAAAAAAGCCCTCTAGTGTACAACTCCTACAGCACATTACAGGCCCACGTTTGTGACAGGTAACAAAGGATTCGGGGTGTCAAAGGTGTTTTGGACTATCGAAAGTACACAGGCAGCAACACAACCATTCAAACTGTATTACACTGATATGTTTTACACAGTGCTGATTTACTTCTTGCACGGAAATCACCATTTGCATGGGTGGTTCTGCTTCAGAGCACAAACACTCCACAAGCAACATTGAGGCTATTCTGCAACAGAAAAATCATCAGTGTGGGGGCATAGCCAGTAAAAATACAGACTCCTTCAGTTTATTTCTCCAATTCCTGATAAAATAAAGTATCAGGAAAATAAAATAAGTCTTTATTTTCAAAATTTCCATTTGAATCTAAAGTATGAGTCAACAGTTCTCAACCACCCCAGTTTTCAGTAAAACACCAGTGAAGCAAAGCCAGGTTTTACGGTTAAAGAATCATTTCACTGTTAACTGACCACAGGCCTTTTATGGGTATCTTATCTTACAGAGAAGAGTGTATTTTACAGGTCTGCATACCAAAACTGATACAAGACAATGTTACACGGATTGGCATCTAACAGGTGTGCTAAAAATCAATATTCATTTCCTTTCTAAACATCTTTTCTGCTGTTTACTGGGACACTTTCTTCTCCCCAAGTGAGACAGAGAAAAAAAAAATGAACCGTTATATAGTACTCTATTTAAGAGCCTCTACACAGTAGCCATTGTACAGATGTTTACATCAAAGAATGAATCACCCAGGCATACACAGGATAATCCTCCTGCTTTCTTCAAAGGCCTAAGAGCAACGTGATCACCTTTGGACACTACTCTTGAGGAAGTGTGTGGATTAACAGACTTTCCAGAAGAAAACAACCAAAGAGATCAGAAACTGATAAAACACATTTAATGAAGAAACACTCAACCATTTGTCCACTTAAATGTAGGAAAAAAAAAAATCTAAAGAAGCCAGGTGAGTTCTCAAATCTATGAGATGTAGCTGAAAATAGGAAACTAACATTTTATCTGCATAACATGTATGAACATTTCATGTAGCAATAGACCTAGACTGGGGGAGGAAGATTTAGTTCAGATTAAGAATATTAGAAAGATTAGCTCAGCATCGAACAAGTTTGTCTAGTTAAGTGGGCTTTTTTTTTATTAAAGAACACATTGGTCAAATACTTATCAGGAATGAGTTAGGTACAGCACACTCTTTCTTCAGTTTCCTTCTAAATCTCTCTCTTTCTAAATAACCTTATTTATTTTTAAAGCACAAGCTTTCTGGTAGACCAGTACACCGCTTTTATGCCCAAAGCACATTTTTATGAGCAAGTTATTAAGCTCTAGTATACAGAGAACTTTATTATGGAAATGTTTACGGAGCTCCAGCTATTGCACACATATAATAAATGTTCTAATATCCACATAAGAATCTACAAAATATAATTGAAACACACTTTTAAACAGGAAAACATTTAAAAGTCTAATTCTACAATGATATTATACACCCAAAAAAAAGGAGAATCTCACTTCCATTTTTTAAATTTTCATTTCATCATTCCATGTTAATTCTTAACTGGACCCTTTCTCATATTGAACACTCAAGCCATTAACTGTATTGAATCTGATTTGGACAGCATAGCAACAGCACAACATTTCTGATGTTTTCCATTAATGTAACAAACCACATCGAACAGAACAAAATAAGCACTGTTTTATTTTTTTTTTCCCTTAAATATTTACGCTAACATACACCTGCAATTTGGTAATGAAGGCCCCAATTCAGCAAAGCAGTTAAGCACATGCTTCAGATTCCAACACATACTCAAAAGGTTTATTGAGCAGGGACAATATCTAATAGAGATGCAAAATTTTGTGCTCGGCTGTAACTTTAAAATAGAACTACTGCCCTTAACAACAAATACAGGATCAATCGCTTTTATTTGAATCCCTCTTATCTTTATACCTTGTATTCACATCTCACACTTCGTCCGGAAGCACAAATTAGTTCTCTCAGCAGGACTGCAACAGGAAGTATTTGCATTTTTAACCTCCATGAAACCTAACCATTACATTCTCACTAAAGCTGATAATCTTGGATAAACTCCTGAGATTTTGTAAGTAAACAGCCATACCCTGACATACCATTCACCAAGGGTAGCTGAGGGAAGAGCACAAGTCTGAGAGTTATTTCAGTTAACCATTGGTTCCAGTTTCTTAGAAGAAAAAAAACACAAATGCAGAATAGGCAAAGGTACGGCTTTCTGCACAGCAGGAGACCAAGAGAATACAACAGAGGGGAACTCTTCTGTTGCCAAAGGACTAGAGACACCACCTTTCCTAAACTGTCACCACCACACTGAGTCCTTCTGGTCTCACCCCTCTCTGCCATTTTAAGCACTGCAAACAATTCAGCAGCAACACTGCGGGAAGCTCAGGGCTGCAGGACACATTCTAGTTTACAACAGGGAGTGGTACAGCTTAAGTTATGTGAAACAAAGACCAACACGAACTGGTGTGTCAGTTTTCTAATTTCAGAGTTTGTAAAGGCAAAATTCAATCACTTGCTAGATGTGAAATGCCTGGAATGGAGGTGTACTTGGGTACACAAAAGCACATCACATGCAATATGGGAAAACTTTTTGTTTGTAAAAGCAAGCCTGGTTCACTCTCAATGAATTCATGCTACCGTGCAACCACGTACAATACTCATGCTTACTATTCTCTTGGGCTTCTGCATCCCAATACAGACATCCAACTTTGCTACTACAACATTAATCTACAATGCGGTCCAGCCATAGAAAATATAACTCACACTTTTGACACTGCACTGAAGAGACTGGCAGCTCAACAGCACATCACTGGGGGGCAGAAACTGTAGGTCCTTTCAGTAACTCACAGGTGAGTGCAGCCTATCACCTGGATAAAAAGTCAGAGAAGTTTATGTGACCCCCTTCCATCTGAGAAAGATTACTGCTGTTGTCAAAGGGGTTAGACGTTACAGTTATGGGTTTGATTACTAACCTCAACTAAACATAACTCATACAATCTTATAAATAAATTGAGGAAATTAGGCACATCTCCTAGGACACCAGACTGCAGTGTAGGAAGATTAAATAGACAAGATTTGAACCATGCTTCTTAATACAATAAACTATCCCTTGTCTCATAATAAATAGGCAAGGTGAAGGAGGAGTGAAACAAAAATAAAAAAATCCTCTTGCCTTCCTTGTCAGGACACTCCAGATGTTAACAGAGGTACCAATGTGATACAGATGACGTGGAAAACATTTATTAAAATATGCTACACCCCTGACCTCTAAGTTTCTCAACATGTTAAACATCCAAAAAGCAAACACAGAGTCAAGAACACGTCTACTTTTAACACCTTCAAAGTAAATGTAGGTGGTGGAAGATTCCAGGCACCATCCTCTCTTTCAGAACTCATTTCAAGCTCTTCTAAAATCAGTGTGGGAAATGAAATGAGTGCGGGAAAAAAATGCACACTGTTTAGAGTCACACAACTCTATATCACCCGAAAGCAGAGGTTTTTTGGGGGGGGGTTGGATTTTTTGGGGGGAGGCAGAGTTCTTCTCTTTGTTTTGTTAGTTTTGGGGGGGTGTTGGTTTGTTTTTTTGTGGGAGAGGGTGTTGGGGGGCGGTCGGGGTTTTTTTTTGTGTTTGTTTTTTACTTTACAGTCAGCGCTTGCCAAGCAATCCAATGTAGATAAGTATTTACCTAATATACCACTAAGAACCTGAAAGAAGAAAATATTTTTGTACTATATTTTTAGGTGTATAAGTGAATTTTATGTTCAGCAAGCTATTACTCTTTTTCCCAAAGGCTATCCTTAAAATTCTTAAATAGAAGGCGGCAGAAATCACTAAATATCTGCTAAAGGAAGATTTAAGGCCTTTCCGTGGTCTGCCACAGAATGTTGTTAGTTCACTGACACTTAAAGCAACAAGTAGTGTACTGTAGTAGTATATACTGATCTGATCAACCCTTGTGGTTGACTTTCTAATACTATCAATAAAAATCTGCAAAAGGAAAGAGTAAGTTGTGGAACAGGTTTGTAAGCACTAATACCTTATGTCAGCAATACTGACACACAATACTCTTATTATATTCAGTTTTCGTCTCTTTGCAAATCCCTTAATAAGAAATCAGAAAAACACTTCATTTTTCTCTGTATCAGAAAAGTGTTCCACAAATCACTATGTTCTTGTTCTTAAAGTGAAATTGGAATCAATTAGGTCAAACAGTTTTCATTTGCTTATGTCCCAAATTTTTAGAGTAGTGGTACAGCCTTCTGCAGAGAAAATTTAAATACAAGTTAGCAAACTACCTCTTCTTTGGGATTTCTCAAGATAAAAGACATTATACGTATGTGAAGAAAAAAATTGTACATGATGGGTTTTTTCTTTATTTGATCTCATTTGTTCCTGTCAAGTATGTATGTAGTCTGTTCAAAATCAGTAAGCCCCAAGTTAAGACACACATTTCCTCTTATAAATTATTCAGCCATATAGCTTTATCTTTTCCAGTTTGCCTTTTCCTTTCACTTTGATTACAGTTTGTAATCACTACAATAGACATTAACATCTCTTGCCTTTTTTTGCCCATTTGCTGTATATTACAAATATCACTTACTTGAACATATTTAACACAGAGACAAGCCATGCTTCCTAATTAAAAATTCTTTTGCAACTACTATATGCCTTCTGTTATTTCAGTGATTTAATAACAGTTAACTTCAGAGCACAGCTCCATGACAAATCATGCTGATTCAAACTGGTGCTCCTACAACTGTAATCTTCTCAACCTTCCTTGAACCCATATTCCCACTCCATGCCTAACCTGGCACTGATATGTTCTCTCAGGCAATCAAACTGGTAGATAATTATTTAATTGATAGTGGTGGGTTAGCATGCAGCACAAACTCATTGAAGAGCACAAACACCTGAAACAGGAGCAGGGGGAGGGAAGGACTGGAATGGCACCAGCTTTAACAGGTTTAAGCTGCTGTGGAAATAGATTTTTACTCCAGAAAGATCAGTCTCCTTACTGCATTCATGACTTTTATTTACTTATGACAAATAAAACAGGTCCCTTGGCAGAATTTTGGAGTGGTTAGTAACACTCAAAGAAGTAATACTTTTTTTTTTTCTAAACATAATAGACATACATATCTAAGCAACACTGAAACCACAATATTCTAGCTATGAGTAATAAATGTAGATTCAAAGTTATTTTTTTAAAGAGAGTATTGTTTAGCAGAGACGAGTTTTAGTAAGGGATAAAATTCACAATAGCTGAATAGAGTTTTTGAAGAAGGTAATTCATTTCTTGTCACTTTAATCTCCTGTGTTAACATAATCCTTTGCCCTAGTTAGACAATCCTTGTACAAAATCATTCCAAAAGATGCATCTAGGAAGACAAACATTGTAGAATACATGCTGAGTTCACTACCTCATCAAACCTGAAATGGTTTGCTCTCTACTCCACTCTGGTGAGACCCCACCTGGAGTCCTGTGTCCAGCTCTGGAGCCCTCGGTACAGGAAAGACATGGACCTGTTGGAGAGGGGCCAGAGCTGGCCACAAGAATGATCAGAGGGCTGGAACAGCTCTGCTGTGAGGACAGGCTGAGAGAGTTGGGGTCGCTCAGCCTGGAAAAAAGAAGGCTCCAGGGAGACCTTATTGCAGCCTTTCAGTACTTGAAGGGGGTTTAAAAGAAGTTGGACAGACTTTTTAGTAGAGCCTGCAGCAACAGGACAAGGGGTAATGGTTTCAATCTGAAAGAGGGGAGAGTCAGAGTAGATACAACAACAACTTTATTTTTTATTTTTTATTTTTTATTTTCTATACAATGAAGGCAGTGAGGTACTGGCACAGGTTGCCCAGAGACGTGGTAGATGCCCCATCCCTGGAGATATTCAAGGCCAGGCTGGATGGGGCTCTGAGCAACCTGATCTAGTTGGAGATGTCCCTGCTCATTGCTGGGGGGTTGGACTAGATGACCTTTGAAGGTTCCTTCCAACCCAAACTATTCTATGATTCTGTAAGTCAACAAATTAAAATACCTTTTCCATTCTACTTCCAAATTGCATAAACACGCTCTCAAACACAATTTCCAAAAATAATTAGGCATACTAGACTAGGGAAGATAAGACTTCACTTAACACAATGCAACTGTTAAGTCAGATTTCAGAAGAGAAACACATTCCCACAGCTGGCTGACACAACACTCTTGCATGTCATGGTGTCAATATCCAGTTACACTTAAACAAAAGCACTTGTTATCAACTCACAAACTGATACTACAAAGCTCTGTAAACAAGGGAAAGAACCTTGCATGGTTATGCAAATACATCATGAATGAATATCAAGACTAACATTAAGAATAATTTGTTGGGATGCAAAAATAGCATCACCTTTTAAAAACAATACCAACAGCATGAGATCATGGAATCACTTTATTGATGAACTTTTCTTCAGATGTAGATCATAACACAAACACAGCAGTAGGTGGAAATGGGATAGCAAAAATTTTCTCTTTGCAGCAAAATGCTTAACAAAAGGATGCCTATATTGTCAATAACACCAAGCTTTTCCCTCTCTTCTTCTGAAATTTACAGCACATCTCATTTCATCAATTAAGGGGGGGTGGGTAACTTGCATTCGTATAAATAAACAACATCTAAGCAAAGCCCATCCCAGTATTCTCATCTTCTCTCAATGGGAATTAAATTCCCTGAAATGTATATTCAAAACATAACAAACCAGTCTTTGGAACCTAAGCGATGAAGAATTTCTCTTCCTGAGGGCACTTATGCACCAGTCCTCTGACAATACACCTCACCCTGAGAAAGGCACAGCTACATACATTGTAAACAGAGGATCTCCTTACAGTTCATTAGCATTATGTAAACATCACTGATAAGAAGAAAATAATCATTTTCCCAAAATGTGACTTTTATACAACAAATCAGTGATATTACAAAATTCAACCGAGTTTGCACACAATACTGAATTTTTCCTTACCTGTATATCATAACATACTAGTAGGTGTAATAAATAGTTCTCATACAATAACCACTGTTAAAAAAATATAATGATGACACCAATTTCATATGACAATTTACCAACTTACAAAAACTGCAGTAGGCAACAGTTGTACACAGATAAAGCCATAGATCCCTAAAGCATAACATAACTTTGGATCAAAAGTAAGTTGAATAAACACATTATAGCAGTTGAGAACTGTCATGATGAGACCTTTGAGGTTTTTTGTAACCAAATTTGGCATGTTTACTGTAATTGTTGTCAAATAAATACTTACAAGACAATTTACTACCTAGCTGTTTCTTACTCAACAATAATTCAGGCTGGGTATTTAAGAATATCAAAATGTTCTTTGAGAAGATTGTAACTACCTGTCTTTAGTCCAAAGTATACTTTGTCAATCCTTTAGAGTCACAACATAGAGGCTGTATTTAAATGTAACCAAAACATTTCAAGGGACCAAAGTATAAGAAATACCATACACACAGAATCGGACTGAAATTTGTAATTATGCTTTTCAAAAACAAGCTTGCTCAGTTTTCTCTTATGGCTCTCAGCAGGAGTTAAATCCAAGATTTAGAACTGTACTACATTTCATATAAAGGTAAGCTCTACTGCATGAGGTTGTATATTTACAGGTTAAGCACGGAATAAAACATCAGGTAGCAGTAAGTTCTGCTAATTTGACAATTCTCATATATAAGAAACTCTGAAAAGTTTTGATTAGAAAACCAAAGCTTCCATGACATCATTCCAAAATGAAATGGAACAGCCAGAACCCTCTGTAACCAACAACGGTCAAAAGAGTCTCCTATCAGCTAGGATGTCAGACTCGTGCAGGAGGTTCCAGGATCCCAGTTGAATGGCAAGAATACTGGCACTTACTGGCACTGACCTCAGAAGCTCATCAGGAGAAATGATTAAGAGAAAACTAAATTAAATTATCAATACAGCACATATTATGACTTTAATATTCAAATTCCTTCCCCGCAACCTGAGATGAAAACTGCATAAGCAATTAAACCAGAGTTCTGTAAGACCCTCGAAAAGGAACAAAATTATCAGTAAGCAATTTTTGAAAGCAAACACATTTTTTAGAATTGGAATGAGAATACAAAGAAATACAAGAAAACACACCTCCAGTAAGGATCACAGTCAACAGTTATGCAAATAAAAATATTTAAAAATTAAAAGCAATCACTCAACAGCTACAACTAACTTCCGGTGAAAGCAACATTCACCTTACAGAATAACCCCACAATTAGCTGAAACATGCAAAGAAGTCTAGTTGAAACTAAGAGGAACTTTTACCTCCTCCCCATATTTTTGCATGGGCAAAGGCAAAAAAATTCTGCAATTGAAAGCCTGTCCACCAGTCTCTCCTTTTCTCCTCATTCCCTCAAGCAACAAACATTTGAGAATAGATGACAGCAGTCTTGCTTTGAATGAATTTGCTAGTATAATTCTAGATATAAAAGAAGCAGGTCCCACCAACATAAATAACAGCAGAAACTTAGTTTGACATAATATTCTTAGTAAGAAAACAGCCAGTGTTCACACATATATTTCTAAATTTCAGGGTTCTACCTTAAATAGGAGAAAGAGATTCACTACAGCAAGAAAAACAGACTTTTCTGAATTGAAACTTTTTACTTTCAATTGGATTGACCTGTAGTAGTGGACAGTCTTGAACTGTTCTTAATTATACGCAGCTTTTAGTACAGGGCAGTTTTAAAACACTTGTATCTGCTTGAGAAGATTCAAGTTCTTCAAATACATTCAAAACAAAAACGCACAGTCCAAAGGAACCCAAAGCACTAGTAATGCAACAATTTAGGCCAAGTAACAACAACAAAAAAATCAAATTATGAAACACGTATCTCAGTTTGCAAACAAATTGGTTGTCCCAAGCACAAAAGTGCTAAAGAGGTGGTGGAGCAGAAAACAACCCTCAAAGAAAATGTATCAACTACTGAATCACTAAGACTGCTGCATAAGGCATGAAGTGTAATATGAAGTCATTAAATATTTAGTGTAAACCAGAATCTACTTTTAAGTTATCTATTGCCTATTATCTTGTTCCAAAAGTTCTAACTCACCCCTCTACACCCCCCAAAATCCCATAAGCCAAGGTAAACTAATTTAGCTAGCAGCCTAATACAATGGGTCTTCTGAACTAAAGATTTCACCAGACAAGCCCTTGCCTGGAGTTGCAGACAGGTATAACGAATCTACCACAATGACCTATTATAAGGAAACCGTAATTTTGTATATGAATAAACAAGTTACTCCAGTAGTTCATGTGAATACCGGAGAGGTTCAGTGTTCTGGCAGAGATTTTATTCATTTATTTATTAAAAGAAAAAGGCATGTGCTAATGAATATGATTAGAATTCTGCTTATCAATCTCTGTCAAAAGCAAGGCCATTTTCTTTGGGTGACTGCCATATTTATTTCCCTCCACACATGTTTTTTAATAAAGAATGAGGTTCTTGTATGGTGTCCCTTAAGACCTGTCAAATATTGCAACAGAACAGCAGACTTATGTACATTTTTAGCACCATCTCATAAATCCTTTTGGCTAAGTTTCTCTTCTATAAGCAAGACAAAGATCAGTTTACATTAAAAGAAAATTTAAATCCAAAGCCTAAAGACCTCCCAGAATATAATACACTGTTTTAAATAAGTATAAACTATTTAAACAGGTTCACTGTTTCATTCACTAAAGAATACTTTCAGGGGGGTAAGAAAGAAGCTACCCCCTGTAATTCAAAGGTGATTGCACAGTGATAAAGATAACTGCCTTGGCCTGTGACACATCTGAACCCTCAATATTAAATCCTGCTCTATTGAGAGAAGAGTCAGTGGCCCTTAACTTCTATCTGGAGACTCTCTCCTCAGTAGTTTTGGTTTAAAATAACTGTTCTCAGCAAAGAATAATTTTCTTCTTAATGTACAATCTTCAGACCACTCCTCTATAGCAGGGGTGTCCAACTCATTTTCACCGGGGGCCACATCAGCCTCGTGGTTGCCTTCAAAGGGCTGAATGTAATTTTAGGACTGTTTAAATGTAGCTACTCCAAGGCAACCGTGATGTGGTCCCTGGTGAAAATGAGTTGGACACCCCTGCTCTAGAACATCCTGCCATCACATACTGCACCTGCCAGGGGTGAATCACCAAATTGCCGGGTAGTGCAAGCAGAGATCAGAAAGCCGCAATTGCTGGGCTTCTGTCCCTCACTTTGCTACCAATTTTCTTCATGGACTTCGGTAAATGCAAGCCTCACTGTGAAGGTTTATGCATTTACAAAAATTAGGATATATTGTGCTTTACCATCCTAAGGAAAGGCAATGTGCCATTGATTTAAAATATTTCCAAAACACAATATAGAACAGACAAACCTTAGTAGTTCACAGATCACCAATTGTTTAAAATTAAGTTTTGACATTTTGCCAGATGGTTTTCTTTTGTTTTTATCATCAAAAATACTTTTTTATTATTTCTATTTATTACAAAATATTTCCTGTACACTCCAGAGAGAAGCAGATCTGTTTTATCTACGCAAAGGCATTAGTATTAAAGACTGAACTAAGACTACTTCCTTATTTCACACAGGACACGGTGGGGGGAAGAAGACATGTAGTAGCAGCAAGTTTTGGTCCCTGCTATATAAGAAAAGATGTGGACAGGCAGAAGAAGGGCCACAAAAATTATCAACAGGCTGGGAAGCCATCATATGAGGAAAGGCTGAGAGAACTGTGCTTGTTCAGCCTTGAGAAAATAAGGCTTAGGAGAGACCTTATCACTATGTTCCAGTAGCTAAAGGGTGGCTACAAAGAAGATGGAGACTCCCTTTTTACAAGGAGTCACATGGAAAAGACAAGGGGTAATGGCTACAAGTTACTCCTGGGAAGATTCTGATGGGACACAAGAGGGAAATTTTTCACAACGAGAACAATCAACCAGTGGAATAATCTCCCCAGGGAAGTGGTAGATTTGCCAACATTGGACACTTTTAAGATTCATCTGGACAGGGTGCTGGGCCATCTTGTCTAGACTGTGCTTTTTCGCAGGACCAGCTGATCCTTGAGATTCCTTCCAACCTGGTATTCTACGATTGCGTCCTACGTGAGCCAGTTCTCAGGAATTTGTATCCTAGGAACCAACTTTACTACCAATGCAGAGTGCTTCATTTACAAATATGCCAATCCTTATATTACAAAAATCTGGACCTCAGATAATTTTAAGGATCAAATTTAATACATGTACAGCTGGGATTTACAAGTGCGTCATTTTGTAATTTCTCTTTGAAGATGAGTCTTACCCATCTTAAGTTGCCAAGTTTTGCATATTTCATATCTTATGAACTCAGTTCGGCTGAAAAAAAATAATAAAGTAATGCTCTGTGCACTCAAAAGGATTAAAAATTAGGATGACTAAAGCAAACAGTAGCTAACAATCTTCTAAAGCATTTCACACTGAAAAGCTCATCGGACTTCATAAAAATGAACTTGCATCCAAAATCCATTGCTATGAGGCCCATACAGAAGTACGGTAAAATTTGAGTTCTTCACTATCTAACAGCACTGTTCCCTGCAACTTCTCAAAAAGTCTGAAGTGCACAAAATAATTTGAGTGTTTTGAATAAATTATTTTGATATATCACTAAAGACAAGTAATAACACAGCCCCAGAAGTGATCAACATCAGTAAAAGATAAATAAGTCATGTTATTTGATCTCCTCTCATAATTTCCAAGTTTCACAATTTTCATAGCATCAGCAACCAAGACATTAAAACTGTCACCATGTGTGCAGAAAATTCTCTGTTCTCCAAACTAAGAGATTCTGCTTTGATGTACAATTCTTTATACACGTCAACTAGGCTTGAACCAAAACCCACTTCAAACCAAACTATGACTGCAAGGTTACACAATTCACATCGGTTCCTGGAGTTCAGAAATCCATCAAGAATCCCTTAGGTCAGAACAAGAGAAAAAGGGCTGGGAACTCATTTTGATATCCATGCTCAGCACATTCTCCGAATTATTTTATTTTTTACATATTAAAAATAATATTACCATAAAGAAGTCATGGTCAGGATGGGAGCTGGTTGCTGAGCACAGTATAAAACAAGGCTAACAATTCGCAAGAATGGGTAGTCCAGGAAAGAACAGAAGGATCAGCAATGCTCTACTCAATGGCAGACTACCAGCAAACAGCAGCTGCTTAGAAACTGAAGCATAACTCCGTAAGAAGGCAAGAAAAAAAAACACAGCTAAGGCCAAGTGGTAGAACCTCAACAATCCTGTCCCTCACGGAGAATTGCTGCTGGTCAGTGGACACATCACAGCTCAAGCCACAGCTACGCAACTGCTAAGTAAACATACACTTCCAATTTTTAAATACGAGGCAAGAAGCTTAAAAAAAAAAAACAAAACCAAAAACACACAGAAGAAACAACTACAGTAACAAAAATGACCCACCCCCCAAAAAACCTAACCTACGGTTTCTGGTTTCTTCCATATAGGAAATTTTCTCCCCCTAAAATTCTGCATCATTTAAGAAATTTTGATATTCCAGCTAAGCAGCTTCTTCTACTTTGGGAGAATCTCTAGTAATATTTTTCAGCACTCCAAAGATAACGGAAACAAACATGGAAAAAGTAAGAGATCAGAAATTGCTTTTTGACAGTTAAGTTGCCAAAAATCAAAGCAGGAGAATGTGAATAATTAACGCTTAAGAGGAAATGCTAAACATAATATTGACAACAACTTCTTATAGCACATTTTTAGCTGCTGAATGAATTTTTAAAAATACTCAAGAAAACTGATTTATGTCAATAAAGAGCTATTCTTTTTAGAACTTACAGTCACTCTACTGACTATGAAAACCCATTAATTTTACAAGTCTCCTGAGTGTCTTTAGCTTCACAAATCTAACTTCATACTATGTTTTAGCCATGTTCAATGCAATTTCTTAAAAAGTACTTCTGGTTAAAGTGATCTTATATCTCCTCTATTACCTCAAAGGAAAAAAAATAATATTTTTATGTATTCCAGAAGAACCTACGCAAAGTAACTTTTCTCATATCCAAAGTGAAAGCATCTTCTCATAAAATAGTTTTTTAATCTCATGTTTTATAGTGCAAATTTTTTTGAAATGAAAAGTAATTAGCATTTTCACCACAGGAGACAACATATACCAAGTACTGTACTTTGATTTGCTCTGTTGAGATCCACTACATAGCTCAATAGTGAGAGAAAAAAAAAATCCTATTAAGTTTATTATCCA
This sequence comes from Streptopelia decaocto, assembly GCF_964273445.1. Classification (NCBI taxonomy): domain Eukaryota; kingdom Metazoa; phylum Chordata; class Aves; order Columbiformes; family Columbidae; genus Streptopelia; species Streptopelia decaocto. The sequence continues at coordinate 32,065,876 of NC_138663.1, read as the reverse complement.
GCACATAACACTACAAGTGTTTAGCAAGATTTGACATTCAAGGTTATTTACTATTCCTATGCTCTTCTGTACAATCAGACTTCTGCCTTGCTAACACATATTTATATATCAGCAGAGCTTCCTTCAATCGCCAATAGATTCCCATACCCTCAACTGAACCAAGTATCTCTTATGAAGTTCTTTTGTAGTGCTATTGCAGTTGCATAACAGTTACATATTCTGAAATACATAATAATGACTCAGATGGGACCATCACCTACCACGCAACACATTTTTAAAGACATCAGCAACAGGAGCTGACATTTTATTCTCACATTTTAAGAGGAAGAAATCAGGATGCATTTAAGACAATCTTTTTGACCACTGGGTGCCACTCTTGTTCTGTGTAAAATATACTGCCTGGCACTAAGTCTTCTCAGTCTTTTTCCCCCCCCTCAGCTTCAAACAATTCTGATTCTTGTAATGTAGGAAGAAAACTTGCAAAAACGTCTCCACACGTTTCTGACTACTTTTCAGAACTTGCTTCCAGCCCCAAGAATGCAATTTTGAAAGAAGTCTAGTGCACACTTACCCTTACAGTATATGAAGGGTTTGTTTGGATTTTTTACAGTGAAGTTATATAATAATCTAGTTACGCTACACTTAAATCATCACATTCAGAGGAACAGATATCTGCTGCAACTGTGTAGCCCCATAGCACTGTAATGCCATTGCCAGTAACAGCTTCCTATCGAGTCTGCGAGGCCTCAAGACTGAGGTTTTGAGCAAGCTTGTCAGGCTTGCTCTGTCTGAGCTTTTCTTGAACTGCCTGAAGTCTTTCTTTCACCTTGGTACAGCTTTAACAGCTATTTTTCTAGCTGACCAGGTGTCTGTAGCTAACTTGTTTTACTTTTATTGATCTTTTTACGGTACAACCATCATCTGATAAAGACGAGTTATTCTACGCAGAATCAGATATTTAAGGCTAACAACATGATGTATTATATAGAAATACAGGCCTGTTTTAATAGCAGACCCCTTGAGAAGTGGAAACACAGGATGAGGCATATAAAAGTACAGGTATGAGATGACAACAGACAGGGGCACGAGCCTGGCACTGGAAACTTCTGGGCTATGAATGATTTCGCCAGCGGTCAGATGGACAAAACTGGTTCTAGAGATAACAAAAAGAACAAGGAAAACAGTATCTAACATATCCAAAAGGCACCACATATGGTAAAACTGGCTGTAACGAGGAGCTGTAGACCAATGAAGAAAGAAAAAAAGATGTGAAAGAATGTTAACAAACCTAAAAATTACCCCAGGTGCATCTTATGGTGAGGAAGAAGCAGCCATCAACACAAACATCAAATTCCACCCAGCAAGAGTGAAGATGCTGACAACTCACTGTTCCACCACTGCTGACCTTAAGACCCAGAAGAGCAGGTGAAGAAAGACGTTTAGAATATAAGAAGTGTGTGTACAACAACAACTCAGGTAAAATTGTTATCATTGAATTTTTTTCTGTGTAGACATAACCTTTCCATAAGAATTAAATTTGAACGAGGAGTGATTTCTTAGACAGCTAATACTTCAGTTCATGAACTAAAAGTGATTCTTAGATTAGACTGTTAATATTTCAGTTGCACTAACAATTCATTCTTGTCTGAATATTTAAGGTGAGTTTCATTCTTGTTTATAAATTTTTGCATGTAACGCTATCCTATGCACTTTATTTGTCCTATCAAATAATCCCATATCAAACATCATTGCAGGCATATGTATATTATAGTCCTATTGTTTAACACTACTGCTTACATTTCATAGATAGAAACCTGAGGTACAGATTGAGAAATGCTCACAGAAATTTATGATGCATGATGGAAATGCCTCCTTATCAGTCCACCTGAGAAAACAAGGAGGTCAGAACAAGGCTGTGGTGAACTTCATAATCTCATTATTCACCCCAGCAACCTTTAAAACGCTGCAGGTATCTTTCCGCTGTATTGTAGCCACAAGGTGCTACAGTCACAGCAGCAAATATTAGACCAAAGAATTCTCTGAAGTCGTGTAAAAAGTGTGACTGATCAGGGAGCTGCACTAAACTATTTACAGTCCCAGGCTAACATCCTAAAGATGCTATTGTAAGGCCTCTTATCCTTTATAACCAAATACTAAAATAGAGACTTTCATATCACACCATTTATTTAGTTTATATTTCAAACAATACAACTAGAAGCCACTTTTCCACTATTGTTTGTAACAGATGCCATTTCCCATTTCACTGTCACTTTATTCCTCTCCTCTACAAACCATTTTGAGAACAAAAAATAAAAATGCCCCAAACAGCCCCAGCCCATGCATGGCACTACTGTAAAGTCTTATAAAATACCTGTATTCTGGATGCCGGCTTCCAGGATGATCATCCCTTGGCCATCTGTATCCTGATTCATCCTGCAAAAATATACATGCAAAACAACTGCGTGACGTGTATCTCAACATCGGATGTGAGGTACATTTAGTTGCCAAATGGTACTTATTTACTGCAAAACCAAAGCATTTAATGAGCTAAAATAAAGTATTAATCATTTACTGCAATGCTCAAGAGAGCAACTTTGAAATGCTGTATAAAACACAAAAACTACAAAAATTTCCAAACTATATATACGGACCTTGACTGATCAAAATGTAAATTATCATCACTAGCTTGAAATTACAGAATTTCAAACAGATGAGGTGGAGGAGGAAGCAGTAATGACCTTTCAAAGGGACCACATATTTTGTACTTAAGCGCAGTTACTGAGGAAAAAAATGCATTCAACATCATGACAGAATCTTAAATAAGTGAATAACTGTGCAAATTAGAAGGATAGGTAGACAACATTCAACAAGTTGTGTGTGCAAGGATTTGCTAAATAGAAAGATTTTTTAGTCATTCTTCTATCCATCCAGATAACTTTACACTGCATTACAAAGAGGACTTCTGGCTACTTTTGTTTTCCCAGTCAGACTCTCAGTTTTCCAGAGGGCTGGACAAGGGCTATTTCTTAAGTCAACAGAGTAGGTAGGAACCATAAGAAGCAGCAAACAGGTATTACCATATAATCACAAAAGTCTTAGAAGCACAGTAACTTCAAAAAAAAGCACTAAGGATCAAAACCTAGATGTTTTTTCTATTAATTCTGTTTCATTTTATGAGAACTTCACTAACAACAATGCTCTGTCTGAAATAATATTTTAATCGTTCACTATTCAAGCTTAAATGAGAAGATAAACATCACAAACATGTGAAAAGAATCACCTTACGTACACCTCGGTGTTGAGGGCCACTTCTTCGGTCATGGGCAAAACTGCGACCCTCTTCATAGCCTCTGTAGTCAGCGTGACTGTAATCATCATATCGACTGTAATTCCCATCCCCAGGTCTTTCCAGCAGTGGTGGTTTCTTGGGTGCAACGTTTACTACTCTATGGTAATCATCCTAAACCACAAAACAAACAAATCATATTGGTTTTAACAGCTGGAAATCTGTAGTGAATACACAAAAGTAAAACCAAGTTATTTCTAAATATGGGTCTATAACAATCTTAAAGCTGAAAAAGCACAAGACAATAACAAACAATAAAAATTATGCAAGTATGATGGTGGAACAACCTATTAAATCTAGTTGGACGCTATTCAGATGTTATCCTTAGGCATTACAAATTAAATTACAGAAGGAAAATTTTCAACATGGTTTAAGTTTCTTTCGAAAGTTTAAAGCAGTAGCATTAGCTACGTTCTAAGCATCAGCTTTCTTTTTTTAAGCATTAGACACATATATTTCTGAGACTTTTATGTTAACTTAGGAAAGCAATAAAGGAAGTTACACCTGTGAGGTCTGTAAAACCAAGAGCCCATTTGAAAATACTATTCAATTTTCTTAATGTCAGTGATATCCTCCACACTATGGAGATTGTAGCAAAGACAGTCCTTGCTTCATAATCTGAATAGATGAGGGCCTTCTCAAACCAATGCAGTAAGTGATCTGAGGATTCAAGCGACAGAGTTTTAACACTCTTGGTTTTTCTTTTAATGCAAGTTTCAGATAGCTTTCTGCCAGAATGCAAAATTAATTTATTGTATTTCCTTCAAATGAAATGTCACATACCATTTACCAATTAAAGAAATCCTGTGTCTACTAAGTGTAAATTGCACAGTTCCAAAACATACAAATTCAGTTTTCTAGAACTAAGTATTATATAAGCCAACTGCAAATAAAAAGCAAACAAAAACATGAATGCAAGACCTTGTATATTAAGCCTTCTTCCTTTAGCAAGGTTTTTTTTTCTATGGGTCTCAAAAACACAAGCTAGAAATGGAGAGACTTGAGTTAGCATATGCAGCTGGCAGGGGGGAGATACTCAGACTAGATTTTTTAATAGTAGCACAAGTTACAGTCCAAAGCACCAATGGTTTTTTTGTAGAAAAATCCATTAAATTCGCAAACTGCTAAAACTTATTACACAAAAAAAAAGTCAGCGCTGATTTCAGAGGCCACCCAACAAATTCACTAGAGGGCAATGCAAAGCCAAACTACAAACACATCCACACACAGCCACAATGCTTGATCCACTCTTATCTCATTGAACATCCTCCATGGTTTTTTGGTTTTTGTTTTGGGGTTTTGTTGGGTTTGGGTTTGTTTGTTTGTTTGTTCTTTAGGGTTTTTTTTTGTTTATTTTAGTTTGGGATTTTTGGGGGTTGTTTTGGTTTGGTTTTTGGTATTTGTTTTGGTCTGGGTTTTTTTGTGGGTTTTGTTGTTTCTTGTTTGTTTCTTTTTTAGTGTCTTACAAAGAAGATGTGCTCTGAAGCCAAAATAAATCTGCTCTGTGCTTTAAGCTGACCCAGAAGTCCCCATCACATAACTAAATTGACATTCAGAAGGACATTTACATGAAAGCTCAAGGTGTATCCACTTACAGTTAATTGTGCCAAGTGCTTGCAACTTTATGTTGTTTACCAGGATCTGAAAGCATGCGTTTCTACTACAACCTATACTTGAGATATAATTAGCATCGAGCTTACATTAGGACGAGTCTCTTGCTCTTTCAAACAAGAGATACTTCATTCTGTATCACTGTCATGTCTCAGTTCCAATGTATCAGCTGATGCTCAGCACATTCACAGAATGAATAAATGAAGTCAATTTTATGTGACTAGTCAAAATTAAGTCAGACCTCTATACATGGACACAGACACAATGACACAGGCTTACAAGGGCAGAAGCTGCCTGTCAACTATCTTGAATCAGTAGAGCTGTACGAGAAGGGGCTTCATGTCCATCTTTCAGTAAGGCAGAGGGACACCAAATCTTGGTTTGCTCAGCTACTGTGAGTGTTGTTTCAGTACAGATGGATAGTATTGATTGTGATAAATTAGTGTATTCTGCTAGTCCCTTCATCCCCAGTTCCAAACACATGTAATATAAAGCTAGCATTGAACCATCTAGTAAATTCTTGCATCGTATCTTTTAAATTTTAAAGTAAATTTTCATAACAAATGTGCTGTGCATTGTTCCCTGGATAGCTTGAAAGACTAAAAGAATTTAGGAACGTCACTGATGCAGTGTTTAGATTAAATTAGCAATGTGTTAGTCAAGTCAAACACTGACTAAAAAAATAAAAATCTGGGAAAATACATTCTGCCTTTCCTCATGTCCTACTGCTGATAAATATTGTGGAGAAGCACCTGACTAAATACCCTGTGCAAACGTATCTGATTTCCAGTTTGCTGAAAATGCAAAAAATTTGTTATTGCCTGTAAAGAGAGTTAAAAATGTCACCAAGTAGCCAAACACTAATATACTACTCAAAAGAGAAGACTATGTAACTAGTTATCAAGTATACCAACGTTGGTATGTTTCCAAAACAAGCTGAAAATATGATGGAGGAAATCCAGAAAGTATGCTAAATCAGTTATGCTATTATTCCAACATTTAAAAGAATTAAAGGAAAAGCCAGATAACAGGTACAGGTACCTAGATTTTTATTTTGCAAAATGTACATTGCATAGAACATTGAATAGAAATATCAAAAAGTACTCTTAAGTTCTGTTTAAGGTGTAATAGCTCAAAAGACGAAGCTACAACCTGTTTTCTTTCTTCTTTAAAGCCTTCAGACACAGGAGGGGAAAAAAAAAAAATTAGTCAAGTCTTTGGCACACAGATTTTCTAAAAGAATTCTAAAGTTATTCCACAGCAGGGTAAGCACAGCTTCTGTGTTTGCTTTTACAAGTATAACATACAGTAGAAGTCTCCATGCCTACAAAGTAGATTTCCATCAACACTCAGGCGGGTGATAAGCATTTCCCTTACAAGGCTCCAACCCACATTTTGTTAGTAAAGATGTATTTTTTACTTTTTTTGTAAACATCTCCTTCTATATTTTAAGCATCATCATTAAAAACTGCATTGGTGACAAGAACAATAGTGAAAGTACTTATTTTAACACCTCAAATCACTTCAAAGATGTAATAACAAACAAAAAAAAGTCTGGGGAAAAATATAACATAGTATGGCCTTTGGTTCTCCAGAAATTACCAAAAATACTGTGTTGAATAATATAAAGAATTACACACACACACACACACACACATACACACACACAAAAAAAATCAATTCATCAGAAGACAAATAGTCTGTAACACTTTCAATGGATTTGAAAATAAATACAAGATTTAGTTTTGTAGGCATCCTATTATCTCTGTGCAGATGCGTCTGCTAGATTGTTGGCTTAAATGAATGAGAAAAGAAGGGAACTTGAGGTATACTAGGTACTACAATACATACACAAATCCAACCTTTATGGTACAAATCATGGTATAAACATAATATAATGGTATAAAGCTAAAGAAACATACTATACACTTACATCAGGATGAATCCTTGGAGGGACACGTTCTCTTGGAACTCTCTCATAGTCATATCGCCCTTCAGACCACATTTCATCTCTTCGATACGCCACTGAAGACGATAAAAATCCAATTAGCCAAAATTGGACTCATTATGAAAAGGATAGTGAGCACAGAAATAAAGGTTCCCAGACTTCTCCCAATAACATATATTACGCGCAAGCCCTGCACATAAACTTTTGGGTTTTTATTAGCCTTTTAATAGTAAGTCTATCTAGTTATAGAAAGTAATTAAGAAACTTTAAGAAAAAAAAAAAAAAAAAGAGGGTATGTTAAAGAACAACTGGAAGTTAGTGCAGTATAATCAGTATAATTACAGGATTTACAGATACTGTAAATAGCTCTGCTGAAATATAAGCGTTTTGCAAATACCCGCTGTACATGCGAGTTCATACACACATACCTTATAGCAATTTTGATATTGCTCTGCTAAAAATACAGGACTTTTTAAAAAAAGAGTTCAACTCCTATTGATTAGATTGAAGAATTTCTGAATTTCTACTTTTTATATAATATAATAACTTATAATTATTTGATCATCTCAACTATCTAGAAAGATGTTAAAACACAACACATCATTCAGTTAGTACAAAACTGTGTTTTGAATACATGAATGAAATGCATTCTTCACATGCAGATTTTCCTGTTTTAAATTGGGAGCCAGCAGAACACAAAAATTCCTCTTTCCAGGGAAAGGTGACATTCAGAATTAATAACTAAATACAGCTGGAAATAAACCATCACCAGAAGAGATTCTAGTCACGCTGTGTTAGATAACACGAACTTGAGGAGCTGAAATCTTCCTGATGATATTAAAGATGACAAATTTAGACTACACATTTATAAAAATAGATAAGAAATTGCTAGAATTACATTTTTCAAAGTTTACCTTCACAACGGTCATTCTAGCTATTAAAAATAATCAATAAGAAAAATAAACAGCAGGACATGTTCAGAAGGAGAAATACATAACATTATCCACTTCTACAAAATAAAAACACTTATTTGGAAACAGACTTATGAGGCTATATAAAAATATTTATTAGTACAAATGTTAAGTAAATGGTTTATTAACTAAACAGAGATGGCACAAATTCAGATATATATTTTTGTGAAAAACGAACATTCACATACTTACTTTTCTGTCAGTTTTAGCAACTCTGCTTCTGAAGACCCATTCAATTACCTACAAAAAAAAAGAGAAACTGAAGTCAGCAAAAATATGCATATATATTGATAAGCACATTTTTTAAAGTAAACTAGACATTTAAAAACTAAATCTTTCAACTGCCCATTATCTGTCTGAATTAGTACAGAGTAATTCACTACACTCAATTAAGAAAGAATATGCTGGATTCACAATATCAAAAAATTTTGCGTGACAAATTGTTACAGATAAAACACTTTCCTAATAAATTCTAGATATTTTCTTTCCCTTTTACCATCTTTTACTCACTATTTCAAGTCTCAGTTTTTCTTCCATTTTTTATCAAGGGTTTTTGGAAACTACTATAATAGATTTCTTAAGAACACTAAAGAAAATATCTAATATATTCACTTATACTTATTTGTCTGCCTTTAAGTATCATTAAGTGGAGAAAAATAAGACTCAGTTTCATGTGATGAGAGGGTAATGAAAAGTTTGGTTTAACAAATGCTTTTCCTTTGGTAATGGATGGTAAATCCCAGTGAAGTAGCTCTTTCCTCAACTATAGTAAGCCTTTATTCTCAGAAAGTTTTGACCCTACCATTGTTACAAATGAATAAGAGTCCCTTCATAAAATATTGTTACATTTTACGACAGACTTGACCTTAGGTACATTCCATAACCAAGACACAGGACTAGTCTGCTGTAGTCACAGATTATAAATCACAAGCAGACTACAGCAACAGAGTTTGGTTGGTCCTGGTTTTGGTAATGGTAAGAGAGAGAGAGTCTGCTGACCTTGCCCTCTCCAGTGTGCTCCACCTAATAGTTACCAGTTCCGAAACCACTGCTGTATTTGTTCGTCTGAAATTCTGAAACCATTGCTGTATTTGTTGGTTAGGCGTAGCCATCAGAAGCCCCTTCCTGGCACTTTCACAGTCACTGCCTCAACTTTTCTTCGTTCCCTACTTCAGGGACTTCTGCTGAAGCTTTAAGAATTCACACCAGGGTCTATATGTGCATTAACTGTTCTTAGGTCAACCCTGTGCCCTTTCTTTCCCACATCACCAGGAGGGTGCTCTATCTGCTCTTACACTGTCCTCACAATCCTCTTTTCTTTGTACTAGAACCATACCTGAATACTCTCATGTTTTACTTATACTTGGAGCGACAGAATTAGCTGATGCCAGACAAAATCATTACACTGGAAGAGCACCACGCGCTCTTTCTCAAAACACTTTGCCGCTAGTTGTTCAGGCCAAGCCCTTGCCCAGGGTGGACCATTCCTTGGGCTAGCAAGCACCTGCTCCCATCCCTGCTCCTCCACAGCCCACCTCCCCTCCAGGCACACAGACTCTTGGACCTCATGGCAAACCTGGCTCAGTTTTTAGAACAACAGCAAATATCAGAAGCTGGATTCAGATAAGGTTGTCAAATGGATTTCTTTGCATTTTGATAAGCACAGTAGCATCCACGCCCTGCTGCCTGCAGCAGTGACAGAAATCCTTAACTGGACACCATGTCCAAAAAGCAACACATTTCATGTAAGTGCCACCAAAGTTGGTGCAAGCTCACACATCATGTCAAGCCACCTCCAACATCCCAAATCACATCACTAGCAGCAGGCACCAATATTCACGTACACACTCTGTTATACCATCAGACAGCAACGCTGATAAAAACATTCGCATTTTTATCATTGTTGATTCACCTCATGGAAACTAGCAAGAATTATCACCACTATTTTGACAAAACAAAAATGCGAGCTGGAAAAAAAGGCAGAGATATACTACCACAAAAGCCAACAGACTGAAGAAAAAAGATACACAATTACATCAGACAAGAAGTAAGTATGAAGGTGGAAGAAGAAAAAAAATCTCAGAAGTGAGAATATTTTGCATTTAGAGGAATGAAATTAAGAAAATTAATCAGATAAAAATCAATCACCAAGTCCATTTCTCAAAATGCTGTTAAGGAAAAAAATAAGAAGAGACCAATTTTATAAAGAAGACTAAATAGAAATTTTTTTGCTGAGACCAATGAAATAAAGGATGCATCCAAATATACCAGAAAAAAAAAAAATTAAAGGGAAGCACCTTAAGCACATTTAATCTGTTTATATTAAAAAAATAAATAAAAAAATTCTTAAACAATGTGACCTAACACTGCTTTAATAACAACCATGAAGAGACTAACCTCTCAGGATCAATATGAGACGATTCCATTAGCAAGGATTCAAGAGATCAAACCTCGAGTTTACTACACTGTATTCAGATTCATTTGTTCTCTCAGTACAAAGTTTTTCTGAAACAAAGATTAAAAAAATTAAATAAATCTAGTTTTGTTTCACACCTAACACCATTGTCACACATATTGACAATCTTCTATTAGCATATGCAGCAAAGGTAGTTGATATTTCTTGAATATCATTACATAATCACTTGCTATATTAATTTTAAAAACCTTTTCCTATTTTTCATCAGAGGTGACTGCTTTCCCTAAAGCAAGGTCTTTATTTTCTCAAATAAAGACACTCCGGCATATGCAGAAGCCATTCTATTAATGCAGCGCAAGCTGCTCCACTGTGGCCAGCTGCCAAGAATGGCTTTGCTCCGACTATCACAGCACTATGAGCACATGCCTTACTCTGTGCTGGTGTAACTGTTGTCACAGAAGAAGTGTTTCTTCACTGGGCAGATTATGTGGGTCACTTAAACTTCAGATTTTTTTGTACAACAGAGTTTTCTTTATCAATGAATCACCTGTTTATTATTTGTTTTTGCTTTCTAAATAATATATGCTAAAAAAAAAAGCTGACACATTTGCAAAAGCACTCCAGTATTCTGCAATATTTTGTACACAATTCTTGTCTGTTTACAGTTACTTGAGACATCAATTGTCATCATGGCTAGAAATACCTACTTCTCCAGGATCTGTTATTTCGCAGTGTGTGCTATCAACCTGCAGAATTTACATTTTTGTTTCAAAAACATACATCTTTCTAACCCAGACAGCTACATTTTGGCCTATGTGAACAAAGCACAAAACCAATACTGTGCTATAAATGCAGAGGCAGGCAGCTGCAGTGCCTCTGATGATACTGGGATGTATCTGTTTTTATACCGTTACTTTGACAAACAGCTGAGATTGACAAATGTGGGCCAGATCTGTCTCTTCTCTGCTTTGGAAAGCTCTCAAAAAAAAGCTTAGATGCTTTTGTGTGAGTAAAACCTAGGAAAGATACTTAGAGAATTGTAACTTCTTCAAAATACCATGGCCAATTTTGCAGCACTTCCTGCTTTGAGGACATAAAGACAGACAGAAAACAATGCTTTTTCTTCCAACAAATAGAATCTGTATTTGACAGTGCTTCAAAGGTATCCCACTGTCTTTTACCTAGACAGGAGGCAAGACAGATAAAACTGAGTTGGGGAAAAAAAAAAGTAACTTTTTCCTCCTCCCCCCATATTTGGGACAGGTAGAAAACACTGAATAGACATAGTCCTCAAGTGGTAAGATTAAAAAGCAGAAGTGTAAGAACAGAGGGAAAAATCCACCATGACAGTATATAAAATACTGCAAAGGAGTCACTGAGTATAAACAGCCATGCCAAGAGAATCCACTTCTTCCTAATAACAAATCTTAGGCTGTAAGTTTTTCAAAAGCAATTAGAAACATGACTGCAACAAGTCTAGGCACATTCAACCCAGATACCAAATAACCTGAAAGAAGATACTTTCTTCCACTCTTTCCTGACTTGTCCACAATAATTTTGACTTCAAATAAGAGGAGAAAAAACCAAACCAACAAACAAAACACACACACACCACAAACACTGACCACAAAAGCCAAATTAACTCCCAGTTGAAAACAGAAAAAAGCCAGAAATATTAAGAGCAGCAGCATTCTGATGAGGTTTTACAATCCTACTGGTTCAGTTTTCTTATCACATAATTCTAATATGTCCCTGGGTGCAAGAGAAATGCAGGCAATGTGCTGGGGGTTACAGTATCACAATGACTGATGTACAAGTGCTTATCTTAGCCCAAACACCTGCAGTTACCAACATCCCACCCTTCATCAGTGTCAACACTGTGAAAAGAAGATTCTACCAGGCTGCGATGGGGCTGGCTGTGCTAGCAATGGCAATGTAAACAACCGCTTCCACCATGCCTTTGCGTCTTGCAGCACAAACATTTTGACAACAAAATACGTCAGCTCACCATGCTGTTGTCATAACAAGTCAAAACTTCAATGCTTTCAATATTTACACTTGAAAAGTACCAACCAACTCTGAATATTTCACCCAGGCCAAATCGATGTATCAAACTCTACTCATTGCTTGCACAGATTTTGTAGGTTTCCACATCTTTTTATGTATTTCTGACAGAGTCTCTGTTACTTTGAAGTCCCAGACACCTCAAATAAAGAACTGTTATAAGACAATCCCTGAAAACCCTAATGCATGGTAAAGAGCCAACTTAAGGAGTATGAGTGAGAACAAAGAACGATGGAGAACAGACTTAAAGTGTTTAAATACTAATACTTAAAATAAACTACAGGACACTCTATTGTTAAGGTAAGCACAAAAATTTATTGTAGTACTTCTAAGGAAATAATCTAAGTGACACACTCATGTCTTATTCATTCCTCTAGAAACATAAAGATATTGTTGTTGCACCATCATACCCACAAGCCGCCTCACTGCAGTGTTTACAATGGGATTTATATTGCCTTCAGACATTCATTACTTAAGTTTAAAATAACTCTCAGAAGTATGCAGAAGTAGTAACATCCTTCCCTTCAAAACAAAACCACAAGGTAAACTGAAAGTCAAAATATTGTCACGGATGAGTTTTTAAAAGGATTAAAAGGTAAGGTTTACCACAACCACCCTGGGTGCTGGCGCAGCAGCCCAGAGGAGGTCGCCCATCTCACCCGTCCCGCCCCGCCACTTCCATCCACCCCAACCTCCCAGAAACCCGGGAAAACAAAAAGGCCCGGTGCGGGGCTCCCCGCAGGTGCAGGACGCGGGGCCCCGCTCCCCGCACGCCGGGGCTCCCGGGACGGGCCGCGCAGACGCTTCGGCGACCACCCGCGCACGCGCCCGGCCACAGCCGCGGGCCCAGGCGGGAGCGCAGCGGCCGACGGGCCGGCACAGCCCGCGGGCCGGGGCTGAGGGCCGCGCCACCGGCTCCGCCGCGACCAGGTGCCACGCTCGCCCCGCGGAAGAGGCGGGCGAGACAACCGGCTCCGCACCAGCCCCCGCAGGCACAGACCGGCGCCCGGACCCGCCCCCGCCGCTCACCTGCCTGCCCCGCTCACTCCTGCAGCAGCTCCCCGGCCGCCGCGCCTCCTCTCGCCGCTTCCGGCGCTCCCCGAACGTGCACGGAAACACCCGCCTTCCTTCCACCATCGCCACCGTCTATTGGCCTGGGACCGCGCCGGCGGCTGCGTCGGCGGAAGCGCGCCTCTGTGCCGGGCGGCGGCGGAGCGGGGGCTGTGTCGTGCCGGGTCCCGTCCCGTCCCGCCGGGGCCTGCGCGTCGGCCGGTGTCGCGTCGCACCATGGGCGGCCGCGCGGGCTGAGCCCGCCGTGACGGGTAGGCCGCGTCCTCTCGCGGGGCACAGGCGGAGGAGCCAGGGCGCGGGTGGGCCCCGACCGGGCGGGGGGTGTTCGCCTGGCTCCCGGCCTTCGTGGTTGTAGGGAGGGACTCTGGCTGGGGAACCGCAGGATGTTGTTCCGAACAGCGAAAAGCTTTAATACAACGTGTGGAAGTTCTGAGTACTCTGTAGGGCTCCAGCCCTAACATCGGTTTGCACGTAGTGAGCCTTGAAATGGAGTTGGTTGTCTCAGCTGGGGTTTTTAGGAGGAAGGGGCTTCCCTAAGTGACTTACCTGGTTCTGGGAGAGACTAGACATGACTGAACCAAGAAACATTTGTTGTATCTTGACCATGCTGGAAATGCATTTAAAAAGAAATCATTGTTAAAGCTCTTAATGTAGTTCCTGCTGATGGCCCGGTTCCCCAGTCTTATAATTTCAAAGTTTTTGTAGTTGGATTAGTACCTAGGAGTAGTTTGATTCAGCAGTCATTACTGCTGGATGGCTCTTGTTGAAGAGTGGCTTCTTTTAATTTGAGTTGTTGGAAAAGACAAAAAAGATTGAATTCAAGAAGTCATAGTAATGAGAGACAACCCCATCTTGAAAGTTAATATGTGAAAATGGTAAATGAAGAATGCATTAGTATTACAGAGAGGCTATGACATTAATGGGAGTTGTGCTCAATCCCATGAAGATAATATACTGGCTCCCAGCTGATGCTTTGAAGTTAAGTAACCAGGTAATACCTTAAAGATCAGGAAAGCCCCATAAAAGCATTCAGTATAAACCAGAAAACACTTGCTGGGGAAATGAATCAGGATATAGAAGCCAGGTTGCATGTGAGACTCAGGTGAGTCCCCTGCAGCAAGTAGAAAACTCAGGTGGTTTGGGGGATTTTATTTATTTATTTATTTATTTATTCATTGTCAGCCTGTGAAGTGAAAACCTATAAAGCAGAGAGACTGATGAACAAGCAGAAAATACGTGATGAAAATGTTAAACTTTTATTGGACAGTTCTATGAAGTTAGAAAATTCCTGAAGTAAAGGGACTCTGAGGTCTGTAATGATGAGCCTCTCATCTGGAAAGTTAGCTTAAAGGTCAAATTGGCTTTTTTCACTGATGTTTCACTGGAAAACATCAGAGCAATAAATGTGAAGGTGGTGTAGCAAGGTTGGCATCCATAAATGAAAGGAGGGGTGTTGTTGGCACTCGCTTTCCCCACAGAGTCTTCATGGTTGTTTAAAAAAAGCAAGACTAACAGATTTGTTAAGGCAGGCTTAAAATTGACCTGTGCGATGTTTCTTTTTGCGGCTTATGAGGATAGGAAGAATTGTGCCAGTAGCTGGATCTAAAACTGCCTTTATACCACTGTATTTACAACAGATAACCAAAAAAAAGTGCATTTTAAAATGCTCACGCTTTTTGAGAGATTGCTTTTAGTAAAATGTCATGTTTGGATGTTCTGCAGAAGACTTCGTAAGGACAGTGAGACTTTTAAGTAGATGAATGGCCCAAATGTTGCCATTCTACAAACCTGTCAGTGTATCCGCTTGCTTAAATAAGATACTGATAAACCATCCCAATGACCCCTTAGTATTTAGAACAGGAAGCCCTCCTGCAGATCTGGGGAAATATTCTTTCCTAGAGTGACAAATTTGAACCTTTGCCATCTTGAACATGAGCATAGCAATAGCCTCACAGTTAGTGTCCTTCCTCTTTTATTAAAATAGTGCCTGTCTGGTGAGTCAGACATAAAAATTAAGAAATCCTGGCACGATAGACCTAAACAATACAAATTGCTAAGGATATTTGGACAGTCAGAGCAGCAAGACTGTTTTACTTAAATTTGTCCAGGAGACTAGAAACAAAATTCAACCTTAGCTGTCTGGCATCCAGCACTCCAGGGTGGAACACTTTCAGCTTCCTTCTGGAAAACGTAGCGTACAGCTGAAACTGGCAGTTCTGTAGCTCGCATTCATTAATAATTTCCTATCAACTGAGCTACAAGGGCTGTAGTAGATTTCACATGACTTATCACCTTCTATTTGGAGGTTTGTACTGCGGTGTTGTGGAATACGCAAGTTGACTGCTCTCCAGTCGTGCCATCCTCACTGGCATTTGTTCATTAATATGGGGTCTGCTTGGTCTCCTGTTACTAGATGCTATAGCTTCTCTCATCTTCTAGGCAGAATTAAATTTCTCTTTACAGCCACCTGAGGTTCACCTCTGCTGTTTTCTCCTCCTCTGTTGCAATATATTAACATTGGCAACATACCATAATGCAGCACTAAGGTAGCTCTTGGTGAATCCTCTGTATCCACTGTACGACTGGATAACTGCACTTTGGGCCATATATTTGTGTGGCATGTTGCCCAGCCAGTCTGGTTAGACTTGTCAAGGATACTAATGCCAAGCAGGAAGGAATTTGGGATAATTAATCCAGTCTGCATAACACCAGATGCAACATGTGGCCTTTATTGCAAATTTATTCTGTTTTCATTTGCGCAACCTTTATGTTGCCATTTCTGCGCATTCCAAAGAACACAGCCTCTGAACATGGAAAACCTCAAAATTCAATCACTTCGTAGCTGCCATTCAGATGAATTGTGATACAGTAAGAGTGTCGGGACAGAGAAGCAAAACACTTGGATAATCAGTGTCTGCTGGGAATGTCAGGTCTTCAGATGACTGAATCATGAAATGTCAGAAATAACCACAGCCAGGTTAGAGTGATATAAGTTACTTCATTGGCACTTGGCCAAACAATCTGCTCAGACTCGCTACACAAAAAAATCCCCTAAGAAATAGTGTGAACTATGACGAATGTTGATTTCTTATACCTGAGTTTCTTTCATCCGTTCATCAGCTTTTGTCTGTATTCTTACGATGAGTTGGTCTTTCTGAAGAAATGGCAGTTAGGGTTTGGCTGGAGGTGCCAAGAAGCAGGAATAAGGGCTGCAGGAAGTTGGATAAGCAGGTAGTCATTGGATTGTTTAGGGAACGTTTTTGCTGTACTGTCTGATGTGCCCTCTCATAGGGATTGTGCTTTATTTTGTTAAATTTTCCTCCATAGCTCTTGGACCAAGCCATGGCTGCAAAATGGATTGGAGGGAAGAAGTGTTTTGCACAGACTTTAGCACCATTTAGATGTCCAAACATGAGGAAAAACATAGGCTGTTCTTTTTCAAGTTAGTTTAGTTACTCTTTACCTAGTATTAGATGGTGTGTATGCAGTCACAACAACGTTTATGAATTGATTCATGGTTTCTAAGCATATTCCTGGCTACTTAGTTTCAAGAGCTTAAAACAGATTGGAAATGAAAATGGCTTTGAGATTTCACAGAATCACAGAATGTCAGGGATTGGAAGGGACCTCAAAAGATCAGCTAGTCCCATCTCCCCGCCAGAGCAGGAACACCTAGATGAGGTTACACAGGAATGTCTCCAGGCGGGTTTCGAATGTCTCCAGAGAAAGAGACTCCACAACTTCTCTGGGCAGCCTGTTCCAGTGTTCTGTTACCCTTACTGTGAAGAAGTTTCTCCTCATACTTATGTGGAACCTCCTGTGTTGCAGTTTGTACCCATTGCCCCTTGTCCTATCATTGGTTGTCACCGAGAAGAGCTTGGCTCCATCTTCGTGACGCTCACCCTTTACGTATTTATAAAAATTAATAAGGTCACCCCTCAGTCTCCTCTTCTCCAAGCTAAAGAGACCCAGCTCCCTCAGCCTTTCCTCATAAGGGAGATGCTCCACTCCCTTAATCATCTTTGTTGTCCTGCGCTGGACCCTCTCCAGCAGTTCCCTGTCTTTCTTGAACTGAGGGGCCCAGAACTGGACACAATATTCCAGGTGTGGTCTCACCAGGGCAGAGTAGAGGGGAAGGAGAACCTCTCTCAACGTACTAACCACCCCCCTTCTAATACACCCCAGGATGCCATTGGCCTTCCTGGCCACAAGGGCACAGTGCTGGCTCATGGTCATCCTGCTGTCCACCAGGACCCCCCAGGTCCCTTCCACCTACACTGCTCTCTAACAGGTCATTCCCCAACTTATACTGGAACCTGGGGTTGTTCCTGCCCAGATGCAATACTCTACACTTTCCCTTGTTATATTTCATTAAATTTTTCCCTGCCCAACTCTCCAGCCTGTCCAGGTCTTGCTGGATGGCAGCACAGCCTTCTGATGTGTCAGCCATTCCTCCCAGTTTGGTGTCATCAGCAAACTTGCTGACAGTGCACTCTATTCCCTCATCCAAGTTGTTGATGAATATATTCAATAATACTGGTCTCAGTACTGACCCTTGAGGCACTCTACTACATACAGGCCTCCAACTGGAGTGCCCCATCGACCACGGCTCTCTGGCTTCTTTCCTTCAGCCAGTTCACAGTTCACCTCACTAGCTGATCATCCAAACCATACTTCCTCAGTTTAGCTGCGAGGATGCTGTGGGAGACTGGTTCAAATGCTTTACTGAAAACAAGGTAGACCACATCCACTGTTTTGCTATCATCTATCCACCTCGTTATGTCCTCATAAAAGGCTATGAGGTTGGTCAAGCACGACTTCCCCTTGGTGAAGCCATGTTGACTGCCCCTAATGACCCTCTTATCCTTGATACGCCTTGAGATGGCACCAAGGATCAGTTGTTCCATCACCTGTCCAGGGATGGAGGTGAGGCTGACCAGTCTGTAGTTAGTCGGGTCCTCCTTCTTGCCCTTTTTGAAGACTGGAGTGACATTTGCTTTCCTCCAGTCCTCAGGCACCTCTCCCATTTCCCAAGATGTGGCAAAGATGATGGAGAGTGGTCTAACAATGACCTCAGCCAGCTCCCTTAGCACCTGCGGGTGCATCCCATCTGGACCCATGGATTTATGGATGTCCAGATTGCCTAATTGCTCCCTAACCCAGTCCTCATCAACTAAGGCAAACTCCTCCATTTTCCTGACTTCCTCTGGGGCCTCAGTGGTACAGGGCTCCTCAGGACAGCCTCTGGCAGAGTAGACAAAGAAGGCATTCAGTAACTCTGCCTTCTCTGTATCTTCTGTCACCAGGGCACCCACCTCATTCATCAGTGGGCCTACATTGCTTCTAGTGTTAGTTTTATCTGCCACGTATTTAAAGAAACTCTTTCTATTGTCTTTGACCCCTCTCGCTAGATTTAATTCTAAGGAGGCCTTAGCTTTCCTAGTTGCCTCCCTACATCCTCGAACAGCAGCCTTATATTCTTCTCAAGTGGCCAGCCCCTCCTTCCATGATCTATAAACTCTCCTCTTCCACTTGAGCTTACCCAGCAGCTTCCTGTTTAACCACGCAGGTCTCCTGGCTCCCTTCCTTGACTTCCTACATGTCGGGCTCTGATCTTGAGCTTGGTAGAAGCAGTCCCTGAATGCTAGCCAACTATCTTGGGCCCCTTTGCCTTCAAGCAGCCTTGCCTGTGGGATTTCCGCTAGCAATTGCTTGAAAAGGTCAAAGTTGGCCCTACTGAAGTCCGGGGTTGTGATTCTGCTTGCTATTCTGTTCCTGCCACACGGATCCTGAACTCCACCATTTCATGGTCACTGCAGCCAAGGCAGCCCTCAACCTTTACTGCTTCGACCAGACCCTCCTTGTTGGTGAGGGTGAGATCCAGCAGTGCACCTCTCCTAGTTGGCTCATCCAGCATTTGCATCAGGAAGTTATCATCAGCGCACTGGAGGAACCTCCTGGACTGTGGCTGGCTGACTGAGTAGTCCTTCCAGCAGACATCAGGGTAGTTAACAGCTGCTTAATCAGGAGAAGGAGGAGGAAGAAGAGGAGAAAGAGTGCCTCGAGGGGAGACAAAGGTGTCTGTGATCAGCTCGGGACACTTGAGGTTCCAGAGCAGTGTGGAAGCCTGAGCAATAGATACAAGAGGAAGTACTTGTTTCTTTAGCTGCAAAGATACATTTTAAAGCAAATACAGCATCGTTTTCCCCCCAATAATTAGGATTCTGCTTTAGGGAAACTTCTGCCCTCACCCCATTAATTGAATGTGGTTTATTCTACGTTGAATGCAGCTGAACTGAAATTTCTATAAAGAATCAGAACAGGCAGCTACTTCAACAAAAGTTATTAATTTCATGTATTGGCCAGAATGTTTAATAAATGGAGATTCCATGTTTCTTTCTGGACCTAAACCTCTCTTTACTGCAAAAATCACAGAGGCTTATTTTAAATACACTAACTTGTCTGTTTTTTCATTACTTAAAAATTGACTCACAGCAAAAATGTGCTTTGGATCCAATGGATGGGGAAGGAATCTATGTCTTCTGTAGCACAAAAAGGCATACACTAATTTCATGTAAAATGATGAAAGGCAATGAAAGCTATGCTTTCCTGCAACTTTATCATGATGTTTGGGCTAAGTTTGAAAAAAAACCTCTTAAAAAGTCTTGCAACTGTTTTATAATGGCTCTGTTAAATACAGCTTAACTCTTCTCTCCTGCTCCTTTTTTTCAGAAAAATGAGTGGTGGGTTGGCACCAAGCAAAAGCACAGTATATGTGTCCAATTTACCCTTTGCTTTGACAAACAATGATCTATACAGGGTAAGTTCAAGTGCGGAATTGTGCAGATTAAACTTGTTGACAACAATTTTGAGTGTAAATACAATACTGATATGTATTTCTTGCTTAGAAAAGTTTGTATTTATAAATTTATTACTAATGAAATGCAATTGCATATTGTTAAGTCTTTTTTACTTTGTTTTCTATTTCAGATCTTTTCAAAGTATGGGAAAGTTGTCAAGTAAGTGACCTGATATGGCCTGCTATTTTTGTACCTTTCATTTTAAATATTTAATGTCTTTGCTCCACTTGAAAGTCTTGTGCTTATTATAATTCAAGTATGAATGTGGAACTATACTGAAGTTCTCTTCATTTTTAATACATTTAATTAAAAACTGGAAGTTCTTCCAGTAACACACATAATATAAGAATATTTGTGCTGGTTACAGGTTTTGCTAACCACTTCTTGAGAGCAAGTAGAATGTTGTTATATACCAATGGTCTTTTTTCTGAAATAGTTGAAACAATATTCTTCTAGAAAGTGTTGTTTCCCTTCACCCAAACACCACCTGGGACCCAAGCGGCTAAGTGTAAAAGTGGGAGCTTCTGCTTAATGAACTAGATGTCACAATTCCAACGAACAGTTCCCACAACTGTAATGTACAATTCCTGTAATTGTGGTTATAGAGGGACTTGTTACTGTAATTGCTTTGTATTATAGTTACGATTAGGTGTAAGGCTGCATAGTAATGGCTTTTAATATGTGGGGTATTCATGAACAACGTTTGTGAATAGAATACATGCCTCTGTTCAAGTGATAGAAGCAAATGCCACAGTAAGGAACTTCCTGTTTTGTTTCTGTATTTTTTTTAACTGGTCAGAATAATGAGACACAAGAAATCAGTTTTCAACCCTACACCAGCAAAGTCTACTCTTTTAGTAGCTGCTGTAATAATCTGTGAGATAGAGAGCTGAATTCAAACTTTTTGAAGTCTCAGGACTGTGTTTCAGGGGACAAACATCAGGTAAAGCCAGACTACAACTTTAAAAAGCATATTTTTTAAATTGACTGAGAGGAAAACGCTTATGTAGGACTCTGGTAGATATGCAGTGACCAATACAACTGGGCACCTACAGTCTCTTGTTTCCAGGGTGGGGTGTCTGTTTCAGTTGATTGCTGCACTACTGATTTAGAAAAAATCTTGAGCAAAGGTTGTAGTAGTAACACTGGTGTTTGATATCCATTGAGGGGCCTGTTCTTCATAAATTCAACACTTCTGATCTCCCTGCTGCCATTTGGTATTCTACCTATACTCTCTGTGTTTGGGGGTAGGGGTCTCCTACAGTCTTGGCTTTTGAACTTGTTTGATAGGAAGATGAGAATTGTATGAAGTATTGGCTGCAGGAAGCATTGCTTATTCTAAAGGTGTCATAGCAGCATTCTCTTTTTTCCTTTATTAGTAGTTTCTAGTGTTTTATTTACTTTTTTTTGGCTGTCATAGACAACAGAAATGGTGTTTTCAGGTGCCCATGCAGAAGAAATCCTATTCTGCATCCTGTGTGAAAGCAGCTATTTTAGAACTTGCAATTCTATATGCGTAGTTACTGTTTTTCCCCATCTATATATTATTTCACAAAAAAATTCACTTACTGATACCTCATTTTTCCTAACAGTTTGTCTAGTCGCTGCAAGAAGTTAAACCAAATGCAGAGTCACAGAATAACACGTGTGAAACACTACTATTATTTTTTTTTAATCTAGCAAAATTTGTTTCCTGTTTGCCCCTTTGCAAGCTGACCTGACTATAAACCAACCATGCAGCTACTGTGGGATTCTATGGATATTGCCATTTTGCTGTGAAACTGAGGCTAACAAGGATCAGTTTTCATCTTTATAACTAGTTATTAATTCCCAAGAAAAACCTTTTCAAATATTAGCTTGATTTCTGTAGAGTCTTTGTTCAGAGACTTTCGAACACTTTGCAGAAAGCTTTGCGGTGTCATCTAGGTCAGCTTTAACTTAATTAAATAAGCTTTAATAGACTTTTTTTACAGCGTGTCTTGACTCAGAAAAATCGTGCTGACTTTTCTTTGTAATGCATTTCTCACCCCAGTATATCCTGACTATTATGATTTCAGCTCAGTTTGCCCAGTGAGAAGTCAGACTTTCTAGGGCTCCAAGAAGTTGCTGACTTTCTAAAGATTTGTCACACTTGTTTCTTTCTACACTTGTGTTATTAAATGGTATGATCAATATTTCGATTAGAAGCCTGAGAGGCGTATTAGGTTTCTGTTGGAACTCTTGAAAGAGTAACTTGGCAAAAGAATTAACAAACTTATTCTAAAGTCAGTTTTATTGACAGTTCAACTCAATGTATTCAATTGGACACATCCTTGTCCAAGAGGCTTTGGTAGAAAACCTGTTCTAAGCTCTTTCATTCTATGCATGTATTTAAGGGAAAACTGAGCTTGCTTTATTGAGCTTTTATTTTATATACCTTCTGCTATGCAGGTCATCTGTTACTTATACAGGTTCTCTGCTAGACCTTCTGCATTGAAGTGGGGTTTGTTTGTTTGTTTGTTTTTAAAAAAAGGTCCTACTATTTCTTACAATTTTGGCTTGCCTTATGGCTGAACCTGGTTCTACCTGTGGTGGACACAGGAAGGAGTTTATTCCCTACTTTTTAACATGTACTTTTATTTTTATGTACATGCAGACTGGCATCCTGTTTCCGGATCTTTGTTTGATTTTTTTATTTGGTTTTTGTGGGGGTTTTTTTGTTGTTTTGGGGATTTTTTAAGGGCTAAATACAATTAAGATTGAAAGAATCAGGGTCTTGTGAGGTACCCCCTTTTCACCTCTTGTCATTCTTTTTCTGTTGTTTGTACTGGATATAAATCATTCTTGAATTTGATGATGTGCTACTGGAGCTGTTGATTCCAATGTTAGACTGACGACTTAATTTGTATGTCATGTAAAACAACACATGCATCCATTACCTGTTTGGATTCCAGTTGAAGATAGTTGTAGAACAATGCTGCATATACTTACTATTTCCTATCGTGAACATGTTTAGCTCGTTAGTCCTACTGGAACATAGAATCCTCAGTTTGGATGCAGTTCAATGCACTGTTTTTCAGCAATGTCAGTGATATTCAAGATTATTCCAGAATTTTAGTTTTACCTCTGGTATGTGTAGTTCCCTCCAGTTAAGCTGTATGCAAAACTAAAGACTATGATCTCTATGCTGCAAGTCATCCAAGGGAATAAAGAATGATATTGGAACCAGGAAAACCCCACACACTTTTCAAAATCATCTCCACTCTACCTGCAAGCACATGGCCTGGTTATCTGTTCCTTTTAATTTCTGTTTAATGAGCCTTTCTGTTGATAAGTATACTTTATTTCCTTTTTGCTGTGTAACAAAACTACGATCCCACTGAGATCTTTAAGGAAAAAATGTCGCTGAACTAATTTTTGCGTATCAATAATGTGGTTATATGTTTTCAGAGTTACTATTATGAAAGACAAAGACACAAGGAAGAGCAAAGGAGTTGCCTTTATTTTGTTTTTGGATAAAGAATCTGCACAAAACTGTTCTCGGGCACTTAATAACAAACAGGTAAATTGTGGAGAATTGTTATGGTAGGAGGGTTGGGTTTACAGCTCCAAAATATTTACCTTTTTTTCCAATTTGCTATAGTTGTTTGGAAGAGTAATAAAAGCAAGTATTGCCATCGATAATGGAAGAGCAGCAGAATTCATTCGCAGGCGTAACTACTTTGATAAGTCTAAGTGTTACGAATGTGGGGTGAGTAAAACCAAAAATGAATTATTATATTCCAGCTTTTTTATTCAGTTTGGCCATTGCTAATCCTGCCTGTGGTGTTAAAATAATGTATTCTCCAGGTACTGTCAACTTGCATAGCAGTTTTGCCATTTTCGAGAATGATAATAACCCTTTTGTCTTTTGTTTGGGTTTTTGTGGGTGGGGGAGAATATGTGCTGAGAATCGCTATTTAATGTGCTGATGAGCAGACAGAGAAAAGTATCTGTAAAAGCTGTATGAGAAGGAAAAACTCCTAATTCTGTTTCAAAATACCTGCTTTTGATATATCTTTGGAAGGTCATGATATAATTGATGGTAAAATAAATATTGGAAACAATGGTTTTTGCACAAAATAAGTGTGTGTTAAATTTTAGGCAATTCCTCACTTTTCATTAATATAATAACATTGGAGATTGCATTTTGGATAGTATTTAACATCAAATACAAACTTGATTTATATTCATAACACTTTTGAGAGCAAAAATGTTGACTCCTATTTCTTAAACTGTTAATGCTGAGGTGTATATCTTGTCTTGAACATAAACTGTACTGTAGTGTATTCAGCTATTGCAGTAGCCACAGAAAATCTACTTTGCTCCTACTTTGTTCTCAATTTGCAATTAAACATGCATATCGCCACCAATCTCTTAGTTTCTATGGCAGGCTTATAGAGGAGAGTTTGTCTTCTATGTGCTAATTCAGCATTCCATTTATCTTACTAATTGCTTCCATTTTTTTCCCCTGCGAACTGTCTTACATTATCTTTCCTCATGGTATGTTTCAACATATAGTTGTTTGTAATGGTTTCTGTTAAGCAATATTTCTTTTTCTTCAAGGAAGCAGGACATTTAAGTTATGCTTGTCCTAAAAATATGTTAGGAGAGCGGGAGCCACCAAAAAAAAAAGAGAAGAAGAAGAAAAAGAAAATAGTTGAGCCAGAAGAAATGTATGTATATTTATTTACATTTTAGTACTTTTGGGCAGCTTCGACATACTGAACACTTAAAATAAAGTTCTGTGTATTTTTTTCTCTCTGCACAATGAAGTGAGGAGGAAGAAGAAAGTGAAGAGGAAGGAGAAGACCCTGCTTTAGATAGCCTCAGCCAAGCCATAGCTGTTCAGGTACAAAACTGAAGCATTGTGTATTTATTACTTTGTAATTATTCAAATGTAACTCTACTTCCCTTCTTTAGCTTCTTTTCAAAAGCTCGGAGATACACCTGTAAGTCTGTCCTCTGTTAACTGAGCAACCAGAAAAATAATCATGTCTAGATGACCAGGGACATCCTCTGCCCTCAGTCAGTAGAATACCCTTGAACGACATAAATTTCTGGAGCACTTCCTTTGCCTAGTGCAGTCCATTGCAGTCTCTAACAGACCTCTTCGCTCCAAATGTATTTAATACATTTTTTTTTTTGTTATGTAGCTAGGTAGTCTGACAGCTGTATTACTGTCTTCTTTAGTACTTTATAGGCTTTTGCTTCACTACACAGAGCAAGCCTGACCTGATGTTCAGATTTCTTGGTTCCCTTGTCCTCAACTGTCCCTTGTGTGCCCCTGTCTCCCCCAAGAAAACTCTCAAGAGTTTTTAAGATAACTTTGTCCTGAAAATGACTGTAGTGAGTGCAAAACTTCTACATAATTTAGTAGAAAAAAAACAATGCAAATATGCACAATTATCCAACCTCTCCCCCCCCAAAAAACCCTCCACAATTGGAATTAAAACCTATAAAGGTAAACAAGCCAAGAAACATTCCCATTTCTCTCACCATCTAAAGATTTTAACTGGGATAGCATATTTCCCAGTAAAACTAGGAAGCATCTAGTTAAACCTTTAGTTGAATAACTTTTACATCCCTGAAGACATTCATTCCCTGAATGAATGACAGCAAAAGAGAACAGATAGAAGACGTATTGGAACAAAGCTGATTCAATAATGTCAATGTAAAATGCGATGCATTCTTTGCTTCAGATCTCAGCTGCCCTGTAGTTCTTGAAATCTGCCATGTGCAAAGTTCCTTTCTTTGAAAACAGAGGCTGCTCCGTGCAGCCTCCATTGGTGCAGAAGACTTACTGTTTGCACATGAGAACTAGTTTGGGAAATGTTTTCTAGTGCATTCATCACAAACTTTATCTGGAAATGGAGATAAACCTTTTGAATTCTCTAACTTATTTAATAATTAAATGCATATTAATAATTTGCATTATTTTTTGTAATGCATCTTAATTTTTCTTAATCCTAGCTAAATCTTTTCCTTCTTATGTTGTAGCAAGCCAAAATTGAGGAAGAACAACAAAGATGGACACAGACTGCAGGGGAATCATCAATTTCAGATGATTCAAAACGTCCACGGATTAAGAAAAGCGCTTATTTCAGTGATGAGGAAGAACTCAGCGATTGAAATAATACTGGTTTATATGCATATGTAATATATACAGTGTACATTTTGTAAAGTGCTACAAAGTTATCTGTAATACAGGTTTGTCTTGGTGTTGAAGACACTGAAAATCATGTTGTAGTTCTACCCTACCTCCCATCTTTTGATATCTCTCTCAAAACTTCACTCTTCAAGGCAGCTTCTTAAGAAAACAATGTGTTTCTACACTTAAATCAATAAAAATATCTGGGAGAGTGCTTCTTGCAGTTACTATCTAGACCCAAACCCTGGGAGTGAAGTCTTTCATAAGAGAATTTCCCAAGGTTTTTTTTTCCTAACAGGAGTTCCTTTTAGGATCATGATGCTTTATGTATTGGCCTGTTTATTGCCTGTTTGGAAGCAATGCTTCAGTTGTACTTTACTAGTGTATGAATCTTGCACTACTTCCTCTGCACAGGGTTGAATTTCAGCCTGAAGCATTGTACTAGTCTTTTTAACTCTTCATGCAGAAATATAATAAATTACTGTGTCATCAGCTTGGTCTGTGAAATCATTTTAAACTAAACAATACTTCCGTCTTTTCCAAAAGGATATTAAGACATCAATCTTCTATCTTATGCAGTTTTATAACTTGATGTACGCTTCATAGTATTATATAATGTGTATACAATGTAGGCTTCATAGAACATGCAGTTAAAAGTGATGTGGTGATCGGTTCAGTCTTGAAGTTCCACACTTAATATTTTTTAAGAGTTATAGTTCTGTTGCTCTTGCATTAAAAATGAGAATGGCTATATGTTTTAAAAATGGGAATGTGTCTATGTTTTAATATGCTCTAATTTGATATTGAAAGTCTCTTGCTGTGGTAAGGCCTTATACTGCACTGTTTCTCCTGACTGCACTTTGGGTGTATAACGTGCTAATTATGGTTATGCATAGGTTTCTAAATGTACTTGTATCTAACATAGATCACAGTCCTATCTATCTTCTCAGGCATCTAAGCCTGCTGGCAAAACTCAAAGGGTGCAGAGTTTCATGCGTGCTTAAAAAGCAGCTTTCATGTATACATGAGACTGTCACGGTCTCTAAGCAAAGAGTGTATAGGTGCCTATTTTGTACCTAAAGCTGTTCAGATCTTTTAAACAGGGACTCGATCTTTAAATTTCTGTAGGGTTCTAGTCATGTTCTTCTAAAAACCCTCACAGACACATTAAGAACAGTACAAAGCCCTGCAGCAGTGATCACTCCCATAACCACAGACATGTGGTGATGGTGGTAACCCTTTTATATTGGCCACCTTCTGTAGTTAGGCTTTTCTTTTTTAGGAGGCACGATATACAACACATTCACACTTTCACACTTGGAGGAAGAGAGTAGCTAGCCTCTGTTTCTATTTTCAGCTCTTCCTGTTGTTCATCCGGACTTGTGTTGGTTTGGTTTTTTTCCAAATATATAAAATGTAAATTTAAATATACCATTCATTCTTAACTAATACCAATTTGCATTCAAATATATAACTGGGTGCAAAGAACAGACACACACACATACTCTTATCCCTCCTGTAAGCTACTATAGAGCAATCAGATTCAGAAGGTCGTTCTGGAGTCTTTTGTTGCTACTTTCACAAGAAATCAGAAACAAGAATAAGGTAAGAAAGTGAAAGATTTTTTTGTACAATCTATTCAAACCACAGAATGGGGAGAAATATTTGGCTTCATACATAGAAAGATCTTGGACTCAGTAATCTAAAGAATGTTTTTAAGACTTTGTGACTGTCTGCTGAAAGCACTATATATTCAGGCTGGTTAAATCTGAACCTTCCTTTACTGAATTTCAGAAAAATCTCTTGATAATGAATAGCCGAGTGCTGAAGTGCCAGCTGTGACTTAGTGTCTGTCAATAAATGCAAATTGCTGTACATCATGTGTGTAATAATGAAGACTGAGGAGTTCTAAACTATGCTATGGAAGAAAATCTTGCTGCCAGAATGCATCTTTGCAAATGCTGGGTTAGGGCTCAATGGCAGTTAAAAAAAAAAAAAAAGAAAAGGAGAGCGAAACAAACAAACAAAAATATTATGGCACTACTTAAAATTTGGTTTGTCATCTTCTCCAATACCATGTTCAGTGCTGTTTTTTAAAAAGGACAGAAAACTAAAATGTGACAGAGGACCAGTTTGGCATTGTCCATGACTGTGATTTGGGAATGTTTAATAGCTTATAAAAATTAAGATTTCAATGAAGTGATCAGGCAGCAAGTTTCAAGCTTTTATCTCATTACACTGTGTAATGTAGTAGTGGAACTCACTGCTATGAGACTTTTTTTCAGATTCATAGAATCAAAAAGATTAGATTTATATGAGAACTGTGATAGTTATTGAAAGATGTTAGATTAAATGCAGTCTCCACTCAGAAATACCCTAAATTACTGACTACCTTTAGCTGTGAAATACACAGGGATATTAACAGTCTAGGAATGTTTTATCCTTACCTGCTTTTCTGTTTCATATTTGCTACTGCTCTCTTGTCAGGAAGAATAAAAACAAAACTGACCTTTGTTCTGACCTAATAGAGCACTTTTTCGAGAGTTCCAGTAGCTGGAGCATGTCGATATATCTTTCTACTCTGCTGCTTCTGCCTCACCAGTTTCCTCATAGGATTTGCTTTTGTCAGCATGAAGCACTAGCTCAGTTCAGACTATTACCCCTGACCCAGTGGTGTTCCACCGTGTCCTTTTGTTCCAAGCATAAAGTCACTTGACACAGGTGACATTAGGAAAGGAACAGATAAAAATGAGCCTGTTTCTGTGCAGAATTGGCATATAGAATTCCTTGCCTTAAATCATCTTCCTTTAACAGTTTTCTTAACTCTGTTTGAACTTCTATTGATTAGAAGCGTTTATAGGATTTGGCTTCGAGTCAGGGTGAAGAAGAAAGCACCTAATGCCTAAAACAGGACCTAGAGGGACTTTAGAGGAGGAAGATTTTTGCACTTTGGTCTCCTGAATAATTTTAAGATTCCGTTCTTTGTTGGCAAGATAACAAATCATCTCTGAGTGAGAAATTCAGAATACTAGCATTGGGTAACCATTAAGTTAGATAGCATGAGTACCTGTTCTGCTTGCTTAAAATGCAAAATTATTGTCTGCAGCAATTCCTGATGGAGCTGCTTCATTCTGAAAAAAAAGGCCAAAATTTGTCAACTAAGACCCTTTTTGATTTCTGAACACCGAGGGATTTGCTCCTGTTCATGCCCAACCTCACATACTCCAAGCATCATGGCTTCGGACTTCCATCTGAGCCCGATCAGTGCTGGGAAGCTAGGCAGAGTGTTAACTAGGCTCCTAATTTAGATCAGACCAACAGGGTGCAATTTGTTTTCAAAACATGAGTGAGGAAGTGGTGTTTCTGTCAGAGTTTGGAATCTTCAAGCACCAGCTCAGGATGCAGAAAACAGCTTTGGTGGCTGCGGAGCTCCAGGTCAGACAGATGAGGCTGCGTAGCCATATTATCAAATGAGAGAAAAATGAAATGCCTTGTGGAACACCTTCCTGTTATTCTTACAAAAACCACAGGGGTTTGTGGGTGGGGTTTTTGTGTTGGTTTGAGGGTTTTTGTAGTACTTTGGGGGCCTAGCTTAGACTAGTGAGTTGAATGCTAGTTTCAGAGTATATATAAGGTATCTCTGATTATAGTGAAAATGACATTAAGTGGTAGACAGATTTTTATTTTTTAAAAAATAATATCGAAACCTTAGATCTTTCTGCAAACATTCAATTATTAGATTTTGTCTTTTGTATTTTCAAAAGAGCCTGAAAATTGTCAAAATTATGTTTTCTGGGTCATGGGACCTCTTGCCTCTGGAAATGGCTGAGTAGTGTCTCAACAGCCACCAGAAGATGACTTCTATCTGTCTTTGGGGAAAAAGCAGGTGTGGACAGGGGATAGGGATGATTAGCTTAACTGGTTATAAATTGTATTATACTGTGCCTGTGCAGCACTTGTTAAACCATTGCAGCTACGAGACACCGGAGTAATTTAGTCCATCTTTAGCGGGCTACCACTATGTTCTTGGCATATTCAGGTTACTACTCTCAGCGGAGCAATAGACAAGGGATGTAAATATAAAGAACTATGTGCAGCTAAATAGGTGATGTCTGGAACAAATTGTAAACACTTTATCTTTGGCTTCTGGGTCACCGTGTTCTCTGGGATAGCTCTTTTTTAATCTGCAGAGGTGACTTACTGTAGCATGCAAAGGTGAGCTATGCATGCTGTTTTGGCTGCAGTCTTCTGAGGCACAAAGTATCAAACTGCTTAGAAAAACTAGATGTAAAACATGATATTTAAAAATGGGATCTATTCAGTGTGACTATGAACGTTTAGAAATAACTAGTATAGAGACCTCTTTGTTTCTGCTTTCTATTCTATTTGGCATCTGCAGTGTCAGTATATTATATACCATCACAATTGCACCATTGCTTTTCTATAAAAATATTTCAAATAACCCTTCTAGATGTGTTATCTTAAAATAAATGGCATTGGATAGCTGATTGCTTCTTTTTAGTATAGATTACAAAACTGCTTTTAGGTGTCCTTAAAATTTTCATACTAAACAGCTTTGTTTATCTTACGGATCTTAACAGGGTGAGCTTTTTTCTGTAGCTGTTGACGGCAATATTAAAAATTACTACACTGTTCCTTCTTTAGAGAAAAAGGTGTCAAGTGAAGGGCTTAGTCACTCACAACGTAGATGACATTGTTTCTTGTATCTGTCCTGGCGTCTGTAAAAAGTATCCTAGAAGGGATAAGCTGAGGAGATTCTGTGTGTAAGAGAAAGCAATATATTTTGAGTTGAAGAACTGTGCAGGTTTGTGAAATAAGGTTCTGTCAGCACCAGACTGACCCTGACCCTGCTGGGCATTCAGACACATGAGATGTGTGCTTATAAAAGTATTTAATGCATGTGATAGGTAATGCAGCAAGTAAAGAGTTACAGAAACTGTGGCAGTAAGATGGGATAAAAGTGTGTGTGAAAAATCTAACCAACCCAGTAAAGCAATGTAGGTCACAGTCACTTGAAGAAATACCACAGTTACTAATACGAGAACTTTACTATCTGATTATTAGGATGCTCCAGAGAATGAAATGCAGCTCTGAGATTGTGAGTCCATCAAAGGCAACAGCCAGAAGCCCCTGTTAAGATGAGCTGATCCATGAAAATTCAGTTTTATCAATATGCAGTTAAAGAAAATTAGAAGGCATCCAAATTTAGATACTGCATCAAGCTTGGTGCAGTACAGCAAAAACTGTCACTTGGTTGCAGGAGTAAAGATGCATTTCATGGAACAGATCATCTTGAGTGCCATCACATGGCACATACAGGACAACCATGCGATCAGGCACAGTCAGCATGGGTTTATGAAAGCCAGGCCCTGTTTGACCAACCTCATCTCCTTCTACAACAAGGTAACCCGCTTAGTGGATAAGGGCAAGGCTATGGATGTTGTACTTAGACTTCAGTAAAGCCTTTGACATTGTATCCCACAGCATTCTCCTGGAGAAGCTGGCAGCTCATTGCCTGGATGGGAGTACTCTGTGATGGATAAAGAACTGGCTGGAGGGCTGAGCCCAAAGAGTTGTGGTGAACAGAGCCAAATCCAGTTGGCGGCCGGTCACGAGTGGTGTTCCCCAGGGCTCAGTATTGGAGACAGTTCTGTTTAATATATTTGTCAGTAATCTGGATGAGGGGGTTGAGTGCACCCTCACTCAGTTTGCAGACAACACCAGGTTGGGTGGGAGTGCTGATCTGCTGGAGGGTAGGAAGGCCATACAGAGGGATCTGGACCAGCTGGATCGTTGGGCAGAAGCCAATTGTATGAGGTTCAAGAACGCCAAGCGCTGGGTCCTGCACTTGGGTCACAACAACCCCAGGCAACGCTACAGGCTCGGAGAAGAGTGGCTGGAAAGCTGCCTGGCTGGAATAGGATCTGGGAGTATTGATTGACAGCCAGCTGAACAGGAGCCAGCAGTGTGCCCAGGTGGCCAAAAAGGGCAACAGCATCCTGGTGTGCATCAAGAATAGTGTGGCCAGCAGGACTAGAGAAGTGATCGTGCCACTGTACTCGGCACTGGCGAGGCCTCACCTCGAGTCCTGTGTTCAGTTTTGGGCCCCTCGCTACAAGAAAGACATTTGAGGTGCTGGAGTTCAGAGAAGGGCAATGAGGCTGGTGAAGTGTCTGGAGCACAAGTGTGATGAGGAGCAGCTGAGAGAACTGGGGCTATATAGCCTGGAGAAAAGGAGGCTGAGGAGAGACCTTATCTCTGTCTACAACTACCTGAAAGGAGGTTGTAGCATGGAGGGTGTTGGTCTCTTCTCCCAAGTAGCAAGTGATATGACAAGAGGAAATGGCCTCAAGTTGCACCAGGGAAGGCTCAGATTGGATATTAGGAAAAAATTCTTCATGGAAAGGGTTGTCAGGCATTGGAACAAGCTGCCCAGGGAAATGGTGGAGTCATCGTCCCTGGAGGGGTGTAAAAGACATATAGATGAGGCTCTTAGGGACATGGTTTAGTGCCAGAGTTAGGTTATGATCGGGCTTGATGATCTTGAGGGTCTCTTCCAACCAAAACAATTCTGTGATTGTTATAATTGTGTATGTGGTGGCAGAGGACATAAACACATTCTGTCAAATGTGGCCATGGAACAAGAGATGCAAAATAAAACCAAAAGGGATATTAAGGACTGTGTGGGTATGCTGTGAAGTTCTAAGGCACTGAGTTGTATTTTTAGAGTGAATGAGATAGAACTGCTTGTACTATGTTGTGCTTAATTGAAGAATGAGTGTCTTTTTTTTTTAAATTATGAACCTTTTGGTCATATGAGTTTGTACTTATGTGCAACTATTCAAGGAAAGAAAAGGAACTAAAGGATGATACACTTCTACAAAGGACCTCACTTGGGATGTCCTTGATGTGCAAATTTGATGAGGTGGCAAAGAGCCATCTGCCCATGAAGCCTGGAGCCATGAGGGTGCATATAAAATGAAATGACTTAGTAGCATATGGCAGTTAGGGAAGATGAGAACATGCAGTACTTGGACGTGATGGTTTTGAGTTCATGAACCATGTATCTGGAATAAGTGATTGTAGTCCTTGAAATTATGTTCTTTCAAAGAAAGTTTTTTTAAATCAACAGCTAGATTTATTTTAGTCTGCTGCAGTAGAACATTTTTAAGAAGTGTTTTTTTCTGTGGGAGGCTTTCACAGGAAAAGCTTAACAGAGGAAACTCAGTTAATTAAAATCTGGAACACAGTTCTGCAACAAGGGTGGATTCTCTGCAAGTCCCATGCCTGTGGCATCCCAGAGAATGCAGGGCCCCAGGGCATTATTCATGTTCATATTTAATTTAGCTGAAGCTGTTGGAGAATGTCCAGAATCCTCTCCGTTTGCCGCACAATTTAGGTCAAGCCCATGATGGAGTACTTGAGTTCAGGACAAAGTAGTCCTTGCATAACTTTTACCTTTTTTTCACTCTTCTGTTATTTGTGCTAGGCTGGTGGATTTTATACTATATTGCACACACGTTGTATGCCTGCTAAATATTAAAGAGTACAAGCTACAATATGTTGTTATGAGTCCTGCCAACTTACTGCAGATTTGGTATGGTGCTCTTCCTTAGGATTTTGTATGAGTGCCATCATCACTGGAACCTCTGGAATGGCAAACTGGTTGATGGGAAGGCACTGAGCTCCCTTGATCTGAGTGTGGTTGGAGGACTACACACAGATTACTCTGCTCCTTTGAGGACAGGGCAATCAGTAAATAATAGAATCATTGAATCATAGAATAGTTTGTGTTGGAAGGGACCTTCAAAGGTCATCTAGTCCAACCCCCCTGCAATGAGCAGGGACATCTGCAACTAGATTGGGTTGCTCAGAGCCCCATCCAGCCTGGCCTTGAATGTCTCCAGGGATGGGGCATCTACCACCTTTGGGCAACCTGTGCCAGTGTTTTGACACCCTTATTGTAAGAAATTTCTTCCTCATGTCTAGCCTCAATCTCCCCTCTTTTAGTTTAAAACCATCACCCCTTGTCATGTCATAACAGGCCCTGCTAAAAGGTGTGTCCTCATCTTTTTTGCAGGCCCCTTTTAAGCACTGAAAGGCCACAATAAGGCCTCCCTGGAGCCTTCTCCTCTCCAGGCTGAACGACCCCAACCATCTCAGTCTGTCCTCACAGCAGAGCTGTTCCAGCCCTCTGATCATTTTTGTGGCCTCCTCTGGACGCTCTCCAACAGGTCTGTGTTTCTCCTGTACCAAGGGCTCCAGAGCTGGATGCAGGACTCCAGGTGGGGTCTCACCAGAGTGGAGTAGAGGGGCAGAATCTCCTCCCTCAACCTGCTGGCCATGCTCCTTTTGATCCAGCCAAAAAATATTACAACAATGTTCTCTGGATGCAGCTTCACTGCTCCAAGAAGCTGGGAGCCAGAGGAGGAAGGAAGGAGACAGGAAGGGCAGAGAAATGGGTAGGCCAAATGACTGTATATCAATTATGCTAAATACTTCCACATTTCTTTCTACAGATTCCGCTCTTGGCAGTGCTTTAGATCAGAATTTATGAGGAATGTGGCTGTCTGAAGTACATAGGTGTAAATTCTAACTTCAAATATTTAATTTCAGTCGTGGGACTGTTTTGGAAGTACAACAAAAGCACTGCATGGATTATGTTAGTGCAAATGGGACTTGCTACATCTTCACATTAAGTTATCTTCATGCTTTAACCAGCTTCTCCTGGGGAACAATGACACCTGTCTGTTAGTAGAACTATTTATTGTAAACTGTTTTTTACATAGGTGTTATATTTAAATAGGTTCTGACATGAGAGGCTTGAATGCAGACAGCACAGTGGCTTTGTGGAAACTGAGAGGATGTACTGTGCTTAGGAGGAGAGGAAGGGGGGCTTGAGAGGTGGGAAAAAATGTCAGGTGAGAATGAGAACATTGGTAAAGCAGGCACCAGCATCAGAATAAGGGGCAAAATGGAGCAAAAAGGTCAACTAAAACCCAACACACTCATCTGTAACATTAATTCTCCTCTATTTCAAGAAGGCTGTAGTAGGAGATGAGTGATTTTGTATATTGCAGTGAAAGTTTGTTTTTCACATTCAACTCTGAACTCAGTTTTCTGATTTTCTCACATGCTAAACTTCACAGCAATGTGGCAAAGGTGGATGCGACTCAGCTATTTTTTTTTTTAAATAAAGCCATGAGTGACTTCCCAATCTATCCCTTTTGTCACCAGTTATTGTTCGAGGGCTCTTTAGCCAATAAACAACTTCTAAGACCTAATGATGCTGCTTCTGAAAACCAGTATCTCTTAAACTCACTTCCCTGCTCTCTTGTCCATCCCTATGGGATTGTTATTGTTCAGAGCTTTCTCCAGTTTTTCCAACTGTCTGGATGATAAAGTCCTTCTCTCTCTATTCACTTCACCACTGATATGAGTTATGCTGAGGGTTTTTTCCTCATTCATAACTTGGTGTTTGTTCTACTTATGATGAAGGTTTCCTCCCTGGATTTCTGACTCAGATGGAGAGATTTCTGTTCTGTGGTTTTCATGTGTTGGTATACAAGCTGCAGACCAACTTCAGGGTGTCTCATTTTAACTATACTTTCCCTGCATTATGCTTTTTTAAAGTCACAGAATCACAGAATCGACTGGGTTGGAAAAGACCTCAGAGATCATCAAGTCCAACCCTTGGTCCAATTCCAGTCCATTTACTAGATCAAGTCCTACTCACTGGAAGTGCTATGTCCAATCTCAGTTTAAAAACCTCCAGGGACGGTGAGTCCACCACCTCCCTGGGCAGGCCATTCCAATGCCTGATCACTCTCTCTGTAAAGAATTTCTTTCTAATATCCAGCCTAAATTTCCCCTGGCAGAGTTTAAGCCCATGCCCCCTTGTCCTATTGCTAACTGCCTGGGAGAAGAGAACAATCCCCACCTGGCTATAACTTCCCTTCAGGTAGTTATAGAGAGTGATGAGGTCACCTCTAAGCCTCCTCTTCTCCAGACTAAACAAGCCCAGCTCCCTCAGCCTCTCCCCATAGGTCTTGTGCTCAAGTCCCTTCACCAGTCTTGTTGCTCTTCTCTGGACCCGCTCCAGCACTTCAATAAATATTGCTTTCAAGCTATGCCATTCATTTAGTTATTCTGTCCAATTGATTTTCCACTTTCCTTATCATTGACTTAATTTAATATCTAAATAAGGACTTAGGTTTACAACTGAAGGAAACTTTACTCATTCAGGTTCTTTTTCCTTCAGTAAACTGCTAATAATATGAGGGGATAGCCCATCTATTTTTTACTTTTAATTAATCAGAAAAAATTAAAATGTCTAAAAATGGACATAACCCTAGCAAGCTGAAGTGAGCAACTAACAATAAAAATTCATCCTATGGTTTGTTCTAAAATTACTTCTATTAATAATCAATAAGGAACAAGAAATTAATTCCAAAATTTGCTGCCTGGAAACTTTCCTCTGTTTCTCTCTCTTCTTGAGATATAATTGTTACAGTGCCTTGACATAATATGAATGAGTTAAATTGAATTCACTGAGATGAACAAAATATATATGGTCATCATTAACTGAATTATAGCAAAACGAGCAATAAATCACACAGGCTAATGTTTGCTGCCATGTTTGATGACAGATGTATCATACTTAGGCTTCAGCTGATGAGAGAAGCCAACAAACTGTATTCCAAATGTCTAGACATATTCCTTTGGAGAATACTCAAGTATGAGTTTCATACATGCCTCCAGTCTGAGAGATAAGTGCATTATTCATTGATAACTGGTTTTAAAAGATGTATTTTGTGCCACAGTATTACGATAGGCAGTATTTTTTGCTGTTACTTGCTCAAAAAGTTTATTAGCTGCTCTGTTATTTTTTTTCTTTTTTCTTTTCCCCCTCCTTTTCAATGGTTTAAGAGTTCACTGTGGAAATCTGCTGATGTTTGGCAGAAAACATCCCCTTTAGAATCATGTATTCTAAAATAGAAAACAGTGTGGTGGGGAATCTCTGTAATATTTTTATATTATTTCAAATATACTGCCTTAAGCTTATTCAGTTCATTTATTATATGTTTATTCATTTAGAAATAAAAGTTAGTTGTCTGTCCCTTTTAATAAGAATAAGCAAACCAGCAGATGGTTATTTCCTATTTTGATTCTTATTTCCATAGTTCCATACTTGGGCTGCTCTGAAATGTTTCTATTTCTTACTAGTATCACTACATCTGAATACTGGTTTAGGGAAACAGCATTTCAACTCAGAGAATCACAGGAGGGAACCAAGAGACTCAGAGGAGCCTCAGTGGGCTGCTATCACTTACATGATATGAATAGTTTGTTAAGATACGGGACAGTCATATGAAGTAAACCAGCCACCTTGCTAAGGAGAAATCCCTCATGACTCATCGTTCACTCTTACTGGTTTCCCAACCTATTTTTCTCATCCAGAGGCAGTAGGT
The DNA here is from genome assembly GCF_964273445.1 of Streptopelia decaocto. Taxonomy (NCBI): domain Eukaryota; kingdom Metazoa; phylum Chordata; class Aves; order Columbiformes; family Columbidae; genus Streptopelia; species Streptopelia decaocto. The sequence goes on along the minus strand of NC_138663.1, from coordinate 32,027,928 downwards.
CAAGTTTCACTAGTAAAAGTACTATTGATCCCATTAGTTTTCAAAGGTGTCACAACAGAACTGAAGCAGTAAGAGATGAAAACTCAGAGCTCATGGGAAGTAGTCAAAAATAAAAAAAAAAAAGGGAATTCCTTAAAGGAGCTGTGATAAATGCATTATTGCAAATTACCCCAAAGTGGAATAAAACGAGAAATAAGAGCCCAACTTAACTAAACCATGAACTCTTCACCACTCTTAAAACAGGAGAAGAAAAAGGGAACCTAAGTCAGTTTGCTAAGTGTTATAATATTAGCACAAGGATGCAGAGGCAAAATCAAAAAATCAGCCAATCAAACAAGAAAATAATGAGTGTTTTAGGAATAACAAGAAAAGAGGAGTATGCTCATAGGAGGTGTAAAACCAGGGAGCAGGTTGATCCCCCCTTCAACAGGGAGAAGTCCTTAGTGCAGAGGCATTTCAGCCCTGGTGGAATCAGCCCTTACTAATAAAGTCAAATCTAATGCTAGCAGCCATCTATCAGAATAAAAGCTGCAACAGGGAAAAATAGGGATAGGGAATACTTAGATTAGTTTGATGTTGTCAAAATGGCTGGGCTTCTCAGAGTACCTGGAGACCCTAGGCAATTCTAAGAGTTGTCATTGAGAATTTGCCTTTACAAGTATATGCTCAGATTCTGGTTTTAAAAAATGGGAGCTGAGGAATTTTACATCCATGGTTAAAAAAAAATCCTGGAACAAAATTATCGAGCAAAGGCATCAGAAGTAAAAATCAATATGGACTGTAATTAATCTGATGTCTTTCTGTACAAGGCTACAGATTGTACATGTAAAAGAGGTAGAAATCGTTTATCTTGACTCCATTAAGATTTGTGATATTGTGACATAGTAACACCATAGTCTAAATACTACTACTGCAACCTGAGTGAAATTTTGGGGGGAAAACTGCTCTCAGTAATTCACAGACAAACTGATGAGATGTACTGAGTGGGCTTCTGCAGAGATCTGTCACAAATGCGATACTGTTCAATACTCTCTTTAAAAGCTTGGATGGTGGAATGGAAAATATGCTTGTAAAACTTGCGAATAACGAGCATCACGTAGGACACCAGCTGTCTTGGCTTTTCATCTGATACTGCTGAATATTGAATGGGCATAAGAATAGCTCTTCCTTTCCTCGCTGTTCCTGAGCTGATCGGTTACCTCCAATGACCTCTGCAAGCACCTTCTGCTCAGCCCTTGCTTCTCCCCATGGTACTTCCATCCTGGCGTGGGCTTCTGCCCTCTGCTCGTCACAGTGTTTTCACCAGCAGAGCCGACCTGTGCTTAAGGTTTATGTGTCTGTGTCCTATGGGGCAATGGCAAGATGATCAGTAACTAAGTGCATCTCCAAGGCAGAATATTTTAGTAAAATATTTCTGGATGAAAATGGGACTGAAACCCCTACATCTTATTTCACTCATCTGACCATATTTTTTCCTTAGATCATAAGCTTTCAGTAAATTCTTTATCTCTTTCCTAGAGTATAGTAGGTCTGGTAATGTTTGGTTCACAGGCACTTTAATATTTCAGGGGGAGATCCTTTAAAGCTGGGTGGGTTGTTTTTTTTTTCTGTTTTGGGGAGGGGGTCTGTTTCTTGTGGGGTTTGCGTTTGGTTTTGTTTTGTTTTTCATCTTCAGAGTCCCTGTCTAGCAAAACAAAACTCTCTTTTCCTTGGAGGCAAGTTATAAGATCTTCAAAGCTAATAACTGTCCTCTGTCTTTCAAGGCTATGTAGAAGCCTGGGGCCATAGACTGTATTTCCCACAGCCCCCAACAAGCTCCATTATGCCGCTAGCTGTGATGCTTCTCTACGTATCAATAACCTCCCATCACTAACAAGGTCAAATACCGCATTTATAAAATACCTCAGTGTTCTTAGATTGAGGGCACTTCTATCTTTGTCTGAGTTTATACTCCTTTACAGCAGGAGGCTGGTGCTCTGGTGAAGTGGTAGGGGGAGACATCCGTTGCCAATGTAGTAAATGCCAAAGCTGAAATACAAATTTTCAGGGCTCATTTGAGCTCAACCCATTCAGACTGTCAGCATGGAGTTTATCAGCATGTGGGGGAAAGAAAGACAAACGGACTCTTGAGCACAAATAAGTGACAAAACTGAAAAAAAGAGCTCTTTAAATGGGTTCTTACACTTCAAGACTTTTTGTTAATTGGAAAGAGAGCCTTGTGTGGGATCATCCTTTAAAGAGGAGGCAATTGCAAGCAATTTCCCTTAGACAACAAAAGACAGTAAACCTGGGTGAAGTATTGGTCATATTCATTACATTTCTTATCTAATTGTGTGATACTATCAAGTCCTACTGACTGGAAATGCAGACACTTTCATTATGTATAGAATCATGGTGTTAAATAATAATGTGGTTAGATGAGAAGAGTCAATGTTTTAACAATTTTGCAGCCTTCCCTGTACATTTGCAGGGCAATAAGATGAAATTTTCCAGGTCTTGCTTTGATAGATCACAGCTTATAATTATAGTCACGTTGTGTGGGAACGTGGGCACACTGCTGGCTAGATTAGAGAAAGAGACAGACAAGATCGAAGCCTCTCTGTTTTTCTTTTCTCTCTCTGAGTGTGCTAACATGTGCCTATTTCAGAAATTTTGATGAAAATGTTTTCATACTTTTTCTCCTTTTCTCATTTTTATAGCTCTGAAGGTTTCGGTGGTTCTGCTTTGTTTCACTTCTAATAAATTATTTTGCTTGACCTTTATCTATTTCCACCATATTCACGTGACTGTACTCTCTATTCCTTCTCTCCCTTCACGACAATCTGAGCTCTCCACCTCCCTGGAGGCAGCCCCTGTCATTATCACCTCTCCTTCACTCCTCTCTTCCCTGACATAATGGAGAAGCTTCATGACACACAGTTCCCTGCTTAAGAGGAGGCTGTTCATCGCCAGACTGTATTTAATAACGCCCTTTCACAATCCTACTTTACAGTTTATTGTAGAATATACAGGAAAGAAAACCAGATGGTGGTTAGTGAGATAGAGCTGAGGGTTCACCTGCCATTCCTGGCTCCTGCCCTGTATAAAACAGATGTGATAGCGCCATGGGTTGAAGGGCTGTGGATCATAGCCTGACAGAGCATTAAACCTGACTTTTGAATGCCTTGCACCTAATTAAATATTCGTAGTATCATACAATCATTTTGATTGGAAAAGACCTTTAAGATCATCGAGTCCAACTGTTAACTGCCTGAGTCCACTACTAAACCATGTCCCTAAGTACCGTGTCTACACATCTTTTAAACACCTCCAGGGATGGTGACACAACCATTTCCCTGGGCAGCTGGTTCTAACACCTGACAACCCTTTCTGTGAAGAATTTTTTCCTAATATCCAATCTAAACCTCCCCTGGTGCAACTTGAGGCCATTTCCTCTCATCCTATCACTTGCTACTTGGGAGAAGAGACCAACACCCTCCATGCTACAACCTCCTTTCAGGTAGTTGTAGACAGAGATAAGGTCTCCCCTCAGCCTCCTTTCTCCAGGATAAACAGCCCCAGTTCCCTCAGCTGCTCCTCATCACACTTGTGCTCCGGACACTTCACCAGCCCTGTTACCCTCCTCTGCACTCTCTCCAGCACCTCAGTGTCTTCCTTGTTAGGACGGAACTGAACACAGTATTTCAGCTACATAATACAAAATACTGATCAGGTATAAAGTCACACCAAAAGGTGAAGCGTTCCTGAAAAGGGTGTTTGCTCTTAGAGCAGATCACATACTTTCTTTTCTCACTAGGATTTCACTGGACCTTCCATATCTATACTCAAGTCTTGCTCAGTTGTTTGCCCACTTACAACTGGTTTGGCCAAGAGCACGGGTGATTCTTCGAAGCACCCATTCTCAGCTCTCTCCTTCCTTTTCCTGGGTCTCTACAGCCTTTACTTTGGACCTGGCCTTACATCAGAGGTTTCCACTGCCATAATAGCCAGCAGTGGCACTGTCACCCTTGTAGAGCCCATTAAAGGCCATAGCAATGTCATTTTTTTCAGTCTTATATGCTGTGATCTGACATGGATCCGGGAAGAAACTTGCTGAGGCTCTTGAGTGGAGCTGCTGGGCAGCAGACACTGGCAAAATGACCAGGGATAAGGAATACGGTGCCATTGCCTCGTACGTGCCTAAGGAGAGGCGTCAAAAAAAACTCGGACCAGTGGAGCATCTAAACAAGGCTTTGCAGAGAGCCTATAAAAAGTCTAATAATACCAATATGTAGTCCAGTGCTGGCAGATATGTTCTTTGTACTCAAATGGGCTTGACAGCAGTTGGTGTGGTAGGGGCATGCAGTTCCTGAGTAGAGTGGGGGTTTGGTGGTACAGCCCCAAATCTCCCTTCTGTAGGAACCACTTCCCCTCCTCTGAAGATGGGCATCCATCTGCACTGACTGGAGTATTGTGAGAGCAGTGATGGGGGGGCAGTGGATAAACAGGACTTCCTCAGTTCTCAGGTATCCTTGAGAAGGTCCCAGGCTAATGGGCACAAAATGAGGGACAACCTCCTTTGCAGATGCTTTGCTTCCATTTCCCGGCATGTCTTATTTTCTGGGCACACTGCCAAGCAGTAGGGTTTCCAACAGGTCTATCCGGTCTTCTTCATTATCCCACACTGACCTTCCTGCACTAGAGGTGCTCCCTGCTCTTCCATCCCACCTCAGAAGCTTTGATCAAGACCATGTCACATCCCCATCCCTTGGTGGTTGGAAAACTCCTTCTAAGCATTTTGGTTTTGCTTGCTCTCTCACTCCAAAAACCTTTCCCACTGAACAATTTTTAAGGTGATGGCAGACATATTCACACCTCTCACAGAAACCCAGAGCTGTTTTTTACCATCAGAAAGTGTTTTGGCGATAGATGGATGTAGAACCAACCTAGCTGTCCATCCTTTGCCAGTTTTCAGCGATCACATAGATTTGACTTAAGTGATACTGGAAATTAGGTGACTGTTTTTTGGAGAAAACTAGGCATACTGAAGCACCTTTGTGACCAAGATATTTTTTTTATGAATCACTTTTTTTAGTTATGTGTTTAGTTCCACCCAGAACATAGTTTAGGTACCTAATAGGTCAGATTATTTGGGTGTAGGTTTCAGTCTGGTTATTAACTCAAAAGTAAGAACTGCACAGTTCTCTGCTTACAGAGCTACCCAGCATCACCATTTCCTTTTAACTTCATTGTAGAAAACATTTTCCTTTCTAATTATTGACCTCAGTTTAGAATCAGCTCAGCAAACGCACCTAGACAAAGCAGGTAGAATAACTGCCCGCAGGAAGATCAACTGAAATACTGCCTCCCAAATCACATTGGTCTTATCTCTAACCTCCTAGGAGAGAGCCAGAGAGATTAAGAGATACTGCAGTTTCACCCACATATCCTACTCTGTACTTGATATTACCCATGACAACAGAAAATACAAGGAGGAAAACACTAAATATGCACTTCTAAGAGATGGATGCCCTGGAGCAACAGAAACACAGAGCAGCTCCCACAGGAGAAGAATAAGAGTAACAATCTTGATTGTTTTATAATGATGTCTAGTATGTTTTTCCTATATGAGGCACAAAAAATTATTTACTACACATTAAAAATACGTGGACCCTACCTGGTCCTAAAAGGCGAGTGCAGGAAGTGTAAATAACTTAGAAAGTGAGAGAATGACTATGGAAAGAGTTCTGCATGGATTCATCCAGGCATGTGTTAGTGATAGTTTAAGGGGAAAAAAACAAACAACACCTTACTTAGAAGGATTTTTTACATGTATCTCATTTCTGAAGTGCATAAACTGTGACTCTGGCTCCTGAGAGGGACAAGCCAATGAAAGCCAAACTAAAAAAGCCAAAAGAAGTGGGAAGTAGCTTCTGTTACCTTATAATACTGTATTTTCTCCAGTAGAGAGATTGTAGTCAACATGTTCTTCTTCAAGAGTGGTTCACACTGTACTTAATCTGGTACAACTGTGGGCTGCCACCAAAGATGCCAGTCTTTCTGTCTTCATGTCCCCACTCCCACACATGTCCCTGTTCTCTTCCTTGCATCACATGAAGAGATTATGCAACTTCAGGGTGAATCAGTTCCCTTGATCCAACAGCAAATGAATAAGCTTTTGATGGGATAGTTCACTTTGGGCTGACCCAAGAGAACTGAGCTGAAGGTAGATGGGGAGGATGGAGAGAAACTGATGAGCATGTGGGACAGTGACCTCTTTACCTCCATCATCTTTAGCCAGTGCAACATTTCTGACTGCAGTCTTGGGCAGCTTCAAAACTGGAAAAGCACACAGGAAGAGCTGTTCTCTATCAACATGCTGCTGGACCAACAGCAAAGATCTGGGGGAGGAGGAGGTGCCAATAAACCTGATGGAAGAGGCAGAATTCTGAGGGGTTTGAATGCTAAAGCACATGGGATATTTGGAGAATGGGAAACAACCATCTCAGCTCTTTTTGGAGAACAGAAGGAGCTGGACTTGTGCATCTTCCATAACCCAGTGGCTGAGGAGAGTTTTGGCTGAGGAAAATAAAAGCTCACTGCTTCAACCAAATATTGATTGTTTTCTCATTTGCTGCTGTTCAGATATTTGCTGCTGATCAAAATCTAGCAGATTATGTGCTATGAAAGGTGAAGGCAGCATAAAATGCCTTGCTGAATAATTGATCACCACCCCTCCAGGCTATGTCCATGGATGAATGCATATGCCAGTTAGGATGACTGTGTCCCCAGTTAATGCTCTTAATTGACAAATACTTGATCTGAATTAAAAACCAGTATCTTTAAAGACATCTTACTGTGCCTCATCCCAGCTTCCTCAGTGTTGCTTCTCCTGAAATGCACAGCGTCTGACACTTAGAGGCCTTAGGCTATTCTCTTGTCTGTTCACCTTTGGGAGGACTAATGGTTATTTGGAGGCAGCTGCCTGGATTTTCTCCCCATGTGACTGTTCATGTGGTCACATCCACACTCGGTCATATTTGTTTTACATTTGCTATGATAAGCTGATTTCCTATTTCCTATATAGGAAATGTTTAACATGAACTTGCAAGTCCAAAGTTAACCTGAATTTAAAAGGAGATAAAATCAAGTCTCATCATTAATCATTTTATTTTTCAGTCTTTTTAAAGGCATTTTTACTTCTTTTTCAGGTAAGAATGTGGTCCAAAGTATATACAGGTGTGTCAACGCACATTGTGCATACTGCATGTAACCCTCTGCATTAGAGGAATATTAACTGACATATAAGGTCCAAGGTGAAGCTTTTGAACATTAGAAAGTGTCAAGTTTAAGATCCCCTTATTACTCCTTTTTCATCTGTATTCTGCACTGAACCAGACAGAGATCCCATGGAGGGACAATACGTGCTGATACTGATAATTCACTTTGTGGAGGGGACCAAGTCAAGGTCATATAGTCAGCTGGCATCTTCTAACTTTTGGGTAGCTGGCTTTGCTATCCACAGATGTTCTCCTTAAGTAGCTTCCTTCCTTTTCACAAAAAGTCTTGTGTTTATTTTAAATAAGAAAATACAACTGTTTCATGTGTGTCCCAGGCTATGGATAGATGCCCTTTTCCAGATGCAGCTGTGCTGAGGTGAAGAGTTATCCTGGTTCCTGCTGGCTCACAGTGACCTGCCCCTTCCCTGAGAAAAACTCCTGTCCCCTGGTACCCACCAGCTGAGCCCACTGTCCGCCTCTGAGGTCAGAATGAAATCACTCCAGGTTAAACAGGGTAAGCAGGAGAGGCTCATTCCGACTGAAATGTTTAGCGGTAAGTCACAGGTCCCAGGGTGGGCGTCTATATCTCTCTCAGCAGACCCTAAGGAATGGGACCTAAGGAATGGTGCTTCCCGACAGAGAAGGCTGTGAGTGTGCCAGTGCACTGTTTGCACAGAGGCACTTGCAGAGTGGACTTCTGCCTATGTTTGAACAGCCCAAACAGGAGAAGGACAATTATAATTTTGTATAGTTTTGTTCTCTGCTAAAGCTACCTAGATTTTATTTTTTTTTTTTTTTTTTTTTGGTGACAGAGGAAAGGCAATTTCCCTGGAAAATATCACAGACTTTGTATAAACTGTGGAACTTCTCAAATAGAGTGAGTTTTAAAGGGAAAGACAAAGCCCTGAGCAACCCCATCTGACTTGAAAGCTGACCCTGCTTTGAGCTGAAGGTTGAACTAGAGACCTCCTGAGATCCCTTCCAACCTGAATTATCCTGTGCCCCTAGGAGTTCTTAAAGTGAAAAATAACCAGCTACAGGTTTGCTGTCACTAGCGCTATAAACCGAATGCAAATACCCAGCACTTCAGAGCACTCTTGGGAGGGTTCCAATTATAGCTGAGACACTCGGATGCCTGGCTGCCCCCAGAAGGATGCTTTCCATTCTGCCAGTCTTTCTGCTTTCTTGTTAATGCCTCGCATGGCCCCACAGTTTGTTGGATCCGCTGGCTGAGATGGCAGAAAGCTCGTTTAGTGAGCTGAGCTGGCTCACCCGTGGGTCAGACAGTGCCAGAGGCAAGAAAATGGGAAAAGGTGGGGCCAGGATTAACCCTGGGAAAGCAGGGCCTTAGTTTCTCATGTCAGCAAGCTATGAGATAGTACAGTTTTATTCTTGTAAGTTAATGTAGATGTGTCTAGTCACTGTCTGGGTCAGTTCTCCCATCGCCATGTTTAATTATTTAATGTAGAGCCTGATCCTTCAGGGCTGCAACCCCATTAAGTAGGCTGGTCTCTGTGCCTCTGTATTGCAATGTATGTTTAGACTGTAAGTGCCAAGACTCAAATCTGTGAAGTACCACTTACACGTCTGCTATTAAATAAGTGATAATCTACAAAGAGCTTTTGGCTTCTCAGGGAGTTTCCTGTTTGGTGGCTTTTCTGTCTTTTGATCATAGGTCAGATCCATGTCCCTTTTGCCATTAGGGTAATTTCTTTTCTGAGTGATTTTCAGTACAACCTTATTGCTCAGGTTACCTATTTTTACATTGCTGACTTGTGATGTGTGCAATGAAGCCTGACTCGCTGCAGCCTAGAAAGAATGGTCCAGCTTTCTCCTCCCTGCCTCTGGTTACAAGCTCCCGCTGCTTCCAATCAAACAGCTGTGGGCTGAGCTGAACCAGCTCACAGATCAGAGCAGAGAAAATGAACTCTGACGAAAACCCAGCAGAGAGGTTCCAGCCAGCCTGGCAAGCTGATTCAGCTCACCGTGCCCTGCTCTGTCCCCACGGCGGCCAAGGCAGGGGGAAGGCAGGGACAGACCCCTGGGCAAAAAAGGGGAGCGCTCCCTGGGGCTGTGGCCTACAATTAGCTTGTATAAAGTGATCCTGAAACTGCCAGATCAGTCACCTTTTGCTCTTCAGAAATACTTTCATTAAAATTTTTCTTCAGGTGATTTTACACATAAAATGTACCAGGAGAAAGTCTCCATGAGGCTGCAGAATCAGTAAAAGACACCTTAATGTATGTTTTGGGGTTTTTTTTCCTCAAATAAATGTAGCAGAAAAGAATGATTATTTAAAAATGATTATTTCTTCTGGCATAGAACAAGAACAAGCCAGAGAATATTTCGTACTTCATCAGTTAAATATTTGCAATAGTGAAGTGGCGGTTTTCTTTTTAGCTTTCGGCAACAAATGCAAAACTGTGCAATGATTAGCTTTACATGGAGTCAGTGTGAAAGAACAACAGTATTTTTAAGGAGATGTCAGTGGCTTATCTCACAGCTGGCACCTATAAATACAGTGAGTAATTTCTGCAAACCCAAATAGACTCCAAAATTAACACTATCCTTTAGGAAAGACCATGAAGTGCTATAATTTTGTCAGAATACTCTGGCTGGCAATAAAAAAATCATTCTTCATGCTGTATCACATCGATTAACACAGGCTTCTAATAAGAAAAGCTGTAAATTTATTTATTTTTAATACAGCTTAATTCGTACATAGTTTAACATCATCCAGAAAATAACAATTTTTCTATTATTTCCACTTTAGCAGTTTTTGTGGGAACTAGCCAGTTTGACATAGCGCTTTTTCCTAGTAACATTTCCATGTTAATGTGTGCTTTCACCCAGCCTTCTCAGGCTGCTCAGAAGTGACACAATTACTTCAGACTCAGCAGTGCAGCAATAAATTACGAATTGTCCTCTAGCTTGTTTTTGCACACCCACGGAAAACTTCTTCCCTGTGGTTGCTCTCAGAAGACTTGAGATTCCATCTGCTTATTTTATTTCTCAGGTGGAAAACAAAGGGAAAAAAACCCAAACAAGATAAAACTGAAGAGTCTGCATCCATTTAAACCTCTTCAAAATCCAGAGTGAATGTTTCGATTTAAGCAGAGTCACTGAAGATTTACAGCGACAGACAGAGAAAAACTCAAAATCTTAGTCCAAGGCCGACCTTGGAAGGAGGTTTAACCAAGAAGGAACTTGCACCCACTCATTATTTCAGTGCAAACACATAATGCTATCTTGAAATAAAGTCTGTGAATCAATTCAGTCAGTAAGTTTGACCCTGTTAACTACCAAAAGAAGGTTCCTCAGCTGAGACACTGGAGGAGTATTGAATACTAAGCTCAAATTCTCAGCTGCTAGTTAAGCAGGAAGCCAGGCTGCAATAAAGGAGAATATTGCCATGATTCTGGGGATTGAGGTGTTGCAAGGGCAGCTTCCGAAAAAAATAAAGCCCCAAGAACTTACCTAACTTAGCTCATTTGCTGAAAGCACCAAGAGGCTACAACTGGCAAGTTACTGGACCATAAAAGCTAGTAACAATAACTTTTTCTGGAAACATAATTTAATCTTTCTATGGGAACCTAAATGCAAATGTTTGCAGGAGTTACTGGTATTCTGGAATAATGTATCTGGGCTTTCCAGCTGAATAATGGGTTTTTCCACATTACAGCAATGCAGTTACCCTAATTCAGCTGGAAAACATGGTGTATAACTAGCTTTTCCAAATGCTCCCAGCTCCTCCCATTGCTATTTCAAACACAGAGAAAGTGACTGGGCTGTCACATTTGCCTGTGCAAAATACGTCATGTGCAATAGAAAAAACAGCACAAACCAAAACAGCTGTTACATAGTCTGTTAACCTGTGTTCAGTTGCTTCTTAAAATAAGCTTGTATCTAATAAAGCAACTTAGTAGCTTATAGTTTTTCTAGGAAAATAAAAAAAATACGCTGTCTTACTGTATGTATGACATTTCTTGACTTTTGGAAGGCTCCTGGTATCAGAATATGACCCCTCTTCCTCGTCAATTAAAAATGAAATAAACCAGCAGACAATAAAAGAAAAAATTCCCCCAGACCATCTTCTGGAACTGAGTGTCTCTTTTTAACTCCCTGGCTTTCCCACTGTCCAGGCACAGCTGCAGCACACTCATATTATCACTGATGTTCCTGCTGTTCATCTTTACATGGGTAACATCAGCTTTACAATACTTCCCATCTTTGATAGCACTGGAGACAGACATTTCAAGGTTGCTTCTGAACTTGAACGTTTTGTATAGCAACACCATTCATCAGCACATCTAAGACACTATGATTGGACTGGCCAGAAATAATTCTTCCGAGCTCTTTACCGAGAAGTTCAAACTGAAGTGGCAGCATGCTGTGAGAGATCAGCCTGACTATGCCTACTATGCCAACCCTTTCTGCACCTTCTGAACATCAGAGAAAGCTTATATAATCTGTAATATCATCACCATAGGTGATTTTTTTTGGTTGCATTTCCAGGCCTAGAATGTACTGTGAGGAACAGAGAGTACTGGTGTGCTTGTGGTATGTGTCTTCTTATAGAAATCTGAATGAATGGTTCAATACTCAAAACTTCTTTGCTTTGTACACATCAAAGTTCAAGATCCTTTTGTATGGATTGTAGGATGCATCACCTAGGATATGAATTTCATGGGATGCATCACCTGTGCTTTGGATATAGCACTCTGTGACAATTTACAGATAAAATGTTTCCATTCATTTTAAACTTAAAAATTAAAACAACAAAAAAATCACTTTAGAAATTTGCCATTTGCCAGTCTTTTATCCCCTATCTCTGTTCAATAATGCGAAAGCATAGGAGTATTCAAACTTTCCATAGAGTTAAAGCTCCCTAAATCTCACATGTACGCTTCAGCTGGAGGACATAGATTGACAGTACATTATTAATGGCTGGTATAGAAACTGCTGTGGGCGATAAGCAGGTGCAGATCTAAACCTTGATGTATAACACTGGAGATAACAAAGCCAAGTGTCATCCTTCCTCATGCACTGATTTGCATGATTCAGTTTAATTGGGCAAAATCAGTCAGGGACACTGGCCTCATCTGTTAATAGCTCTCCCTGACAGTGCACACAATTACCACCCCGTCCCCAATGTCACTCTTCTAAAGGATCTCTGTGCCTGACTGCTAGTCAATTAATGATCAGGCTTATAAGGTCTCTTTGTCTGGTTAGTTCCCCCAGTAATGCAAAACAGTGGTAGACCTGGCCTAGCTTACGACTTTGCTTTTACTTTGCATTGCAGTGTAGCAGCACGAAGCAACTAGTGCCTACTGATGAATCTGTCTCAAAACTTCAGATAATGTTTTCAGCTGAGCCAGCGTTCTTCATATACATCTTTAGCTTATGGCAAATTTTATGCTACTGTTCTTGTGTCTTCTTATTGTGTTTCTTCCTGGGTTTTCTTGTTAGATGTTCTTATGTAAATACCTTTTGAAGACATTATCAGCCAAATATCAACTGGAGTTGATATTGAGATTGTATATTAGTAATTTAACTGAAAGTACTCTCAGGAAAGATATGAATTGCATCTAGTGATGGCTATTTGTATAAAAATCTAGATCCCTTTTTCACAGATTTTCACACATAAGTCATATCTGTAACTGATGAACTGAATGTCAGGTCCTGAATGGAGACTACCAAAGAGACTAAAAGTAAATACATATTCTTGCACAGATGTCTCCTACCTATTTTACTTTTGTAAGCTGATATCTCAAATGTAAGAATGTTTTGAATTATAAATTGAATAGTCTGGTTTAGTTCTGTACTATTTTATCATTTGATCTACGGATTACAACACTTGTAAAAGATACAAATCTGCAGCATATCTAGGCACAGAGGGGAAAACTTTTAGGTTGCATTAGTCTTTTTTATTGGTGTTGATAAAGCAAACAGCTTGCTGTCAATTACAAAATATTTAGCTTGCCTAACCCTATATTTAGACTACCAGTTAGTCATGCATATCAAGGTAATCTGATGATTAAAGACTTCTGAATGTCCATCTCTTGTCTCTGTAAAGCTAACTAAAAAATCCCATTGGCTGGTCCATTTCCAGCATGATAAATTGAACTTCAGACTATGTTGTGTTGCTCTTTGAAGCTATATCATCCTTTGATTGCTACAGCGTCTAAAATGAAAATTGGAAGGATGATACTTACTGTGATATCCAGTCAATTCTGTAGCTTCAAAGATTATAGATTAAATAGATTTGCTTTGGAAGATTAGTCTATCAATAATGCTAGCATTAATGAAAATTATACTCTTCTACCCTTTAATAGGCTTTCTTCCAGGTCTAGTCTGCCTCTATTCTTCCTCATACCTAGGAAGAAGGTTTCAAACATAAAGAATTCCATATTCCAAATTCCATTTAAATAATGTATTATCAGTGCTACTTCAAACACTTGTTTTTGAAGCATTCCACATTTTCTCTGCCTTCTAAGAGTGTTAGGACACCCTTTATTCTTTTAGACTAATCCAAAGAACTTGCTCGATATACTTGTGTATTCTACTCTGTCAGAATGATATCTTATCTTGGCAAATGTCCAACTGGTATTTCATTTAAATTTAAACAATAGAAACCATTATGGTTTTGAACTCACTCCTCTCAATTTTCATCACACAAACCGATGTTTGTACCCCAGCACAAATACACGACCTTCCCAGAATGCTGTTTGAAATTAAGGGATAAGAGTTTTTGGACATGCCATCAAATTATAAACTGAAATCTTTCTTAAAGCTACAACTTGAATAAACCTCAGTTTGGCAGACCAGGGAGATTATGATTCATGCTTTAATTTTATCTGTCAGGTGCTATTGCAGTGCTCTTCTGGCTGGCGTCCCAGGCAAACTCCTAAGACAGAACACAGCTTTTAGAACATGTACACTTTTTCAGACTTCAAAGCTCTCCAAGCTCTCTTGTATTTGACCTCCTGAGGTTACCAAATGAACACAAAGTCAATCAATCATTTTCTGCCACTGTCTGGTTGAGGCGCTTTTTTCTTATGTCTACTATACAGTTTGTTATCTTCTAGTTACACAGGGACAGATTCTTATCTGGAGTTAAGTGCACAGGTTAAACAGCTTGCATAAAGGTATGTTGGTTAACCCAAGCAGAGCACCTAGATCATTTTACTGCAGTTTAATGAGAGACATGGTTAAAAGAGTTTCTGCTATGCGTCTCCCTTCTTAACTGTGAAATAGCTTTTTTCTTTCAACAAATAAATCCAATTATAGGATTTCTTTTTTCTTTCGAAGAATTGAACTACAGATAGAACTACTGAATTTATTTGAAATCTTCTTACATGTGCAGCTAACAAATATTCTGTTGTTACTATATAAGCTAGGAACTCACATTATTAATTACTTTATCTGCCTAAGTATTTCCCCAAGGATAAGGGAAATGGTAAAGCCTTTGTTGTATGTTCTACTAGTATCATAAAAAAGACATTAAACACTTCATTCTTAGCAATATTTATCAATGTTTATATGAAAAGGGTAGTAGTTAAATAGACCTAGTGAGGACAAATTTGGACATTAAAGTTGTCTAGAATGCTACAGAATTTGCAATTAATTAAAAATAGAAGCTTCTAGATAGTCTTTTCATAAATCCAGTCTTCAGGAAAATGTTATTCTTCTCTGAACCATCTAATTTAATAGAGCATGTATAAAGATGTTATTATTCTGGGAGAGGTACATTAAGGCACTGCATTGCCTTATGTATTTTGCAAGTGGTAACTAACAAACTGGGGCAGAGATCTGTGGGTATGTTTGAAAGCACAAATCAGAAGCTGTCACACAAAGCTGACTTAAAGCTTGTGCTTACACTGCCTTGATCCTGGTGTTTCTTTGAAGACTTCTTTGTAAGGCTGTAGGAGAGCATTCTGAGGGACACTCAGATGCACGTAATGGCTACAGATGATGATAACTCCGGTGCAGAATTAAGTAGCAAAATTTGTCATTTTTCAAACTCCCTTTTGTAGTAACTGTATTTCCCTTTGGTTTTTAGCAGGCAGAGAGCAGCAGTTTAGCTCGAGAGCAGAGCTTCTGCATGGGTGGTGTGCCTTTGCAGCATTAGCCGTGCAGCCTCCCCCATCATTTGCAGGGCAGACAGCACCCGTCAGACCATGCCGTGCAGCTGCTTCCTAAAGAAGTCGTTTGACCTCAATGTGATCTGTGATGATCATCTTGATAATTGCAATATTTTTTTCCAGGGCACTTTTTTTTTTTTTAAGGGTATAAAACATCTTAAAAATAGCAGTGCTGCAAGATTAGATAGTATTTTATTTGAACAGTTCTTCTTGATCCTGAACAATTTGAAGAGTCTTCTACTTGAGCAATTGCCTAACAGGAGGAATCAACACCGATCCATGTTGACTGACAGGTTCCTCTGGGAGACTTTTGCTTCTCCCAGCCCCAGCCCACCTGTCAGTGCAATGGGCTTTCCTGCAGACAGTGCTCTGTACCTACAGGCAAAGCCTGAGGGTATGCTCCACGTTAATTAAAGAACTTCGTTACTCTTTCTCATTTATGTATTTATTTTGAAAAAGCAGTTCTGTAAAGAGCTTCTACCAAATATTGAGTCTCTACACGGTCCAGCCCTACGCTTAGCAGCAACACAAGTCCAGAAAAAAAGGGAAACAGACGAAGGTGTGGTAAGATGCGGGGCATGGTTATTTAGGGATGCTGGCATTGCAGTAGCCTTAGCACAGTGGCAAGGAAATTGTCTTCTCCTCAGGGGAGAGGCTTCCTTGCTCAGCTTTGATTCTGAACACACACGGTGATGTGTTCTATTAGCTGGATCTGATCCCTGTGCTTTTTTTATTCATTTTTGCTGTTTAGATGCTATATTTTAGATTAATTTAATTTAAAGGAGGCGGGGAAAAAAAAAGAAGGAAAAATTGAAAGTGTAACACTGGGGCTGGAGACAGAACATACTGACATGGGTTATATCACGAAGGATATAACCTTTTGCCAAATTGAAACAAAACCAGTGATTCCAAGCCAAAAAAAATTAAAACGTGATGAGATCTCTTACCAGCTCTCCTGTGTGCCGCACCTTTATTAAATCCATCTTTGTCTTCCTTACATGGAATAGTGTGGGAATTGGGAAAAGAGGACTCAAAAGGTTTCTTGTGGAGATCTCTTACCTTAAGAGTATTTCATAATGAAAATGTAATGACCTCATACGGAATACCTCTTAAGACAAATTTCCAACTTTTTTGATTATTAATGTACCCATGTCTCTGCGTGTGTATGTGTATATATATAGCTATGAGCAGTGAAGTATGCTTTTTATTATATACAGAGAAGGCATTCTTCTTAAGGAGTCATCATCTTTGTATGGTTTTTTTTTGACAGAAGGTTGGTTTGTTCATTTACTACTCCCATTATATCTGAAAAAGCAGTACATCTGCAATATCCTTTTTTTCCTCCTGATGCCACAGTGCTACACATTCATCCACCCTTTCCCCTTCATTTGTCAGAGATAATGCCTGTAAGTCAAATTCTGATCTCAAAGTAAATCTGGAGGAATGTATAAAAGATATTTACAGTGAGAAAAACTGAATGGCACTTTTGATCCAAAGGTGGCTTATGGCACTTGTGAATCCAGCCATCGCAGTAGGTGTTTGCGTGCTGACTGACACAACATCTGAGTACTGAACCGAAGCTGGAACTTGCTTAGGGGCTTTAGTTCTAGTATTTCATTTTTGTGCTCACAGCTTTTAAAAAATGCCATGTAGGACCAAGAAGCTGTGTGACTTTCAGTCATATCCTGTAATCAGATTCAGAATGCTTTAAATATTGCTGTAAAGTGTGAAATCTCCTCTGGACTCCTGTTCTTCCTTTGGCACTATTTCCACTGGAAGCCTGCCACCTGCACGACACAAAAATAGGAAACTCAACCTCTGGCCAGATTTTAATGCTTTAAAACAGCTCCTAAAAGAGAGAGCATCAGTGAAGTTGAAAAACAAGCATGAGATGAGTGAACCACGACAGAAGAGGAACTTGGAGGATGGAGCAGGCAGAATTAGCAGTACAGAAGACCAGCTAGAAAGATAAATTTCAGATATAAAGACAAGGAGAAAAAGAAAACAGGAAGGAGGATGAAGGAACACACAAAGAGGAGAAGGAAAAAGGAAAAAAAAAATAAACCAAGATGACAAATAGCAGAGAGGGAAAGGGTGCAAAGTAGGAGGGATGAAGGCAGATGATGCAATCAGGGAGCAGACCTGAACCGACAGCATTGAAAGTGGGCTATTTCTTTTCTCTCCTGTAGCCCTGAGGGAGCTGGGCTTGCTAATCAAGGTATGTATGTGTTCACCCCTGTGAGCAGCTAGATCTTACGCTGATGTCAGCAAGAACTGACAGCTGAAAACAGGGATTGTTTCTGTTTAAAGGAGCCCCTGCAATGCATGTCCATTCCTCCTTGGGGGCTTTGGCTTTGCCAGAATGAATCCCCTTTTCCCCCTTGGCAGAGGATGTACTGGACATTACCTTGGTTCACCCTGATGGGAGGAGCCAGGGAAAGATTTAACCCCAAATTTAAATAGCCGATAATGGCAGCTTTACTCCATTTCCTTCAACCCCAGAGATCCAAATTCACAGAGTTTGGTGAGCCTTGCCTCCCTCTGCTCCCTTTATATTATTGATGGTTCAAAGCATGGCCCCAGCTTTACCACTTCGAACCATTTGCCCTGGAGAAGCCAGTTTTTCACCATTTGTTAGGACGGAAACTTCCATTGGCTCCTCAAGTCTAGACACAGGGTGTGTGAACAGCTTTCTGGTATCTGAAGGCATCACCTGGCACACCTTCAATTTAGCATTCACAGGCAGTCTGTAGCACACCTCTGCTGTGAGAGGTATGATAGAACAATTAAGTATGGGTATTATTTATTAACAATCTTCAGTGACCTATCCAAAATGAATTATCATCTTCGGTCTAAAAGACTGTCATGTGTGCCACTATGCCTGGGAATCTTAGCAAAAGGATCAGAAATATTTAATGAGTGTTGAGAATGTTCTGTTATTCCTAGCAGTGATCCCTCACAGCTTGGATTACCTCCGAGAGAGGCTGAATAGAAAAAATAGGGAAACTTCCACTTTAAGAGTTTTCTGCGACAAAATAGAGGACTTACACAGACTATAGAGTTGAACATTTGGCATCCTTTGAATTCACTACAAACTCCGCAAGGATAAAGGCAGGGCCCAAACCAGGAAAATGAATGAAAAGTAGGCAGTAACTGAAATGATTATTTGATAATTACCAAGTACCTGAAGTAAAATGGTTTGATAATTTAATTCCAGAGGACAAATATAAAAAATTACCACTATAGTCAATTTTTTCTTGATCCTACACACACAAATGCTGCTGCCATGCTATAACCTGCGAGTGTTCTGTATACAATCCTCTGTCTTACATGTTTGGAGCCAAGTATGCACAAACATACAAATTACAGCCCTAGAAAGAGTCCTGGATTTATCTACCACCATGTTACTCCAGGTTAACAACAACATATCCCTGCTGATGTCAGGGCCATTTGAAAGGTGTGAAACCTGAAGGATGTGTTGGTGAAACAAGTCTCATGAATGCAGAGTTCCCTACACTTACACAATGTGTTCAGGTCAGGCTTGAACACACAAAATCTTTTAAAGCATGTTTTAGGCTCTCTGATGTTACAATGTACTCTAGATGTGGTCCCACTCTGCCCCAGCCCTTTCAAAAGCAGAATTAACATGTTCTGCTCCACACATTAATAAGAGAAGTGTGGACTGCCCAGGAGCCACTTTTTTGATAGCTGGGCTGACCCCAAGGCTGAGCAAACACAAGCTGGAGGGGCAGTTCTCACTGTCACCAATCTTATTGTCTCTATTACAGGGTTTTCAGGCCTCATTATACCAACCGTGTTAAAAAAACTCACCAGCCAAATTTCCATGAATTGTGTAGATTTTATTATATCAATGCAACTCAAGCAATGCAGATATACTGTCCTGGAATAATGTGTGTTTGTTCCAGTGCAATTTTATATTTATGTAGTTTTCCTTTTTATAAATAGGGCTTAAAAGGTGGCTTCTCTATAATATCATGATAATCATCTTTATGGAGAGTTTTTTAAACTCAAGCAGTGATGAAGTGATTACTTAGTTGCTCAAGATGCTGGTGATGCAGCAACTGGCATAGCTTTGATGTGTGCAATAACGGTTCAAATACTGACTAAATGGCAAGTCTTCATATGGATTTACACAGCAAAAGCCTATTTTTAAATAACCTCATATGTGAACACTTTTTTTCAGGAACAACGGTAATTGTCTCTGCAGCAAGATTTTTCACACAAAGATACTTAGAAATTGCTACTATCCCCTTTCACATCCTCTTTAACATGAATAAACTTTTAACCGAGAAGTCATGCATGCCAGAACATTTATACCATAAGATGTTGAAAATATTATTAGATTTTTAACTTCCACAAAGCTATCAGCGTATCATCTTCAGTATCATAATCATACTGTGAGCATTTCCTTAGTACAATGCTAAGAAAGTCGATTTTAAGATAATAAGAGACCAAACACTAGCTAGAGAGTGAATGCCTGACATACAAAAACAATTATATCGCACATCCCTTCTGTCTTAAAGATGCATTTACTTTAGCTCAGCTGAATTAAAATAGGGTTATCTGGAATAATGATTCCAGAACAACAGTACTTCTAGATGAAATCAAACTAAAACTAAGGGAATTAAAAATGAGGACTCATTCATTCCCTTTCTTCCCCTGAAACATTTTTTTAAAGATTGCTAATACTGATGCCATCAACTTTGTCATTCAATCTAGGTAATGTGTCACACAAATATTCAGCAGAAGAAAGATAACTTTTCTGGGTTCACATGAATATCACTGGATGACAAAATTCTGGCTATGAAATTCTCAACTTTTGTCAGCTTGTAGCAAAGTCCTCCTAAATCTCTTGATTAAGCATTTGACTATTACACACACCTCTTCAATGTGCTTTTCCGCATTGCTGCTAAAAGATGCTTTCCACTACTGTTTCTGTTGCAGAGGTGACATGGGATGGCTCAGTACTTTCACTGGTGTTCTCTAGTGCTATTTGAGGATAGAATAAGGTATGAGGAAAATATCCTTTCTTTCCTCTTTGTTGTTACTCGGGAATGAGACCCATCCTCACACAAACCCATGGGCACCGTGACCCATCTAACTGAACTTTTGAATGCACCCTCTGAATCACCTTTCAGCTCCCAAAGTAAGGATTAGTTGGAAGTTCAGTGGGAAGTAGGCTCAATGCTGCTGGGAAAACACCACCATTTTTAAGCACAGTGGTTTGGGTGATGGCCACACGACAGCCAGAAAAATTACTTGGCTGTTAGGGATAACATTTGTGGCTGGCAGTTGCAATTCCCTCTGCTGATTAGAAATGGTTCTCTGCAAGAATGATTCCTGTGGGACTGCAACATATCCCAGTGTTTTGTAACCATCAGTGGAAGTTCTGTTTTGTTTCTCACAATCAGTATGGAAAAAGTATGCTGTGACCCAAGAGAGGTCACAAGAAAGAGGCTGTTTCAAAATAAGTGCTTCTGAAAGTGGGGAAATGTTTATTTATACATTAGCAAGAGTACACTGTGGAAAAGTGCACAAGGAGACAGGTTTCAGTATTGTGTCCTGTCTACAGATTTCTACATAGCGTGAGGTTCAAGCACAGCTGAGTCAGCTCATATAATTCTGTAATTTTAAAGGGTAGATGTCCAGTTCTGGACTACTAGTGCAAAGCTCTCTTTATAGTCAACTGGGAGAAATGGTCTCAGATAAAAATATGCTTGTCCTAGCAACAGATCAATCACCTTGCGCAGGAGCTTGCTTCTCCCCGCTGGGGGTTGGGTCTGGGCATCTAGTTCATGTAGATGTCTAACTAAATACAAATGAACCCAGGCCAGCTATCTCCACCTGGTGTGGCCTGTCCTCAGATGTGCAATCCATACATGTTACTCATAATTTACAGAAGGCTCTATGAGAAACATAAAAAGAGAAGAATGAAACTGCAATACAGAAAGAAAGGAAAAAGGCAAATATGGAAAAAAAACCTAGAAGGCAGGGAAAATTACAATTCTGGAAGCAGGATGTGAATGCAGAAGGAAATCAGGCTAAATTACCAACCACAAGCAAGAAATACTACACAGGCTTCCAATTGCTGGTGTACAGGAGAGACACAGAAAACTGTGAACCTTGGAGAAGTATTAGTATGTTTACATAATTGTAAATGGCTCAACTAATGGGGCTTTCCGTGCTTCCCTAAGATGATGTCAAGCACTTTACCTACATTTTCCTTTTCTTCATCATACCCCAGCATTTCTAGCTGAAATTCTTTCTGACAGCTTTGCCTTTAGATTCAGAAAGTTTCTCCATTGTTCTCTTGATAGATTTTCAAAGACATCTACATCTTTAGTTACGCTTTTTCACACACTTGGGTAAACTTCCCTCTGGGCATATTTTGTTCTCGAAATCCCATCATTTCTTGACAAAGACCATGCAGCAAAAATAGCTTTGACCACTATGATGCTGACCAATATAATCTCATTGTTTGCGCTCTGCCATCTACCTGCGTCTAACTGCCGTCTTTTGTTACGTCCTTAGGACATGTGCTCTTTGTTCTGTTTGTACAGCATCTTGCAAAATGGCATCCTAGGCTGCGACTGGGGCTCCTGTGCACTAAGACAATACAGGTAACAAACAGTACTGTTTTGTTTAACGTTGCTACGCTGCACGAGAACCACATTGTACTTGTAAACTTTAAAAGTGCCAAAGCACTGCGCTGCACACAGGTCCCAGGTAACACCGCTCTCTCCTGGTTTTGTATCATACCCATCATCTTCTCCACGCGCCTCCGGGGAACAGGCTGGTTTAGACCCAGGTTTCTAAGCAGAACACTGTGTTTAGTTTTTTGACCGTTTCCCTCTTGCTGTAAAGCACAACCAGCAGCAATTTGTTTGAGAAGGAGAACAAGGCAACCTAGACGCTACTGCAAGCAATATCCTGTGATACAGAAAAGCAGTTTCCCGGGGGAAAGCCGTGCGGGCCAGTTTAAAGCACCCGGTCGGCCCGTTCTGCCCAGCACGGCCTCCCGCCTCCCGGCCGGGGACAACCCTCCGCCGGCTCCGCGGCTGCATCCCCGCCGAGCCCCCGGCCCGCACCGCTCCGGCTGCCCACGGCCTGCCTCGGCCCAGGCCTCCCCGGCGTGCGGAGATCCCGAGGGCGTTCCTCCTCGCCGGGCCCCGCGCAACCCCTCAGCCCCTGGGCCCGCCCGGCCGCCGCAGCCCGCCCGGCCTGACCCGGCGCACGGAAGGCCTCCATGCGCCCCGGAGCGGTCCGTCCCCGCTCCCCGTCAGGACAATGGCCGCGGGGCGCTCGCACACCAACCGCTGCCGGGGCCGCCCCTCGGCGCCGGCCCCCTCTCGCGGCGCACCGCCCCCCTCCGCGCCGGGCCCGCCGCCACGCCGCGGCTCCCCCCGCCCCTCCGCTCCCGCCGCCCCCAGCAGCCCCCGCGGCACCCCGGCCCCGCCGTGCCCGGCTCGCAGCGCCCGAGCCGCCGGCGCTTGCGAACCTGCCGCCGTGCGCGGCCCGCCGGGCGCCGCGGCCTGCGGGCGGCCGCTGGTTGGCGGCGGGGGGACACGTGAGGGGGGAGGGGGCAGCGGCGGCGGCAGGAGTTTCCCCGACAGCTGGAGGTTGCGGCGGCGGCTCCTCCTCCCCGGGTCCCCGTTAGAGCCGAGAGACCCCCCGCGCTCCTCCTTATTGACAAACACACAAAGGGCCGCGCCGGGGCCGGGCCGGGGACGCGTCTGGAGCCGGCATGGGAGACAAGAAGAGCCCGACCAGGTAGGGGCAGCGGCGGCGCCTCCTTTCCCCGGGCCCGCTCCGCGGCAGCCGGGTGAGCGGAGGCGATGGCGCCCGGCGGGGCGCCCCCGGGGGGGCAGCGGCGGCGTGAGGGCGTCGCGCCCGGTGCTGCCCCAGGCGCGCGCGTGTCTCCGCAGGCCGAAGCGGCAGCCGAAACCCTCCTCGGACGAGGGCTACTGGGACTGCAGCGTCTGCACCTTCCGCAACAGCGCCGAGGCCTTCAAGTGCATGATGTGCGACGTGAGGAAGGGCACCTCCACACGGTGGGTCGCCCGCGGCGGCTGGAGGGGAAGCGGGGGCGGGGGGGGTGGTCGTTGGGCGGCCTCCCGGGGAGCGAGGGGGGCGGCTGTGACAGGAATCGGGGCCGGGAGGAGCCGCTGGGCGGCTTCCCGGCGCCCCGGGGTGCGAAGGAGGGCGGCTGTGACAGGAACCGGGTCACGTTTACCGGGGGCTCCCCGCTGAACGCGCCCCGAGCCGGGAGCGCTGCGCCGGCGTGTGTGGAGAGAGAAATAATAAATACCAGGAAGGGCGTAATTGCCTGCACTGCCTAACCCCGGAGAGGCCGTGCCCCTCGCACCAAGAAGAGCCATCCCCTGGGGCGTGCCTGATAACACACCATTTAATGTTTTCTTGTTTTGTTTTTTTTCCTTTAAACTATTTTTTTTTCTATGAGTTTAACTTGGCCCTATAGATACTCCGTTTAAAAATTTTATTTTTTCAATTTGCTTTTCATCAGCGAGCATCACTGTGCAGGTTTCTGGGGCTGCAGGGGTGGATAATAACCACTGGCTGTTTGGGGAGGGGTTGTTGATTAGCTGAATTGCGCCGTATGGAAGTGCCATCCTGCATATTGGTGACTTCCCAGGAGACCCTTGTCTCTGTGACCCTGTCACAGCTTGCGGTGGATTACCTGGTTCCTGCGCCTGCCGTTTTTTTTTCAGTATTGTGGCCTAAATGTGCATGCTTGGGGAATTTAAGTTTTATAAAACCAACAGGAGTGCACTTGTAGGCTTGTGAGCTAACCAAAGAGAATATTGCTGAAGAATCCTTTGTTACAGTTATCATACCTATGGGTTAATCCCGTCAGCAAGAGAAGTTTAAGTGGCAGTAGAAGTTGCAATCCTATCAAAAGCACCAATTACATTCCAGATATTGTTCAAAGCAGCACCGAATATGACTTGCAACAAATGTTACATGTTTGAAATTGTAAGTGCAAGGCTGAGTCCAATTACTTGACAAAAAAAGAGATTCATCTTTCTCTCTAGAGATGATTTTGTAGACTTCTGAAAACTGGAATGAATGTTGAAAGGACTTGTCATAACTTCAGGTTTCAATACTAGTTGATTTCTTTAATTTTTCTCCTTTAACCAAAGAAATCAGTGAGCTAAATGTGCTGAGAGGTGTCCAGTTATAACAATGGCATTGTGTTTATACCACAGATGTGTACAGATCAGTATTTTATTTCAGCAAAGTAATACTGCTGAAATAATGAATGCAGAAGCTTTAAAACAGCACAAATAAAGCCTCTTTAACTTCCAGTCAGTTTGATAGGCAGAGTCAGTTTAAAATTACGTTTTGTTGCACTGGAGACTCAGTTGGATAAAAGCACTAAAACTTAAAAAAACAAACAAGTGTGGAAAAAATAAACAGTCCTGGGAAAACTGTGTTATCATGGCCTTCCTTTTTCCTTGCTTGAATATTTCAAAATTTTAAAATATTTTAGCAAAAAAGTATTTAAAAAAAAAATTATTTTACTTCTGGTTTCTCTTCCACAGTGATTTGGTATGCAGAGCTCTACTTGATACATTGATTTTTGTTTGTCTACTTACACTCTGAAACAATGCGTAGCTGAGTAGGTTTATGGGTTTCTTTTTCCCATAGGTTTAAATGGGTTGCATGTTCACATGTTTGTAAAGTCCAGGATTTACACACGACATGAGGTAAATACAGGTTGAGGTTTTAGGCCAGGCAGTTTTGAGCTCCAACTCTGAAATTAGATTTGAGCCAGTAAGTAGACCTTTGTGTCTATGGAGAGAAACATTAGGGTGCCAAAGAGACACAAAAGGCCATTTGGGTGGATTTTTTTTTTAAGGAGCTAGAGTCCAAGAGACCAAATTGGGGCCTTGTTAAAACATTTGCTGGTACTGCACATGCAACAAAATGTTTTTCATCAGTGTTGGTCAGAATAACAATAGAATGGTGTTTTGAAGACCCTGCGAATGCATTTTTTTCTTTTCAGTCTTCCATTGTGAAGCTTAATATTAGATTAAGTTGATGCCTTAGCACAGCTCTTAGAGTGCAGTGGTTCTTACTTCAAAATTTCTACTGCATTTTTTTACTGATGGGAGCTTTGTGTATAATATGCTGTAAAGCACTGTTTTTTGTTTTAGAGAAATCCATATCTTTGTGGTGCACAGTTTAATGTTTTCATCTGCATGTTAAAGTTCACTAAATGTGACCAGATTTGCAGATGTAAAAACAGGCAACCATAGTTGTGTTTGTTGGTTTTGAAGGCAACTGGAAATTAGGCACAAAGTGGATTAAAACAGTTGTGTTTTTTATACTAATAATGTGCAATTAACTTTAGAGAAATATTTTCAGATGTGTGGTAGGGTTTGTGAGTGTTTTCACTGCTGAATAATTTCTTCTCTCTGAAAGAATAATCTTTTATGCCAGAGGCTAGGCATGGATTATGATCTTTAACAACTGGTGGAATTGTTAAGATTAGTGGAAATAATTCTTACGACTTTGTGATTATATTTCAATATACTTCTAGGCTGAATTTTCAAAGCAGATTCTATTATGGCATTAAATTAGCTTTGTCTGTGACAGCATCACCTTGAATGGATAAACTGGGCTGTGCTTTAGTGGGAGATGTCCAGGAGAAATCCTGGCTGCTGCAGGAAGTGGTGTAACTGATTCCCAAGGTGGTGGCACTTTTTTTGCTGGGTTAGTACTGAGGGAGTGCCCCAGCGTGGTGCCAGTTGGATGTGCCACGAGTCAGATGTAAAACTAAGATGCTATCTGCCAGCTGGAAATCCCTGTACCTTTTACTGTAGAACTATTGCCAGAGTTTAATTTATAATGTCACTGAGGATCTAAATTCTCCCTGTAGACATGTCTTTCTTATTTACTTTCTAACCTAAATTGTTCTGTATTGTTGCTTGGGTACTGAGAAATTACTATGTTCCCCTTGATAGGAGACTGTACTGAATATAGTAATTTTCTGTATGTGACCTTTAAAACATTTTAAAATCTTTCTAGATGAAAGATGTTGTATAAACGTAAGGAACCTAGGGCTGTAATAATCATTCCTTACTTGGGCAAATCTCCTGCTGAAGTTCTTTAGAAGCATGAGTAAGAAATGCTGAATAGAACCCTAATGTACTGTGTTATAAAGGGAACTGGTAACGAACTCTGTATTTAAGTTGCCTAACAGTTTCCATGATAAAGAATTTGTATGATCTCTGAGAAGCTCTATTGTTTGTAAAAGCCATTGAAGTTTGGTAAGAGGAAGAGCCCTTAGGCTAAATAAGTGGTTTGATTTCCTTGCCCCATTAAATTGTTTAAGTTTTGCTGAGACGTAAACACTTGAAAATCATCATTTACCTTCTGTCACTTGTGTTGTACAGAAAAGTGAAGTAATTGCTAGAACACTGAAAAAGCCCAGACCAGCATCACTGTAAAAGCAACAGTGGCAATGACATTATGCTGAATACCCAGAATGGAATTATCTGGCTTCTGGGGAGGTTATAGTGGGGTTGCCAAATTTGGTCTGACTCTCACAATTGCTGCTTTCCCGAAAGAATGTTGCCTCTATGGGCACACTACCATTTCTTGTCTGTCTTTCTGTCTGCCTTCCTTCTGTCCTTTTGCTTTTCATGGCACTATCTGAATCAGGAATACACCAAGACTGGTTTGACCTTCAGGGATTGGGCTGGATCCTGGGACAGACCTTACTGCAGCAAGTATTTGCTCCCAGTTCGTCTGTCGTTTAATAGGTGTTTGGTTTGTTTTGTTTTTTTTCTTGCCCCCTAACATGGTTAGTCGTTGTAATTTAGATGTGTTGTAAAGGTGGGGGTTCAGAGTTCCAGTCATGCTGGCAAGGAGTACACAAGAGAACCAGCGTTTTCTCTGAAGGGATGTGCCTTACTGTTCCATCACCTCTCTGCTCCATCTTCTTCAGATCATATTAACACTCCTGTTATTCAGTTAGTGACAGCATCCAGATTTAAAAATACCTGTCACTTTGCTTTTCTTACTGTGGTTTTTATGCATGCATATTGTGGTCTGCTCTCTAGCTGCAGGGTCCCTTTCTTTTTTCCGTGCTATGTCAAACCACTTCTCCGTTCAGTGTGAAGGGTGAGCATCCAGGGGAGTGTAGTCAGAGCTAGAGGAGGAACTGCAAATCTGGCTTTTTAAACTTTGAAATGTTTGGCTTGATATTTTGCTATGTAAATAAAGGAAAAAAGAAAAAAAAAAAAAAAAAAGGAACTGGGTATATGATCAATTTCCCCTTTCCAGAGTCAATAGCATTCTGTGATATTCAAGTTAGGAAAAAGGGCAAAATTTTAAATGATATTTTCACTAATAGTATTCTCTTAGCTAATAACAGGAGAAGGATTGTTGTACAAAGATGTAACTACTTTATGCTTGTTATGATTTTATTTCATTTTATTTTTTTAGAATGACTCTTTTTGCTTGCTTTGAATTCAGTAAAAACTTAATTTTTTGTATGAATCTATGAGACCTAGTGCACACTATTCAAGCCCAAAGTATTTTTTTCTTTTGGCCATGGGAAAGGAGGAGGGATATTTAAGGAGGTTAAACAAGTACAAGTGACTTCTGTGAAGTTTTGTTTGCTTGTTTGGGGTTTTTTGGTGGTGGTGGTTGGTGTTTTTTAGATATTCCTCTGATACATGTTGGGCAAGCTACTATATGCAGTATCATTTACATAAAATAGCCCCTGAAATTTGTAGCCAGAATGAGAAAGTAATCTCAAGTCAGGATGAATTTCTGTCTGTTTGGGATGTATACCTCTTCACATTCTGTACTGCTGAAGCAGAGACAGGTATAACCTGCTGAATGGGGGCATGGCTTCCATCTCCTGTGCTCTGTTCATCTGCATTAACGGATTGTTCCTTTTCTCCCAGCCTAAGCAATGAAAAGCCAACTTTAAATCACACCAGACAGAAGAGTCTGAGGTATAAGGAACTGGGATGCCGTCTTTCTACATTTGCTTGATATTAGGTCTGTGCTAAATTGTGCCTGTGGACATTCAATACGTGCATGTATTTTATAAACATGTCTGACAGTCTCCTAAATATGAGATACAGGTCTCTACTCAAAGCTGTCATGCATTTGTTTTATGCCTTACAAAGCATAAATAAAATGTTTAATTTTTTAACTTGGATATCAAGGTCATTTTTCTTCAGCAAATATGTGCAATTTGTTTAGTCATGTACCATCTGGATGTTTATAAGCACGAATCAGTTACATTTAACCAAATCTGGTATTTTTATTTCTGTTGAAATGCAGTACTGCTCAGGACAGAGAGTTGGTACTTATCTTGTATATCTGGTTTAACATGTCTGTTTTACAACAGCTTGTTAAGGACTCTCTTCTGCCTTCCAGTGTGCAGCCTCTGGGTGTGCACATGCGCATGCGTGTGTCAGGGTAAGGTTGTGAAGGAGAAAAGGAAGAACCGCCTGTCATGCTGATTTTACAAATACACGATTGAATCGAGCTTAACAGGCTGAAGAGCGGTTTGTTACTTGTGGTAGTTTGGGGAAGGAAATATTTGCAGGAATGAAGTGAGTGGAAAAGTCATATATAATCCATACTTTACTAAGCTCTGTAATACACGTTATGTTTCAGCTTAAATATTAAATTCTGAAAAGCACGTATAAATAGTTCTATTTTGCTCTGTAGGTAGACTTCAGGTAATCTAGTCATTCTGGGCTTCAAGTCTTATTTTTAAAAAGAGTTTTTTTAAGTAACCTTTGTAATTATTGAGTAACTTATTTAGGAGTGATTTTCTCTGAAAAATATAGTGAAACTTAAGAATATTGAACACAGCAACTTGAATGAGATTTGTTTTTTCCATATAAAACCGCAAAGTAATTTTTATTGACTGGGGTGGCTCTGTTAGATGCTGTTGACAGGTGTAGTGTGTATGTGCAACAGCGAATGCAATGGTCACCCTATCAAAAGAAGATAAAGCTTGTGTTTTAGAAAGGCTACATAAGTAGGTTGTTTTGTTGTTGTTTTCGTTTTTGGTTTTGGGTTTTTTTGGGTTTTTTTGTTTTTTTTTTTTTTTTTTTTAAGGTTAATTCTGTTAAACCTTTGTAGTTTTGAACCTGACAGATATTTTAATCCATTACTCTAAAGAGCCCATGACAAAATATGCTTTTTTTTTTTTTTTTTTTTTAAGTGTGAGCTTGATATTTTTGGTTTGATGTTTGTTTGGGATTTTTTTCTACAACTCTTTCCTGATGTCTGTTGCAGCAGCTTGGTTGTTTGGTTTGCTGTTTCATCCCTTTTTTAATGCAATCTCTCCAGAACAAAATGAACAATATTTCACTTGATGTTGGGCTAAGACCTGGTAGGGCCTGTTTGATCAAACTTTGATAGTTGATTTAAAGCTAGCTTAGCTGTTTCTTTTTGCATCATATTGAAAATAGTAGTTATATCAGCAGTCATCTTTGGTCAGAAATTCAGGTAGCTGTCATTGTGACCTGGCCTACTGTGTGTAAATACCTTATGTAATTAAAGAAACAAAAGGGAGCAGAAAGAAACTTATCGCTTTCTATAAACTTTCTCTCTTCCCCTCCTATGATAACAAATGATGTCAGAGCTGCTGAACAGGAATAAAAACTTGTTAGCCCTCTGCTTCCAAGATTCAGATCTGATAATGTATTTAGGAGATACGCTCTTTAGAAGGCCACCTTTGTTAATGGGCACTGCAGAGTCAGAGGTAGGTTCTGCCAGTCAAGAATGGCTTGTTCAGCTACATTGTACCAAAGCCAAGTAAAATACATTAGCATTTGTTTTCCACAGTTACTAAGGTAGTAAAAGCTTTGAATACATTTGGGTTCATTATAGGGATGGTTCTAAGGAGGTTAACATCTTGTTTGTCTTATCTGGGTTGCCCTAGGAACTGAGGATGGAAAAGGTCTACTAGTGAATTAGACCCTCTTCCCTATTGAAAGAGGATCAGTAAACCTGGGCAACTTCTAACATAATCTTTGTTCTAGCAGGTCTCCAGTGAAGGAGACTGTAACCCCTTTAGGCAGCTTTTACCCATTATGTTTTTCCAGACACTTAACCTTTCTGTTCAGTAAGATAATTTGATTTATACTCCCCCTGTCCCAGTGAGTTACCCACTGTATTTGTAGTTCTTTGGTTATTGGGTTTTCATGTTCACCCACTTTTTCTCTCCAAGTCTTTCTTACAGAAACAATATTTCCTCAGTCCTTTCTTATAGGTGGTAGTCTTCAGTTTATATCATGATTCCTTATTCTTGACTCTTCAGTTGACGCACCTGTTTCTTACAGTGGTATCCCAGAATGAGGACTGACCTTCAGCTGAGTCATTTCTAGTATAAGGTTTAGTGGGCCGGTGCTTTTCCAGAATCCTGCTAAATCATTATGTCTGATGCTGGTACTTCCTTGAATGAGGATTTTCCTTTTGTGCAATATTATCATGATGTTGGCTTCTCTGTGCCTTGTCATCTACTTGGTCTGGTACAGTCTGGTGTCCTTTTGTGTATCATTGTTACTTCAGCAGGGCCTTTTTTAGGCAGTCATGAGGGTCTGTGGTGTTTTATGCTGTCTTTCTTGGATTTCAGAATTTTGATTTTTTTTTTTGAGTCTTAAGATTGTCTTGGCAGGTAGTTCTCACCACCTTTCAGCGTGGTGCCGTTTGCTTGTTGTATTCCTTATTTCTTTGTCTAAAGCAAGATGAAGAATATTAAATAGTGTACCTCTAGAACCTCATTATAAATGCTATCATACATCTACAGATGGTGGTTGAGAACTATTAAAAGCAAACCATAATTTTTAACTTCATTCTGCAACATCTTTGTCCCAATCATAGTCTAGCTTTAGTGGGAGAATGTATTTTTGATTGTGTCTCAAGTCAAGCTTTGGGACGTGTCTTGCTTTTCTCCTAGTCACTAGGACAATTAGTCCACTAAAGAGAGAAACTAGGCTGTGGCAAGCCAATCGGCTTTATCCTTTAATGCTCCCAATTGTTGAATAATTTTGTTCTAGTATCCTTCTGAAATTTGAGTTAGGCTGAATCAGCTACTACTTCCTACGTTTGTATTTGCCCACCATGTGATTTGTCTTTTTTTTTTTTTTTTTTTGTCTGCAGTACTTGTTGACTTCTTCTATCTTCCTGTAGTTCTCTGAACAATATGTTTTGGAGGGTGAATTTCATTAGATGTTATTCACTGCGATATATAATATTCAGTAGCCCAGTCTTATTCTAACTTGTACTAGTATCCTCTTGTTCAATTTGGTCAAATGGAATTAAAGTTCTGTGTGGAGACTGAAGCAAAGAAACGGTAATGCCATCTGGTACATCCAATATTTGCTTTCTTTCCATGTTTTATAATGGATATGCTCCTTTCTGTTTCCATTATTAAGTACTTTCCTTAGGGGGCATAGGTAGTGTGTGTTTCGATGTGTTCAGCTGTTTGTTGTTTTTGTTTTGCTTTTTTTTGTATGTGTGTGGAAATTTCACCTTTGTTTTTAGTGCCACCAATGAATGGTATTCTTGCTCACTGTGTCTTTTCTAGGGAAAATTATTAGCTGTCCTGGTCTAAAAGCTACTGGGATTTGAATAAATACCTACAATAAGACTATGCTAAAAGAAGTCAAGCTGGTAAGAAGAAAGCTCTTTTATCACCTGTAGAGTGATGAGAAGTTGTATTTTCTGCCTCATGACTTCTTACAACAATTTTTCCTTTATTTTTGTGACAACCCACTATGCCTGTTCCTGTTTAAAACTTGATACCAAGTGTCTGTTCCTTTCATCTTGAAAGTCAGGTTAGGACAGTTTGCTTTGCAGAAAATTTTCTCGGAGTATCAAATGATGTCTTGTCTCGTTGGCTGACACAGTCAGCTACAAAATACTTTCGAAGTAGGCTAGTGGAACAAAATACTAAGTGTTCATTTTTTATGCTTTCATG
Organism: Streptopelia decaocto; assembly: GCF_964273445.1. Lineage (NCBI taxonomy): Eukaryota > Metazoa > Chordata > Aves > Columbiformes > Columbidae > Streptopelia > Streptopelia decaocto. The sequence continues at coordinate 31,995,520 of NC_138663.1, read as the reverse complement.
CATAAACTTATCCTGTCTTAAGTAGGACAGAGAGATCCTGAGGATTGTGTGTTCTCTGTGAATTGCATTCTACTGATATGTGGTACGTTGACGTAGAGCAGGCTTGAACTTGGAGAGTTCAGCCACAGGATGGTGTTGGTAGGCTCTTGGCTGGCGAACTTGCCATCAGAAGTCAGACTGAAGACTATAAGATATGACCTTGACACTGGCGACAAGTTTTTCTTGCTTTTGTAGGAGTTGTGGGATAAGGAGGAAGTGAACGATTGACAAGTCCCAAACTTCCAGTAAGTCAGAATGGGGAAATTATCTTTAAACATTTCCATAATGCTTGAATATACTTCATCTGAACTGCACAGTTCAAATGACAGTGCTTTGTAGAAGAAAACGTGTGAATGAGAAGGGGTTTTTAAATTTACTTTAAAATAGAGTTCCTAATTCTAAAAGCTGAAAAATGTTGGTTTGGCACATTCAGTGAAAGATATGACTGAATTCTGTGATTAGGGTCACGAGCTAGAAGTTCTGTAATTGAATAAGAAGGGGAAAAGAAAAGGTGAGTACTGATGATTATGTGGCATCCTTTTCTATGAATATACACCTTTGCTGAAGAGCATTATGGAGACTTGATTTTTTTTTTTTTTTTTAGGAAAAGTGTGTAGTCTTTTCCCCTACTCAAGGTAGGCATCTTTGTGAGGCTGGCTCTGAATGGAGGAAGTTTCTAGAATGCTGCAACCATATGGCAAGATCACACCCACAGTGCAGAACAAATAGGACAGGTCATAAGCAGGCTCTGTCCTGTTTGGTCACAAACTGAGCTGTGCCAAGTATTCACCCGCTTTTGTGCAACAATAGCTGTGCTGCTGCTGCTTCAGTATGAGCCTCCAGTTTTGTGTGTGTTTGTTTGCGTGGGTGTGAGAAGCATCATGGTTTCTACGGGAAGGGGACAGAGGAGCAGCCTGCAGGATCCAATTCTTTGTGGAATTGAAAGTTGGGAGAGGTCGCTTTGCCATGAATCCCAAGGATGTAGGGGTCTAAAGGACTGTAACCACTGCCTTCTCTGCAGAGTCCCAAATCCCCACTCCTTAGGGGATGCTGTTAAGGAAATTGAGCTTTCTGAACCCTGCTCAGATGTAGCACATTGTTATCTAGGAAATGCAAATTGGTTGATACTCTCATGCTTCTCAAACAATATATTTTCAATATAGCTGTCATGCTGAGCATTGGTGAACCATGGTTCATGGCATGTGTGGAAGAATTTCTAGGAAGCGTGTGCAAGCGGTTGAAGCCTTAAAACTGGTTGTTGGAAAAGTAAAATTTGATAGCTGCTTTAAAAGCTATCCATGAAGATGAATTTGGGCTTTCTAAAGGTCCTGATATGGATATTTCTTCTTAGGGCAGACTGTTGTGCAGAGTACCAGTTGTCTTCAGGAGGCTTGCTGGCCTCATCTGTTAAATGTCATCTGGAAAATAGGGCATTCCCTTTAAGGGAATGATTAAATAGGGACACTGCCTCAAGGGGTAGTTTTCTGCACATTTATGCAGTGACTGATAAAACCATATGGGTCTTGTAAGTCTATTCTAATTGAATCAACTTTTATTGAAAGACAGAATTGCTAGAAATGCACTAAATGGATGAATTCCAAGTAAATGATTCACTCTGTAAACCAGCTAGGAATATGAACGCACTGGAAATCAGCACTAGCTGAAAGTTAGAATTCAGATATACGTAGGATGTGTAGAAATTGCATTGTTATTCCGCAATATGCATATGGATCTATATTGCGTTTTTCCATACAGACCACTAGCTCCCTTGTTTGCACTGTCATCATTATTCAGTTGTATTATTTGCAGAGGCAAGGTAATGTACTGTTAACACTCGAGGATATGACAGAACTGATGGTAATGAGAAAAAATAATTTTGGATAGCAACGTAAATTACCAATGAACTGCTTCAATGTAGAAATAAAGACAGTTTCTCACAAGATGACTTTCCGTGGTGATTAGTATGAGCATATTCATGTGACACGGCAAGCTAAACGTAGTTTAATCTGGTAGTTTTTATGCTATGAATAGCTTAATAGAGTACTGATGACTGAGGCAGGGTGAACTACTCTCAGAATTCAAAGACAGCTTCTCCTTCTAATGATTTAATTTAATTGCTAGCAACTATTGTACTTGCATTATAAGAACGAGTAATAGCAAATATTTTTTGTTTTTCATAATGTGACTTCAACTGCTAAAGATCAGGAGTGGCATCATTAGATGAACTGCTAGCTTCTGTGCAGACCACAGTTTGCAAGATCTAATTGGCCACAGCGTTTGCAATTCTACTTACTATACACAGCATTCCTGATGATTTCCTGTTTGCTTTAAATAACATCACTTATGTGCTTATACAGAAATGATTTATTTTGTTTTTTCCTTCCCCTCGGGCATTAGGAGAAGTTGTGGTGTGCTTGTGCTTGATCACAAAAATCAGCCATGGTAAGGGAACAGATAGTTGTGCTGGGTTTTTAGTGAAGTTGAAAAAGCAGTTTCCTTTGTTCTGGAATATGTTTTCCTGTGTGTTTTGGCAGAACCTAGAAGCTCTTGTTGCCCAAGGTGCTGCTCAAAGAGCTTGTGGAGTAGATGCAGATAGTCTGTTAAAAGATAAATGTGATGTAAAAAAGCAAATTTTGCTTATATATCAAATCTAGAAAAAAAATTGCTAAGTTAGTTTAAAAATTGCCTGATGGAAGAAAATAGATTGTCAAAACGTTGTATCTATTGATCTGCAAATATGTGGAAGGTTATATTAAAAGCTGATGTGAGTGTATGACAGTTCTTTCCATTTGGGAGTGAGTATTTTGCACTTGACAAAAAGAGTCCTCCACTATTGGAGTTTGAAAAATATTTCATGCTTTAAATGTTTACTGTCAAACTGGCATTTGAAAAATTCATTGTCTTCTTGAGGCATGAAGAAAGATCAGTAAAAAAAACAGGGGAAATTGATAGGGTAAAGGTAGGGAAATTTCATTTGCTTCTGTATAGACAGATTGCACATACTTGCACCTTAACAATATAGATCTATGCATAAACTGGAATGAATGGCCTAAATGTAAGACTTAAAATTTTTTCTTCTCACTTGAAATTTAATAAGATTCTGCCATTTGCTGTGTGTCAAATTGACTGTTGAGTGTCTGAATTATTACATGAGGACAGTTACTGTGATGACTTAATGCACGTATGTGTGTCTTGGTTCTATTGATTTCTTTCTGTATTATAAAGAACTTCAATAACAATTTTTTGACTCTTAAGAAATTCTTCATGTGTGCATTTGTAATCTGTGTTAATAAGATTATGATGCTAAATTAAATTTGATCCCATTTATTTAAAGTGGTCAACACCATTGCATTGTCTTCCAACACTTCTCATGGATTTCTAGTCTTTTTTAAAGAAAAAAGAAAAGAAATCTCTTTGAAGTTAAGCTCTTTGCATGCAGAAGTCAGCTCAAAACAAGGAAGACTGGGGTAGCTGTATATATTTTTAATTTTTCCATCTGGTTAGGTGAAGTTACTTGCATTTGCTATTGTTAAAGTCAGTTACAGTGGGAGGGAAAAGAGACTCTGGAAGGGGCACAGCTGTAAAAATCATGTTATTGTAACCTGTTTTGCAGAAAGACTTCTGAAAAAAAGAGAAAACGTGCCAGATGAAGTGGAGATTGTAATTACTTTATATTTGTAAAGTAACTTGTTATCAGTGTATGGCAGTGGTGGGGGGAGGATATAATTGTATTTAAAAGAATTGATGGGAGGAAAGTTCATTTAAGTTAGTAGCTTCTGCTTCAAATTAGTGTATTACTTCTAACAGAAACTGAATTCTGAAATATATATATATATATATATATATTTTTTTTTTTTTTTTTCCCCATTGTGGAGCCATTTATACCTTCTGGCATCTAAATCTACATCATCCGTCCATCCTGGAAAAGTTACATTCCAAAGCTGCTGGTTGTAACCTGTCCTGTGATCTTCAGAGTAAAAAGCTGTCTAAGCTCTTTTACACAGTTACAGTTAGAACGTTGCATAATTAATGTCTTTTAGAAAACATGCAGGAAGCGTATCATACTATAATATTGATACAATATTTAACTGTAGCAGTACCCTGTAAAAGAGACTGAAATAAATGCTGTAAGAATCACTCAAAACATCCATACCTAAGGGAAGATATTCTCCTAGTAATATGTGATACAGGAGTAGTGTTTCATTTAGAAAATCTTCTCCCTAAAACCACCTTTTAATATTCTTCTTTTTGTCTGTCTGTTGTAAAAGCTGTTTACTCTAAAATCATACATCTTTTCAGCTGATTCCCTGTATGTATCTACCTGCTTTGGAGATCAGGAGCAACTTTTTATTTTTAAATTAATTGTGCTAATTACTGTGTTAAGATATATTTGAGAATGTGGACCTTAGTAGTTAGAGAAACGAGAACATGTGGTGAAGCAGATTTGAGTAGGGACTCAGAAGAATATGATGATGAAGTAGAAAGTATGCAAAGATAAGCTTTTCTTGAGATTTCAGTAATGACTGTGAACTAGAAAAATGGAGATTAGAGTATTACTGTGGATATCAGATTTCTATTAGCTTCTTGAGACATTAATATTTAGGATAGATGTGAGTGCGAAATGATCTTCAAATAAATTATAAGATATTTAAAGCCTGTGCATTTGTATTGGGAAATGATCCAGTCTAGTAATAAAAGAACAGGACTTTGTCCTGAGCAAGATTTTAATGCACTTAACTGTGTTTAGACTTTTAAAAGCCATGTATATTACAAACATCGGCAAAACAAGATTTTTATTAGGGTTTGGTTAACCTTCTTCCAATAGTTTTGTTTAGTTCACGATGGCATATTGCTAATTGAGTTGCTTAAAGTGGAATGAACAATACAATGTTAGGGTTTTCTTTCTTGCTCAAGGAGGTGAATTATTTAAGAAAACACAATCAACTGCTTACTCTAATATTAGCTTTACAGGAGTTTGTCTTTTTGGTTTTGGTGACAGTTCCAAGAAGCGTTGAGCCGGGCTGTCTGTAGGCTTTTAGATGCTCAGCTCTGTGGAACGAGCGTCTGTGGTTTTTGTTGGTGAGCTGATACATCAGGTCTCATACTGTCTTGGAAATGCATTCTAAAAATACTCGTGGAAGTGCTTTAAACTGTTTCAATTGTTTTTAATGTAATTTTGTAGAATTTAACTAGCCCATGTATGAGAGTTTTTACTTTTAACAGCTTTGTGAAATTATCTAGCCAAGTGATATTTATGAAGGGGTATTTAGAAAACTATTTGATTAAGTATCTAATAGTAAGATTTGATTTGATTTGGGTGAAGAAACAGTCGTAACCATAATGAGGTTGGCTTTGTGTTGCATGGAGGTGAGGAATACATAAGATATAAAGAAGCAAAGGAGCAGTAGAGAATATTGAGCATCACAACAGCGTATATTTCTAAGTACAGATGTCTGAAATATAACCCTGTATTCAAGATGCAGTACTAAAAATGTGCCATGAATTTTCCAAGAATGTTTTGACTTGTCTGAAGTAAAATACATGTTTGCTGTTAGCAAATGGGTTGCACACTTTAAAAAATGGTCATTGGAAATGGCCCCCATCATGTTATTTTCTGCATAAAGGCTGAAGCTAGAAGGAGGAGATGACTACATTTAATGAATTCCAGGGTCTGTCCTCTTTTATCGGGGGTTACTCTTATTTCCAGTGGCAATGCACTACAAAATACAGATAACTGAAGACTTTCACTCCGCCTCCTGTCACGAGAGTTAAACTTGCTACCAAATTCTAAAGGAATTGAAGGCTGGAAAAACTCAGGCATGTTAACAAGGCATTTCTGAAATCTTCAGTAGATGGGGCAATAGCAAAAGCTGTTGGAGGAGGAGTACTAGTACACAATCAAAATTATAATTCCATTTAAAAAAATATTGAGTATCTTAATTCAGCTCCATCAGAAACACACAGAAACTCCACAGTAGCAGATGGAAAGGAGATATGCAGGTCTGCAGTGCGCTAGAGAGAGAGGAATACTAGGAATACTATTTTTTTATAACAATGTAAGTCTATGGTAACTTCTAGATAAAATGCTACTTTTGTGGGTTTGATATGAACTGAGAAATTTTAAATTTGGTGCAGAATAAGCTGAGAAGTGTTTGATAACAGCTTCTAAAAGCTAGCATTTCAAAAAGAAGACAGACCCCCGCCTTCCCAAAAGGAGACGTGTTGGAGGGAGGACAACGAGGTACAATAAAAGCAGAAATTACTTGTGTCATGGTAGTAGTGTTTTTATAACATGGTATGTATTACTGCAAGTTGGATGCTATTTTCAGGTATCCAATAATTTTTTCAGTGTTGTAGGCAGTGTAAACCTGTATTTGATGTGTCTGAACCTTCTAACATGGTTGAATACCTTAAAAATCAGGTCTTTAATATACTGGGGATAGTATAGAAGAGTGTGTCATTTTGGGCAAAACCAGGATGATACTAAGTATGAATACTGCTGTACATGGTGGCTTTGTGAAGAATGTACCAAGAGTGATTAGTCTTTTAAATATCATACAATGTCTTGACTAGAAGGGCAACCTGTATGGAAGGTGCTAGTTTTGAATTTAAGAATGTGTTAAAAGCTTTCCTTGCATTTGGCAGTAATTTTGAAAAGTATCTTAACATTTTAATGCTGTTTGAACCGTTACAGTAATAAAACATGTTCCTATGCATCATGTTGTTGGCACAACTGCCTGCGGGAAGGTTCCACAGAGAAGGCATGTTCTGTCCAAAGTTACTGAGCATTTGCAGTGGTTTAAGAGTGCACATAGCTGGTTACTGCGTATCAGCTTATCCATGATACTTATTTATATTTCTGTAGATCATGGGACACATTTTATATGGAATTCAGGGGACAACAGAGCTCTCAAAAGAAGCAAGCAGTGTAATTGTAGGTAAATGAAAGGAAAGCTTCTGTAATTAAAGTAATGATGAGTGCTTGAACAAAACTAGAAATAGAAATAAGCTGAATTTCAGCATGACTTAAAATAGAAGTTGCGTAAGCTTGTGTATACAGGATAAAATAGAAGGAAAAATCAACGGGGTATTCATTAGAAAGTGGAGGCATTGTCATGACGATACTCTAATAGTCATATTTCTTTGTAACTGTTAGAAATGTGTGATTTTGGGAAGGTTGCTTTTTAAAAACTTGTCCTTCATAAGAAGTAAACAAAGAAGATGGTGCAATACAGGCAAACTTGCAGTGGTTTGAGGAGCTGACTGACCTTCTCTGCTGCCTAGTGATGAGTTCTAGGTATTTTTTTCCTAGAAGCTGACTGAGCTTATTCTCTTATGCTTTGCCTGAAGATACTTACTTGAGAACTCCTGACTTTGATTTGAGAGTTTCTACTACCGTAGTCAGAACTGTGTCAAGTGTTCCGAGTTAATCCATAGTATGTTGGCATAGTCTGTGTTTATAATGCAGCTTTTGGAGTAAACTCCAAGACTTTCGCAAGGAGCCATCATAAAAAAAAACCCACAACCCTATGTAAAGTCTGTAAAGGCCAAGCTGCTTTTTTTTTTCTCTTTTTTTTTTTTTTGTACTGATCATATTCTGTAGCAATCAGCTTTGCAAGTTTGACCAAAAAGGACTTATATAAATGGATTAGTTACTGTTTGTAAGGCCTTTTGCCCATAGCGATTTTGATAATTCTTGAAAAAAACCCAGAAAGTGAAATTGAGGGCACTGATTGACTAGATTTCTGGTTTCCAAATAATGAGTTCTGCCATGCCTTGCTGGTGAGACAGAACAGATCACTGAAGTGTGAATGAATGTTCAAAAACATATTGGACTTGTTACTTGAGTCCTGTGCAGTGAGAGCCTTAAAGCAACAAGGGGCAAAGTAGAAGAATCGTGAACTTCCATTAATTTGGAAGCATTTATTCTGTCCTCCTGAATCACCTGAGAGAGAAGAATACTTCAATTTAAAGAATAATGTGGATTTCTCATTTTTTGAGGACAGGATTCTGTGACCAAGGGCAAGACAGAATCAGTGAGATTCTGTTCCAGATATTTCTAACCTCTGTTTCTTGAGGGATGAGTCTGCTGTCTTGAACAAAAGGTCAGTGTCTCCCTGCAGGGAAGACAAGTTTAGATAAATGGTACTTCTTAAGGATTAGGGGATGCCTTTGAGTAAAACCTCTTTAAGCCTCTGAAACATGTTTGTTGTTTTTTGTTTGGCTTTTTGTTTTTGTTTGTTTTGTTTTGTTTTTAAGAAATTATGATCTTTTACAGTGGAGGGAAGGAGAAAATTTGTGTGCAAGATTGAAATAATGGAATGTAGGAGACACAGTGTAGAGATTCTATACAAAAGCAAGTGAAGAATTTTAAAGAAATATCCCAGGCTTTGTTTTGTTCAGCTGCTGATCTTTCCAGGGAATGAAAATATGATAGGAGGTAAGAACAGCCTGAAAGCTCAAACTGTTCTGCTGATTCCTGGTGTATAATAGTTACCTGTTCTGTTTGATAGTATGAACGTCTTACCTGTTGCATTGACTCCTGTCATTCAAAAGGTAGTTTCTTGGTATCTGGAAGGGAAACTTGAGTCCATGAACTGAAAATAAAACAATACCATGTGGGGCAGCCATGACATAACATCTTTCTGTAGGAATAGTACTTCACAGGCAATTTCTTCCCGATTTCTAGGATGGGGCCAGATGTGTATAATTTTGTAGGAAACTGGGGAATAAGAGTAACTCAAAACCAGAATTGGTTTATTTTTCTTTTTGAGGCTGCTAACAAGGAAAACTAGTCTATCCTTTTCAGTGCTAAATATTTGCTCCCTTTGAGAGCATTAGTGTTGAATGACTTTCTGCACACAAAAGTAAATAGACAAGTCACTGCAGCCTCTGTAAATATACCCTCCAAGCCAGCAGCTAGATCAAATCCTGTAAGATAAAATGTAGTCACATTCTGCAACAGGAAGAATAGCATTAAAATGATTGCATCCTTCTTGTTTCACATTAATGGCAGTTGTAGGAAAGACACAAACTGTATACTTGAATTTGTATTACTGTCAGTGGCTTTAAAAAAAAAAAAATCTTATTTTTTTTAAAGGAGATTGTGAAGTGTGTGAGTATTTGTATTCAGGACCTTTAAAGCATCTTTGGAATTAGATAATTAATAAAACCATAATGGATGAGGCTGGAATAGAAATGTAGGTAGAAGTGTGGCTGATGTTAACTTAAAAGAAAGATAACACTGATGGAAAAGGAAGAAAATCTAAGTGATAGGGAAGGAGAGGCTGTAGCTGTGATGTTTAATGATCTCTTGGAACCTCAGTAAATCAGGTTGTTGGTACAGCTGCAGTGCTTAAGGCCTAAACCATGAAGTTCACCTCTGGAAAGAATTGATAGCGCTTGTCTTTTGTACTAGTGTATTTCTCTCTTGATTATTGTTCTGCTTAAAATGACTGAAGTGAAATCATTAGACAAAAATACAAAGTTTCGAGGGGCTGACTAAGCAGTATGTATTGTATTTGTGAATGTTTCTGCCTGTAGTTCTGGATTGTTCAGTTGTAAAGTGGTAGAGGCAGAAATGCTTATAATCATAAGTATATGCAGAAGTATATATAGAGCTTCCTTCTAAACACTAGTCAGCTCAGGTGCTCTTGAATATGTTAAAAAAGCAAATTACTGTAAATATATTGATGAAATAAAAGGCAGTGTTAACATTGTTTGTGCTTACTTAATCTGTAGCACCCTATTACAAGGAGTCTTTAACTGGTTTTGAAAACCAGTAATTTAAAATGTCATATTTTGGCAAATCATCAAAATCAATTTCCTGTTACAGGAACAGTTTTTCTTATATTTATCTTCTCTGCAAGAAAATCTTCTCTGTATGGATTCCTTCACGCTTGAATGACATGATTCAGCTACTGCTAAATCATGAACAATTCTATCGCGTTAAAGCTTCATGAGTGGTAAAGTTACCTGCTGAAGGCTGCATGGCTTGCAAAATGCTTGGTTGCAGTTCAGTAGCCCTTTTTGAGTACGTGGGAAAAAAAGAATGCTTGAAAGACACTGTGTGTTGAGAGACGTGCATTTTTTTCCCCTCAGTTATTTAATATGAAAGCATTGAACACCTCATTTAATAAATCTGGGACTAACAAAGCAGATAATAAAAGTTAGAACAAGATATAACAGCTATAGAAATAATTGTCAGCAAAACGATGGATATTTAATTGGAAGGAATAAAATAACTGAGTGGAATTCATTGCCACAATAAAACCACATAGAACCTCTTGATTCATTTTTAGTGCATCTTCCCAAACATTATTTCCCTGTGGGTTTTTTTGTCTTAACTGACCTCTGTTCCTTGTGGCGAAGATCTTTTTCTGTCAGTCTCATTTATTTTATGGTACTAGAAAAAGAAGTTCTAAACATAGGACTTAGTTCCAAGTTTAATTTCCCGGCTGTACTCTAATAGGAGTTATGTAATTTGCCCTCAGGAACTGAAATTGTTGCAAATTTAGAACTCCTAAAATAGTTGGCTAAAATATTTTTTTTTCCCCTCTCTGCCCCTTTTTTAACAGGTTTCCATGATCATGGTGTTGTCCACAGCCCTGGGCAATAATTAATTCTCTGTCAAGATGTTCACTGCTGTCTTACTTCATAAGTAACAAGTCAGATTACTCTCTCAGGTCACTATGTATTAACAGTAATGACAAGATTGTCACTTGGCCATCACTAGAAGTATCAACTTCCTGTATCCCTATTGGCTGGAGCAGTCTTCAATTCAAGACAGATTATCAGTTTTGTTTATATATCACAAGTGTTTTTCACCTGAAATTATAACCTTGTGGATCAACTACACCTGGGTTCTTCTTGCTTTGTTATGAACTACTATGACGAAAGGTCAAAACAGTTCTGAGACAAGTTTTCTAAAAAATGTCCTGTGTACTCTGATAATGTAAACAATTGCAGTCCATCAGATAATTTTAGTTATTTTGGACACCATGTAATGTGTGGTTTCCAAGGTCCTAGTTGCAATGTTCTCCTGAAAAGCATTTAGTCATATATGTGCCAGTTGATATAAGTTGAGTAATTTTCACTGAGTGATCCGTTGCTGACCTTCATCTCTCCATGAGTTAGCATAGGCTTAGTTCATGAGTGGATATGTGGTAGTCCAGTTTTCACCCCAAAGTTCAACTGGGTTGACCTTTTTAATAGTCTATTTTTATTTTAACTCATTAAGAACTTGCTGTGAGGACTCAGGAAATCTCAGCTGGTTTATATTAAGTGCCTTTCCCACACTTTATGAATTCTTGTAACTTGGCTTTCACTCTGTAACAGGAACTATTGCAGTCATTACTGAAAATATAACTTGCTAGTGGGAGCTGTCTTGATTTTCTGCTTTTGTTATTTTACTCATCACTTCACCTAAGCAAGAAGTGCCTGTAGTGTGATCCTGTGGGTTGGGATAAATAAATATGTAGGTGCTCGTAGCTTCTGTTGCTTTAATAACTGCTTTGTATTTTCAGAGTATCACAGTGCATATAATTTGTGCTTTTTCTATTAAAAACAAAACCAAACCCATACAACAACAAACAAACCACAACCCAACTAACAAAACCCAAGAGCTTGGGAGGGTAAACATTCTTTTTGAGAAGAAATTTGCATCTTCAAAGTCGTAATAGAATCAGAACTTTCCTATTTATATGCCATGCCTTGAAATTTCTTAATTCCAAAATCTCAAAATAAAGAAACATGCATTGGAAAGAGTAAAATGTTTCATTTCATGTTAGAATCATTGTATTCCAATACAAAATGAAGTGAAGCCATTTCAGAAAATATAAAAAATAATAAACTGTTGAAATCCTTTTGATTCCTGTTCCTCTTCTTACCCTGGTTTTTAGTTTGGATCAAAACTTGGAAATGAAGCCTGTGCTGTGTATACTGATGGAATGCGGTTGGAAGTTTCTGTTGCCAGCTTTAAAAGTATATATGTTCTGACAGCTATATCCTACTATAATTCGTGCAATATATTATTTTCCAGTGAACAACTTGACAAAAATGATACACAAGAGGATTTGTCGTTGTTTTCAAGCTGAAATTTGAGCTGAAAACGGTTTTACTCTGTAAGGCCAGCAGTGGCTTTAGCTCTGATATCTGAAAGGTCAGCTTCTTCCTTTTTGCGATATGGATGGTATACTTCAGTATTGCAGCACACTCAAAACAGACGCCTTCATCATTTGAGGGGGGGGACTGGGTGGTAAAGTATTCCCTCTGGAAGCTTCATCATCTGGAGGTTGCTCCGTGTAAGTCTCTGTCTGGCTATGACAATTGGGAGAAGATGGCATATTCCAAAGTCTTCTCTCTATATCCTTAAAAATAAATCAATCTCATTTCTTATAATGCGAGTGAAACAAAAGGCTGTTATGGGTTTAAATTTGATATGCTATTTTAATTAAGTATGAGCAGCAAGATAAGTTTTAACAGTATTTCTTCTTATTGTGGTTGTTAATAACTGAAGTGTAGTGAGTTTGAGACTTGTTGTGAAGTCTAAGCATTATGCATGTCTGTATATATGTGCACACAGGAAACCTCGACCTGTCTCTCAGCTGGTTGCACAACAGGTTCCTCAGCAATTTGTGCCCCCTACGCAATCAAAGAAAGAGAAAAAAGACAAAGTAGAAAAGGAAAAAAGTGAAAAGGAAACAACAAGCAAAAAGAACAGTCATAAGAAAACCAGGTAAAAATTTTAGAAACTTCTGTAGTATCGGTAAACACAATTTAAAAAAGAAAACAACAAAATGGTTGGTGATTTTACTGCTTTGTGCTGTGGCAAATTCTTTCAAAAATAAGGCTAAATATTTGTGTGTGAAGTTTCATTAGTTTAGGATGCCAATTAAATGTGAAGAAAACCTGCAGTTTGTAATTTTGACCAGAAGATGGAGACCAGCTGAATAGAGAGAGAAAGACTAGGTATTTTTGTTAAGGGTTACAGATGTATTGCTCACACCATACAAAATTGTAGGTAGGCAAATGGATGATACTGATCTCTGGAAAAGAGAGGGGACAGGAGTGACTAGTTTTCATGGAAAATAATTCGAGAGAGAACCAGTACCAGACTGCAGAAGTGTAGGGAAGTAATGTGGTTATTGCTGTCCTTGCAGAACTGGAATAAACTTTGAAGGGCTGAACTAGGGTATAAATTAATGTGACAGGATAATGCATGTATGTTACCTAGTGATAAAAATCTCTAGGCTACATCTGGGATGCTGAAGGAAACCTTGGGCTCATAGAACTGAGAACATGAAATATTACAGTACAGACAAGCAGTTGTAAAAGCCTTAATCTTGCTGGAAGACCAGGTGGAAGGAGGGTGCAAACTGCAGAACAAAAGCAGCAAGTTTAACCCCTACATCATCTCAACCTGAGCATAAAGTTATTGTGGCAAAAATGCTGTGCCAAAAAGTTGAGAACTATACAGGAAGTAGTCTACTCAAATGTGGGAGGAACTGAGGTCCTCCATCTGAGGTCAGCACACCAAGGAAGATTCTTCAGGATTAGTTATGCAGAGAAGTAGCAGATGCTTCTGTCCCTGAAATAGGATCATCAGGATCAGAAACAGGGAGAGACTGAGAGTCAAGAAAGAGCAGTCATTAAGAAAGTTTTAGTTAGGATTAAGAACATGGAAATGTTCCTTCCTTTTACCTTTTTTTTGTTTTGTATGGGTTTTGATTTTTTTTTTTTTTTATACTCAAATTTACTAGCATGCCTCATGCAGCTTAAGTACTTGAAGTTAACATAGTGAGTTTTAATTAAGCTAATTAAATATTATAAATTGAAATTGGTTGAATTGCAATCTTATATTAAAAATGCAAAAGTGATGTAAAGAAAAAGGGAAAACATTTAAGAAATAACTAAAATAAAAGTCTTGGACTGAAACAGCAGTATTGAGATCTGCATTAGGAATTGCTATTTGAAATAACTAGGCTACTTTTTTTTAATGCTTCAAAGAGTTAAATTTTTCAAAGAATTGATTAAGTAGGACAGCAGATTAAGAAGGCTTGTTTATTTTCAGCAGATTTCTCCAGTATCCTTTGTGAAAAGGATGTCCTTTTCTCTTTGCCTTAAAACTTGTATATTATTGCTAGAAACGATCATAAAAATCTGCACGCACACTCCATATGATCCATAAGTTCCAGGCACGGCACTTACGCAGGTTGATAACATTGAACTTTTCTCTCCATTCCCATGTTACAGAGCAGCAGATTTTCAGTTTTCTCTTAGATTTTCAGTCACGCTACTTCAGCCTCAGGGGAACAAGATGTCAAAGCTTGTCTCTGTCCTAGCAGAGAAAGGCATGAGGTGTTTTGGCTGAAGTGACTGGGAACCAGTTCTGCTTCAGACAAAGTCAGATGGCAGGATAAAGGTTAGGGCTTTGTCGTTAGCACACCTGCTCACATGTGATGTCATTATTTTATTGCAACTTGAGCTGGTGAAAGCTGTGGAGTCACTTACATAAAGCTATGCTGTTCATAACCACTTGTGTAAATTCAGCTGCCTTGTGGCAGATTTTTGTGTAGTCAAAGGAAAACAGTAAATTGAAAGTACATTGTACTCATCACTAGCAAAACTATGATGACAAAATACAAGTTAAAGTGTTCTTTGTTTGTTGTTGTTGCTGTTGTTGTGAAAATCAGACAATTGAAAGAATAGATGAGGAGACTTACCCTGTCAACACTGTGAAATGCTCAGCTCTGTACGTATTTTAAATCACAGCATATGCCAGGAATGCCAGAGTTATACTGTGAACACAAAGTCCCATTCAAACAGTGTACTAGCAGTCCTAGTGAGGTTTTGAGATTAAGTAATACTTTTTGTGAGTTAATGCTATCTGTGCTGTGAATTCAGAAGACAGACACCAACATCTTCATTATTGAACATCATACTCTACTTACAGTTGTTGCTTAAGGCTGCTGCAGAGATCGATACTTCTCTGGTTCAAATTTATAACTTTCTATAGCCACAGTAAAGAAAGACTTAATTTTCAAAAATAAAAACCTTCACATGTGCAACACGTCCATATTGCTGCACAGTTACATTACTCACAAGGTCAACTTTTAAATAATCTTAAGAGAAGGTAATGTGTTATGTTCAGCTATTTTAATGTAAAACATACTAGGAAACACTCTACCATAAATACTTTTGGTACGTTACTTAAGTATTACATGCTGCACATAGCAGTCTCATGTACACATATATGTTCTCCAGAGCTCCTAAAAAGCAGGAAGAAGACAAGATAATAAGGTGGCATGTGTGCTTTTAATATGATATTTGCTTTATTTAGGCCAAGATTGAAAAATGTGGATCGAAGTAGTGCTCAGCATTTGGAAGTTACCGTTGGAGATCTGACAGTCATAATTACAGACTTTAAGGAGAAAACTAAGTCACCACCTGCTTCCAGCGCTGCTTCTGCAGATCAGCACAGTCAGAGTGGTTCTAGCTCTGACAATACAGAGAGGGGAATGTCCAGGTCGTCTTCACCCAGAGGAGAAGCGTCATCACTGAATGGGGAATCTCATTAAAGTTTATTTTCTCCAGTTTCTTTAGTCTCTTCAAAACATGCAAATACATGACTTCTGTCACCTGTTACCACATTTTCATGACAGATTAGCCATGCATAATTGGTATGTTTACTGGAACATAATTTATGCTGTTTAAAAAAAAAGGAAAAAAAAAGTGCAGTGGTAGAAACAATAATTTAAATGCAATCGACAAATGCTTAGAAAGCATTTTCAGTCCAACTTTTTAATCTTCATGTGTAAAGGTGCCATGAAAATGTGGTTTGAATGTTCATTATGCAGTGTTATTGGTAAGTCCATTTTCACTTTTAGTTTAGTGAATTCTAACACAACTCTTGGTGTCTCTACTATTGGCATGTACTGAATTTAAATTTTTATAACATAGTTCAAGCTGCCTAAATATGTATTATTTGAGAATTGTGAAACATAGTTATATGTATGCAAGTCAAAGATCAACTTAATCAACTATTGCTGCAACAGAATTTTCATAATAATTATCTTCTTAAAAACACCTGCTGGTACTTGGTGTGGTTAAATAGGAAAAATGTTATTAAATAAAACATTTGTATGAATTTTTGCCAATGTTTGACACATTTTACTAGATTACTGAATTATGTTGATGGTTTTACCAATATTTTTTCACACTTAAAACACTTATTGTAATGTTTACAAGCAAAATAGAAAATACATTCAAAGCATTGATTGATTAACCTTACAATTCAGGTAAAATACTACATTGTCACTATACACTGGTATTCTGTGTTGTGTAACAAATATTGAACCTCAGATGATGACACATTTGGCAAAAACTAACATTTGGAAATATGAAAGTTTGGAAGAGCTTTAAAAATAGCAAGTGCAGTTCTCATTTCTGCTAGTGCTGTTTCCTTGCCCCAAATTTATCTAGTGTCATATAGTCACTTAGCATTTCATTACAGGAATATCAGATGTTGTACAAGAATAAGGAAATAACAATATTATTTTTTTCCTGTATAAATTTCTTCAATATTGATTTGGCCTGTTAAAATATATTATGTCATAAATCATATGAAAAAACTCAGTACCCTACTTTATGGCATAAACTTTCAACATTTACACATTTAGCAATATACCAATACAGAGCAGAACTATTTACAATCCCATCTGGTATTATGTAAAATTACCAATAAAATATTTTTGTGAATACAGATTTTGCATTTGTGTTTACAACCAATAAGTGTTTTGATACAAATATACAATCCATGTATAGATTTTAAATTATATATTCAGGTTCAGTACAAAAGTCCATTTATCTCCTTTTAGTGAGATAGTCCACTTACACTCCTGTAATTCTTTTCTTTTTCCTTCAAATTACATATATTTTTAAGCCCATGTAAAAGTTGGATGTACCTTCTTGGTAGTGAATCCAGCCCCAAATTATTACCAACATACGATAAGTCGTCTTAACAGCTAAAACAATGGATTTTTGTAGCCCCTGACAATTGTGATGTTTGGTGGTTTCTTGTAGTAATGTATTTTTCTGTTTTTAATGCAGTACTTCTACAGGCACAATGGTACTGTTCTAATTTGTAAGATGCTAGTTGTGAAATACAGTTAGTTGCATAAAATGAAAGTCTGATGTGATATCTGAAAACATACATACCTCATTCCTTGGTGTTGCTGTTTAAACTTTTTAGACATCAAATGTTAATTATAGGCTGTTTCAGATGGATAACTACTGACCTGTTTATTATGTATTCTGCTTTATCTTACTAAATAGTATGTCTGTTCATTGCCATTACCTGGCCAAATCTTAGTATCTATAAAACAATGCATTTCAAGGTTCTTAAATGTTTTCTTGGGCAGGGCTGGTGTTCAGAATAACATACACTAGTTTCCAAAAGAAAAATACATACTTCTCAACTTTATTTTTTTATATTTTATTTTTAGGTGGGACTATTTGCAGAGTATACGGATGTAATGGATTACAAGAGAGCCGAAATTGTTTAAATTAAACAGTTAAAGGATAGCAAATCCCATTGCAAGATGTTTTATGAAATGTGTTTCTATTTTAAAACTTAATGAATGCTAACACATTTCAAAATTCCTTGCAAGCAAATAATAATCAATTACCAATAGTTCACTAAATGGGAAACACATTTTCATTTAGAATTATGTGAACAAACCACCCAAAACTGCCAACAAGGGGTCTCCTTGTATCTTCAGAAATAAGTAGCCATTTGGTTTGGAAGGGAGAATGGTGTGGATTTTGTTATGATTCAGCTGCCTCTAGAGAATAATCTCAAAAAATGTGTTACAAGTATGGTTATAATCGAAAAGAATGCAGAAAGTCTCACTGTTGATTGTGGAATAAGACACAGAAAAGCAATTTCTAACCACAGATACAACACAAGTCAGCTAAGATCTAAAAACTGAGCTGTGGTGGTTTTAATTGAACTTGTTATGTTGCCAGTGTTTACCTTGCAATGTTGCCTGTTTTGGCATTAAAGTTAAGATACTTTTTGCCTGCTTGTGATTAAAGGGATGTGACAACACTGACAGCAGAGTAGACAAATTCTAAGTAGAATATGGCATTTGACTCTGTTCAGAATGTTATAATTTAAATGAACTTCACTAATTTTGACTTGTAGTAATCCTAAATCCTTTTTCTAACTGTAAATATATTTAAAAGCATCTTTACTCAATTTATAAAAAGTGAAAATTTAATGTTGTAATGTGTTTTGATTAGCTATTTTTCTCTGTGACTGCTTTGTGCATCAGAACTGTTATTTGTTAAATCTATATATGCACTAGTTTTCAACAGCCATACATTCTGGGTTGTTCATGAAAAGGTGACCCAACAAAGACAAGTGTGATAGTGTTCCATGTAAATTAGTTCCTTTATGTGCTGGTGGATTGTCTGGTTTCAGAAAGGAAAAGGGGGGAGAAATGGGGAAAACAAAGTATAAATAGTTCATTGATACAATGTACAGTTGTGTACAAAAATGTAGTTCAGTCTCTTATCTTCCTCACTTTGCCACTAATTACAGGTGGTATAAGGAAAAGAACAAATGTACAGTTGTAGACTGTGATCCTCTTTTTCTCCTGAGTTTAAATCTACCTATGGGAGAGAAAGAAAAGTTGTTCTTAGTAGCAGGATAAATTATGCCATATAAAATCTTGATTCTAACAGAAGCTGTAGTAAAAAAGAAAAAATACATAAGTTTTGTAATTCTTGACATTAGAAGTCTTGAGATGAAAACTATGACTGAAGTTTTAACCTATTATATGTTTCTCTAGATATTTGATGTTTTGGGGCATAGATTGTAAAATCTCAAAAATGGTTTGATTTTATAATTTGTGCACTTTACTTTTTTTTTTTAATATTACGGGTAGCACATTTTTAGGTAGCCGTGTAAGATAGAATACTTTTTATAATTTGTTTCCACCAGTTCCCTATAGTGTTCCAGCATACACTTGACACCAGTGTGTGGCTCTGCATCTTGGATCCTTTAATTTGTCTCTCTCCTGTCTCAAAAGCCTGACAGTTTCCCACATTATGCTGATTGATTATACTTTTGTTATACGGGTTGGATTTGGCATGGAACTGTCTATTGTGTACTTTTTATGTACATCTGGGGTTCTTTAACTGTATCTGCTTGGGTTTTTTTTCTGTCACATGCCTTTATTTGACTCTGGTCCCTACTAGGGAGTCTGGGTATACTTCCTTTCTAATATCAGAAACTATATGGGTATAGAAATGCATGTTAATTTAATTTCTCCAAAAGCAACAGCAAATGCTATACTTGTAGTAAATTTGTCTTGTGCTTACTCAGGAATAAGATAGGTAAGATTAAAAAGTTAATGCTGGTTTTGGCTAAAGGACCAGTCAAATACGATATTTTGCAAAAGTGTACTTTAATCTCTGTGTGAAGATTTGGCTGTGCTGGAAATACTGTTTGAGCTTTTAGAGGTTTTTCTTACTTGAACTTATGCCCCGACTTACATCAAAGCAGTGTCAATTTGAAAGGGTGTAACTTTACAAACTAGCAAAAGCTGTACAGTAAAACCAGTCAAAATGAGGAAGCTTAGTTGGTTTTCTTTTGTACTGTCAAAGTTTTAAGAGGAGAAACTTTCTCCTCTTGTTAAGAGAGACTTGAGATTTGTCTAAAACAAGCAGCAGATATTGAGCTTAGTTTGACATCTACAGAAGAACCCATGTTTAATGAGAATTAACAGGATTTAACTACGGAGTTTAACTTGTGAAGTACTTTTCTACTTTAATTACAAACCAATCCTTTACAGACATTATTGTAACTCCTGTCTAGATGGATACAAATGGAGTAAATGGTGCAACAGCAATGGATGGCTGCACACTTGCTAGTAAAGTATGTTATCCAACAGCCAGTGATGTGTAAGTGACATTCCTAAGACATGGCACAAGATTGTGATATGTGTATGAACAAGGCCTAGGCGTCCAGGTGCCTCCATCACCCCCACCTAAACTATGCTACTGCATTCAAACAGTGAAAGAAAATGCAGCAAATAAATTAGTTTCAGATCCTAGAGTCCTAGAAACACTGGAGCTGTTTACAGCTTCTGTTTAACTCTATCAGTGAAAATTAATTAAAATAAGCTGCCACTGTATAACACATAATCCCTCAGGAGATGTTTTCGATCCTAATCTTGCCCCCTTTATTATGAGAAACAGATAAAACTCATCTAACAGAACTTGCCTTGTCTACTATCACAGGGAATTTTAAGAGCAGAAACTTAAATATGTGTAGGAAGTTATAGCTGTATTTTTAAAGAGTTAAACGTGGAAGATGAAGGGCAAAAACATGTCCCATAGCTCAAATGACTATTAGTAAGAATGATCACAAGAGATTGCTGTACGATTTGGCGTTTGTAAAAGACAAAATGGTAACGTTATCTAATCACTCCTTGTCCCATATGTTTAAAAATGAAATTGCCACCAGAAAAAATATTGTTCCAGTAACAATGGTTTGAAGAAGAGTTCCAAAATGTTAATTATTTTGTGGAAAGTATGGCATATTTTGAAATATCTGAGCACAAAGCCCTTTGGGACTACATTTTCAGGATCTAGGCCACCTGGAAAAGCGTAATCTTTAATTACACTGATCTCTGTGTATAAATATTGATCTTACTCAAAGTGCTTGCAAAGTGAACAAGCTCCCTTAAACCTGAAGATTTTAAGGAACGTGGCTTTAGACCAGTGGAGCTCTAATATACAGTGGAGTTACTGAGAAGATGACTGAGGAAAAGAGAGCATTTATCTATTTTTTGATAACCTGCTAACCATGTGCTCATAATTTTCCTCCTCTGTATGAATAAGCAAAGTTATACAGAAGCAGGAGATATATATATCCAGGGCTAATGAAATTTGGCTCTTTACCGCCTTCCCAAGCTCACTACATTCTAGAAATGCAGTTTGGATCAAAGGCAGTCGCAGGTACTTTGTCACTAGAAAGGATGGAGTTGTTCAGTCCCTCAGCATCTGTTAGTTGAGTGGTCAGACCAGTTCTGCTTTCTGAGTACCCACTTAGAGAATACAGAGATCTAATTTGCTATTTATATGCATCTAATATGTAACTACCATCCATGAGTAATCTATTTCAAGCTGATCCTTCTTTGCACAGAATAAATCAAAATGCTTCAATGCCAAACCCAGTTCCTGTCGGCACAGATCTGAGCAAGAAAATCTGCCATCTGACTGATCGTCTATTACTGTAACAGCCTTCAGCTATGAATTAATCTAAGCAAGGGAAATCTCTTAAGATTACATGTATTTGTTGAGTGTGCTCCCATTTCTGAATTAAATGCATTCTGGTTCCTTATGTCTTTTTAATTTTTTTTTTTTTAAAAGAACATCTATAGTACAAGTGGATGCAGTGAGTTTGAAATAATTTATTATGCCTGCTTTTGTAAGTGGGTAATTTGACTGCTACTCCCAGTTCTTCAGCTTTATCTTGGTTTCTGTAAGACCAACAATGGTATGTGGAGCTTAGAGGTCATCTATCAATTTTGTGACTATTGTCCTTGTTTCTTTATAATTGACTTACTGAGCAGATTCTTGCCGAGCAAACTTACTGATATCAATCCTGTACCATTCACGCATTCTGGCTGAGGGAGCTGGTATTCTGGGATGCCAGTTATAGGGCTTTCTATCTGCATTTCTGCAAACGGTCTGATTCTATTTCTGAGAGGCTTCCAAACATGGGAAAATAAGCAAAATGCTTTCCAGCTGATGGAGGTGTAATGTTGCCAAGTAACTTCCAGTACCTGGAAGGCTTTTTGAAAGGTGCAAGAAAATGCTCTCAGTGCCGGCTGGAGGAAGAGATCTGAGGCACGTGCACAGATACTGGGCGCTTTCTCAGCTTTTCTACAGAAATTTTGAGTAGTTTCTGTTTCCAAAACATCAAACACCTTCAAAACCCCTCCGTCAAATAAAAAGACATAGGAGGAGTAGGGGAAAGAACCAAGAAAATGTATTTTCGGAATAATACCTAGAAAAGCCACTATATAATGGCTTCTTTGTGTGTTTAGTATTCCTTTCTCTGTGTACTGTATTGGAAGTAGGCAGCATCCCACACTTAGAGGTGCGGTTTGCTTTATAATTCTTGATACCTGTTGGTTCAGTGACTTTTGGCCTAAAGATAGATGTAGATTTTTGTGGATTTCATAGTAAATACCCTGAACACTTCACTCTTGGATACAGGTCATTTGTTGAAAGGGCGGAAGTTTTTATTAAAGAGCTAGTCAGGAAGAAAATAAATTCTTCTAGTACATTTAGACACTAACCAATTTTGAAGGGTCTGATTCCTGGACTACTAGAAAAAGGATAAATTTATGTTGAAAGGGTAATAAGAACACAGGCTAGAATGGATGTGGCTTCTGAAGAGTTTTGTGCCCAGTAGTTCATAGAGCTGTTTTCAGTGATTATTCCACACCTTAGCCCGTTAATCTTGAATTGTTGGTAGAGCATCCTCACAGACAAATCAAAACTACCAACAGCGCTGTCAGATGCTCTTAATATTTACTAAGTGCCTTACACAGAGCATCACTGAGGCAATGGTTTGATTGAAAGGAAGCTTGATAAAAGATTTACTCCTTTGGATGGAGTCACGGGTTATCAGTTGTAACCAAGGTGAGGTTCCTGGTTATAACACACTAGAGTCTTATATTGTATTGCTGATACAAATACCCAATAAGAAACAGTCCAGAAATTTGTGAGGCTTTCAGTTGGTAAAACATTCTTTGGAGGGTAATTTTATTCTAGTCGGTAGTGATAGCCTACAGGGATATCACAGAAGTATATAAAACTTCTGAGTATTTCTGGATGGTTTCACACTTCTCAGTTTCTCAGTCAAAGACAGTATTATCCTTCTCGGGAGGGAGTATGTAAGTTGGTTTTATTCATAGTGTTTATGTTTATCCAACAGTAGTTTTTAAGGATTTTATTGTCAGAAAAAGGGCTTGTTGTTTTGAAAATAAAAATCTTACCTACCAGGTGTCTTCCCCAAAATGAGTAAGTGCCTTTTCTGTTCTGATTCTTAGAAGTATTCACTTTGTCAGATTGAATCTGAATGTCCTGGATAAACCAACTATTAAGTACTGAGTGTTACCAATGGCTTGAAATCCTTTCACTGAAAGAACAGGAAACAGAATGTAAGCCACTTGAATTATTTTGAGACCTGATGTTATCAGAAGTTTTATAACTGCTATGAGTAGTATACTTCTAAGAACAGTGTTACTTTTCAGGAACTTGACACTGATATGAAATAAATATTTATTAAAAGAAATATATTAAATAAATATTTATTTACCCATTTAAGTAAGAGAAAATGTTACACCATGAGGGCAACAGTCTTGCTGTTAGCAGTCCTGATTACTTAATGGAGAGTAAAACTGAGGCCCTGGACTCTGACTGTAAAAGAATGTGTGGTATTTGGTGAGAGATTGGGACTGTGAATCTTAGGTCCACATTCTAATAAAGTAATTCTTCCTACCTAAGTTTTGACCAATTCTCAAGCAGAAAAGAAAGCATGAGCAGATATCAGTAAGAGGCCCTCTGTTTTTATTGGTGCTGCTTCCTATCTCTAGAGGTTTGGGGTTTTTTTTAGCTTTGCTCAGGACCGGTACAGCTGAAAGTTTATTTTCCCTTCATTCTTAAGTCTAGACTTTGAATGGAGTTTCTCTGAGACACTTTTGTAGTGAAACCGTATTCCCTACAAATATTGACGACAAAAATAAACATCTCCGTGAACAAAAGATTGTGTGTGGTTTTAATTTTTTTAGTATATATGAATCTACTCTAAAAATTCTAAAGGTACTCTAAGAAAAATGTAACCAGTGTATCAACCTACACTTAACAGCTTTCTGTGTAGCAGTCAGAAAATAGTTTGCATCATAAGATGCTACAAATTTTGTCTGATAAACTATGTTCAATTCCAGTTAAGTTCTCCTTTAAATAAATATGACAATACATTGCATTTGTCCAAGTGTATAGTAACCCATTAGGACACTGCCCTAAACTGGTCCCTTCCCGACCTCAATTCTAAGGCATTATTAAACAATTTAAAATTCTGAAAGCTTGGCAGAAGAGCTGTGGGGAAGTGACAGGGAAGAAGGAAACAGTAGGAATCACAGTGCAAAGGTATATTTTCCAAAACAAATGCCACACAATGATAACGGAATTGTTTAAAAACTATAGTTATTTCACATTGTTTCATTACATACAGTTGGTTTCAGATGAACGTAAATATATGTGTTTGAAGCCCAGAATAGTGACACATATTGAAATGCCTTCTCCAGCAATAAATTAATACTTCTTGCCTGTAAAGAATCTGACAAGCAAGTATTTTTGGTGAAAACTATTGTGAGTGCACTATATTCATTCTTGACTTCCAGTGGTGATGCTTAGGGTGTGTTATTATAAATAAAATGGTAAATAAAATGATTAAATTGTTCAGAACCCTTCTCTGAATGTGTTCTTTGTACGGGTTAGGAGAAAGTGCAAGAAGTGTAAGTGGACAATTTGGGGATAAACAGCAGACTTATGGAACTTGATCTCAAAATGTCAGGAGGCCTCTGCTAATTTATGGACACAGGTGATTTATTTACTCCTTTCAGCTGTGATGGAAGTTGAAATACTCCTGAGAGTACTCCTTGCAAGGCAAGAAATCATGAAAGCATCCATGCTTGCAAATTAAAGTAACATCTGAGGTAAGAGGCTTGAGAAGAAGGCTTAGTCTGAGGCTTCATGGAATAATTTTTGGTTGGAAGAGACCCTCAAGGTCATCAAGTCCAGCTATTAGCCTGACTCTGGCACTAAACCATGTCCCTAAGAGACTCATTGATACATGTTTTAAGCACCTCCAGGGATGGTGACTCAACGACTTCCCTGGGCAGCCTGTTCCAGTGCTTCACAACCCTTTCCATGAAGAATTTTTTCCTAATATCCAATCTGAACCTCCCCTGGCGCAACTTGAGGCCATTTCCTCTTGTCCTATCACTTGCTACTTGGGAGAAGAGACCAACACCCTCCACACTACAACACCCTTTCAGGTATTTGTAGACAGCGATAAGGTCTCCCCTCAGCCTCCTTTTCTTCAGGCTAAACAGCCCCAGTTCCTTCAGCTGCTCCTCATAAGACTTGTGCTCCAGACACTTCACCAGCCCCATTGCCCTCCTCTGCACTCTCTCCAGCACCTCAATGTTTTTCTTGGAGTGAAGGGCCCAAAACTGAACACAGGATTTATCTTATTGCATATACGACTACTCTTTCTCTAACTAAAGCAGGTTCTAAAAAATGCTCTGCATGGGTTGTCTCAAGTTATCTTCAAATTACATACAGTTGCTGTGTTCAGTTATCTCTGAATTGTCTGTTGTTTGTTTTGCTTTGCAGCGTGAAGTAAATCCTACAAGGCAATCTTGAAAGAAGCTGGTTCTCTTGCTAAGACAGTCGGAGATTCCTAGTTGTGTAGCAAGTGACTGAAGTGTTGGACATGAGTACGTAAGCTCATCCTCACTCCAAGGAGGCAACGTGTGAGGCTGACATATCCTCAGGTGCAAGATGGTTCTAATGCTGCCCTGGAAGTGTTGGGCATGGATCCCAAAGTGCAGGCAGCAAGTGGTCTCAAACTGTTGATATAACTACCAACCTTGGTACTAGCAGAAACACTGACTTGTACAAGATTCAGATACCAGAATGGGGCTATTGTCACTAAATAAGGGAGTCTGATTTAGTCTACTTACTCATCTTTAGAAGAGAAAGAATTCTAAAGAGGAGAGCAAGCTGTAAAGCCTTTATATTACCCTTCTATTCATTTCTTTCCTCTTTTGACTGCTTGGTAAGTCTGCTACACAATTATGAGTCTGAAGATCAAAACAAATTTCTTAAATTCCACACAAATGTTTTGGCAGCCATGGGAGATCACAGCATTCTACTATGGGCCTGGTGCCTAGAGATATCTTGGGACAGTGTCCTATTTTATTTTACCCTTTCTTGACCTGAAAGAAAATTAAAGAGGGGAGGAGGGAGGGAAAAAGTCTTTCTGAAATTACAGATAAAGAACAGGTAAAGGAAGGCAGAGTAATATATTAATGGAATAATGACCCAGCAGTGCTTGAAGGTATCTTAGATGTTTCAGGCTCTAAGTTCTGTGCAACACCATATCCCAACTACTCGCTGACTCCGCTGCCACTTGGGCAGTGGAATACAATAGCTTGAGAACACAATTCTCAATGACAAATCAGATAAATCAGTATAATGTCTGCACATTCCAGGGAATGGCACAGGACTGTGCAAGGTAAGCTGACTGCTCACCGTAATTACTTCTGTGAACTTCAGACATGACTATTGAGCAAGTATAAGGGTACTTGGTACCTAAAGCCTGTTATGTGCCCCGGGCATTTGTTATGTGGCTGTTCTATCCAGTTTTAAAAGGGGCAATCAGTACAAAATAAACTATTAATGTCTTGCCTCTTCTTCCTGGTACTTCAAGCGCTAAATGCTTTAAACAGCTAGCACTTTTCACTGCTCTAATCTGGTTTTTGAATTAGTAATTATGGAAATAAAGCAACCCCTAGAGAAAAGGATATGGAGAGGTGAACGTTACAGCTCGCTTTCTGTATCCTTGACATGTCTCTACATTGGTTTATAATGTTAAACCCTACTTGAAGAGGACTAGGGAGCAAAGGCAGGGTACAAATAAACAAAATAAAATGTAAAATAGCAAATGGGCTTGCTAGAAATTGACAAAATAAATCTGCACTTCAGCTGGTTTGACTGACTGACTGCTTCCCAAAACCTCTCCTTACTGAATGACCATCTGTCATCTTTTCCATTCCAGGCTACACTGCTCTTGCAAAATAGGAGCAACCAGCTACCTGGCTCACAGCCTCCAGTGCATCATCCGGTTTGCACTGCTGAAGGGCTCTGAGAGACCCAGACAACTCTCCTAAACCTCCTCTTCCTCTTGGAGGGGCACCCGGCAGTTCCCATATAACATTTTTTTTTAATTTTAGCTCTTTGCTGCATGCAGTTTCACTCTCCTTGCTATGCAGGCTTTTTGCACTCCCAAATAATAAATACATAAAATGTATAATTGTTTTTACATCATATGTGAAAAATACCAACTAAAAAAAAAAAAAGCAGTTGTTTTCACTCTGTGGTCTGAGGATCTCAAGAGTTAATGCATTCCTTCCAAGAGTCTTCAACAAAGCTATGAGGATGAACGTATGTATTACAAGTAGCATTGAATTCACTGTGTAGCATCTGCATTGTTACTGTAAAGTGGAAAAGGTATTAAACACGTTACAGGATTAATTTCAGATTAGTTGGTGTCCTTCGTCTTAAAAACTGAACTTCCAGCCACAATGGAAAGTTGCTATTGTGTATGATTACTGTTAGTAAATATTTATTGTCTTACAAGAAAAAAATGTTGTATTGTAGAAACTTAAAGACCCTGATCAGGGTGTCAGAGGACTCAGAACACTTGATGCTGTAGCAAACAGCAGGACAAGGTAAGGACTTTCAAACTTGAGTATAGTCATATATAAACAAACAGCCAGGCCTGCTTGCCTTGTTTCTATATTTTTGTACATGGTACGTATTTGAATAAGAAGATAAGTTTGCTTTGACTCCTCCCAGGAGTATTTTAAACACAAATACTTCTGCCAGGTATGGTCCTTGAAGAATTTCAGATAAGGCAAAGAAACCAAAGCCCAACACTGAGAATCCCCTTTGGACCAATGTTTTGGAGCTTCAGATTTAGAAATCTTTACAGAAAAAAAAAAATGTTTTGACACACACGTACAGAAAAAAGAGATAAAATTATCTTTTTGCTCCTAGAAGGTATTCTTTCTGCTTATTTAATGTAGTAAAGCACTAAAAATTGTGCAAGTCTACATATATAGATGCATATTTATTTATGTAGGACATGGAAGCTGAACTTTCTTAAGAGGAACACCACCAATATTTTGACTCCCTACTGTTTAATAACTTATATTTGTTCCCAGAGAATCCATTAAATACATTTGGAAGTAAATGGTACTATTGACAAAGAAACAATTGATTCAAATTAGAAGAAACTAGGAATTTTGCAAAGTATCACACCACTTCCCAAACTGCTTACAATGCAGCTTGTTTAATTTCGTGTACTGTTGTCCTTGGGTGTGTATATTGCTGATACCAAGAGTAATCACAAAATATTGTAAGCTCCTGCTTATAGTCCGAATAGGTTAAACGCAAACTACAATGTAAAACATTGAGAGCTAAAAAGGGAAGAAATGGAGGAAAGCAATAATATTTTGGTCATCAATAAAAGTTGATTTTTAGAATTTTAATTAACATTTTTGACACTGCTGGCCAATGTAGGGCAATTTGAAGCGTAGAAGGCAGTTGTAAAAAAAACTAAATCCTTGTCTTAAAAATGAATTGGACAGAAAGAAAAATGATGTCTGGCAGCAGCAGCAAAGGGACATTACACCAAGAAGTCTGATGATACCATGTGCACAACACATGGTAGTAAAGCAGTTTCCACTTGCTTACCCAGCCTTGCATCTATCACAGCAAAGTGTTGACACTGCAGGTTGTACGAAAGGGCACCTCAACATCAAAGAAAGTGTCTTTGCCTTTGAAAAACCCTTAACTGGTCTGCACACGAGGCAGCATTGACTCAAATCTGTCAACACAAAATCTTATTGCTTCACCAACTTAACTGATGGTTTGACTTCCTGAAAGAACAAAACCCAAATGAATGATACAAATGCATGTGGTCAGGTCTGGGTTTTTTAATTAGCAGAAAGCTGGAGTGGAAATCAATTTCTCTCTTTGTTCTCTCTGTTGCATTAGATAATCCGCTTCCATAACTATGAATAATTTATTTTTTTAAGTTGATCTAATTTATCTCTTGATCTAATGAGTTGTTAGAATTTTGGTTTCATTTCTGACATACAGTAAATGCTTTTATGACCCTTGAACACACTTGCAGAAGTATAAGGTGCTGATTCTTTAAAAAAAAACAATTGCCCTAATTACTTGTCTAACATCTGTAGTTCACTGAGTAGGGTTTTCTGGATTTCAGCTATTTTCTGAACATAGTAGGCAGAATTGAATCCTAAAGATACAAAAGTTACCATGGCTAAGTAACTGAATTCCATGCAAGAAAATGATTTCAAGATTTAATATTGGTAATAAATGGAGATAACCTTGCATCTAATTGTACCTCTTCATATTTTAAGTTTATTAAGGACTAGCAAATGCTATATCATAAAATGTTATATATTGTTCATTAACCATTTACAGTGAGTAATAAAGATACAAAATTATTTCTCTTTAAAGTATTTTAAAAGCTGAATTATCTAATTGGATACCATCCAATAGTGTTTTTACTCAGGGATGCAACCTAAGTATGATATTTTGGTCACTTTTGCTTATCTTTGTTATTCACAAGGCCAAGTTTCTAGTGAGTAGCATTTTATCTTTTATCAGATTAACTCATAAAACATGTTTTGCTTTCTCTGAGAGACTGCAAATAATAAGGTGTAGACATTAACACCTCGTAAATACATTTAACTTTCCATTTAGCTATAGCTTTATTCAGCATGACTGTACATAAGGGTAGCAGCAAACAATCATCGAATCTTAAGGAACATTTTAAAAATAAGTACCAAGGCCTCATATTTGTTCTGAAACGGTTTTATTTTCAGGGAATAGTGTTTAATTTAATTGTCTTCAGTGCAAAACTTTCACACTTTGCAGTGTGAAAAAGGTGTGTAAGATTATCTAGATTTTTCTCCCCAGTTGCATTGGATACTTTAACAAAAGATACTTTCTCTCTAACCTTGCCTCAGTTATACTTTTAGAGCACTGCAGGCACATTCTCATTAATTATTCAGGCATTATTGGACAGCACTGAATGAAGAGAATCCTGTAAATTCCTATTTAGGAAATGGTACGATTGATAATTTTAATTTTTTTTTGGTCTCCCTATCTCTCTTTAGCACTCCTGATTTCTTATTTTCTCATCTATGAATATACTTTCTTGTTCTGAAGCATTAAAGCATTATTGCTGCCTAGCTGCCACATTCATTCTTGGTCCCTCTATAACACCCTTCAGACTTCATTTTCCCTGACTGGAACACTCTTCAATACAAAAGGCAAGTGTTACACCTCAGTAGTGACTAACTCTTCTTTGGTTTTATGCTCACTGTCAGTACCTCTCCGCTCTGAGTCTCATATAGCTATGTTACTTATTCCGTGCCAAATGGACTTGATAGGGTATGATATGGACTTGTAAGGGGTTGTGATATGGGACAGTGAGTGAATTCATTACACAGGTCAGCAGGCAGATAGGCAATGAGAGCAATGAGCCGGGTTTTGAGCACAAACGCAAATTCAGGGAAGCCGGCAGAACGGTGGGTTCATCCCTTGCGGCAGAAAGCGCGGAGGAACGGAGAACAGGGGAGCCCAGCAAAGACTCTGAGCGGCACTTTCAGAGCTGGTTGTTTCTGTGACGCATGCCAGCACGTGGGTCTCACTGACATAAATTTCCCTTCCTTCATTAAGCAAATTCATCTATGACTCTTCCATCATCAACCCGCTATCACTGGCCCTGAATTCTCATCATTACTCTTCATCACCTCTAGTTCCCTACTTCTCTTGGATTCTACTTCTTTTTCCCTTGGTCCCAATGTCCCTGCTTTTATCTCTTAGAAATTATCCTGGCATCTGCGCTGCAAACATAGCTGCTTATCCACCATCTCTGAAGGCCACTTTTTCTCACTTTCGTTTTGAGGAAGAGGTGATGAACAATTTTGGCAGGACAATTTTGTCATTACTTCTCTTCCAGCTACTAGAGTTGCCAGCTGGCATTCTGCTTTCTGCCCTCTTTCAAACACAGCCAAGAGCAGCAGTGAGCTACAGCGCGGGTTTTGTGGGCATTCACATATCACATACACCCTCAGGCCCCAGAATCTACAATATAACTATTTTTTTAAGCTGTATTGTAAATCATATTGGCATTTTTCTTAAAAAGCGGGGTCCTGAATTCATGTGATTAAGTGGGATGTCATCACTTATTTTGAAAACGTCCATAGAGAAAGAAAAACAGAAAAGACCATAGAGAAAAAAAGCCAATTTTGTAGAGAAAACGTGAGCTCAATGCACCATAAGGGCAAAAAAGCAAGCAGAATTGTTTCAAATTTGTCTTTTTTTTCATTTTGTTTTTAAACCAATGTCAGGAGCTGAGGGAGAAGCATTGGCTGGCAACTTTCAAACCCATATCTTGGCCACAGTGGGTTCAGCTGTTGGGCCTTTGCTCAGCAGACTGGGCCAGAGAGTGGGTCTGTGATACTGTGCTGGATTCAGCTGGAACCCAACCAACATGCCCCTGGCTGGCAGGACGCACACCTATTATTTATTCTTCTCCTGCATGATGAAGCCAGAGGAGGGAAGGGGCTGGAGTCCAAAACGATTTGCACACTTGGATTGTGTCTCCACAAGGAGACAGGACACCTGTGTAACCCCAGCTGCTGAACGAACATGGGGAATGTCCCTGTAGGATGCAGGTGTGGAGCTTCTACATGGGAAAGCTGAAGTTACAACAACAGGAGCCTCGGGTAGTAGGAAAAAAAAGTGTAATTTTCAGGCAACTTGAGCCTCATATTTGCCCATGTTGAATACAGGAGCCTGTGCACTGAGCCCGGGGACTTCTGCTTCGACCAGACCAGTCACTGCATCTGTGTCGGACATTTGTTCTTCCAACTTTTTCCCGCGGACACATTTTCTGGAGACCAGAGCGGGCAGCGACAGCGGGCTGACCACAGGGGCCTGGTGCGGACAGGCAGCTCCTCCCGGGCCTTCCCCTGAGGGCAGCGGAGCCCCCGGGCTATTTGTCGCGGTAAGGAGGGACATTCAGCCTGTTCCTCGTTTGGGGCAATTAAACGGGGATTTGTAGCCGCCGCTGCGATACTGCCCCGCCCCCCGAGGCCCGGCCCCGCCCCCCGAGGCCCGGCCCCGCCCCCCGAGGCCCGGCCCCGCCCCCCGAGGCCCGGCCCCGCCCCCCGAGGCCCGGCCCCGCCCCCCGAGGCCCGGCCCCGCCCCCCGGCTCCCTCCGGGCTCCTCAGGCTCACCGGATCCAGCCCCCGCTCGGCCCCGCCCCTCGCATGCCGGGGCTCGGGCCGCCGCCGCCGCGTCCGTTCGGGCTCCCGCTGCCGGTTGGGCCCCGGCCGCCGCCTGGCGCCGCTGCCGGGGCCGGCGCGGGAGGATGCGGCGGTTCGTGCGGGTGGCGCTGCTGTGCCTGGGCTGCGGCGTCTGCTCGCTGCTCTACGGCTTCAGCCAGCTGGCCCTCTCCCTGGAGCAGGAGCCGGGCGGCGGCCGGGAGCGGCAGGCCCGAGACCCCGCCGCGCCTGGCGCCCGGGCGGCGGCGGGGAGCGCGGGCCGAGGCGAGGCGGAGGCCGGCAGGTACGGGGCGCGGGGGCCGGGGCCGGGCGGGGGAGGCGGGGGCGCGGGCGGGCGGTGGTTGCGCCTGCATTCCTGCGGGGAGGGCCGGGAGGCGCGCTGGCCGCCGTCCCGCGGGCGGAGTGGGGCTGGACGCTCCCCCTCGCCCCCCGCGGGCGCCCTGGCTGCTCGGTGCCGGCCCGCAGCGCTGTGGCGCCGCTCCGCTTGGGCGGCGGGGCGGGGGCGAGGCGACCGCCGTGGCGCGGGGCCGGGCGAGCGCTTCGGGAGCGAGCGGGGGTGGTGGTGTCGCTGTGTGCTCCCTCCCGAGCAGCCCCGGCACCCCGCGGGCCGCTCACCGGGAAAGAGAGGTTGAAAAAGCCTTAAAAACAAGCCAACAAAGGAAACTTTTAGAAGTGGGCTTGCAGGCCAGCCCCCGGGCGCGTCCCCGCCGCGGGAGAGGCTGCGCTGCCCGCGGTAAAACCGCGCTGCTGCTGCCTTGTTGCAACAGGGTAGATGAAGCGAGGAGGGTGCGTTTTCTTTTACCAAAGCTAATGTATTTTAAGGGCGTTACTCAGTTCTGAAACTTGATAACTTAATGATTGTCAAATATAACTTTATCGAAGCAAAAGTACTTATTACGGGATACTTTAATAAAGCTAGTCTTTGCACAGTGAGCAGTGAGTCCAGTTCCACCGTTGAAGTGTCATAAATCTGAGCAGCTCACACTCTGCATAGTTTCATGTTTCTGGTGCCTGCCTCCTGTCAGCAGAAATTTTTATGTGATCAAGTGGTGAGTGAAATTAGAGAATGAAAAAATACTGGTCTTCCTTTAGATTATAGTTTCATGATCTTTTTTCACCTGTGGCTACCAGAATACTAATGCCAGGAGGAGTGACAAGAAACATGTTACTGAAGCTGGTGGAGGAATTAGGACCAGGCCTTTCTGGGCCAGCCTGCCTTTAACTCTGCTTAGATTCCGCAGAAGTTTAATGTAAGTTTGATGCTTTGGTGACTGTCCCTTGCCAATACTGCACACACTCTGGCACCCCCCACTCCCAACACTGCTTTTGATCCTCTGGTTAACACAAGTGAGTTGATCTGATGTGCTGACCTGCCAGAAAACTGCCTAGTGTTTGACCAGCTCAGCGCTCTGAATTGACTCATCCTGTAATTACAAGTGTGTTGGTGCTGGTGCAAAGGAGTTATGGAGGATGGCAGGATGACAGAAGCTCTGACTCAATTGTTTTATGAATATAATGAAACAGCATTCTAAGTTGCTAGGGGTGGAGTCAGCGGAGATGTGAAACCCAGCTTTTGACTGGGCTCTAATTCAGAGAATGTTTTTTTTCCCATGCTTTTGCTTTAGTTCCGATTAATACAGATTATGACTTGAAAAAATGTGCGGATGCTTGTTCTTCACTTGTAGCTAATGATTGAAAGCTAATTGTGAGCTTAAATCTACTAATTCTAAATAATGTGATAACTGGAATAAAAGAGTGAACTTTAACATCTTTATGTAAGATTTAATTGGTTTAATGAATCAGTTTTAAATAGAAATGTGAGGAAAAGATTGTATGTATAATATTTGTTTTAGTAAAGAAAATATGCAATTTACGTGAAGAAAACTTTTGTGGATGATAATCTAAATACTTTGTAGTAGTAAACACTGAAATTACTTCCAAGTACATCATGCTCCTGGTTAGCAAAAGAAGAAACAAGTTTATTTTAAAAGCTGTACTTTGTTTAGTATTTGTACTAACGTGTAGTTTTTAAGTCAAAGATACTGGTGGGGGAAAACCCCAAGGTGCAAGAAGCTTCTTGCTGTGATGAGGTGAAATGATATATAAATCTGGCCTGTGTTGCAATGTGGAAAAGCTTTACAAATTGAGAAAGTTATTTTTCCAAAGGTCTTCAGTGCTGTAAATAATTCCTTGTGCATACAGTTTTATGGGACATATCTGCTTGCAAAATCAGTGTCTGTTGACACCTGCGTGGGAATTATTTACTTATAAACTGCTGTCAAACTGAAGGCTCAGGATGAACATCATCCTGTTGTAAATTATTGATGTTTTATATGCTGTTTGTACAAGCAGCATGTGCAAAACTCAGGTGTGAGTCAGTCCCTTAGTCCCTAAAAGGCTTTCGTTTAAAGAAAAAAAATCTGTCCTGTGGCAGTTAAGCAGTGCCCCACTGAATGTTCCTTTAGATGTATGTTTCGATTATTCTCAGGTGTGAAAGCATGTTACATTCTCTGGCGTAATTGATACACACATCTCAGTAAATGTATTGGTGTTTTTCAGTTTTTATGCTTTATACTTTTTATACTACTGTTTCTGTAGTGGAGACCGAGCATGACGGCCACAGGGCTGTTTGCTGCGCGCTTCTGGCTATCTTGTGATCATGTAATATCCTAAAGGGTTCATTACCTTATACAGTACATTGTGTTCAGATAACCTTCTAATCCTTCTTGATGTTTAACATTTCATATGCATTGATAGTGACTCTCAGTAATGGGTTCCTTCAGCTGTTTTTACTGATAGCTTTAACATACAGTTTGACAAAGCAAATGTCCCTCTGAAGGCATCTACTCACTCAGCAGTGATCTGCTTTTCTCTTTGGCCAAGAAGTGTTTTCTTTGCCTGAATAATCTACAGGGTGTTTAAAAAAGATGGACCCTTTGAAATCGGATGGATGTTTTGAAATTGCGTCCATCTTTTTGAAATGCTGAGTCGTTTAGAACATGACTTAAGGGCAGAAAGAGCCTCAGTGATGGAGGGGGAGAAGTTGAGATTTCTGGTAGTTTTCAGAAGCGTGTAAACTGCAAGCTTTGAATAAAGCTTCAGAATACCACACCTGGAAGAATTTTGCAATAGTGATGATGCTATTAATTAGAAAATCTTTAATTAAAAGGGAAGTACCGTATTGAAACTAGAATTACAGGTTGAGACAGGATCCTCCAATAAACATAGTAATTCAGGGGAGCTTGTTGGGTAATCACTTTGGTAAGGAGTTGTTTGTTTCAAAGGCTACTGT
This sequence comes from Streptopelia decaocto, assembly GCF_964273445.1. NCBI lineage: Eukaryota > Metazoa > Chordata > Aves > Columbiformes > Columbidae > Streptopelia > Streptopelia decaocto. The sequence goes on along the minus strand of NC_138663.1, from coordinate 31,959,928 downwards.
AGCCTGAGTAACAAGATGAGTAGAAACTAAATGTGTCTTGAAACTTGGTATAAATAGCTGAAAAACACTTCAACATTGATTAGCTAAATCCAAAGGTTGAGTTTTAGCTGTGAAGAAAGAGTAACGCTGAAGGTAAATTGTCTTGATTATTCATTTCAGTGAGAAAAGTCAGTACTGTCATATGGAACACCTAAATAAACGATAGATCTGATCTTGAATAAAAGAAAATACTGAAGTGTCTAGTTCCGGAAGATACAAAATCAGTCAAAAGCCAGTATATGTAGTCAGCCTTTTTTCTTTTGCTAGTATGATTTATGGATGAGGAAGAAGGCTGTGAAAAACTAAACAAACAAAACAGTGTAAGCAAATGCATATTTGCTACCAGAATGTCATTTAATAGTACTATAATCTGTCTGTGGAGTATCCTTTCAAATCAGTCTTTCTGTCTTATGCAAAGTGAATCTTCAGTAATTTTCATGAATATTGCTACTTCAATTAAGCAGATAATGTTAATCTTTTTATTCAGCTCCAAAAAGAGTGCTATCCTAGTGGCAAGTTTGTGAAGTAGAGCAGGAGTCAGTTTGTTTTCAGTTCTGTGAATTCAGTGAGGTCAGTACATTTGACCCTATTAAATAATGTAAAACATTTTCCCATTGTGCTGTAGTTTAGTGTTTTCATGCAGCCAGCCACACTTACTGTTTTGTGTGACACTGATATCTGACTGTATCTGTCTCTTGGTCTCTGACCATCCTGGCAAGCAGAGAGTTAAGTGGATTATAGTGCATGGAGGAGTATAGGAAGTAAACCCACAAGCTTAGACAGCAGGGGATGGTGACTGGAGTAGGTAGTTCATTCTTCCCTTGCACTGTACACAGCTGTGTTTGTCTGTGTCAGAGCTTAACCAGCAGTTTCACCAGTATGCTTCATAGCTACTCCTCTGAAAGAAGAAATTGGTCTAGAAACTGTTTGGACATTTCAAAATGTGAGTGAAACTTTTGAGAGGATGAAGCACTGAACAATTTGAAGATAAAACTTTGTTTAAAAAAATCAGCTGATTTCTGGTCTCTTGTGGCTAGGTGAAGTGAGACGTTCTTGCAGTAGCTCAGACCCTCTGATCTCTGCAGAGCCTGGCCCAGCCTTGTGGCCTGTCTGATACCTGTTTTCCAAGCCTCTTGCTCTACTTGTGGGCTAGTCTGGCTTGATACTTGCTAGTAGTTAACGTGCACCAACAGGCACACTTGGACCTCTGTGCATGCATCTGCACATGGAATGGAGCCCCCTTTCACCCAGGAAAGTAGAAATTGAGTTAAATAAGGAGGTTGGTGATGAGTCACACAAGAGGGCCAATCATACTGACTAGCAACCTACTTACATATAAATTGTGTAAATTAACAAAACATTATCAAGTTTGTTCCAGTTAAAAAGTTTGTCCTGTATCAGACATTTAACATTACATCTCCTCTCTCCTATCTAATAAAGCCATTGCTTTTCTGACAAAATATATCAAAACAAATTTGCGGTATTGCTGGAGATGTTAAGGAAAAGCTATTCAGAAGAATCAGAAATTCCCAGTGCACTTGAGAGTCAAATTTAGCATCTCTTATCTTCCTAAATTTTTATTGCTGTGATTCTGAAAAGGAATGAACTAAAAAAATGCATCATTCCTGTTTTGCTGTGTGTAATGGTTATGCTGTAGGAGACACCAGTCTGGCTCCATTAGTTGATTCTTGCAATTGATTAGACTTTAGGAGTTAATGCAATACCTACAAGAAGGCAGTAGTCATGACTCAAGCTAGTTAACTGCAACCCTGACATAATATTATATTTGCTGTGAAGGTACAGTAGTATAAAAGATGCCACGTGGACTGAAAAGTATACTTGAAAGCTTTGATCTCCATTAACAGTAAACCCAGCAGTATGCTTAACAAGAGATTTTTTTGTTTGTTTTTTTTTCTTAACCACTGGTTGTTGGGGGATTTGTTATGCTTCAAAATTGACTTGGGTGAGCACAGGGCCTCAGTCTTTGTCAGTGCAACTTGTGCATTGCCATGTATTTTGCACACAAATTTAAAATTGTCCTTAAATTCTGAAAATAATTCAGGTCATAATATAGACACCTTTGCCATGTCTGCAAGGCTGAGATTTTTACTATCTAGTGGTGTTGAAGCTAAATTACCTTATAAAGATAATTATGAAATGACTGACTGCCTAAGGGGGAGACACCTTGAACTGGCAAACAGATCTTTGAGAATGCTTATTTATGATACCAGTGATTTTTTAAAAACTTTATCTTGCTTTGTTTTTATATTTTTGACAGTGGTTGGTGTTAGGAGTTGTCCAACCCAGTAGTGTGATGGAGGCGAGGCTGCTGTAGCTCCGTGTCCCGCATCCAACTAGTAGCAAAGCTGACCATTTATTCCCAGTGAGCACATATGCCTGCAGTGCACACATAACGTGGCTGGCCACAGAGATCAGTGTGGAGAAAACAGTGCTTGCACAGCCACAGACAACACAAGCAGACCGATCCTTTTCCCTCTCTGGCTGATAAGGGTGAAAGACTTTTAGTGAAAAATATATTGAAGTACATAGTGTGGATCCCTCCAGTAACTGACTTTAGACAGTCTATCTATGACTGGCTCCTGATTGCCTGACCTGGTTTTGCAAACCCATGAGGCTTGCAGCCCCAGTTCAGTTGCTGATACTTGGAACCCTCTTAGACATATACACAGGTGCACACAGTATGGATCCTTCCAGTTACTGGCCTTAGCCTTGTGGCAGCTGGCCACAAGGATTGCCTCATGCAAATGGGTCTTTTGGATAGCTGATCCAGACCTGTGGCCTTAACATTAGCTAACCCTCAAACCCCGGGGCCTGTCTGGTGGCTGGCTTGGACCTTCTGGTCCTTCCAGTAGCCATCCCTCAGAGGCTGGTCTCTTGTGGCTAGGTGAAGTGAGACGTTCTTGCAGTAGCTCAGACCCTCTGATCTCTGCAGAGCCTGGCCCAGCCTTGTGGCCTGTCTGATACCTGTTTCCCAAGCCTCTTGCTCTACTTGTGGGCTAGTCTGGCTTGATACTTGCTAGTAGTTACGTGCACCAACAGGCACACCCACATGCTATGTGCACATGTCTCTCCAGTTTCTGGCACTGCAGGCACATGGTCCCCTATGACCTGTGGCCACCTTTTCATTTGCTGGTACTTGGACCTCTGTGCATGCATCTGCACATGGAATGGAGCTCCCTTTCACCCAGGAAAGTAGAAATTGAGTTAAATAAGGAGGTTGGTGATGAGTCACACAAGAGGGCCAATCATACTGACTAGCAACCTATTTTGCATGTGACTGAACCCTTTTTATGTTCTCTCAGTTTTTGTTTTTGCGTTCTCATTCCTCCCCAGTCCACAAGGAGACCCACACCCCTGTAGGCAGTTGGTAGGGTGGTCTGGAGAGCCTTTCCTGTTGTCTTATCTGGTGGATCTTTTGCTTGGCCTATGGGCTGACTGCTGTCCTGTGTTAGGGCTGGACTAGGGTGCTCCATATGCCTGGGTTAGATTGGTGGCTTTCCTTCACCTTACGTTAGTTTCTGCTTTCTATTTGTGGAGACTGGCCTTTAATCGCTTAAGCTATAATAGATGTGAGCAAAATATCCCTCCTTGATGCTGAAGGTGACTATTCCTGTCTGCCTAGTAACCTCTCTCAAGTAACAGTGACTGTACCTGTTTGATGAAACAGATACAGTGTATCTCCCTAGCTTTGTAAAGCACTTATGTCACTTATTTGTAGTCTAAGCTTTTCTCAAGTTTTATTTCAGCTAAAAAAAAAAAAAAAAAATCTTAATGAGTGGCTTTTTGAATAACTGTGAATAACAAGAAGAAAATGCTGTCTGATTATTCCAGTCTTAATATTTTTTATGCAAAAGCTTCATGGAATATGGTAGCATATGGTCAGCTGAGACTTCTGTTGGCAGGGGAATAGTCCTAGTCTTGCATTAGGTAAATTACATTCATATGTATCCTAGTAACATTTTTGTTTCAAATTAATAAAATCTGTGGCTGACAACCATGTCATTGTGCTGAATGGGATGTTGGAAAGGTCTAATGTGTCAGAGGAATGACTGGGGCATTAATTTGAGCTTGCCTCTTGCCTTGGTAGTCTGGATAGGAGAGTAGCTCAAGGCAGCTAGGAAAAACACAGCTTGACAGCTGGAAGAGGAACCCCCTGTAATAATAATAAGATAACAATCTTTCAGACCAGAAAACTGTTTTTGAAAGATAGTATATTAATTTATCCTAAAAGTAATGAGAGACAGTTACTTAAAAAAGGTACATAGTGCAGATCATAAGGATTGTTCTTCAGATAAGCACAAAGTCTTAATGTGCCTTGAAATTTTTAAGAAACTTCAAAAGACACAAAGATTAATGTAAGAAAGAATCTGGCAGAGAGAACTTGTGGTTTCATACCATTTATTTTCCCCAGAGGAGTGCAGATATCCCAGTCACAATCTACAGTATCCTGGAATTTTATTTGTGGAGACCATTTTTAAGTCATGAGATAGATTTACTTGACTAATTCTTGCAAACACATGTATCTACAGGATACGAAGATTTCCTGCGATCTCTACCAAAGAACTGCTCCATCCTCTCAACACTTAATGAGGCTTTGTGGAACAGCATGATTATCAGATCATTTTTCTCAAGTCTTGAAAAAAGAACAAGTTATGCAGCTTGCCATTTTTTTATGCTATGTTTATTAAATCTGGTATTTGCAAAACATTGGCCTTTACAGATACCAAATAACCCAACCAAGATGATGCTGATTCATATCAAACTTGCAAAGCCAACTTCCATTAGAGTTCTGAGCTGTGGTCCTTAACTACCTTTTTGTCATCAAGCTTTTGTGTGGGTTTTCTTCTTGCACATCTTTTGTTTGCAGATACCAACTTTCAAAGGAGGATAAATGCTATTGGCATTTATCATGTGTCTTGGGGCAGAAAGAGGGAGCATAGGAAATCCTTTAAGAGTATGCACCTTCCTTTGCAATAATCTGCTTGCTCATTAAAGATTTTAAATCTTGGTGTTTATTTCCTCACCAGAACCTTTGAAATTACACTTCAATTGCTCTTTAAAATGTTTTCCTATATTACTGTTGCATAAAATGTAGTGGTGGACTAGTAAAACCTGGGTTTTTTACTTGTTAGTGTAGCAATAGTCAATAAATTATTAGTCTTCTCATAAGTGTGGAGAAGGAAAACTTGTCAGATACAGTGATTATTTCTGTGTTGTATTAAACTTTTGTTGAGAAACAGTGGAATTTGTTGGTGCTGAAAAGCCCTGATTTTTGTTAAAAATTGGCTTTGCAGGTTTGTACCAAATAGAGTCATAGATGAACAGGGACTGTGTTTAAATGGAAAATGTAACTTTGAAAATGAAATGTTCTACTTGCTTCTCTGCTTGGAGTAGACAAAAGTATTGCAAAGATGTAGTTTTTTCAGCAGTTAAGTGTTGCCATTCACTCTATTAGCAAAGGATTTACACTAAGTCAAGTACACAGAATTCCAGCCCTCTGTTTTTCTCCCTCTGAAAATACATGGAGAGGAAAGGCTAGAGGATGTGGACCAATCTTCTCTATAAAGATTCCTCCTGGTTAGCACCTAACACCCCCTCTTTTCTATTAACCAAGTTCCATTACGCGGCCAGTCTTCTGCCAGGTAATTAACTATACAAGTTATGTTTGAGCTAGAGAATAATCCATTTAACTTTGCCATAAAATCAGTAACATTTATATAGGTTATTTTTGTCTTGTCCTGTTAGGTGTAAGAATGTATCTGTGTCTTTCTGGAATTCCTATTGGATGCTGCCCTCTGATGTTTGTGGAAAGAACTGCTTTTGGGAAGCTGCTTTTAGGTAGGATCTATTATTAAATAGTGCTTTATTATTTGATTGCAGACAGGTGTAGCTGATAAGAATTGCTATTTGGGGAGGTGGCAAAGCAAAATATTTTGATTGCTTCATATGCGTTTCACCTGCTTATAATATGGTTGCCTTTAGCTGGGCTTTTTACTACTGTTCTATTACATTTTAAAAATTGTAGACTCAAATGTTATTGCAAAGAGTAGTTTTTTCAGTTATGGTGCTTCATTAAATAGAGATTTGCTAACACTGGTAGAAGTCTATCTGAATATAGTCTGAAGAGTTACTGATGAATTAATTATTCTTGATAACTAAAACTTGCTGCACAGTAATACACATGATGTAACTTGTAATAAAAACTCGCAGATACGCTTAATAGTTAAGTTTGGATTTTTTTTTTTTATCAAGTTACATGTTTTGTAGAATTTGAGGAGGATACTTCATCCAAAAGCACTGAAACAACCATTTTAGAATGTGTTTGAAGATACAGTGTGTTAAAACATAGGTTGTATCCTCAAAAGTTGCATCTTTAACAGTAACTTTAAATGTTTTGATGTGTTTGTTCAGATGCTTTAGGCTGTCAGATTACAGAAGTTGCTTTAAAAGAAATGGAAGTAGCCTTGAGCTACTTGACAGATAATGTTCTCTAACCTGCATAGTTCTCTTCAGTATATAATTTAAGTTGTAAATTAATTTTTCTTATGTTGAAAATTTTACTGATCATCCTTTGATATGGTTATCTCTTCCTGTTAGTCTGAAGCTTGAATATTTCTAGGGAAGAAAAAAAAAGTTTAGCTTCACAAGACTTAATGTATTTGAAAAATACATTATTATGATTGTGGGAAAGACTAAATCTGTACTCTTTTCCTCTCTGCTTGTGGGCTGTCAGGGCTTTTTAAGCTTGTCAGTTGTCAAGAAGTTACTTGAAGAGGTGGCTTAGATTGATTTTTAGTCTGGTGAACTGTACCTGTAATTTGGGACTGCTGCGTCTTTCTCCCTGCCCTTTGTAGCCAGTGTGTCATCCTCTTGGCACAGATATTCATCTGATATTCCCTTTGGCAGATTTAGCTCTCTGGATGGACTCAATGCACTTTTATTTTTTTTTTTTCCTTTTGGGAGTTTAGCTTTATGAAGTTCAGCACATGGGGGTAAACCAAATGTCAGTAACGCTATGGTAGACAACATGGGGGCTTAGCCTGTGCTTGGTGGAGGGACAGCACATAGTTGTAAGCTTATTCATCCAGGGACATCTGAGCCAGTCTAACAGTTACGTAGTGCTGAAAGAGGAGAGTGTCTCACTGTCTTTTGACCCTATTGCCCGTAATGTTGTCCATGAACTCCTCACAACACAATGTGATGCACTAAAATAGCAGAAAACTTCCTTTCTGGATCTTCTGCCAGGATTAAAGCAAGTAGGAACTTGGAACCAAAAGCAGAGAAACCACGTGCAGTTCCTTTGCATGTACCTTAAAGTATAATTTGTATGATTCCATTAAGAATGTTGTGCGTGGCTGTCAAGACAAGTCTGAAGTGTGTGTTGAGTAATGGCATTACTGGGCAAGTGCGGTTGGTTTCATGGTGAAACAGTTGTCATGGTGAACCACTAGTGTCTGCAAGATCTCATGTTTATACAGTTTGACACTGGAAGAAAAAGCTGCTTGAATGTGTGAAGGAGGTGTGTTGTTCAGATTAATCATTTTAGATTGTTTTATTTTATCAATATATTACTCTTAAAATAATCCCCAGATGTTGTGCTAACTCTGGTGCTTGTTGAATTCCTCAGTGAGCTGCCCTAACTTCAGAGGTGGCCTTCTTGCCTCTCCCAAACTTCATTTATTTCTTGTTCAGTTGGTTTCAGATAGGTGCACTGAGTTTGTGTGAGAGAAGAAGCAGGGAAGGTGGCAGAGAGGAGGAGAAAGTGGATGGCAGCAAGCAATCACAATGGCTCAGCATCTGAACCTGCTGCCTGAGCCTTATTTCCTTGGATGTGCTGGAATAACACAGAAGATGGTTGCAGTTCAGTTACAGCTTTGGATGGGAGTCATAGTTTTGTTTGACTCTCAAAATACATGCATTTTACTAGTTGAGAAGTTGAAGCGTTTAGACCTCTGATACCATCTTACGCTTCCAAACTAATACTTAGTAGTTGTTCTCAAGTTTGCAGTCAGACTTTTGGAGGAAGTGAAATGAAATTAATTCCATGCAGGTTTCTTAACCACAGCAAATAAAGTCTAAAATTCTTGTTTTCTGAGATAGTATTTATAGGGCCAATTTGAGATTCTTCATGAAGATGAATCCTCTTGAAAGATATTTCTGTAAAAAGGCAGCATTGTGGTTTTAAATTTGGTATCTTTTGAAATAGAAAGGAGTGAGACTTCTACCATAGTGTCTTATTTCAAATAATTTGATCCTGGGTTGACTAAAAGTTCATGTTCTTGTTAAGTGCAGTTGTTGTAGTGAGGTGCAGAACAAAGCTGGTCTCTGAAGAGACTGGGAGAGGGATATGAGAAAAGCCTAAGAGTCACATATGTAATTGAAATCTTAGGATAGCTAACTCCACTGCCTGTAGATGTGCCAACAAAACAGTGAGAATTCCAATGAGCTTTGCTTTTAATAGAAATGGCAAAGTCTGGTCATTCAGCTGCACTAACACCTACCCTGAATCTTCTATTTGGTATGGTTTAATCGATTAAAAGAGAACACTACTATTTATCCAAGTCATAAATCAGTTTGTGAATGGAGATTCTGGTGTTCTTTCTGTTTCAATAAACTAGCCAAATGAGTTTGCACAGAGGAGCAGATCATATAGCCAGAATTTCCTTTCCAATAGTATTAATAGATAAATAAAATTTATCTAAATGTTAGAATGTCTCCTTTCCCTTTACCACTGAACTTTTCCAAACATTGGGAAGTAGTCCTTCAGTGTTTGGATTCTTAAAGCTAAATTTTTTCAAAGACTTATTTCTGATTTTAACTTGAAATTCTAGTTGGGTTTGGGTGGGAGTTTTTTTGGTTTTGCTTTTTTTTTTTTTTTCTCCCCCCTCCTGGATATCAGAACCACAGAGATTTGTTTATCCATGAGAGAAAGAACATGGCATAGACATTTTTGAAATGCAGCTTGCTATGTCATTTCCTCCAAGTAGCTGTAAGTGTATAAAGTGTGGAGTGACAAGTAACGGTTTGTGGATTCGTAAGACTCAAGTTAGTGTAATAGTAGAGTTGGAGACCTATAGAGCAATCTGGAAATTTTTTACAAGAGAGGTGTATATGTAGACTTCAGTATGACTCATGCTGTTGTTAATTCAACATCATTTGAAATAGTTGAGCCCTAAGTAGTTGCTGATTCTAATAATGCATAATAAGGATAATGTCTCTGTCAGTTACAAAGTCTTTGTAACCTACAAAATAATTCTTACATTCTTGTATTACCATTATGTAATATGGTGGTGATTGTATATAAAAACTAGTGGTGTAAGTTAAGATGATGGCAACGTTCTTGGAAAATGACAGATATTTTTACATTATTCAAAACTCAGGCAATTGTATTAAAAATGGTAACGCCTCGTTGGGCCAGAATGAGATTTGAAAGGACAACTGAGGCGAATTTATTGCTTCAGTTATTCATACCACTCTGCTTTCAGATGCTGATCTTTCCTTCCTTGGCTTCCACAGCCATGTTAATGGAACAGGAGAAGACAGCTTAATTGCCAGGGAAGGTGGGTAAGGGGCTTCCTGATGATCCCTAGGCATATTCTTTCCCATCCAGTGGATGGGAAACAGGAAATCTAGCCCACAAAGTTTGTAACACAGACTGTTGTTCCTTTGTGGCTTTCGTTAATAAGTACCACTATACTTCAATGTGCTTTAAAAAAAAAAAAAGAAAAATAAAATTGCCCTTGGTCACAATGGCAGCTCTTTGAACGGTACCAGGTCACGCTAGATGCTGTAACATGGCTGCTGCTCTGGAAGGTTTGGAGCTTGGAAGGTGGCTGGAGAAACCGTTTTACTCTGGCCTCAGTAAAGCAAACTAGGATTGGGACAGGCTTAATGATCACAGATTAGGTGGACTTATAGACAGGATTCCTTATATGTGTCAGGGTGTTCCTGAGGGTTTTGTACCTTCTCACTGATGCTCTTAATTTGTTAAGTAAGAATAAGAGTAGGAGAACCCTACCTTAAATGTATACAGGAGACTCATAACTGCAGTACCAAGTCTAGATGGCAGAGCTAAGATCTTCATGGAGCTGGTGAATATTTTAGCAAGGTTAACATTTTGGTTTTTTCCAAGAAGTTCAGCTGGAATACAGTGAAGGTTCTAGAAGTGTACAACCCATCAAAACATACCTCTGTAGCTTACTAGCAAATTATTCATATTTTTAGTTGACCTAGAAATGCTAATTTAATATACAGTGTGTCATGGTATACATCTTTAAAAACAAAGCAGTATCTTGACAGACAGGCTCTGGAAAATCTTGTTGTAGCAGATTCACTGAGCATATTGAGCTATGTTCTTTCATCAAAGGTTATTAACCCACAGCAGAATTAATCAGTATGGAATGGAGGTCTACACTTCAACACATAAATACTTCAAGGAAAGGTTTGTACTTGGCCTTATGCTGATGACAAGCATCATGTTTTAAAGTATGTTTTTGCTCTCACAGTGTTGAAGTGGATTGTTTGTAATGTGTTTTCTAAACTCATGGATTATGTGTGGTGCTCTCGCTCAAGTGTTGTTTTTTCATTTATTTTTACTGTCCCTACCACTCATAGAATCATAGAACGTCCTGAGTTGGAAGGGACTCACGAGGATCATCGAGTCCAACTCCTGTCCCTGCATGTGACAACCCCACAGTTCACACCATGTCTCTGAGGGCCTTGTCCAGTCTCTTCTGGAACACTGTCAGGCTTGGGGCCATGACACCTCCCTGGGGAGTCTGGTCCAGGGCTCCACCACCCTCTGGGTGAAGAACCTTTTCCTAATGTCCAACCTAAACCTCCCCTGGCACATCTTACTGCCATTCCCTCGGGTTCTGTCATTGGTCACTAAAGAGAAGAGATTGGCACCTGCCCTTCCTGCTCCCCTTGTGAGGAAGTTGTAGACACCAATGAGGTCTCCTCTTAGTCTCCTCTTCTCCAGGCTGAACAAACCAAGTGACTTTCGCTGTTCCTCATACAGCTTCCTCCCCAAACCCTTCACCAACTTCTTAGCCCTCCTCTGGACACTCTCCAGTAGCTTTATATTCTTTTTATCCTGTGGCACCCAGAACTGCACACAGTGCTCCAGGTGAGGCCGCACCAGTGCAGAGCAGAGCGGGACAGTCACCTCCCTGCCCAGCTGGCCATGCTGTGCTGGATGCACCCAGGACACGGTTGCCCTCTTGGCTGCCAGGGCACACTGTTGGCTCATGTTCAACTTGTCATTGACCAGAACCCCCAGGTTCCTCTCCAGAAGAGCTGCTTTCCAGCATCTCATTCCCCAGTCTGTATGTACAGCCAGGGTTGCCGTGTCCCAGGTGCTCTCATGTGTAATTAGTATCCACAGACAAATGAAGTTCTCTTATTTGTCTCTCAGCACTCAAATCCTGTTACAGCTTCCTGCTCAGTATCTTCTAGTGGACTACAAGTGCATTCTTCACTCTTCCAATTTAATTACCAGAGGGTTTTTTCCCCCCTATAGGAGCTAGGACTGCCACATTACTGGACATTTTTTTTTCTTTAGAAATTGGGGCTCTCAAGTTTTCCTTATTAGTCTATCCAAAAGCCTTACTAAAATACAGTATATTTCACTCTGTTTTTCCTTTTCCAGCTTCTCCACTTGGTTGCCCCAAATCAAAACATCAAGCTACCATTAGTTAGAAATTTACATACAAAAATCTGCATTTGTATTTTTGTATTTTTCATGTTGTGTCTGAACTTTTTTTTTTAAACTATCTCCTCACTTTTGAAAATGTCTTAACATTTTGAGAACCTGGATTTGAGGTTCAGTAAGGGTATTGCTCTGGTACCACAGTGTGATACTCTGATACCAAACTTGCTCAGGTTCGGACAAATTATGGTTCTTGTAAAATACTTTTGATTTTGCTCATGCTTATCTCAGCTATTGAGCTGCTAAAAAAGTCTGTATTGCTGAAAAAGTTGTGTCATTAGGTCATACTAGACTCAGGGTTGTTTAAATGAACAAGGTTTTTCTGTCCCTGTCTTGTGGTGAGGTATTGGCATGACTAACTGCAGTGGAGAGTGATGGGGGAAAGTCAGGGAGAAGGGTTACAGAGGATGGAAATTTCAGCAAAGTAGAGAAGGGAGCAGTTGAGGGCAGATAATTTTGAAAGGAATTAGGGGAAGCACCCAAGACTGTATCTACATGATACAATATTGAAGAAGGGACTGAGATGAGTCATGGCGTAGATAACTGGCTCTGTTCATGGAGCATGTTAATATTGAAGGTGAGACTGCAGAGCTCAAGCTGTTAAGTTCTACTGTACAACAGAAACTCTATGCTGCTTCTAGTTGGAGGAGGAGGAAAAAGTGATGAACCGTGCTGGCACTGGAGGATTAGCACAAGAGGTCAGCAGTCAGTGCCCCCCAATGAAGATGGGGCAATGATTTCTCTCTGGGAGTGAACAGAGATGTGTATGGAGCAGCACTGAGGCCTGATTATTAAAAAGGAGGCTGTGATTGCTGGTAGTCTGTATGCAGGGAAGTCAGTGGCAGCTTATAATCACTTAAGGATGTCTCTTCATGGAGTCTCGAGTAAGAACCACAATTCTGGAGTCTCATAACTTCTCATGCCATAATATGTCTCTGAGACCTAATATGTCTCATCCCCTTCTTAGTGGGTAGTCCCCAGAGGGAATGGTGGCCTGTTCTTTCCAATGGTTTCTTGCTCCATCTGCTTTGGGGATAAAGCTTTGTGTTGTGGATTTACAGATCTGACTCCAGCTGTTCTCCATATTGTGCAAGCTGAAATTCAGTTGTTACTAGCTTTTTCTAATTTTTTTTTTGCCTTTTCAAAAATTATTTTTAAGTACAGGTTTAAAAAATTGAACTAATGAAATCAGAAACTCATAGAACACAGATTGCATGAGCAAAGTGACTGGAACTGTATTATAATATCATCAGTCTGGTTTTTGTTGTGTGGCTTGAAATGTTACTTTATTCACAGATATCAGTAGATTTAGAAATAATAAAATACAGGCTTTCAATGCATTTTAGAGTAGCTTTGGCATAATTTTCATCATACTTTATTCATGGAAAGCCGTGTGTTACATGTGGTTCAGGAGCTTGGTTTTCAGCTATGCAGTTTGAGCAGGTTGTGCCCTTATTTATCACATGACCTTGCAATGTCACTCTAGGCTCTCATGACTTCAGGGCTTAATTATTGTAATTCTCTTTTCAGTGGATTAGTGATGAGGCTAATCTGCTGCTTGCAGCTGGTTCATACTGCAGCAGTGTACTTATTTGTGGGCTTCAGCTACCCTCATCACAGCTTGCTTTGTGCTTTTGACATTAGCTACTTACTACATGGTTTAATGTTTAAATTAGCTTTATGTATAAAGGTCTGAATGGGGTTGCCTTTGTTAAATTTAGACTTTTTTTTTTTTTTTTTTTTTTTTTTTTTTTTTTAATGTGTGTGTGTTAACCGGAACTAATTTTTCAGGTTTTGCTGTGAGACTTTAAGTTTTCGGTCTGTGGATTAAATCCGCTGAATATAGACATCTGCGTATAGGTGTCTATGTCAAGTAGGTCTTAAGCGGCCATTAAAATGGAAAAAGCATAGAGGATGATCCAGGTGACTAGCCGTTAAGTTGCTGAGAAGTAAAAGGCTGGTATTGAGAAGCACTTGGGTATCCTAGACCTCTCCTTAGGACTGGTAGACACAACATGATTTTTGAGAGACACAGTCCTTTTGCACTGGCACTGGAAGGTCAGGTGGGATATTCTAGAATTTATTAAATGGCACTATACCTAAGTTAAAAAATTGAATCAAGCCCTAGGTATTTACTTTGAAATAAGATTAATTGCTTTCTGTGCTCCATATCCTGCTCACTAGATTTCCATTTGCTTTAGTGAGACTTTGTACACAATCTCATGTCAGCATCTTCGTTTAGGTGTCTTATTTTACGTCTGAATCCTACCTATGAGGTCTTTCTTCCATGTGATTTTTAGTAATGTCCCAAACCTTAAGACTGACTGCATGTTGTAATTAAAATTTTATTAATCTTAAATCCCTGGGATGCTGGAGTTTTTAATTCCAGGGCATTAAACTCTTCTGAAACTCAGAATGTTTTTTAAATGCAGCCATTATTTGTGGCATTAAACTTCAACAGTTTTACAGTGATATCTTTGCTTATATTTTGCCTCATGGAACTTAAAATAATGTGTGTTGCTCTTCCATGCCTTAAAGAAAAAAAGGGCATAGTATTTTTGTCAATTTAAAGGAAAACTTGTATACATCTAAATGTGTTTTAGTTACATAAATTAGATAGAGATTATGTGCAAAGAATCACATTTGTTAATTTCTGTTTTGAAGTGTCTCTCTCTTTGGCGAGTTTGAAGAGAGGCTGGTACATTTGCCAAGCATTTCTCTCCTGTTGCTAGTTTGGGAAAGACTTTTCTAACTTCAGAAAATTTTCGTCTGCATATCTTGGAATTAAACTTGTATTTTAAACCTTCAGATGCTGTTAGTTCTGTCACCCCCTCTCCCTCCGCCCCATAGTCTGTGCAAACAGCTCAAGCACAGACCATTGTTTTGAAGACTGCCTTTGAGCTGATACGTTTGAAACCTTTGAAAGCTTTTCTGCCTAATTAAATATATGAAATCCGGGAGAACGTGGTTTTAGGTTTAGTATGCCCACTGTGTTTGCCACCAGGCTAACGGTATTTACCTGATGATGATTTTAGCCTATTGTATTAAAAGAATGAAATAACTTTTAAATGTACCAGCTTTAGTGCATACGAGGTACTTATCTCTGTAACTGTTGGGTGTATGTCTTCAGGGAGACCTCCTTGCAGTGCTTTAGCCCCAAGGACATGGGCAGTGCGTGTGGTCAGTGTACCAGAGAGATTTTCCAGAACCGCTGGGAGCACCAGGACCTCCCGCAAGGTTATTTCAGCCATTAGTTCCCTCCCCTTCCAACCCAAGTTGTACTCCTGCAGGATGACAGGGGGCGAGAAAGCTTTTTGCATTTTTTCCAGTGCTTAGGAGAAGCCCTGAAGCGTGGGTTTGACAAAGGGACTTACTGGAGCAGAAAATGGACAAAACGCCTAGATCACTCAAAAATGTTCTTAACAGAACATTCTTAAAAGTAGGGGTTATCTCACTTTTGTTGAGTTTAATTTTGCTGTATTTGTCATGTTTACCTATCTCTGTATCGAGTCTAGAGAAAGGAGAAAATGAACTCCTGCAGAGACTTTATGTGCTGTCAGCCTTTCATATTTTGGTGTAACTTCATGTGATCTTTCTTTTAACATAGCTATTTTGATGGGCTTCCTTGCTAGTTATAGACAGCAAAATTACTAAGAAAATAAAGATTGGTTTGTTTAGTTTCTGTATAGCTCTTCCATACCTTGTTTCTCCCTCATGGGCTGGGATGGTGGGAGTTAATATGAGAATATTTCAAGTTAAATGTAAGTCTACGTATCAGGTGTAATGCTCTAGCTTTATATGTTCTATTTGAGTTATCCTTTGGTGGTTTAAATAAGATAAAGGACATTTTGTTAAATTACATGCTGCTATAAACAGTAGAAGTTTTCTTGAAGCCTTTGCTAGGAATAATGTCAAATGAAAAAATGTTTTTTTGTATTAGATACAATTATATGAAAACACATCCTTCTGAGAAAATGCATCTAGCAGTGGTTGCCTGTGGTGAAAGGCTGGAGGAGACTGTTACTATGTTGAGATCAGCCATTATTTTCAGCATCAAACCTCTCCAGTTTCATATTTTTGCTGAGGACCAGTTGCATGAGAGTTTCAAAAACATAGTAAGTATTTTCTGATTTGTCACTTTGAATCTGTTAAATACAAACCTGATGTTCTGAATACAAACCTTTTATTTTGTGTGAGCTTATTTAAAGTCTTTACAAGATAAAATAGGGAGGTATCCTTTTTTGCCTCTGTGCTTACAGTAAATAAATCAGCTTTACATTTTCTAATAAAGTGAAATTTCAGTCTTTGCAAATGGTAGATATGGTTATGTCTGGTTTTAGCCAATTCCAGTTAATGAATATAACATCGTGACTGAAGTGGCAGTATCAGAAGCTGACTAGTATATAGCTGTGAAGGGTTTTACTATTTTTTTTGCTTAAAATATCATACTAACTGTGATATTAGTATGTTAGACATATTAATAGAATACACTAATGTCATGCAAACAGTAACTGTGGCAAAATTGGGTAAAGTTATTTTTAATTGAGAAAGACTTCAGTGATATTTCTCCTGCCGAAACTAGTTAAGAGCGGAAGAGCTTTTATCTGATATATCTACTTTTTGTAAATACTAATGTATTTTACTTGTTCTTTTGGACATGTTCTGATATGATGTGTTTTCTTTATAGTAGTCTGCAGGTGCCAGTTTTTGTTCAAGTATTTGGAATATTTGACAGATTGTAGTTCGGAAAGCATTTCTGTTATGGAACAGGGGAGTTGCAGTTGTGTTCATTTATCAATTTGAATGAGGGATTAATTTATTTTTTGTAACAGAATTGAACTGAAGTAATTCATGTGATCTCTTCTTTTCATATAGCTTGATGGCTTCACCAATGAAGAAAAAGTTAATTACACATTATATCCAATAACATTTCCAACTGAGAGCGCAGCAGAATGGAAGAAGCTGTTTAAACCTTGTGCTTCACAAAGGCTATTCTTGCCAGTAAGTTATTCTGTAATAGGACAATACAGAGGTCTGTTTACAAAACAACAAGCTATCCCCGCTAATCTAATTTCTGCTTAGTTTTAAATGAAAACTATTACTCCTAAAAGTTACTTTTATGACATCCTAAAAAAGACCCAGACTTTAACCTTCTGGGGCACTAATACACTAGTGAATAAAAGTCCTTTTCCCATTTGCTCCATTGTGACACAGTATCCTCAATTAGTGGTGTAGGTCCTGTCATCCTCTCAGAGGTAAGTAGGATTTATCACACCTCATTTGCTCATTTACTTAGAAAGTTTCCTGCATGTGCAGGTCTGAGAAGAGTTAGAGAAAATGAAACGAGAAATGGGCTATCATTGCCAGTGCTCTGTGCTGCCTTTTCTTTGCTGATCTAAGGCACTTCAGAAATTATACTTCAGACTAGGTGAATTATAGCAGTAGCAGTCACCATACCTGGCGGTTTTCAAAAGAATGTGTAGATGTGGTGCTTAGGGACATGGTTTAGTGGTGGACTTGGCAGTGCTAGTTTACGGTTGGACTCAATGATCTTAAAGGTCTTTTCCAACCTAAATGATTCTATGATTCCGTCACCCACATACTGTCTCTTCTAGGGCTCCCAAACCCTCTCCCTTGTTTGATTAGATGCGTAGGAAAGCAAGGGAACAGGAGGAAGATGGGAACTCCTGTTACAGTGATGTTTTATCTGGCCTGCAACCTACTCCTGAAGAGTAGGGTACAAAATACAGACTGAGTGCCTTTGCATTACTGTTCTATATAAAACCTCTGTTCCACTCTACATAAATTATCCAGAATGAGAGAAGAGGGAACAATGAAAAATTTATTGACTGCAAACTGTCATTCTAAAGTGAATTTATTTGCATGTGACAAAAATGTATTAAACTTCATTGTGTGATGCCAGCAAATTCTTTTTTGTGAAAAGAAGCTCGATAAAACTTAAGTTTGGTTTTAAACTTTTTTCCCCCTCACAGTTAATCCTCAAAAATGTGGATTCACTACTGTATGTTGATACTGACGTCCTGTTTTTGAGACCTGTTGATGATATTTGGTCTTTTTTGGGAAAGTTCAACTCCACACAAATTGCTGCAATGGCACCGGAACATGAAGAGCCTCGTATTGGGTGGTATAATCGCTTTGCTAGACATCCTTATTATGGAGTCACCGGAATAAATTCTGGAGTCATGTTAATGAATATGACACGTATCAGAAGAAAGTATTTCAAGGTATGTCTGTTGCCTTTATTGCATTTTCTGTGATTTTACATCCTTTAATTCTAATCCTCTTTCAAATTCTTGTGGGGCAGTAATTTTCAAAATAATTTTCTTGTAATTGGAATAATGCTCTAAAAGTATACTTTGTTTAGAATGCTATCTAACTTGTGTTTTTTAAACATGATTCACTGTAAGACTTGGAATTCTTGAATTTTAAGTGTTTAGTTTTAATTCTTCTTAGTTCTGAGAGATCCTGTGAATTGATACAGTTTTCTGTAAATTACATTTGTTGATATTATGATATATTTCTTCACAGTAGAGAGCAGAGAAAACAGTTTAACATACTGTAAATGAACTTTAAAAATGTGTGTAGCAGTATGGCCAGGAGGTGGTGCTAAAACATTTAGTAAGTTGTTTTAACTGTACAGTTTCCAAATTAGAGATCTTTTACATTGTAACCAGGTGATCATCACCTCAAGTATCTTTTGATTTACTTCGAAGCTTTAGTTCTTGTAGAGAACTAAGTTCATAATGAGAGTACTTACTGAAGGAGTGTGTGCAGCATCAGAAATGGCTGTTGTTTCACAGATGGGAAGTTTTTTCTTACATGCTTGAAACACAAGTGAGGAAGATTGTGTGTCATATTTGGTATAGGGAATCGGAACAAAAAAAAGAGTCTTGAATTGTTGTGAAAACATTGATCTTAATGCTCTTTCTCAAATTGTTCAGTACGTACTGTACTAAGCAAGTGTGCTTGATGGGTTGCAGGCTTGGCATTCATACAAGTAAGGAAAGGAACTCAGATGGGAGTCAGCTACCCTGTACTATGCAAGTATACTAAATATTCGGAATTATAACAGGGCACTTGAGAAAGGGAGGCAGAAACAGAGAAAAGCTGCTCAATAGCAAAGCATATGATTCAAAGCACTTTTTAATGGCTTTTGTTAACAAAAACCAAATAATTAAAAAAAAATCGAAAAACAACAACCAAAAAAAAAGCCAAAAAACCCCACAAACAAGGAAAAAACCAAAACAAAAGCCTACAAACCAAAACTCCCTACTTCACCCCCAAAACAACAATCCAAAACCCAACAATTAACCCTGCTCCACATCAGTCATTTTAAATGTTAGGAATAAAGCATTTTCTTCCCTTAATCATTAGCCATCATTCTTTGACATCCTTCCCAGGGCTTTACTGTCACTTCAAACTTATACTTCTCTTTCCACATCCGATGTATATATATTTCTGGCCCTTGCTTTCATATTTCTTCTGAATTTCATACTTGTCCAGGTGTGGCAGAATGCAACCCCCTCTCTCCCCCAGTTTGGAAGGAGTAGGCACATCTCCCTCTTTCTCTGCTTCTTGAGGCTAAGAGCTTCTTTTGTGTGGCCCAGAGCACACTAGCCAGGCCCATTAAGAGAAGGGAGTGCCGAGCCGCTGGGCACCCACAGGCAGTGTGGGGGATGTTTGGAAGGCTTCAGGGGCACTCACAGTCAGTCTGGGGGGTGCAGAGAAGCTTCTAGAGTGCCTCCAGTCAGGTCTGATCAGATTAAAAACGGGATTCTCGTCGGCGACTCCGCCCATTGTGCGGGTCCCTCGGAGCAGGAGCTTGGCCACTGCCGCCGGGAGCCACGGGCCCCCCCCGCTCCCCGGGACTGAGACTCCGCTTGCCTCGCTGCCACGTGTGTAAGTAAAACGTCTCGCGGGATTGTGAGTATATTCATACTTTTCGTGCACATTTGCACATATATTTTCCGTGCACATTTGCACGTGTACTTTAAATTATTTCCTCGCACAATCGCAAGTGTATTTTCCTCCCGTGTTTCCACATAAGCACGTGTAGGATTCCGTGCACACTAGCACGTGTAAGTAAATTATTTCCTCGCACAATTGCGAGTGTATTATAAATTTACCCTCGCGGAATCGCGAGTGTACACTTCCCGTACTCACTACGAGTGCGCGTATCTCTTTTAAAAAAATAATCCTGCACCGTGTTTGGCAAGTGTGTGCTCCTCCGGGACCCAGGGCCGGCTCCGGCATTGTTTTGGTGCAGCCACGTGCATGCACACTGTGGACCGCCTGTTGTATTACTTGCTGCCCCTTCAAATTATTTCCTCAACTGATATCCGAACCTGTATTTAAGTCACTTGTGGAGTGCTAAAACCCTGTTTCTCATTGGTTTAATAAAAGTTGTTTTGGACTCTGTTGTCCCTCAAATTAACCTCAGGGTGCCTCCGTGTGATATTTCGTGACACCAGGAATGGTTGTGTGCACATTGTGGCCGTTTGTCAAACATTTGAGACCAGTGGTGCACATAAAGAAATATTCTTTCACTCTTGCTTGATAGTAAGAAGTAAAAAATTTAAAAAGGTGCTTCGTTCTATGTACCTGTTTTGTGTTTTCTTTTTACTTTTGTGTGTGCAACTTTTAACATGGTTGCTGATAACTTGTTTCTTGCATTAATTTCATCTTTTTCCTTCGATTCCTGTGCTTCCCCCCACCTGCTTTTATCATCCTGTACATTTTTCCTGGAGTCTTAGTCATATTATCTTGAGCAAGAAATACACATACAATGTTTGGATGCATGGCGTTTTGACATATATATATTTTCTGGTTCAGCTGAAGCATTTTAAATGGCCTCTTTAGGTACCCTTCTTGGTTTAAAATCTTGACCCAGTATCTTCCAGTCTCTTCTATAACAAATGCTGAGCATCTAGCTGAGCATCCAGGTGTTTTGTCTCTGTCTTTGTACGTTCCTGGCAAGTGTAATGTTTATTATTTGTTCAAGTTTTGAATTTATAGAGATACTTTCTCCAGTGTGACTGGCTTGGTAAGACTCTGCATTAGCCTGTACTGCCAGTGACTGATGTACTTATCAGACTTCCTCATGATTTCTAGTTTATGCTGCTGACTTAGCTCTTCCACCTATTGGACACACTGGAGAAATGTCCTGTCATATCAAGCTTGTGGAGTATCACAGGGCCTTAAAATGCACAAGCTCTGTTACAGAAACTCTGCTGTTTGTGGAGACTTGCAGGGACTTGGTTGTCATCTTCATGTTCCTTGCGTGTCTTGAAAGGGTGATTGATCAGTAAGAAAAGTTGCAAGCCCCACAGCAAAACTTTGAAAAGGGTTTAGCATAGTTGAGACTACACATGTTAGGCCTGAGAGAGTGTATGGCTTCCTTTGTTTACTGATGGCAAAGAAGCTACTAGTTTCAAGCTTTTAGAAGAGAGGTAAAACAAATTCAAGGTAGGGACTATTCTAATGCCCCTTGCCAGCAACACTGCCAGTGCTTTTGGACCTTGTTGGTACTGTCCCATGTTGTGTCCCGTTAACTATTCCAGTCAAATACAGTAGAACTAGAAAATGCTTCATTTTTTTATAGGAAGGACCAAATTTGTTTATGTTCATTCAGGAGACTTAACACCTTCCTCAAGGAGTATATAAGTTCTGGGAATTTTTGGATCTTTAAAAAGCTGCCTGTAGATCTTTTTTATGACTGTCTAGTGGCTAGAGCACTTCTCTAAACAGTGGAAATTTTGAATCAGGATATTCCTCCAATATGATGGATTTAAAGCTTTGGGTTCTTTGTCTATTGTAGTTTCTTCAGCCTGGAATTACAGGCTGAGCTGCTTGAGGCCTTTAAGCATCTATCTTCTGTTGTTTTGATTTGTAAGAGTCAGGAGGAACTAGAAGATGAATAGATAAAAAGAACTGGAGACTTTAGCCAATGGTTACAGTGCTCACCTGAGTAGCAGAAAATGTGTAATTCCATGTATTGCTTAAGGATTAAATCGTCTTCTATCCATTTATTTATTCAAGCCTCAGCCTTCTCAGGACTGTCAGGTCTTTTCATTTCAACAAGCACCCTAGGTACTTGGCTATCTGTTGTGTTTAATGGAAGTTGTCAATCCTGTTTCTGTTTGTCTTGTGTGTTTTGAGACTGTGTATATAAATACAGTACAAACGTGCACTGTATATATACATCTATATGCACATGTGTATACATATATACAGATACATACGCATGCACATCATGTTATTGAATATAGTGTAGTCATTAAACAGTGCATAACTTGAACATAACACTAGAATTGGTAATGAAACTTCTTATGGATAGTGCCTGCCTGTTGTTTTTGCTAAGCAGTAATTAGAAAACGGGAATGTAAAACATGCCAAAGTATTTAGGAGATAGAAGAGCTAGTAGTAGGTGACTTTTTTTTTTGGACTCGCATACCTATAGATGTAGATACTTTTATACTCAAAGAGACATAGCAGATATGGTGTTTTAACAAAAAGTCCTAGAGCAGTGAAGCTTTGTAAATAGAGAACAAAGACTTCTATAAGATTTATTAGGAGACTTAGTTGTGATGCCTGAGACATGGGCAGTCATTGAAAGGAATGAGCTCTTAGAAAATCAAACAAGCCCCAAACAAAACTCCAGATAGTGTGAGAAAAGGAGAGTTTCATGAGCATGCTTTAGACAAAAAAAAAGATGAAAAATTCAGAGGATTTCTATGACCTAAGCCACTATACACTTTTTTTTTAACCATTCAGGATTGCTTAAGGCTATAGCTCCAAGAAGTATGGTGAGCCTGTGCAAAATCTAATTGCTTCTAAAAGGAAGGTTCCCATCTCTTACCAGCTGCTTTTCTTATTTACGTCGTCCTGCCTCTGTTGTTTTTTGGTCCCTTCTATGATTCAATTAAATGTGGTAACAGTGGAAAAAAGAAACCTTTCTGTTGAGTAAGTGAAGTAAATCGGCTCCCAGAAACTCTAGTAAATATTGGCATGGGTAATGCAAGAACAGGATTGAGTCATGTCACCAGAAGGAAGAAGGTTTGCTCTTATTTGGCATTGAGGAAATTTAAACTGGTCACCTGTT
This sequence comes from Streptopelia decaocto, assembly GCF_964273445.1. Taxonomy (NCBI): domain Eukaryota; kingdom Metazoa; phylum Chordata; class Aves; order Columbiformes; family Columbidae; genus Streptopelia; species Streptopelia decaocto. The sequence goes on along the minus strand of NC_138663.1, from coordinate 31,937,036 downwards.
TGTGGGACACAACTGCAGTTTGTTTAGATATTGCTATTATGATTTGAATATTTTTCTTCAACTTTATATTTTTTTACTAGAATTGAGAGAAGTAATGCTAGGTTGCTAGAGGCTAAATGTGACAGCTCTTGTAAGTCTGACTTCAGCCTTGGACAGGCAGAAGTCTTATGGGACAGAAATCAGTAATGACCAAAGTAAATAAAGCACAGCATCTAAACAAAACAAAACAAACACACAGAAAAACAACATGTAGGAGAATGTCTTCATGTCCTTATATATTTTGCTCTTACATGTTTTCTTCCGCTCAAAAAAGCCTGGAATTTTGGGGGTTCATAAGGGCCTGTCTGTATCAGCTTGATGGCATCACAGAAACACCAGTACCATTGTGGGTTTTTTTTCCTAAACCTTTAACTTTCTTTGCAACTTGCTGAATATTAGAGAGGAGGTTTATATTCTGGAAATCTTTAAGTTATGATAGAGTTGTTTTTCTTGTGTTTACTGGAGTAACTGTTGAAGAGCAATTCTGTCATCAATTTGATTGAACTTTAGCATTCTACTTCTCACACTGACCTCACTACAAGTTACGGTAAAATTTTAAAGGAGATTGTATAACTATGCAAATAATTTATCTTACTCTGCGATTCCTACACCAGTTTCATTATATATTAGTATTAATAAATTAGTATATAACTCTTCTGTTTATGCAAAGGTTATTGAAATATTACAGTTTCTAATTCCTAAATCTGATAGCACTATTTGTCAAGCGGTATTGCTTCCAGACATCTGGCAATGTGCTGTATGCCAGTACTTGCTTTGCATCTCCTTGGGATGTACTCTGGATTTCACTACTATTAAAACTATACAAGTTAAATTAAAATTATATGAAATAATGACTTGAAGAATTTACTATTTCTATGAGTTTCTCTAAAACTTTATTTACTGCTGTATATTCTATCATGATTATCCTGGTATCAGTGAGCTAATTCAATTCTGGTTTTAATTCTTAGCATTGAGTCTAAATTTAAACCTTAGGTCAATATTCTATGGATGGCAAAGTTCAGGTGAGGGACTAATCTTTACCAATTGTGATTCAGTCTGATCAATTTGCTTTTTTTTGGAAGGTTTTAGCTTGGTGTTAAGCCTGTGTTTTCTTCTGTTTAATCACATTGCACTGAGCCTAATGATAATTCTTGCTAGAGAAGAATCCTCTTGTGCATTTCTTATGCTTGCTCTCATCAAATACTTGCAAGCAATCATAGTCATAAATTTTTTAGGACAGAAGGGACTGTAATATTCTGTTTGGCATCTTACATAATATAAGCTATAGATCTTTTTTGTATTAATTCTTGTCTGAAATCTGATATTATTTCTTCTTTAGTCTTCAGTTCTGAAAGCCCTTCATATTTGATGACTGGAATGATTTGAGGAAAGACTAAAATGTTAACTGCTAATTTTTGCACTTTCTAGTTTGTCAGTGGAAAGCATGGAGAAGGAAGTCTTTGATACTGTAATTCTAAAACTAAATATTTAGCTCTCGGTAATCTTTCCTGTGTTTTAACATGGTGTCTCTGTGTACAGATCTCAAACCATATTGGAGTTCTAAATTGTTGTTGTTGTTGTTGTTGTTGTTGGTTTTTTTTGCAACTTGGTTAAAAAGAATCAAGGGTATGATTCTGAACTTGATCAGGAATTTTTGCTCCTGGTATTCCATGCTCACTCTCCCAACTGAAGTAGGAGGTACAGAGTGAGCAGTGTTGTTCCCTATCTGTTCTAGTTGAGCTTAAACATTGTGTAGAGATAAGAAGTTAGCTTTAGAATATTTAAGCTGTTACACTGCAGACGGTAACCCATTTGGTAATGTGGAGGTCAGTGTAGGTGAGCTTATTCCAAGTAGCATGTCCCCAGCCAAACCCTTAGAACAACTCCTCCTTTTCCTTTGAAGGAATTTTGCTAAATCAGGAATTTGGGAATGCTGTGGAAGTTCAAGTTCAGTAACTAAAAAAATATCGATTCAACTCAATGAAAATTTGTTTGAAAAACTTTGAAGGATTTCTGCATTTTTGTACACTGCTTTGTAGCCAATATTTTTACCTATATGTATTTGGAACTCTTTAATTATTAATATTATATTGATCTGGTTTGAATTTTTGAAGTTAACTTTAAAATCTGTGTATGTTATCACTCTGTGATAAAGACGGAGAAATTGCATAATGTATATTTAAATAGTGCCCATCCAGTTGCACGTGTCACATAAATGCAGTTCTTGCATTAGATCCTATTGCTGTATAAAAAAAAAAGTCTTGTTTCTTACAGATCTTGGTTTAAGATGCTGGAGGGAAATCTTGACAAAAATTTAATGTGGCAGTTAAATAAAAGTTGGAGATGCATCTAATTTTTGTTATCATAATATAATAAATGAGAAATAAAACATATTGGAAATGTCCATAACTATTTTCCTTAGATATGCTCATTTGTTTAAAAGGAAGAAATCATCTATACATTTGAGATTTGTAACTTTGACAGGCAAATTACTGAGATTCTGTAACGCATTTCTTCTTTATAGGAATGATTGTCTTGAATGTTGTTTTGCTTTGTTTTGTTTAATAGAATGATATGACACCAGTCCGGTTACAGTGGGGAGAAATTCTGATGCCACTGCTGAAGAAGTACAAATTGAACATAACATGGGGTGATCAGGATCTGTTGAACATCATGTTTTTTCACAATCCAGGTAAATCCACATTGATTCGAAATCCAACGTGACAAACTTGATCTTTTCTATGGTGTTCAAAAATCTCAGAAAATACTCTTTAGCAGACTTGAGTGAAAGCATTCAAGGGACTTTTCATTTCTTTGGTTTTCTGAAAATGCTTACTCCGAGACACAGCATTGGGGCTTGCTAGAGTGTAATTAGCTGCTGGGTTTCAAAATGACTATAGAGAAATTTCTGAAACGGCCTTAAGGAAAAAAGACACAATGAATGTATTTCCTGAAACAATTTTAGTATTTAATCCAGAGTTCTCATTTTTCTGCACAGAAAGTCTTTATGTCTTTCCTTGCCAATGGAATTATCGGCCTGACCACTGCATCTATGGAAGCAATTGTAAGGAAGCTGAAGAAGAAGGTATATTTATTCTTCATGGAAACAGAGGTGTTTACCATGATGATAAACAACCAACTTTTAGGGCTGTCTATGAAGCAATAAAAAACGTAAGTGTTTACAGCATTGTGCTTGCGCAAAGTGTTTTTAAACGTATTTTTGTCTACAGTGCTGCATTCTATTTTGTAGGTTTTGTTGATACCTTGATTGCCACAAAGTAATTTTTTTTAATCTTTTAAAAGATGTTAAGAATTTCACCAATTTTTTATTTACTGCTTGGATAGAATTCCTGTATATTCCTTTTGTGACAAGCATGTTTTGAAACATGGTATAGACTATGTCTAGGTTAGGTTTTTAACACATTGCCTCTAGTTTTCAATATCTATTTAAAAGGCTTAATTCTCGTTCTTTTAATAAATATATCTACTAAACTGTTGGAGCATTTCAAGGTCACCAGGAGCTTAATTTTTCTGGATATTTTAAAATGCAGAAAAAAACCTTTCTCCCAAAGTTTGTGTGTATTTACTGCAACATTGTAACATTTAACTGCAGCTAGTTTGGGACTGTGGAAAATATTTTTTTATACTGTTTTGACCTTTTATAGAGATTCAATGTACTAATATTTTGCTGTTCCTTTAAATGCTCAGTACAGTGACTTCTTTTCATTGTGCAAATAAGTCATCTAATAAACTATTTATCACTACATCAGTATACTCACTGAAGAGCTGTAAAATTTAGAACTGATGCACATTTTAATGTAGCGGGCTATTGTGTGTGTATAACCTTCAAAAATCAATAGTATATTTTAATGGTGCTTTATTATATGTTGTCATATGGATATAAAAATGAAGAAAAGTACTTTTGGGGGTCTGAGAATACATTGCAGGGCAAGTGGATGTGTTTCAATAAAAATACGATTTCTTTGTTTCTTTTGAGCATTGTCAAAAACAGAAGAAAAAAATTATTTATGATCCCATTTGGTTTATGAATATGTCAGAGAAAGTATGTAAAACGCTGCTGATTCAGTGGTAATAAGATCAACAAAATTATGCTACTTTGAAATGAGTTTTAGCTTATAATTTGTTTATGAAAAATATTGTGCTGTTGAATTAATGACTTCTTTATTTCATCCCCATGTTAAGCATACTATATGTTTGACCATCATTCAGTTTAATGAAACTTCAGTAGCACCACTTTTCATACTGTTGTTTCATTATAATTTGATAAGAATTCCTTTAAAGTTATATGTCATTCAAGAAAGTTACTGTTTAACAAGCAGACTACACATCTAGAATGATTTCTGGTTAATTTTTAATTTAATACGGTAATTTTTAAATTCCTCTTTGCCTGTCTGGATATTTTCATTTGCTTATGTTTTTTTTTAAAAACAAACCAAACCAAACTTGTTTGCTAGGCTTATTGAAAGCACTAGAGAATATTTCTGTATTTTAGAGGTGTTTTTCAAAGGCTGCGTTCGGGAGCTCTATGAGTTCTTGCAAACATTTAATAAACCTATAGAAAGCAAATACGATGTTCAAAGGCATTTTTATAAAACTCTTTAATGACTCTGAATAATGACACTCTTCGATTTTGACCTTACAATCTTCTTTTCTTAACCTTGTTACAGTATTCATTTGGAGAGGATCTGGTTCATTCCCTGCTGCAGCCCCTAGAACTGGAATTGCAGAAAACCACGCATACGTACTGTGGAAGGGTATACAAAGTGTTTGTAAAGCAGCTAACAAAAAGCATAAGAGACTTGTATGCCAGAAGATCAAAAGGAAGGTGATTTTTATTCCAAGCTGCTGTTAAAGCAAGAGACCGAATTAACAAACTGTTCAAAAGGTGCAAAATTCAAATATGGCTTGAATTGGCTCTTAATGTGCCCAGATAAAAGTTTACTAGCATACATAAAAATGAAGAAAACATTCATGCAATGAAGAACAGGAACTTTTTTCCTGTAAAGGTGACTTTTTGGTCTTTTGAAGTTTAATCCATGATGTTTATCTTGGATCTGATGACTTGGGTGTTACTGGCTTCTATGGTTGGTAGTTTTAGTCTGCATAATTCAGTTATCTAATGATTAGATGAACAAGGAAGAAATGAAGATGGTTCTATTTGGGAGCGTACCTCATATATTGTCTAAAATTCTGTTAAACTGTGAATGTAGCAATAACTGAGTCAGCAGCACTAACTTCACTTTAAAGGTGTGAGCCTTTATGTAAACAAAGTTGTTTACAAGTGCAGAAAATACTCTATTTTCAAAGAAATGTGATATTATCATTGACAATCTTTATGTGCCTTTATATGTTCATCTCTTACATGTTGAAGTACTGTTTTGACAATCTTGTTTTGCTTATCTTAGATGTAAACTGCACACTATAAATGATTTCTCATAAATTAATAACTAGTATGTGATACTAGTTTTCTCTGTAGATACAGAGACTTTTTAATACACAGCATTTGTTTCAAGATCGTTGAGCCATCATGGCCAAAAGATAGAGCAGAGTTGAGGGGTTTTTCTAGAAAAAAGTCAGTATGAAGTCATCTGTGTTACAATACTTTTTTAAAATTACATGGGTTTGCAGCTTTATAGGGCATTTTGGAAGTAGGAGAAACAAAACAGTGGAAAGCTGTTGCTGTTATATTTTCTTACTAAGGTTTATTACCTGATGATCATTATAGAGTATTTAGTACCTAAAAGCGAAGAGCTGTAATGCAAGTTCTGATGCTTCATCAGACTGTATATTAGAGGAGTTTCTTAGAGAATATATCCTGTTATCATATTTTTTTAATAACATGGCTTTAAAGTAGCTTTGGGGCAGACCCTCAAATACGTGAATGCGTTACTGTCAATAGGGTGATAGTGATTTACAACATGTAAGGATTAGGCTTTCTTTAGTTATCTTAGTGAAAAAAAAAAATCTGTTTATGTAATATGAACTTTTTTTCAGAGAAAAACATGAAGAAAAAGGCTGAGTTCTAGTGTTATGGTAAAATATTATTTAAAATTGCATGGTATTAAATGTATTTGTAAGGTGTATTTGAACTTGGATAACCTGTCTAACTGAGATGAAGTCTTCATAAAGTGAGTTTTTGGACTCCAGAAATGTTCCTGTGTGTTGAGCATGGAGGATCCACTCACTGACTTGCACCTTCATCCGAACCCCATTTTAGAAGCTTAATTGTTGTGGCTGTTTCTTTATCAAAGACAGGCTGGCTCTGACTCCCACATCCATGAGAGCTGGATGAATGCTTTAGACGTAGAAAACCACACTCCATTGGAAGCAGAGTTTATATTCTGAATCTGCTTCTAATCTCCCTGCTGGCTCAGGGTGTAAATTTCTGGGATGGCAATTAGAAAGTAGTCTGCTTCATGTGTAGTTATGGTCTCTTTTCCTTTCTATGTAACCTTTTGAAGTCTGAAAATCTAGAAATCTGTGTGAAGGTGAATACTGTTATTGACTGGTTTTTACAATATGCAATGCATTATTTTTTTACATAAATACTGATTTTTATATCAATTGGTCTTCAGCTTTTTTTTTTACTTGTGTGTGTTTGTCTTTGCAGAACCTTTCAGTTTTGACTTGATTTTTAGTGTGTTGTATGCATGTGAAGATACTGCTTAAAAGCCAATGAGCCATTTTAGAAAAAAAAGTGGAATGCAAACATTAGCAGCAACCTTTCCACTTAAATGTCAGGTTTTGTGGGGGATTAGAACAAAAAGGATTAATATTGAAGCTTATCATAGGATGAAAATTCTTACTTTGTGCTTATTTGAAGAGGTATTTACTTAGCATTTTACAAATAGGAGAATATACTGCCTTATGCCATGTTTTCTTGTTTAATTGTTATTAGTATAAACTTAAGCTTTTCACCTTAACTCTCCGTTCCCCACTGAAACTTGTGAACACTTTAGAAAACTTTAAAATCAGCAAATGCTCAGTAGCTTCCATTAAGTAACTCTCCAGAGTATTTATTTCAAATGAATTTCCAGTTCTGTAATCCCAGTTTCTTAAATTTAGAAAGATGATTTACCTTTAAAAGCATATCTGACTTTTACAAACTAAACATTTGGAGACAGTAAGAAGACTGAAAACCAAGAAGTGTGATAGAAACCAGTTGTGCCCCCAAACATTTCAATACCTGATTTGTAAAGTTATATGCATATAAGTGTAGAAACGTATTTTTAGCCTTCATATGCTTAATGCTGTCTAGTTTTAGAAACGTTATTTTTTTCTGTAGACATAGTAAATAACCAACAAAATAGGACGTGACAAATTATAGAACTTCAGAAATCCTCTTTTCATTGATTTATTTGTCATTGTAAAGTTTCATAGGAAAATGTAAGCAACAGGAACTGTACGTTCAGGTTAAGACAAATCTCTTTGTGTTTGCGCTTGATTTGTCTCCATATCATGGTACCATTATTCTGTTTCTGTTTAGAGGCAACACAGTCTCATGTTAGAAGAGATCTGTTTGAAGATGTGTTATCTCATTTGTATGAAATTCTCTCTCTTTGTAGGTGGTATGAAAGGCCAGCTGTCCCTTAATGAGATCAAACCATCCTTATGTATGGTACTTGTACCTCTGCATGTTCATAAGGCTTCATGAGCCTTATGAAAATGTCTTTCCAGTTACTTGTAGTTTTGCCAAAATTTAGACTGGTTTTGGTAAGGTTTTGATTTTTAAACTTAGAAAGATTAAGAAAAGAGGTTTAGAAGAAAATAAAAATTATCTTCCTTATTCTTATTTTAAACAGATTTAAAAGCAATATGAGGTTGCCTTTTGCTGTTTTTGATCCCCATTTGGTCAAGCTATAAACTTCTGGCAACATGTTGTTTGGAAGACTCAAGTGTCAACATGTTTGTTAATTTGTCCCAGGTTTCTGTCTGTATTAGGCACACTCCAGCCACACAGGCTGTGCACTTTCCACAACATGATGACAGAAAGCCGGTGTTTTTTCTTTGCTTCCTTCCAAATTATACTTCCCATCTAGACAGCATGGAAAAGGAAATTAGTGTAGTGGTAGGAGGACAGGAGGGTCTGGGTCTGCTTGGGATGTTTAGAAGCAGAACATATAGGAGGTGAAGCTGAAAGTGTAGTGAATTATCTATACCTGCATTATTGGGCTTTCTTACTTAGAATGAAAACAGGAATGAAGCACTGCTGCTTATTTACTCATTTATGGATGTGATGGTGCTTGTTGTGGATTAAATGGGGTGAAACTGAGGGGTAAAATCGGTCTTCTACTTTTTTTAGTTAATCTGTAGGAAAACACTAGATTTGTGGTTTATAAAGGTATCTCCAAACACATGGGCATATCTGGAATTTCTATTTCTTAGAAGTCTTAAGTTCTTTTAATTGTCTAGTTTCTGTTTGCAGTTAAAAGATTTTAAACTGTCAAGCAAGTTTAACAATATCCATTTACTGACTATATGTATGTTTTTTTTTTTGACTGAGTTAAGTGGAATACCCCTATATAATCTAAATGAATGTGTAGGCTGTGTCTCCATTTTTTTTCTAATAAGTTATCAATTTTGAATAGTTATTATTTTTACTTTCTTTCCTGTGGTCTCTAATGTGATTACCATAGTTGTCATAGCTCCCCTGCCCACTCACTACTTTGTGAATGGATGGCATTTGGAATAGCTTCAGTAATTCTGTGTATTAATAAGTTGCAGGACCTGTAATGTGTGGGCATGGCTTCTCATTTATGAGCAGGAAGGAGATGCTTTTGTAGCACAGACAGTAGAGGTATGAAGTTGGACCATGGACCTTGGAACATATTTTAGATGTGTCTTCTGTGGTTGTTGTTGTCAGTCTCAGCACGTCTCTGCACAGAAACACTTGGAAGTGATATCATAACTTTTTCAAAAAGAACCGTAAGTATTTTTCCGGCATGTTTCTAAAGTCTTTGGATGTCCTCTGTTCAATTTCTTTTTCGGCACTTCAGTTCTGTCTGTCCAGATGAATTTATGTATATATTTGAGAGGAATAACTTAAATTCCTACAAGGATTTGAACAAACAACAGCCAAGTTACTTGCTCAAGTTGCCCAAGCAGGCAAAGCATGAACCCAGCAAGTCAAATTTTAAAAAATTAAACACTAGCATATTCACTTTAGCTTCCATTAGAAAAAAAGGAAAATGTCATTTGATCCATGTTTAGCTCTACAGAGAAACACAACTTGCCTTCTGTATTTAACTGCCAAATCTTAAATAACACAAGATAATTTTCTCTAGAAGTGCAAGTTGCCTCACAGTTGCTTTGCAGTCCTAGTAGACTACTAGAAACTATTACTCAGGTTTAAAAACAGAAGATGTTTGCAGAGGTAATAGTGAATTTCCCACTTCAGGAAGTGGGGAGAAAATCTCATTTTAAAGTCGTTCTCAAAATCTCTCTCTTGTAACCACTTAGTGGATCTATATAAGAACAGCTTGTCCTCTAAGGTTATAATAAAATTTAAGATCTGTGGTTCTCCAATGCATTTTTAAGCCTTTGTGGGCTTATTAAATTTTTAAGTTTCTTGAAGGAATATGAAGCAATCAGAAATTTTTGTATTGAAGAAATTCAGTTGTGTCTCTCAAGTTTTGCTGTTGCTTTATGCACAGCTGCATTCAATTCTGTAGAGAGCCCTCATTTAAACTTATGGCTGTGCATCTTCTGTATATCTGCTAGCGAATGTTTACAAGGTTTCTTCATTCTCTCTTCCCTCTTTTCCCTGAACTGCTTTTAAAAGATAATCACTAACCTCTTCTTTCATTTGAATGCTTATAAAAATTACAGGAGATATTATTTCATGTCTCTTTGCAGAGACTTGTAATTAAAGGAGGACCTGTACTCCTACTGTGATTGAATTTATATATATTTTTAATTCAGATTGCTATATGAGGACGTTTGGGTAGAAGGAATTTTCAAGCCTTTAGTAAAGTCATGTTTCTTGAGTGATCACCTGGTAGTTTCTTCCCTGAATCAACTAATATTATCCCTGTCATCTCTTGTGATAGATGCTTGGCTACTGTCTGCCTAGTTGATCTATATTATTGCAAGTTGCTGTAATCAAAGCAGTGACTATAATTTCTTCTAGATGTGGATTTTAAACACCCGTATGTGGGTCCCACCTTAGTTTCACAAACCAGGACTTAATATGTTTCCACTTTTAGATATCCATCTTTGATTTCATTTCCCTGTTTTAATTTCTAGATGGACTAGTAGGGATAAAATACTGAGAAAACAAGAAATGCAGAATGTTTTGCAACAGCTTAGAGAACTACAGATTTCTGAAAAAAATAAAAACACAATCAATTTTGAACTAGCATTCTATCCTTGAGCCCAGTTTCTGATTTGGTAGATGTAACGGTTAACATCCTTGGTTCTGTCAAATACTTTGACTTTTCCTATGTAAGCTCCTTACGTGGAGAGATGGGCAGGTATCTCTTAAAAGACCAATTCCTAGTTACCTTTGAACTCCAAGGAAAGGAAGAGCAGCTCTTGAACTGTAAGTCATTCCTGTAGATCCTTTGTGTCCCTGTCTGAACTCTTTGAAACCAGTAATAACTGTCTGCTTGCTGCTATTTAATGATACTGCATTTAATGGTTTTTCTAATGGTCAAGCTGAAAGGGGAGGGAGGAAAAATGCAGTTATTCCAATCTCCTTGTTATTTCCTGCATGGTGCTTAATTCCACATGGTGCTTAAAACAAACAAAACAAACACAAACCAAAAAACCCACCAACCAAACCCCAACTTTTTGCATTTGGGTCCAAGCCAGAGGCAAATAAACTTGAAGGCTTCTCCTGACGCATTAAAACCTTCATTTAGGAACATGCTTTCTCTAGTCATGGGCTTTACTTGTCGATTAAAAAGTCAAGAGTGTTTTGTTGCACTGCTTATCAAAGCGAGTCTGCAAGAGCAGGACTCATCCAGTTTGATGCAGTTTATTGCTGTTTTAAGTGTGCCAAATGTGTAAGGTACAGGCATTTTACGTTTCTAAAGTCTGTTAGAAGCCTATAAGAATATAATCAATCTTAAGTCTACAGTCTTTTAGACTTGTGACTGCTTTTCAAGGCACCTGCTGAACTAATATTCTCACTCAAATTCCCCTTTTTTTCCCCTTTGCGCTATTTCCCACAGACAATTTATTGATTTGTTTGTCCTTTTAGAGTGAAGAAAAAATTTGGGAGTTTGCTCTAATAAATGTCCCCTTGAAATCAAACAGGATTTTGCTAGGGAAGGAAAGGGACTGTGAAGTTTGTTTGCTAGTGATAGTTTCTGGCCTTCAGATCTCTATAAGTTCATGGAGTGCTGATGTGCAATTTACCTGTGGCTTCCTCATTGCTTTCAGAAGTGCTGCTGGATTTCACTCTCTATAATTTCCTCACTTATTTCTGGCATCGAACACTGGATTCTAAAAATAGTCTTTCTGTATTCCTAAAGGGCCTTTCTATTTTATCTAGTTTGTGTTGAATTATTAAACCAACTGAGATGAACAATTCATTAGAATAGTCTAATGCGTTTTCTACTACCTTCATATTCTGGGAGGTCACGTTCTCTCCTGATCCTCCTTTGGGTCATTTAATATCACATCCTCATTCTCAGAATTATAATCTGGGAACAACAGGTTCATTTTTTCTTTTCTGTCTTATGAATCTTAATGTTCTGCCAGTCATTTGTGTATACGTTTTACTAGAGCAATTCACATTAAATCAGTCTGTAATATTCACATGAATTGCTTTGAAATACAAAAATAGATGTGGAAGTTATCCTAAACTGCAAATCTTTGTGGTTGAATTAATGAGTATTTAGGGCATGGGTTTTTTTAGGCTTCCAAGAAAATGAAAGCAATATAGTCAGATATCTCCTGATTTAAGACTAGGAATTTAAATTTAATTAAAGCTGGTGTTTCAGCCATATAATGCTCACCTACTGTGTCTCACTGAGCAGCTGGTACCTATGAGACACTCTGCTTGCCTGTTGCGTATGATGAAACTTCAGAAGTATAAAGTCATGCAGTTTCTGACTAGTCACTGGTACTCCTGGCTTGCTTTGTTTGTTTTAAAATGTTCTATTTTATTGTTTTGTTGGACGTTTTTATGCCATGTTTAGTGTTATCCAAAGTGAAGCAGGGTTGCAGATCTAAACCCAAGAAATAAAAACCACTTTTGCTATCCAGGATGTGTTTTATACTATTATTTGTCTTTTGATTTTATTTTTTTCACCAATCTAGTGGGTAAGTTTGATATATTGGGGACTTTACTGCCTGTCATGGGTACTCATCTTTCCTGCTTGCTGTTCCTGGCTTGCCTCCTTTCTCCACTACTCCTCCAGTGCTTCTTGCTGCCTGTCTCTTCCAGGAGTTGGTGTCACTATATCTGTTCTTCTCATGATGCTTTTTCTGGATCTTGGTGGCTGGTCTGCCCATTAGCCAACGTTCTGCCACCAGATACGTGATTTCAGAACTGGGCCGTTTGCTGTAGTGAAGGGCGCCTTGCAGCAGCCGTGGTGCTTTCTCCACAGTGCTGATGGATGAGCATGAGTCTGGGCACAAGACCATGTTCTTGACCCAAAGCAGGTCCTAAGCAGTGCTGTGTTTCTTGGCTGAAGCTCAGGGAAGAAACTTAGTTTTCCTTTCAGCTTTGTGTAGACTATTACAAATTTTTAATCTTCTTTATTTTTCTGTAGAGATAAAGGCTTTTTACTGGAGGTGTGCTTTCAGGAAGAAAGCTTGGCTGATGAAACCATCACAGCGAAACAGAGGTGATCTGAGCCATTCTGCTTGCCTCAGGCAGGCTCAGCAGGGCTCTGGGCAACAACACGAACAAAAGACAAGAGCTGGGGAACCTGGTGTGCAGTGGGGGAGTTGATCTGTGCCCTGTTGCTCTGGGTGCTGAACATCCTCTGAGGGAGAAGTGATCTTCAGTTGACTCTTTCTTCTCTGCACGTACAAAAAGAGAAAATTGACTTATAACTTCAAAAGGCCCAAACAAAGTTTTAGAGGGATTATAGAATGCAATAGAGAGTGCACAGTATGTAAAAACGTTCTAGAAAAAAAAAAATTAACAGCTGCAAATAGCCTATTAAAACACACAGGTGTTTGAGAAGTACCTACTTCACTGGTCCATTAAAAACAATGAATAAAACAGCAAAAATAAGTAATGGTAGGGTACTGATTAAAAAATAGATCAATTTCTTATTTTTGCAGTATTCCTGTTTGCCTATCTTGATCTTTCTTTGGCCAGAAGGATAGGGTGTAATTAATCAAAATTGATTTAGCTTGAATAATAAAGTGTTAACAGTTTGTGATTGTAAGAAGAAAAATGAAACACCTAGAGAATTTTTTCTGTTTTCTGTGCTTTAGACCTCAAGCACTATCTAAATGAATTAAAGTTGCTTTCTAAATGTATACTTATCAAATAGTGCATTGGGAAGAATTTTTGTCCAAAAATACTTTTGCATTTTTATTCTTTTTAGTGTTTAGTGTTGAATTAATACCTTTTTGCAAAACACGTGTCTTGTGGATGCCACATCCTGTAGAATACGTCTATAATAATTGTTAGACATAAAAATCCAATTGCTTTGGAGGGAGAGTTGTAGAACAGACATGTTATCCTCATAGGGTGGTATCTTGTCTCTGAAAATGTGTAATTTTAAAGGAATAGATTATATGGTACATTGGGCCTACTGCCACTCTTCCTTTTAATCTAAATTATGGCTCTCTGAGGATTCAAACTATTTTTTCCTGAGTATCAGCAAAGCAAGTATCCATTATGCTAAAGAACACAGGAAAGAGGAGCTCTGAGACTGTTTTGTGGTGATACCCACTGGTGTGTTTGCAAGGATTAGAGTAGACAAATGGAACTGTTTCTTAACTATACAGCAGTATTGTGCCTGACTGAAATCACTAGCTCAGTGCTTTAAAATACTACATAAACACAAAGGAAATATACTAATATATAGTCTATAACAAGAAGGGTAAATACAGGCCTCCTCTAGAAAAAACTCAAAAATCCTTCCCTAATTAGTTTTACCCCTAAAAGTTCTAGAAGCTCCTTGAAGTCCACCAGGGATTTGAGTGTTGCTATTGATTTAAAGTGCTGAGATACTGTAGCAATGGATGGCAGCATATAGCACCAATAAATTGATTAATAGAGCCTTGGGTTGTGTATTGGTTCATCTACTCTCATCTCTCATATATCACAGGCCATTAATTTTCTCCCTGTTACCTTTGTACCAATCCCAATAATTTGTTTGACTAAAGCATAACTTGTGTCCAGCTAAATCATACCTTTCAGAAAAAAGCCCAGTCCTGGTCTGAAGACACGAAGAGAGAAAATACTTCTGTTTGCTGGTTTGCTGCAATGGTTATTGTTCTCACAGTTACACATGTGTACCTCAGGTTTCATCTGAATTTCTCTGACATTAGCTTCCAGCCATTGATTCTTTTTATGCCTCTCTCTGTGAGCATAAAGAGCTCCTTAATAACCTGCACTTTCTCCTCGTGGAGGTACTTAAATGTTGTAATCAAATCACTTCTCAGTTTCCTTTTGGGTAAGCCAAACAAACAACTAATGAACTCTCTCTCAAGTTGTTCAAGTTTTGTGACTCTTTTTCTACCTTCGTCAGTTTTCTGGAGTCCTCCTTAAAATACGAGCATCAGGACGGTATAGAGGATTTTAGTACAGTTAAGGACTTGGTAATTTTAATACATAGGTAATTTTTTCCTAGTCCTGAATTCATACACTGAATACTTATGTGAGCTTGCTTTCCATTCTTGGGATAAGATCTACATTCCTTGATATAAGGGCATTTGTCTCTGTTAAAATGAGCTCAGCCAGGTGTCATTTCACTATGGTAATGCAGATTCATCTGTGCAACTGATGTCGTTATCACTGTTTATCATCTTGCCAGGTATTGTCATCTGCAAACTTTATCAGCCATGGTTTTACATTTACTTCCAAATTACCGATGAAAGCTTTTAATAATGTTGTGTCCTTTACAACATCACTGGAAACAGCTCCTTGATAACACTTTTCTATAACAGCTTATCTGTTGAGAGTGGCCAGTTCACCTTGCAAGGTTTCCATGTTTCTGTTTTTACTCTGCATAGTATAATTTCAACTTCAAGGAACAAAAAGAAAATATATTCAGGAATAAATATCACATTTGTTTGACAAGCTTTATTTTCTGGAAACCACATTGCTTGCTTCTGATTGTAGTATTTTCTTTTAATTCTCTTCCGGTTAATTCTGTTGCAACTTTTGTAATAATTTCTAATGGGAATAGTCTCATAGTAGTCAGCCTACAAGTAATTTACTATTTGGAATAATACTCAAATTATTTAGGTTGTATTCTGGAATTTTCTGGGAATGCTAAGATTTATTTGAACTGTTAACAGTAGCATTCTTCAGGAAGTTCATGGTTTCCTGCTGTAAATTGTCTAGATCTGCTGATTTTGAAATATTTATACCTGGTCAATGTTTGTTTAACTTTCTTCTGGTTTGCTAATGGACGAGAAAGTATTTCAATATCTACACGTGACGCAAACATATTTTGTTTCTGAATGCAGAAGACTTAATTGAGTGCTTTTACATTATCAACAACATTATCATTAGTAGTGAAACCAGTTTTATTTCTTTTGTTCTTAGTTTGTTCAAAACATTACATCATTGTTTTCATAGTCCTTCATTCTGTCAGCTGCAGTGGTTTTTTGTTGTTTGGGTTTTTTTGTTGTTGTTTGCGGGTTTGTTGTTGGTTGCTTTGTGGTGTTTTGTGTGCTTGTTGTTATTTTGTCTTTTTTTCCACCAAATGTAATACTTCCCAATTTGGGGATCTTGGTACTTTCTTCATAATTCTAATTTTTGCCTTTTGTTATTTTTATCTTGGTGAAACTTCACTTGGCATCATCTTCTTTGTGTCACTCTGTAAGATGCTTGTCTGCCAGATGGAGTACTGGGCAAAGTTTGCTCATCTGCAGTTACTCTCTGTGTCTGCTCACTTCGAGGTTTGGTGGAACTTCCATGAACGGTTCCAGAGCATAATGCCTTCCAGTCACTGAGCTCATGTGTTCACTCACAGAATAAGAAGCAGGTTAAGCAACTCAGTATAGGAGATTTCCCCCAGATGAATAAACAGATTTCAAATTTGCAATAGTCAATGGGCAGGAGGAAGGGAGGTGGGGTGGGCAAAGAAGTGTTGCCTTTCAGGTCAGCTTGTACTGGTAAGCACAAATGCCATAGTATCGTCTTAGAGCTAATGTCTTTGAGATATATTGGAGTCCAACATCTTGTCAAAACCAGGAGATGCCCAAGTCCTTTATCCCCTTTGGGATCATGCTACAAGGTTCAGAGAGGCTGTGATTTGGTATTAAATAAAAAAAAAAAAAATAAAATGCCCCTGTCATCTTCATTTTGTGCAAAAAGTTGCCTGTGTCTGTATAGGATGATCAATACAAAGACACAAAGAAGGACACTCCCTCCCCCAGCTTCTAATGTTTTAATAACCTGATTGAACATAGATGTGACAGAGAAAGAAAAAATTAATAGCTAAGTGTTGGTTTTGGTTAGTCTAAGAGAACTCACTAGATAGTAAGTGGTACTTGTTCTGTTTCCTGACTGAGCAAGAAAACATCCTGCAAGAGAGTTTCTGATGCAAATGCAAAAAATTATATATATATTTTTTTCTCTTAGCTAATGTATCTTTTAAATCCACTCTGTTAGTTACTCTTGTTAGTAACCTCTAAGGTGATGTAACAATGATCAAAGTTCAGATTGGACATGACAAAAAGGGTCTTCCCTGAGAACAGGGTTCCCAGGGCATTGGTCACAGCATCAAACCTGTCAGACTTCAAGGGGTGTCTGGATTAAGTTCTTGGTGAAACGGTTTAGTTTTAGGTAGTGTTGCAAGGAAAAGGGTGTTTGACTCTATGATCCTTATAGGTCCCTTCCAACTTGAGATATTCTATGATTCTAAAGCAAATTAACTTCAGTCAACTGACTTTTACAGTATCTACACATTGCCTGTGTAGGTTATTGTCTATTTGAAAGTTTTGGCTGATACATGAATTATGGTCACCTCTACTTCTGCTCCTCAGTCAGTGTTTCTAGTTCTGGCTGCCAGTTTCAGTTTGCCGGTATTGTTTTGATCAGGAAAGGAGTCCTTTGTAAAGATATTACATGATTAAAATAAAAAGTTTGAACTTCAGAGACTGGTATAAGGCACTCCTGTCTTTCTTTCCTCAGAAGGAATCCATCTAGTCCAACAAAATGGCTTAGGAATTCTCCAAAAGTTACTTTATTTTCACTTGTGCTCTGTGCGTACTTGTAAGTACTGGCAGACAGCAGCTTGAACTACTCTCTGCCAAATTGTCATATTCAAGCTCTGCATTAGTTTTCAGCATTGTGGAAACAGTATTCATTGCTTCCCACCTACTACTGCCTTGTGATCCAGCGCTGAATAGAAACTTCTGTCAAATAAACTGTGAAATGAATGTCTCTCTTCTTCAGCTTGCTGAAAGACAGTAAATGTCAAGACCGTGTAAGGGATTTGAGTAAGTAGTTGAAACAGCTTTAAATGAAAAACAAGAAGACAACAATGGAGTTAATGTCTTGAAGTCGTCTTTATCCTGAAAAATTATTGATGATGTGAACAGCAGTAAAAATAGTGCCATTTGTCTTATTATATTATATTAGTCATGTTCTTCTGGTCAACTGAGTGTTTAAAATTAGCTCCCTTCAATCACCTAAAAGCCCAGCATGTTTAATTGCTCATACCTCCATGTTGCACGTAAATATCCTCAAAATACAAGCAGAGTGGAAGGCTCTCCCTTATGCTTATGGCACATCCAACTCAACAGTGACTCTGGGTATTTTCTCTGGGGCAGTGAACCTCTGGGCACCATGTGGCTGGATCCAAGCCCACCTGTCAGCCATTACCTTCTGAGCAGCCTTATGTTTTATACTGTCAGACCATCAATGAGTAATGACACAATATTCTAAAGATGATTTTCCATGTGAGGATAGTCTCCTATCAATTTCTCTGCAAACTAGGCGGTTAGGGTTTTCTTGCCTGTACTTGTCTTTGAGACCTCACAGACACTTTCCTGATTCCAGGGTGAGGTTACCTGGCAGGAACCTCCACCCCATCCCTCTCAGCCTGAGGGCACTGCAGAAGCTGAGGAATTAAGCACCCTAATCACCTTGTGTACCCATGACATTCTCTTTCCTTGGCCTCCTTCATTCCTGTTTGCAGTCACCACAATTTCAAGCATTTGATAGCAATCCGTAAGGTCTTGTCCCCTGAAACTCAGGTGCTCCAGGTAATTAGAGTGAGTTTGTTCACTTACAGTGAGAAATGTCTATGTCAATAGCAAGAAAGACATTGTTCGATGCACATATATAAAAAATGTAGTATAAGTTTTGGGGATAGTGTGTGGGCATGGATCTCCTGTCCCTGGAGAAACCGTCACCATGTCAATTTAGGATATATGGAAAATCTAAACAATTGGAAGATTTTACTTAGTAAAATTCATTTTGGTGGTCATCTTAATTTTTATGCCTGATTGTAGAAACAGTTTTGGTTTTCTTCCGTGCTTCTGTAGTACATTGCTTAAAGGCATCTGCTCTTGCAGTTAAAAATCATGAATCACCGTGAAAACCAAATTTGGGGTTTAAGTTAAAAAGCCTGAAAAGGCTGTTGTGGCTAATCTCTTGTATGCCAGATTTTTCTAGGGTAAGGTTTCATCTGTGGTTGTATGAGTACTATTTGTGCTGAAGGATGGTCCTTCTGTGTTTCCTCCCAAGCCCTATTGCATTAAGAGGGTTAATTTAGCAGAAGTTCAGTTCCCTTGTGTTCTAGCTTGTCCTCAGTATTTCACTGGGGGCTGTGTGCAGCTGAGCTGAACTCTTGAGTGATGCCCAATTACATCAAATTGTCTCAAGTCAGCACTATAGTCACAGTCAACAGCCAGTCCAGTGTTACATTGAATTCACACAATTACGGATTCACCAACGGTGTAGGGTTGGGTGATGGTCATTGAATTTATGTGCTTGTACAGATTCACGAGTAGTATACTATATAGTATAAGTCTGAGTGCATCCAATGAGCGATTCTCATGAGTAGATCCACAAATAATGAGATCTATTAAATCAACAGGTACAAGTTCTTTCAGAGTGCTGATAAAATACACTGTCTGCAAAACCACACTTTGGTTGCAAAATACACTTTGGTTGCAAAAATACACTTTATTTGCAAGAAGAATGTATTGGTACCAAATATATATAAATTGTAAGATGACTATATGGTGCTACTTCTGTGATTACAAATACAAGCTTGAGGTCTAAGTGTCCCAGGGAATCACGTGGTATAACCATGTGCGCAAATCTTACCCAAAAGTGTCCTCCTTCAGGGAGAAGATTCCAGAAGTCTGCGATGCTGTCTTCTTGACTTCTCATTGATGGTGTCTTCCCTAATTTTCTCCTGTTGTTAGGGTATTTGATACTATTTTCTAAGTTTAGGTGGAGCTTGAGTGACTCTAGTCATACATACCTTTACTATTGATTGGTGTAAAAACTCTCACTTTTTTTTTTTAACGTTAAAATCTTCCCAGCATGTGCTCAAGGGAGCGTAGGGATGTAGTGGAGGTGTGTATGCTTTTGGATGGAGGTGCCTTTTGGTATTATGATGAGATTATAATGACCGAAGGTCATCCACAGGACAAATTTTGACACATCTGCTAGCTCAGCAACTAGCATTTTGGATGGAACAGAACATCTATCTTTTTTTAATTGGCAACAGCTATGTGCACAATACCATCTGGTTCCTGTACCTGCCTTGTAGACAGGGCCTGGCCACTCCACTCCCCCGTACTCTGTAGTGCCAGCACACTGGGCTCCCCACATGCATGACCATCCAAGAATGCAGGACAGGTTGGGGCAGGGAGAGAAGAGAGAAGAGAGAGAAGAGATTCCTTACGTGCCGTGCAGCTGCCTTATATGCTGAAGTTGTGGATATAACTTTATTCTCAATACGTGTATCCTTGATAATTAGTTTCAATAATTTGTGCCCTCGGTAAGTATTCCATACCAATTAAGCCCCAGCAAAGACATATACTAAATATTGAAAGTCCCTTCGTTAGGACTTCTCCCTCCTGTAAAGTGAGTTGTGATTGCTTCTGCTACAGAAGGGGCTTTGAGTTTAGCAGGCCATGTGTAAGGCTACCCTCCTGAATCACTCACGGCATGAAGACTTGCAAGGATATATCAAAGGTGGAACCTGTTTGCGTAGTTCATGTTTATAACCTGGCACAGGCTCTGTATATAGAATTAATTCCAGATTTGTAAAGCTGCTAGATGGAGTGCTGTTTGAGCACAATCTTTCAGCTGAAACTTCATAGACCGAAGGTTTGACCATTCTTGCCTTCCCATTTACTGGAAGAGGGCTCTGGTGATTACAGAACCACCATTCTCAGCATGAACCGGCAGGTGGACAGTCCTCGTAGGGCAGGAGGAAGGTTTCTTAGAAGTAACTGTAATCATCATAGTGCACTTGGCATAATTACCTTCAACATCTGCCCACTGCCCTCTCTGACCTTGCTTTCAGCACTGTTTATGTTTGGGCCAATGTTGTCACGTTCTCCCACCAGTTTATACCGTGTGGGAGAGAATTACTGTGTGTGCAGAGAGAATGAGAGGTTTAAAGGTCTCTGAGTTTAAGCATGGTTGTGCTCTTGGTACAGTGATAACATGAATATAAATAGCAAATAGACTGTGAAGAACATACATTTAGGGATAAATTATCTTCCCCTTCCACCGTTTAAAGGACTTTACTGAAACAGATGGAAATGCTCATGAGGTTGCTGTACTTAAATGAAAGGCACTTTTTTGACAGGAGATGACCACTCTACCACAGGCTGCTTTTCTTCTGGTCATTTCTCTTCTTGTCACAGATCCCTTTCACTGGCAAATGAAATCTGGAACTTCTTTCTGACATTAGGATGTGCCTTAAAAAGGAAAATGTTGACAAAAGCAAAACTCATTAAACCTAATGGCTGTCCTAGAGGATAACACAAAGTCAAGTTACGATAGCCCTCCCTCTAGTCCTAAATTTTATTACAAAGATTGTGGAAGTAGATTATAGGTGGATTTAATGCTGCCTTCCCTTGGGTGCTGCCAAGCATTTTGTTTTCCCTAGGGCCAGCTCCAGTGAGCGCAGAGCCCTGTGCCCACACCTGGCACCAACCCCAGCACAGCCGTGGCCACATGTCCCCACTCAGCTCTGCAAACCCAACGTACTTTATGTCCTCTGTCCCCATTATGCACAGGACGACCTTATGGCATCACCCAGCCAGCCCGAGTCTGCACCAGCCCTGGATTTAGGGGATTGGTGTGGAGCCCCGGCAAATCGCAGCTGTGGGTACCAAGGGTCCCTGGCTCCAAGCGACTTTGGGAGGAGGCAGTGGTACCCACCAGGTGGCAGCCCCGTGGTCCTGTTTATGTGGTCCATCATACACTTGGAGACATCCTTGTGGCATCTCGCATCACAATGAAATTTTATTCTGTGCCGTTCCTTTTTAAGCTGGAGATTACAATAAGACACTGTTGGGATTTTTTTACATTGAAAGATATGGCGTTTATGTTGTATCATTAGAACAGTTGCCAGCAACACCTTTTTGAGTCTCTTTCTATTGGTCTGTTGTGCATCAAACTGGCTTGTTTTTTAACTGCTTGTGCATTGGTACCTTGCTGCTTTGAATAGCAGGGTTAATTTGCTTTGTGTTTTTCAATAACAAGGTGGCCGAAAGTCACCTTTAGTACTTTCCTTGAAAGTAACTAATCCTTTGATACCCTGAGGCTTTGAATCAACGGTTTAAAATCAATATTTTCTATTTGAAGTTATTGTTTATCTTCATACTGCACTCTGCAGACTGAAAACCAATCGAGTACATTTATGGATTATACAGAATATGGGACAGGCAAAGAATGGGCTGTTATGCCTTTTTGGGAAATGTAGAAAATTAAGGAAATTAAGCGGCACTCTTCTCAATAAACCCTCTAGTTACTACTGCTGTTTTAATGCAATTTTGTTCTTAAATATCACTCAGGGCACTAGCTGAAAAGGAGACAGAATTCTGTTTTTCAGCACACAGTGAAATCTTGAACAGCAATTAAAATACACAATGTTTTGGCAGTCTTTAATAATACAATTTGTTCTGTGGACAGGAAGAGTTCATGAACTTTCATGTTTCTTTCACATTTGATCTTAATTTTAAAAGACCATTACTGCTTACACTCATCTAGGAGCCCTAGATTCAGCAGAATCTCAAGGGAAAGAGAGCACAACACTGCAACCTTAATAGCATCAGATGTGTGTTTATCTCAGGCTTTTTGTTTTACTTTCTAAATTTGTTATATTAAGAGTACTACTGTGAGCTCAGTTCTTTGAACTCCTTTTTCATCTATGTTTTTAAGAGAGGTTATTTGGTCTCAAACTGAGTTTTCAAAGAAAACACATATTAATACTATGTAACATTGGTTTCTGTTAATTCATGAAATTAGCACATTCCTGTGGTCTGGAATGAAACAGAAGGAGTGTGGGCATAGTTTTGATGCCCAAAGCCTTCATTTTGTTAGAAGATTTTCGCAGTGTTTTTTGTTTTTTTTTTTTTTTCCTCAAAACTTTTGGTAAAATGATGTATAGTTTCAACTAGTCAGTCGCTCCAGTGAAGTAACACAAACTAACTGAAAACAACGACAATTCAACAGCTATGCGAAATCAGAGTTTCTAGACTTTATAGCTGCAGAATGAATGGCGTGATAATAGTTTGATTTGGTTACCTGAACAAAAGAAAAACCATTTAATCTGAATGTTTTTGTCCCAGACTGGTGCAAAAGGTTGTAATGCTGCATTTCCCAGGGGAAGGAGACTGTTTTTTCCTGTATTCCCTCTTGGACCTAGTGAACCCTGTTAAGACCACCTATGAAGGGGAAGAGACAAAGGGATGCTGAAATGTTCTGCTTCCTTCATATGTTGGGATCTCAGTTTTAGGGTGAAATCTGCCTATTGTTGGGTTGATTTTTTTGTTGTTGTCCTTTTTTTCCTAGTTAGATACCTAACGCTACAACCACTGACAACTGCTAAAGTAAAATCCAGTTGTTAGTCTCTCATTGACTGTGTATTTTAGGTTACTGTTCTTTTTAATTTCCTCCAGCAATTATACTGCGTATTCCTTTGTCCCCACTGACCGACTCAAGGTGCTGGAAACCCTCCTGGCTGCTGCCATCCCCTCTGCTCCACATTTGTTTCAGCCTCTTCTCATGTGTTGCCATCAACCTAGGTTGCCAGCTCTTCATAGCAAAAGACAGCTCTTTACTACTTTATGCAATTTCAGCTACTGGACACAAATTCTGAGTAAAACCAACCATCATGTAAATTGTATCTTGACAAAGCAACAGCCCACACAGTCAAAATGAAATGGTAATGACACAGAAGCAGCTCTATCCTGTGAAGTGTTCCCTCCAGACCAGACTGTAACTACCTATTCATTTTGGGGGTCTTACTCATCTTCTTTTGTAAACTAGACCAAATTGTGTGTTGTAGATCTCTTTGGGCCATTATTAGAGCTGCCAGGCTTGGTAATGATTGATATTAAATAAGTTATGCGAGGAACTCTAATTTCTTATTTACAGGGGCCTGTAGAAGGACACAGACAGTGATAAAGTACAGCTTTTTTCCTCTGAGAATAGGAGTCCAATATGCCTTGTATTTCTTCTGACTGGCCAATGCAATAAACTACCCTTACCCATCAAGGACTTGATTCAGTGCTCAGTGAAAGCAATCAAAACATTTCTGCTGCTCTTAAGAGTAGGGAAAGGCTGAACCAGCCTGTCTCATAGAATTGCTGAAACCACACTAAGTGAGCTGCAGGGCTGAAGTGAGCAGAACGTCACCTGCCTTTTCCACCAGGTCACGGAGATGTGAAAGACATGGAGTACTGTTGCTATGAAACTCACGTATGAGCTTGTATCTTGGCTTGTGTATAAAATCTCCCACGTTCACTGGTTCTGCAACACGGGTGACCTGTGGGGTGAAAAATGGCAGCACATCTGGCTGCCTGCAGCACAACTGCATGTTTGTTACAGCCCTGGGAAGCAGAGGGCTGGAAATTCCCCCCACCGTGAAATCATGTACAGGGCAGAATGTTCGCAATGGGTTTCTTCAGTTTTTCACAGGCAGCTTCATTTTCTTAATCCTAAGAGCAACATAGTAATAGTTAAGCAAATTGGCTTGGTGTAGGCTGTCTTTTCAGGGAGGTTCTGCATCTGCCCTTGGAGTTGCATTTTCTGCTCTGCCTGATGATAATGTCAGGCAAATGTAGAGAAGGATGATGCCAGGGGTAATGGACATCAGTCCACACATATTGTACATCAGCTTCTTGTGCAAGGAGGGTGAAAAAATGTAATTTCATGACCAGGTCTCTTGTTCTGGTTCTGGAGCTTTCCTCACTCAAACTGATTGATTACTGGTTGTTCAGAGATAAAAATCCAGGTGCATGTCTGAGTACCCTGTGCATTTATGATTTATCTCTGAATTCATCCGCTAATAAAGGACCTGTAACTTTTGATATTACTGTTTCTTTATCTTTCTAGAAGTGCAACACTCTTCTGGCTCATTTTTTTGAAAGCGTGACCTGCCTGGGCCAGCCACAAGCTATGAGGACCATTACTGCCATGTTGCTTTTCTAGCCTAAAGGTCCTGAGCTGCTGCCAGCAAGTAAGAGTCATCAGTTCCCTGGTGAAACTGCAGAAGTTCCTGCCTGTGCACTAATAATGACTCTTTCCCCTGCTTCAGGCAGAAGAACTGAACCACTGCTGACTTCTCTCTTTAACACATCACAAGCTCCCTCCCATGATCCCCAAGGGAATTTCAGCTCAGTATTTTAAGAGCTTTGACAATGTGCTCTGATAATTTTGCATGCATCTGTGCTAAGGTCAGCCCTAGCCACTGTCACTGGTACTGTTGTGTCTGCTTTTTTGATGGGCCAGTGCTAAATTAGAGAGCAGTTAGACAAGCGGACATGATAAATTGAGATTCACTGTATTAATTCCCCAGGAAATTGGAATTTAGAATCTAATCTCAAGCTGTAAAATCTTGGACTGGAGTCCATGCCCCTCTGGCTGCAGCTGTACTGGCCATGTGTCTACACAAATTAAAGAGGATTTGATTAGCAAGTCTGTGAACACCCACACAGGCTCGCTGTCAGCATCCCCCCGCTTGGTTTGAGCCCCTTCCCACAGCGATTCCCTGGGCAGCACACAGCGGAGAGGGATTCACCTGCGCCGTTTCTGTTGCTCCCAGGAGCAGAGGAAGAGTCTGGTCCCTTTTATGTTTTAGCATAGGTGTAAACTCTGATGGAGTTACTGACTTGCTGGCATTAGGATTTCCCTCAAGGATCCCAAAGTTTCGTTCAAATAAAAGGTAAAATGGTAAAATGATGAGTCAGTAAGAAAAGACAGAATGTTTTGTGCCATGTTCTTTCTACTGGTTATTTACGTTTTTTTTTATTTTACAAGTTGAGTTGTTCTTGGCCTGTGCTGAGATAAAACAAAAGAGTGTGGTCTCTCATACCGGTTAGAACACCAGGAGAGCCAGTTCACTAACCCGAACCAAGGGACAGGTCTACAGACACCCGTTATCATGCCCTATGTACATCACCAATAACTCTTGCCATGGTGAGAGAGAAAAGAGGTTTCTTTCTTTTGTTTAAAACCAAAAAGATCATGTTCAGCTGCCCTGGTATGGTTTTGTGCTTTGCCTGTGGATAAGTTGGCTATGGGTTTGGCAGCTGAACCCGACCTGCAAGCTTTTTGGCACTAGAGTTCGTTGTGTCACCCGGGTGACCTTTTAAGTGAAGACTGAAACAAAACGAAGTGTTAAATATTTAATCTTTCTCAGCACCACTCATGAGCTTTTCTTCTCCCCTTCTGGCTGAGGTATTTCCATAGGCAGCTTTTTTTGTTGTTTATAATCCTTGTTTTTTGACTTACGCTTTTCTGATATAGTTGTTACATTTTTGTTGTTTTCTTTTACATTCTGTTATGCCTAATAGTTTGATCTGGTTTTGACTGTTTGTATACTTATTTGTGTTTGAGATTATTGAGGAAGGCATGACTTGACCAAACTGACTTACTGTGCTTTACATTAGGATATTTTGTACTTGTGTGTAATATCCTGACCTCCTTCTGCAATTTATTTCCCAAGGGACCTTCCTGATTGGTTACTGAGGTTTTTTCTGTTCCTTCTCAAAATTCACTCATTTTATTGTGGGCAGCCTGACACAGATCTGTGGAAATAAAAGTTCATTTCCCCTATTGCTGTGTGGAGGGAGTGTCCAGGGCAGGAGAGCATGTAGGGACAAATCATGATGTGTGTTTGCTCTGCTTATAGCTTCTGCTTATGCTATGTATTTAATTCATTGGTATCTGTCCACCTGAGAGGCTCCTCAGGTTGTCCTCTTGTCTTAATTTGTGCTCCTCTTACAATGCTATACTGAATAATTAGCCCCTCTTTATTTGTGTCATACTGTCAGGTTGGGGTTTTTTTTGTGCAAGTCTTTACAACAGCCCCTGATAATCCCAGTCTTGTTCCCTAGAGGCCTTTGTTCACAGATACCTCATTTTTTGTAATAGTCTTCTCCTTCCACAACAAAAAACCAAAACTTCTTTGGTAACACCGTGTGCACAATCATGTGCTAATCCCCAGGATGCTCCCGTTCCTGCTAGGGCCTTTTCATGCAATTGCGAGGGCTGCAACCCTTGCGAAGCTTGTGATTCATACCCACTACCAACCTTTGGTCTTAGCACTGTTGCGGACAGCATCATTAGTGATCACTTGCCCAGTATTTAGTGGATGAGCCTCAGTGGCTCATGTTGGATGTGTTGGATGGCAAGTTACCCTCAGCCTTGCTGGGTGTTTCTGGAGTCACTGACATTCCTTTTCTTAACTCTTGCATCTTCTGCAGAATGTGACAGGCATGCCTGAGCCATGTCTGCTCTTTGAGATCCCTGCAAAGAACTTAAAGTTTCCCAAATAAAAGCCTCCAAAAGTGCTTATGTTCAAATGGCTACCATCCCCTTATAAATGATGAGGAATTTCACAAAGATGCTGACAGTGGCCCCTGTACATAGTTGTTTTCCCTTTTCCTGAGACGCAGGTGTACTAACACAACTTTGGGGTATTTTTTCCCAACAGTGCTTTAGGCCGAGCAAGCAAGTCTGACAAATGGGACGTCAGTCTAGTAGCATAGATATAGATATAGATATATAGATATAGGCAGTCAAATTGTGTACTTTAAAAACTCACAGCCCTGACTACCCCTCCAAAGAAACAATACTCCTTACTTTGCTTTGTTGTAGCTTTCGATGGCTAACTCTGAACCCTGGCTCTTCATGTCTCTCTCTAATTTTAGTCTGTGTCTGTCTCAAGCTCATGGTCATGCAATGGTTGGATGACGATGCTCTCCCATATGTCATAACTATTTGGAAAGCTTAAGGTAGGGTGGGTGGATTTGCAGTTTTTGTTCCAAAACATTTGCACTGCTGTACAGCAGATGGTGCTCTGCTTCCCTTTCTTCTCACACAGACTGCTGTCATTAGCTAAACTTTTCAAACAAGACTGAGGATTATTAATAATCTTTTCTGCACTGGCTGAGAAATCAGAGCTACATATTTTCAGAGGTGGTTTACTTAGCCATGCACTCATCTTCTTTCAAGGAGCAAGAAAGCATAAAGTCTGTTTGTGGGTTAATTTACAACACTAATCTATCTTCCCTGTGCAGTTAGAGCAGAACACTGACTTACATTTATTAAGGGATTCTTTTCATGTGTGCAAAACCAGTATTTGTTTCAAATGGATAATTCTTTACTAAAATGAATGAATCACAAAAGAAGGCTGAGTTTAAGCAGTGAACTCAGTGAAACCATCAGAACCTCTAAATCAAGAAAACCGTTTCACAGCTTAATTAAACAAAATGTTTACCCAGCTACCTGAAGTCAAATGAAATAAAATAGTATTCTCTGGTTTTATGCTGAAGAGTTGAATTCCTTCTTTAGCTCTTTCAGAGTACTAAGTGCTGTTTTCTGACAGCACAGTTAGCCTGGGCTTTCAGGGGCTTGTTTCACAGGTGAATAGCTCTTAAACAACTAGAAGTTGTGTTGAAAAAGTCAAATCCACGTAAAGGATTTGGTGAGAAACAGTGCTGTAAGCTTTGAAATATTGCAGACTGCAGTAATACCGTAGTAATCTTCAACAGTATTAACAGCTTAAACAGACAAGCCTATATAAATTGGCTTAAAACCAATCAGGTAGGAGAACTTCACTAATTCAGACTAATAACTCTGTTGGCTGTATTGTGGATTATCAGCTGTTGCAAATTAGGAGTAAAAGCATGATGCAAAGCTTGTGGAAATCAAAGTAAAAACTTCCATTGATATTACTGTGCTCGTATTATCCCCTTACATGGATTTCCATAACAAAAATATCAAGGATACTGAAGCACAATGGGTAATTTATTTATTTTGACAAATTTGCTCTGTTTGCTGTCATTTATGATACTACCTATTTCACTCTGTGGCATTGTACTTGATAAATAAATATTGCTATTTATGTGGCAGTAAATCTAAGAACCTCAGCCGTCGATCTGAGCCCAGGGTAGATGCTGTACAAACACAAACCAAAAGGACAGTCCCTGACCTTAGTGCTCAGTATTTTGTCAGTGTGAGGCTTATGAACAGTCTGTAGACAGTAAATTTTTCTCTGCAGTTCTGTGAGTTTATGTACAGTCCTTCAGATAAGTATTTCCACATTCGTAATTCAAACTGAAAAAAATCCTTCCTAAATTAATTAATGGTTTTCTTCATTCAGAATCATGGAGTCAGTCTACTTATGAAAACGTAAAGCAAAATTCTATTTCTACTATTTGATATCTGCGCTTTAGCAGAGTGTATATATCTTTTAAATAGACCAAAGTGATTCTTTCTTATGGAGGATTTTCTTTTATAAAAATAAACCAATTTTTTTTTTTCTTTTAAGGTGTGGGGAAAAGTGCTATGAAGATCATCAATGAGAAAGGGATCATAATCTATTTTTGTTTTTTCAAGACTATGAAAAAAAAAAAAAAGTACTTTTTTTCTTGGGAAGCATTTTTCCCAAGCTATTGCCTAAGAAATGTATGTATCTTCAGATTGGTGGAAGGTGAACTATTAAATATATATATATATATATATATATATATTCCACTATGTGTTTTATCCCTCAACTAGAGCTACAAAGAGCAAAGCATATGGAACAAAAAAAAGGGGAGAGAGAAATTTGTTCCCTATTTTCACATGGTTTATGTGTAGACTTATAATGATGTGATGTTTTACACTAGTGAATAATTTCCATGCTCTAGGGAGCCTTAACAGCTGATTTAGGCAAGTCAAGGTAAGATCAGTCTAGATTGGTAAAAGAAGGAACATGGGGAAAGAAATGTGTCATTTCAGAGTGAGGAAGGTGGCAGAAATTAATAGGGCATTGGGTTCACTGCATGGGATTCGAAACTGGGACTGAAGGGCCCCAGGCTCTCCCTGTTGCTTGGCTTTCAGTGAAACCAGCAGAAATGTTACATATCGCGTATACAAGCTGTAACATTGCCCTCAAAGAAAATGCTAAATGGATGGATTGTCTCTGTCACCCACAAAATAAATTTTCTGGGCAGAGAGAAATCTGGCTCCCTTTGAGGCCCCACTGAATTTAGTTCCAAAATGTATTAATCCAGTGCAAAGTGCTGATAACTCTATTCCTCCTTCCTCAGTTGGTTTGATGAAAATTAACTTTCAACATTCACATCTGATCAAATCACAAGGTAGAATTATGTGCAAGCATGAAAAAGATGACACCTTATTCTGTAAATACACACTTGGTAGTAACTTTCAAATTATGTTAACAGAGTTCACACAGTATTAGTCAAATCCCTGTCATTAAGAAATGGTATTTCATAAGAAAGCTGATAATAGGATACAAAGATCCTAATATGATTAGATGATGACTTGTTAATGGGAATTCTTTTTTGTCATAACCAGTGATTTTCAGTTTACTCTGACAAAGATGATCTCTCTGATGGGAGATGGTAATATAATAAAAATCTGGGAATAGTGTTAAAAAAATGAAATTGGAGATTCAACAGCACAGTCAATAATTTTGTAGATCCAGGATGATTAAATTTTAAGGACATTGTTGGGGAAAAAAAAGGCAATTCTAAGGCAGAGCCAATACCAATGTGCACGGCCTGTCTGTCAAAGGCCCACTCCTACACCTTGATCCTATGGATATATGATGATTGTCTTTCAAAGCACTGCTAAAAATCAAACCAGGGCTTTATATGGGAAGCCTTCCATCTCCCAGGGCAGTAACTGTGGCTGGTGGTCTGACCACACAAATGGCAAAGTTTTCAGAGACTTAACCTGGGGGGGGGGGGGGGGGAGGGGAGTGTTTTATATTTATGAGAAAAATAGTCAGTTCTTAAGATTTTTTTCTGGGGACTGCAAGACCATTTTTCACCAAGTTCAATTATTTGATCTGAACAATATATCAGCAAACCCCTCTCACCACTCTCATCAACATTTTCACTGTAGCTTTGTAAGGATAGCTCAAAATAACCAGGTCTTGCCTATCTTTGTTTGGGGTGTACTAAATCAAGTAACTATCAAAAGTCCAGGTTTTGCTAGTGATTTTCATGTTTAGTCGTGCCCTGGTAGCATAACAATGTTTTAAGAGCGAAATAAAGGTATCTTCAAATGGCCATAGAAATGCCTACCAGTCTTTCTCATGTCGCATTGCAGCACCAACTAGGGCTCAAACTATGGGTTAAAAAAGGACGTTTTCTTTATGGACTGCACACATAAATAACCTTGGTATATCAGTCTTCATGGATGGAAGCTAGCTGCACTAAGGATAATCTGTTCATTAATTGGTTTTAATATAGGAAAAGGAAAGTCATTTAAATAATTTGGGCTCCTGAGTGAAGATCTATATGATTTTTAAAAGAAAAACACTGTAGTCACTGAATGTCAAAGCTGTGATTAAAAAGCAAAAAGCTGACATGGATACCACTGTAATTGGGTATGTTTCAGTAGGAACCCACTGCCACCATCAGCTTTTTACGATTTTTGTATTGCTAATGTGATATGAAATGTACCACTAGGAATACTGTTGCATATCAGATTCTCTTATTTCATGAATTATTACTATATTACCCTCTAAATATCCCAATGAGTATAACAGCATCAAAATATGATGTAAAAACAAAACCCCATGCAAATAACAATTATTGAACTGTACAACATTTTTTTTCTTTCTTTTTCCTTATTTTTATTCTGAATAAATAAACAGTTTGCAACTGTAAGGGTCATTCAACCACCCCAGAGATGCCATTGCTTCTGAATTGGAACAGGGTAGCTAATTAGTGCCGGGAATGTGATGTGACAGATTTTAAGAGCGGGTAAACCAGAGAATGACTTTTGATATTCAAATCTGCTCTCATCTTGTTTCCATATTCTGCTGCTGGCACTAACTAAGGAAGATGTGAAATGTGTCTCATCATGCACTTGGAAGGGCTGAGAACTCTCACATCTCCTTCCTTCTCAGTGTTCCATCTACGAGCCAGTCAGAGCAAACAGAACTTTGCCCAAGAAAGATGAAAAAAAATAATAGGGAAGGTCACATTCCCTCGTGTTTTTGGGAAATTGTGGAAGAAGCCATCACCTCTGCAGGAGAGAGAAGGTTCATCAGTCAGTGCTTGTGCCCTTAGCCTGACTGAGCCTGTGGCCTCATAAAAACTTCCTATTCTATTTCATGGGAAACTCTGGAATTTAAAACAAATTCCTATTCTGAGCAAATGTATCAAAGAGGGTTTTCAGATTTCATTAATGTGAAATGTAATTAAAATAAAAATTATTGAAAATGTGTTTTAAATTTATCTCATTATTTACAGTCAATGTCTCCCATAATTTTCCTCATGTTGTGTTAATAATTCGCTTTCAATATTTTGAAAGAAGTTCTTTTTAAAAGGAAAGAATGAAATATTCTCCTTCAAAAGATCTAAAATATTATGTTGTTATCAGAAAAGATTTTTCAAGGGAAATTAGAGTGAGGTATTGTTGAAATAAGCAATTTCACCATTGGTGAAACAGCATTTTCCAATGGAGAAATACTTTATCGTAAGATTTATGACTGTATCATTCATTCAGAATAATTTTAATAAAAACAGGAAGGTTAAGATTTATATGATTTGTCTGAAGGTGAGAAGTTCTATTTAAAACTGTGTCAAAGTTCATTTGGGAGATACTGACTCACCTTTACAGATAGCCCAGAATATAAATAATGTCCTGGCAAACAGTATTAATAGTGTCTTTCACAGAGATATCATTAATAATTATAGTTTATATGGCTACAACTCCAAAAAAAAAGGTTCTCATGGTGCAATAAACCAAAGAACTAAGCTCAACTAGTTTATGATTTCATAAAAATGGTAGAGCTATAATTGCAACCTGGCAATCAGCAAATGCTCCAATTGTAGTACTGCCTGTTTTATTTTACGTGTAACTTTCAGAGAAGGGGAATTTATCCTCTTTTTCTTGGATTTCAGTGCACTGAAAGTTTATTCTTTGGAAATACATTAATAGCACAGAAATGGAATTGGGATTATGAAGTATCAGATGCTTTTTTCTCACATTTATGATGTGCCTTAAGCAATAGCACCAGCTGTAAAATAAAAAAGGGCTAAAAAGAACGTAGTTGTCATGAGAGTTTGTGTGTCCAGATTGCAAGCCAGAAAACTGTCACTGATAGTCGAGGTATAATTGACCACAGTGTATGATAAGCACATTATTGATTGATTAATGTGACCTAGTTGTATTTGAAATGTGAAAGGGGAAAATTGAGTTGTCATTTTATATCTTGTTCTTTTTTTGAGTAACAGATAAATATTGTAATTAATGATTTTTCACTAAGGTTATCTAAAAAATTTAGGGAATATTAAACATCACATTATTCACTGTCATTATACGTGAATGTATTATTGATGAATATTGATAAATCTTTTCTTACATGAAACAGGCCCAAAAAGAAGTTCGTATACTTTAATAAGGCTTTTTAATAAGATATTTCTTTTGCTTACATTTTTCATCATTTAACTGAGTGAACTAACTAAATTCACTGAATTCCTTTTATAGTTAAGTAAGGTTTTATTTGTATTTAGTCCATGGTGAACTGGTATGTTGATTTAGAAGGTTTAAGTTTGCTTCTGTTGTCTAGAAAAGGATTGAGAACTGACCCATGGAATGCCTTGCTACCATTTCCTATTATTTATGCAAAAGAACCTTGAATTTTCTCAGGTAGTTGAAAGAATGTGCTTTAGAAAATGAATTTCCAAAAAACATTGTCATTCTTGAAGTAAACCTCAAAGAATCTTCCAAGCTATTACAGATAAAAC
This sequence comes from Streptopelia decaocto, assembly GCF_964273445.1. Classification (NCBI taxonomy): domain Eukaryota; kingdom Metazoa; phylum Chordata; class Aves; order Columbiformes; family Columbidae; genus Streptopelia; species Streptopelia decaocto. Next base: position 31,903,412 of record NC_138663.1, on the reverse strand, counting down.
AAAGCCAAAAAGCTTATGTTGCAAGATACTGAAATGTTATCATTCACCATTTGTCTGAGTATACCTGTGAAGGTGGCTGCCTGTCACTAGGAGACTTCTCTGCCAGAAAATGCGGTCTCATTTAAGTCTCTAGCATTTTGTAAGAAATGGAAAAATCTTTAACATTAAAATGTTTCACTGAATCGTTTCAACCTTTGTATTTGATTTTGGCAAATTTTGAATTATATCATGCCTTTCAGGTCAGGTATTATTTGTACTTTGTAGTAATATAATTAAGGAAGTTGATGGTGATATCTTCCGATGTCCTATGAAGTCCCTGAGTGTCTGAAGTTATTTCAGTATTTTGACTTCTTGATATCAATTCAGCTACTTAAATGTAGGATTCTCATGCTACTTCAAGTGCCCCAGATGTGGACATGGGGCTACAGTTGTGATACGTGAACCCTGGGATGTACACAACCTCCAGGATCAACAGCTAAAAGCCAGCTGGGATCCCCCAGGGATGCTCAGATAGCATTGAGCACCTGCATTCAGGTGAAGTGCTGAGCCCTGAAATGTCTATATTAGAGTGGACTGAATCACTCTTTACACTCATTTGAGTGTATTGACTAAAACTGCAGATATGGTGGAAGGTTGGCCATCTAGTTCATGTACAGATATGTATATGTAGGCATCCAAATCCTTGTGTTTCAGTCTGGGGCTGAATCTCACCCTTTGTTACATGAGCAAACATTTTTCAGAGTTATATGAATCAGCGGAAGAGTATTGTGATTTATCTGTGATCATTTAAAAAATGTATTTGAATTTTTAGCATAAGCCTTTTTCAAAAACACTGTATAGGATGCCTTTCCTGAAGATAGAAATACCCCAGAAAAATGCTTTGTAGAGCTCGAATGACTGGGAAAAAAACCCACAAAAAATGCTGCCAATCATATCTACCCACTCTCTTAGGTGCTGAGTTAGGGTGGAAAGCAAAACCTCTATGTGACGTGTATCTGTTTTACGTGGAAAGTGGTTCCAATAACAGAGCAGAATGTTACTGGGAGCAAATGTCTTCCTGAAAGCCAAGAAAAGACAGTGCAAATTATGAGATCAGAAGCTCTCCCAGTTTTGCCTTTAATTTAGTCCAGGAAAAGATATTGCGATTTCAAGCCACCACATTTATGCTGAAGCTAACCAGCAGAGCAGGTAATAACAAGACCAACTTTCACCACTGGGCCTCATCTCCCCCAGCACTAGCTTTGGATAGAGGTGGACTTCTTCAGAATTTACAGTGGTTCAGAGAAGGAGGGAAATTTAACAAAACACATTTTAACTTTTCTTAGATTATCCATTTTCCAAAGAAAAAAACCCAAGTTTTGACTTGCTAACTTGTTCTCTAACAGTCCAAGCTGTCTTTCTCAAATCCTTCCTGAGTTTTCACATGCTAGGTCACCCTCTGTTCTCAAGTCCAATATTATACAATTTACGTAGTCTTGAGTTTTGTGTCTGGGAGAAGATTCTTAACATATTTGACCTCAGATTAAATGAGGCAGGACTGAGCAAAACGTCAGACTTTCTCAACCAGTTAGTGCAGCAAACATGGCATGCAGAGGCCAGACAGTAGGCAGGAATCAGTGGTCAATTTGTTGATTGCCATTCTTATCTCCTGCTGTGCCAGGAGATAAGTAGGAAAGGCATCACTATGGTCCAGGAGTTATGTTGTTTGGTAGCATAAGGCAAGCCCCTTTCATTAATCAGAGTGATGCCTAAAATACAGCCTATGGGGTACGATGAAGACTGTGATGCTCACAGATACCGCTGTGCTGGAGTAGTGTTGCCACCCAGAGGGAACAGCACAAAGGCCAGGTCCGTTATTCTTGACCCTGAATCATCTCAACATCACCCCGCCGACATCTCCAACAAAGTCAGAGAAAGTGCCCCAGGATATTCTCCAAAATACCTGACTACATTATTACTTCTCTGTTTTTTTCCCAGTAGTGGAATGTTTGCATGCAAACACGAATGTGCAGGGGTGGTTGGCAAATGGAGCACAGGATCCCTTGGGTGGGAGGGGGCACCAGCAGGACACCTCCTGCAGCCTCCTCCTGCTCCGGCTGGTGAAATGACTGGTGGGAACAAACAGATGCTGACTCTGCCTCTGAACCCGTTGTCAGGAGTCCACCTACCATAAAGCTTCTTGATCTTCCAAAAAGCTGGAAAACAAAATAATATCTTTCTAAATTAAGGGCAACCATTTTTTTGACACAGTTGTGCACTCTGGGTAGTGTTTTCAGCAAATGTTTAATTACAAAAGGATGGTGCCTAAATTGTCATAATTAATCTGAACCTGTGCTAGAGTTCACAGCAGCCAAGACTTTTTACACTGGTGAATAACTCTCATTGAAATACTGTGCTTAAATAGCAGGAAAAGCTGCTATTAGGAATCTCTGTAATAGCTTTTATGAAAGCTCTGGCTAATTTAGAGCCCAATTAAACCCAGAAATCCAATTATTTCTGAATAACATAATTGCGAGAAAGTAACTAGCATTGTAAGTATGCACTAGCTATTATGGAAGATGCTTTAATAAAAGAAAATCAGTTCTGAGTCACTGAAAAGATGTGTTCTCAGTTATCATAAGGATGGTCTGCAAATTTCAAAATTCTTCTATTTTCGCTGCTCTGCATGAGGGGCAAGTAAACCCTCTTCTTGGTGCTCTGTAACTGTTATTATGTGTGTTTCATGGGCCCAACTGGAGACTAGATAAAAGATGCTAGAGCAGAGCCATTTATATAGGTTCTTGAATGATTTCTGTCGAATGACACCCCTACCAGGTAGTAAAACCAAAACCTCTGCAATCTCTCACTTTCCACCACAAAAACCCACAAAACCCATCCTCCCCCCTCAAAAAAAAAACCCAAAAAACAAAAAAAAACAAACCAAACAACCCACAAAACCTAAGCCAACAAACAAAAACCCCACCACCATAATGACAAAACGCAAATGAAAAACGAAAACTAAAACAAGATTGCTGTGACTTTAGCGTTGAAAACTGTGATAGAAAACTGACCTGATAATTTTGGATGTAAACAAGCACTTTGATAATATGGGCTTGAACAGACAGGAATAGGGAACCACATTCAGCTGTAGCTACCAAGACTGATGTTCAGTAATTATTAGTTAACTGTGGGTGTAATTGTAAGATTGGTTACCTGCATGCACAAAAAGCATAGAGAAAATAAAACAGACCCAGCTCCTACAACAGACTGACAATTTTGCTGCTGGTTGGAAAAAGAATCGCTTCCAGGCTGCCCATGTTTTTGCTGCTGTCCTGGTGGACACTGGTGGAACACCCCACCAAACCACTGTCCCCAGAGCTCTGTGGCTGCAGTCAGTGAACCCATGGGAACACGGACCTCATAGCTTGTTTGCCTGAGCTCTGCAGCGCCTAAGTGAGAGCAGCACCATAGCAGCCTGCTACTGGAAAGCTGTCCTCAAAATCACTGATAGTAAGGCAGAGCGGAGAATTTCTGCTCATCTTTCTTAATGTTGCAGGAGATGCAAGCTAGTTTTGTGCATCAGGGACTTTGTACATCATAGGTATAGCTGAGTGAGGAAGGACTGTGATGGTGGTTTAAAATACTTCATAAAACCAGGGACTGTCCCTGGCTTCAACACCTCTGCAGAAAGAAGTGAAGTGGAGCTAGAAACTTCATCTAACCCCATTATTTGCAGTAGCTGTACATTTTCTTACACTCAAAGGCGCAGCTCAACTTTCAATTCTTTTTTAGGGGAAACTTCCCTCTTGTATCAACTAGAGTTTTGCCTGAGTGAAGATTTGCCATGTTAAAATTTGGTTTACCGGTTTAATCTCAATCTGTGTCCTGAAAGACGAGTAAAGTGCTGACCCCACAGAAGGTGGGAGGAGGAGAAAGAATGGCTTACTGAAGGGGTAAGGGTTTTCAATTTGGTACATATGTTAATCATCTCATCTGCTCACCCATACGCAAACAAAAAGTTTCATGAAATAGTTGGCTTCCATTACAGAAACACTTGCTAAACAAACAAATCCCTTCAAACGGGTAGAGGGCTGGTGCTATAAGGTTATCAGCTCAACACATCTCTACAGTCTATAAAGCTTTGTGAACAGTATCTCCCAATTTTATGAAGGCCAAGGTCACTCAAGCAAAAATAATTTGTTTTTTTAAGGGTGTCTGAATTATGAGCATTCAAAAAACTATCTGTACAAAGCTGATGGAAGAAATTTATTATTTCAATTCTGGAAACTTGATAAAAGAAATGAAATAAAGTCTAATTCAAAAGTTTAAATTAAGAAAAGGAAAGTGCTCATCTTCCTGTAGCACATAAACTCCTGTCTATTTGGCATACTTAGAGCCAGTAACTTGGTTTAATATGTGTTGTGAAATAAATGCCCTGAAAGAAATCAGATATATAAAATATAAGGCACTAGTTTTACATTTGGATTTTAGAAGGTTAGCAGACCTCTAAGATTTACAAGAACAACTTACTTTGTACTGTTAGAAACAGAGCTCACGATCCCAGTTTGACACCATTTCAGTGACAGAAAAAGATTTATTTGCCAATGATGCTTTTAGTGTGAAAAAATCTTTGAAAACTGCATCTGCAGATATCAAGGCTAGATGAAGGATTTCTCCAAGGGTGATCAAATCAATGATCAGGAAAAGGTTGCATAAATAGAGCACATTAGCATTGTCTCCTCGGTAAAACAAACTAAAGAAATTGTCTCACAGAAATGGAATGATTTTACTAGTGCGAAGCATAATGCTTTATGTGGTTGGAGGAACTCAGCCAGAATCCAGTGGCAGTGATTACAGGTCTTTATAACCAAGTATGTTGTTGAATATTTTTTTTTTAGCTGGTGTTGGCATCATGTCAAATTTACATGTTTGAGGTATAATTAGCCAGTCTGACTACAAAAAAAAATTGACTATAAATTAAAAATATGAATTAACATAAAATGACAAGCATTAAAAGTTAATATCAACTCAATGTTCATTCTCTTGCATTCAAATGAGTCTTATTAAGATATTAAGTCCATCTAAATATCAGTATAATTTTCAACTAATACACAATGAGTTCCATAATCTGCATTTCTCCCTAACCCTCCATTAGCTCTATTGTTTCTCTACATTTTGTTACTCCAATAAACCATTTTAGAATTACATTATTTCATTTATCATGTAAAGCACATAACTTGAGTTTAGAAATACAATTTTTTTTGCAAGCTAAACCTTTGGTGACCATGTGCTGTGTTAATTCTAAATACACTGTTACAACTCATGGCCCTTCTTTGAAATGCATAGGAAGAAACAATATCTGAATTCAAACAAGCAAATCAAGCCAATTGGCTTAGAATTATGATGCTTGGTTTTCTAATGCATATTCAGAGTGGTAGAAAAGAAAGTATGAAATTTAATTGTACCATAAAACTGTCAGGAGAAAATATATACTGAATATCAAGCAGGATTACATTTCTTCAGTAGTGATAATCTGTGGAAAACTTTATTTAAAGAACTGCTACATTTTTTAACACTATATTTTTGGACAGAGAGCAATTCTAAGAATTCCTTCACTGAAGAAGAAGTGACAAAATATGATGCATTTTCTTCATTCTCTGGAGTTTGACACAGAATGTTTCTGTACACACTCTGTTACTAATGTCTGTTTAGTACAAAACAGCAGAAAGGGTAGGGAAGCTCATGCAGTGTTCTCTGGTTTTACAACAGTAGCACAAAACCAATAGCAGTTTGAAAGCTACAAAAACACAGAAGTATCAGCTGATATCTGCAAGGGCCCTTTGGGGAATTTGTATTATTTATGTGCCAGGGAACATAATAATAAAATTTACCCTATACCCCATTACATGTAGAAACATACCTTACCATAATTTCTATTACACTGCTGACAGTTCGTTTTATGCACACACATGAACTCAGCCATTGAAACTATTTTTCATCTTGATACTTCTTTAAGAAAGTAAAATTAATGGCTGATACATAATATAATTCTTGTGTACACACCATGGCATGTGTACACATAAGTATCCAAGACACCTCTGAGAAATTAGTTTGCATTTTTTATTAAAATGTTTTCACATCTATAAAATCTGCATAGATCTGACTCAAATATACTGGAGATGAAGGAAACAGTCCTGAGCCTACTGAGATGGGCTTCGAAACCAAGTCCTGCCTGTTACTACTGATATCACCCAGCTGAAGAAATAAATTAATCCATTAGGGAATCAGTAAGTTAAATTTACTGATCATGCTTCCAGTCACATACGTTTAAGTGCATAGCTAGTTACTGTAATCAACTATGATGACAACTAATGATCCAAAACCATTAATGGGAAATAATATTAATGGTATTGTATCTTGTCACTGCACCAGCACTGTTTAAAGGAAAGAAGATACTGTACTCCTCTCTATTTCCCTACACATTTTCTTTTTCTAAATGAGACCCTCTTGTGGAATCAGTATTTCTAGGTTACTTGCATTTTTTTTTTCTTAAGAGACAGATATCACTCCTGTACCATTTTTTTGATGGTGATATTGAGAAGAGGTTCTTTACTGCCAGTGCTTTAATCTCAGAAGCACAGGATTCAGTTGGAGTATCTGTCCATATTTATCTCAGTTGTCATTATGTGATACATGCCCCCTCTTCCTGATACAGAGATGGGGCTATGGAGAAGTTCTGTTTGTTATGTTCATATCTATAATACTTCCAGGGCTGGCTGAAAACAGGATATGCAGGGGTGCATGAAAATTGCCTCCATGCTTTGGTCACAAAGAAAAAAAATCTGATTGAAAGTCTTTGATTCACGTGCTGCTGACATGGTGCAGTTTTCCTCAAGTGTAAAAAAAAATCCCTCATGAAAAGTTTGGTGCCTGAATTTGGAGGAAGAGACTGGAGGAACTCTGGTGTCTGTCTCCTTTCTCCCAGTGGAGAAGTTTTCTCCACCACCTACCCATGACCTTGTGAATGATCCCTGTGAGCTGTGGGGGGATGTAGAGAATACACATGGAGAAACAAAACCTGCTGACAAAAAAAAATAAATTAATCAGTGATTATCTGGAACTCTCTGACAGAGACCAGTATTTTCATAATATGTGACTTACTAGTTTGCCTAATATTCTCCTTGCAATTATTTGTATAATATTACTGAAACTCACTTGCAAGCTCTACCTAATCAAGCACCTTGGGTCTGTAAACCCCTGTGGGATGTATTCAAGGGTTAAACTGTCAGTGTGGTCTCTACTTTTCAGCATGCCAGAACAGCGAGCAGTCTCCCTGTCAAATCAATGAGAAATAATACCTAATACTAGGACACACAGGTGCTTCTACCCTCAGGCCACTGGTTAAAATCCAGCACAGCATCCAGCCCTCTTCTGCTCCGAAGGCTGTTACTGAGTGACAGGTGCCTGGTAGCCTGGGTTTAATGAGCAAGTTGTCTCAGCCGTATTTAGTAGAAAGGTGCTCATGTGGCTGCTAACTTATCCCCTTCTCACAACAGAAATATGGGGTACCTAAATGCCTCTGGAGAGTAAATTGCCACTTCAGCCCCAAAGCAAGCCCTTCCATAGCATGTTTTCTTTGAGTCACAGGCCTGGTTGTCCAGATCTTATGCATTTTCTGAAGGACAATAGGATTCTTAGCTGGGCATTTAATGGGGGCGATGTATATATTTTGAAAGAAAATATTTGTGTTTTTCCAACACGTACTAAGGAAGTAGTATCTTATTACCTTTACACAATTCACCTTTTTTATTCCTGATATCTTTTTGCTGATAAATGGTCTTAGGGTTTTTGAGAGGACCTATGGTCACATGTTTGTTCACTAAAACCACTTGCTCCTTCAAGGAGGTGAGAATATGAAGGAAACAAAAGGCACCATCAGAGAGATGAGGAGAGGCGGGAGCTGGGGCAACACTAGAGTGAAATAATCAAGTCATGGTGAATTGTGTTTTAACCATATATCTTGTTTCCTATGATGCACATGACTTGAAGTCTTTTCTTAAAATACATAGACCATTAGTGAAAGTGTCCCTTATCTGACAGGTGGAGGATGAAGCAGGGAGATCGGGGAAAGGGGTATATGTATAAAAAAGGCTGCCATTATGTCATGTAGGAACATACAGAGCACTTGCGCTAAAGGGAGAGTTTGAGAATCTGCATAGTACCTCCCCAGATAAATCCACTCTTGCACACAATTTCCAGACAATCCTCCACTCCCCACATCTATGAGAGAGGACACACAGAAATACTGGTTTTTCATCCCATAGTTGGAGCTGGATGCCTTTTTTCAGAACTAATCCACCCGTGAGTTTCAGCAGACTCTGTGCAGTGTGATACATTAGTGAACCAACACTCTTGTTTGCTGGGGAAAGATTTCCCTTTAGCTTCTTTAAGAGCAAACGATGGATCATTCCCAGCACAATAGAGATATAGAAACTGCCTTATTTATTAAAAGTGTGGTAGCGTGCTTGATTACATTTACATTCATAGTTAATTCCTGGCACTGCTGAACATATGAGAAGATAATTATGACAATGGTGCCAGTTATTTTTAAATGGCTGTATGAATATACATTTTTTAAATGACAACGTTAAGTGCATGTCTTTATCAAATGAAAAATGTATGTCTGCTATTCATTCATTAGCAAAAATTTGCACCCACAGTACAATATTTGGCTTTGACTGAAAGATGGTTCATCACACCTCCAAAGCAAAAGTATAGAATGAAGTGGAAATATTCTCCGAGTTTTTGCTGCCTGTGTGCTAAAGCTGTGAGTAACGCAGCTGGGAGTGCTGAGGACTCTGAAGATTCCTAGTGCCTACAACCCAGATGTTGTTCATACCTCTGCTACTCCCATTAGCAAAAGGTAAACGTGTTTGTATGAGGAAAGGGCAAACAGACCACTCCATGTGCACTGAATTTTTAAAAATATGTAATTGAAAATATACACTGAGATCCATTTCAAAGCATACTAGCAGAGCATCAAAAATTATGTTCTGAGACTCTCTAGTTAAGCTTCTTACTTTTTAATCCGCTGTCAAAAAGATTGCTGACCAACCTTTTGGCACAATGCAAGAGCTAGAAGGTTGAGTGATAAGATTTCTGACCTCTCTGACACACATGAGGACACTTAGAGGGAAAAGGCTTCCATGTACTTAGGTTAGCAAGGGAACTTCATTGTCCAGCAAGAAAAAATAAAGAAACCCGTGTATGTAAATGTTTCAAAAGAGTGTAAGTGAACTTTCTGTGACTCTCAGTCTGGCAGGAAAATTAGCAAAAGATGAACAGTGAGTATGTAGGGTGGGGAAGCATCATGCTGGAAGACATGATGTAAAGGACTTCCAGCAGTGTGGTCTCTATTTGCAAGTTTCCTACTCTGGACCTCTTGAGCACCATAGCTTAAGAAATGTTCTTCAAAAACCTCTTTCTTCATGTACACTGAACTGACATGGGGTGGAGAAAGTTATGAAACAGTTGCCCTAACACACTGACTGCCAGCACACAATGTACCAGCACCATTGTCCAAGAACACAGGCCCTTCAGGCTGTCAGTTATTTGTTGGTTTTGAGTGATTCTATGAAAAATTTTAATGTTGGGGGATTTGGGGGGCAAATTTCAATTACATATTTTAATATGTGATTTTTTTTCCCCCCTGACAGTCCTATTACGTACTTGGTGCTGCAGCAAGACCCTAACATTGAAAATGTGGGTTTAATTAGTGAGGGTGAACTTCTACATACTGCAACTATGGTGTTTTATTGGTGTCGGACCGCTTTGATCACCAGAAGGGTATGTGCAAAGCCCATTGAAGTCAGGGAGTATTAACAGCCACACTGAAGGCAAAAATGACATCCCTTAAAATGGGAGCTAGTAACACACTTCAGAAGCTGTCTTTCTGTGTTTTGCTGAAAGCTGGAACTTCTTCAGGCTAGTTGACAGTACAGAGAGAACACATCTTTTTCAAAAAGTTCTTCAGAATTCGCTTCTATATAGTATAATAATAACAATAATAACCTTCTGGTGTATTCTGGCTTACAAATCACTTGCAGTTTTGCTAGTGACATTCAATGGCAATTTGATCAGCTTTACAGTGAAAGAAACCTTTACAATAGCAGCAAAGGGAAATGAGGAGAATCAACCATTCTGGTCCCTAAAGACTTTAAATCCTCCAAACATTTGCTTTGTCCTTGTTCTCTTTCGGGGGTTGGGTGGAATTCATCCTTATTCCTGGACTTGCAGCAGAGCTCAGCTGCCTGGGTGATTGCACAAGGGATTTGGAGATCAATCAGGATCCAAACTCAAGCCCCAGTATCTCAGTTCCTCTCTGCAGTAAGTGATTCTTTTATATGAAAAGGCAGAAAGCTATACCATTGAAATAAATGACAAAACGCCTGCCGTCTTCAGAGAGGCTGACTTTCAGTCTAAAAAGAACTGGTGTGTTTAATGCTGCTGAAATGAACAGTTTCAGTAGGAATCCCCTAGTAAGCTACATTTTGACTGGTCCTGGACAGCATCTTGAGTAAAAACTAATTTCATGATTCAGGTGACAAAAAAAAATGAGAATACCCCCTCACCCAAGAGTGCTATAAACTTGTTTATCCTACAGAAATAAATTCACTTTTGATATATGGCTTGCAGAACTAGGATTTTTAAACCGGGGATAAAATCATGATGGCTGTCAGGTCATGGACCTATGGGTAAGTCACTCAACTCATGTTCTTCGTTGTGTTCCTGAACATAGGAAGGGGAGCAGGAGCATTGTCTCTCTGTACCCAGTGTTAATGCTCGGCTCTGGGGAGGAGAAGGACTATGGCATAGGATGGTGGGAATCAGGTCCCTCATGATGAACAGGTCCTGTGGCCAAGCACCTGGACAAGCAGGGCAGGAGATTCTGAAGGGTGATTAGGAGGAAAGACAAGAAAAACAGTGAATAAGTGTAAGCTAGGGCACATAGATGGTAGCAGGGCAATGACATGCTTGTCAGGGTTTGCAGAAGCAGGGGCTGAAAGTAGATGGGGCCCAAGACCCTGATGTAGGTAGTACAGGACAACAAACACATAGACACCAAACTCACCAGTTAAATGTGTGCTTCAGTAAATACAAGGGCTGCTGGGTGAAGAAGGAAGCAATCTTGCTGTTAAAGCAAATACAAGTCTGGGCTCATACTGGTGTGTTGTGCGCTGACCGTGGCCAGCAGAGAAGCACCACACAGCTGCTCACTCACCCCCTCTCCCAGCAGAACAGGGGGGGAATAGCAAGTGCAAAACCAAGAAAACTCATAGGTGAAGACAAAGACAGGTAAAAAAAAAGAGGCAAAGCCCAGTGATGCAAAAGCAATCACTACTCACCACCACCAGCACACTACACACACCCACACACACCTCCCACCAGCCTCTGAGCATCATCTGCCTTGGAAGCCAAAGCCCCTCCACCTCCTCCTTCCTCTAACCCAGTTTTATTGCTGAGCAAAATGTTATACAGCATGGAGTATCCCTTTGGCTAGTTTGGATTAGCTGTCCCAGATGTTTCCCCTCCCAACTTCTTGCCCACCCCCAGCCAACTCACTGTGGGGTGATGAGAGGGCAGAGTGGGAAAAAGAGATTCTGTGCAAGCACTGCTCAGCAATAGCCAAAACATTAGTGTGTTCTGGACACTTTTTTAGCCACAAATCCGAAACTTTGCACCATACAGGCTCCTATGAAGAAAGTTAATTTCATTCAGGGCAGACCTATCACAGTACAACACAATGTTCAACCGTATTACACTAGCAGTGAGCAAAGCCTTACTGAAGCCTTATTAATTCAGAATAAATAGCAAAATGTATTTTGTTTCTTTCTGGAATAAATAGAGGAGACACTTTTGTACCCCAGAGCCTAGTGCTGCCTTCAAATATGGTACAGACATTGAGCCAGGGGAACTCAGGTGAGACCTCTGTATGTCAGTGGGATTTCATGGACTAAATCTGCGCATAGCTACTCTGACACTTTCAGCTCACATGATACTTACTGCATGTACATGAACCATCTGTGTATTGCACATGTCATTAATCTGGCAGGTCCTGGGGCTGCCAGATTTCTGGCTAGTTAGATGAAGCTACTGCGTAGGTGTTCCATAAGTTGCCACATTTCTGAAAGTCCAGCAAATGCAAAAATCTCTTTCCTCCCTCAAATTCTTCCCAGCTAAAAATTCCAGAAAATAATCACCATCTACAGCTGGCTGTCTGATATAAGGTAGCCATGCTTTCAAGAGCATTTTCAGTTTTACAGTTTACTGTTTCAGGGAAATGGGTGTATAAGAGAAGACAACATGTATGCATCGAAACAGTGGTTACTCCAGTGTTTTTTAGTTGATATGTCCAATTTTCTCAACAGAATATTTTGTAGAAGACTTGTGTGAATGTGAGTTCATGCATAATGGAGGCTTGAGAAAACAATACAATACAACATAAAAACAGCAGAAATCACTCATCACAATGATAATACTAAGAAGATGAGACTTTTTAGTCATTATATATTAAAAACTAGAACAAATGGCAATTATGTTGTGAAAAGCCTTGCAATTGTCTCTCCTGTGCTGCTTTGCAGGTGCACTATGCCCATCTCTGTGAGCTTAGGTAGCTGGTGAAACCTCTCCTGGGGTTTACCACCCAGACACACAAGTGCACAACAGCTCTGCAACACATTTTCTTAACTTGTTGATCAATATGAAAGATCTTCTTCCTTGAACTTTAATTTGAAGAAGGATGAGAGCACACAACCGTACAATAAATCCCTACTGTTCGCTTCACTAGCATAAGCACAGGACAGCTGGGACTTTCCTTCTCCCAGGCACTGCTTTTCCTGCCCGAATGGCCTTGTGCCTGTCTAAGTAACTGGGAACAGCAGGAAAGTCCTGCCAAGGAATGCTATGGAGATGTTGTGTGCTTCCAGTTCCCATGGGCTGAGGCAGGTACTGTCCCTGCTCAGTGCCAGGGAAAGTGAGGCACAGAAAGAGTTTGCCAATGGTTGTAAGCCTGTGTCAGGAATGGATGTACCCTGCTATACCCATTGTAAAAAAATGTCGCTGCATAGAAAAAATGACAAATTAGAATCAGCTGGTAAAACATTGCGTGACCCTGATATAAAATTAACAGTGATATTTAGGGGACACATTGCAGAGTGGAGAGCTGGAACAGGTATTCGATCCTGCATGTATTGATCTACAGGACAATGTTCTTGTTTTCTCCTGCTAAAGAGACTTAGAACAGACAAATATTTGTTTCCTTTTTTATTTTGTTCTCCTTCTAACAGAAACAACCCACTAAACCCTTGAAAACTGACTAACTGCTTCTGGTAACAATGCCACTGTCAGAGGCAAGTTTTTTTCCAGAGGACCCTGGGTCCATGGGGTGCAGAGAATAATAGTGGATCAAGGCAAGAAAGAATATACAGCTTTCCTAAAAGGGATGTAGTTCATTTGCGAGTCTGGTCATGCTAGACATCCTGTGATGCAGGTATGATCCTTGCCATCAGCTTCTACACCTCATCTACACTCACAGGTTGATTGTTCCATAAAATCCCTTTCTCTTGGCTGCCAGAAGTCAGAGGGTTTTTGTAAAAAATAAAGGTATGGTCCTGCAATTGAAGTTTGAGTCATGAGACACAGGCAGAAGGGAGGGTAAACAGATTGTACAGAAGTATCATAAATTTCTTCTAATTTTTACAATTATTTTATTAGCATTTTTGTAATGCTTTAACACTATAAATGGGGTGGCAGAGAAAGGAAGAAATGGTAGGTTAAAAGGACCCAAAAGTTTGGAAAGGCTGGTTAGTAAAACTTTTCCAAACAGAGTTTAACATGGTTGGGAGCAGGTTGAGGGCCAGCAGGTAACAGCATTTTTCCTTGTGGGTGGAAGTCAATAAACGCTGCTCATGCAGAAAAACAGTGCTTTACTAGCTGTGCTGTACCTTTGTTTGTTTGCATGTATTTTTCATACTGCTCATGAATGTCCCATTTTAAAATACTTTTCAAAAGGATTAAAGCTCATGGCCATGGATTACTACTGTTTCATACCCAGAGAGAGGGAGTTATTGGTTCAGAAAAACAGGGCTTTTGATTTCACTGAATGTGTGTGTTTATTAATATTTATACACTCCTCTGGAGGTGCATGGTGCTGTGCAGACTACTGAGATGACAAGGTCCCTGCCCTAGGATGCTTACATGACAGACAACACAATAAATTATGACATCGGCTAAGAAGGGTCACAGAGGGGGTGAAAGAGGACAGGAAACAGCAGAAAGCAAAAGAAAAGGAACTTGTTTCATGAAAGGGCTGTTATTTACAAGGCATGGCCATCAGGTAATTTGATTCCCTTTGGCTTTTATTTTGGATTTGTTTTTCACTTTGTTTTATTATGTTTAATAATCAGGCATGTGTGAGATAGTGCATAACACTAGAGCTGAGATTAATGATGAAAGGCCAAGAGAAAGCTGTGGCTCTCAAGGAGGGATTTGAGGAAGAAAAGCATTTGCTTTTTCACTCATTAGGAACAGGCAGGCTCAGGCACAGAAGAGTTTCACACTTGCGTTAAACTTTAAATTAACCACATGTGTAAGTCTTTGTGGGAATAGGGGACTAATTGGATAGATTAGAATACAATTAACTGTGAAGTCTGGCTAACACTGACAATGTTTAAAGAGTGGAAAAGCTGATAAAATCCTGCCTAGTTAAAAAAATAGCTATAAAGACATTTGGGGAGGGAAGGGACCCTTTGCTGTTACAGGATGAATGCCAGCAACAGAAGTACAGATGAACCTGGTGCTCTGTATTGTTGCTATAACCTTACTCACTGATTTTTCTTCCAAGATCCATTTCAATTATCTCCTCTCTACTAACCCCATTGCTGACTCCCAGAAACCTTCATCATCCTCAGACATCAAAACCAGGAAGATGCTGTGCTGCCCCAGAGCTGACAGGGCAGGGTCAATTAACAAACACCTTCTCCAAAATTTAGCACCATTTCATCTCAGTGTCTCCTGAAAAGTCCTAAATGCTTTAAATACTTTGGGAAATGACTGTTATACAGTTAACCAGACCTTACAGCTTTGTGTGCATGTTTCCCAAGCATTCTGCCATCTAAAGAAACATAACTAAAAAGTTATGCCAGAAGTTTCTAAGAGATACCAGATAGTTTATTCGTATGCAAAATGTAGTAATACTTTAAAAAGTAGCCTATTTCCAAAGTACATGTCTTCCACCTGTCAAAGTTATAAAAACATCTCTTCTTTGTATTTTTGGAGTTACCTAAAATTTTATTAGTCTTTAAAAGAGTGGTTGGCTTTCCTAAGATTATAATCAGAGAAGGCAATTTATAAATCAGTGTTTTATACCTGGTATCTGTGGAAACCTGAACTTGGTGTTGTTAAGTCTTACACCAGGCGTGTAAAACTTATTTTCACTGGGGGCCACGTCAGCCTTGTGGTTGTATAAGCTGTACAAATGTATCTACTCCTACATTTATACAGTCTTAAAATCACATTCGGGCCTTTGAAGGCAACCACTAGGCTGATGTAGCCTTCAGTGAAATTGAGTTTGACACCCTTGTCTTATACCACTTGCAAAACAGATGAAAAGTGCCTAACCATTTTATCTTTTGGAGAAACAACACAGAAGAGTTCAATGATGTGTTTGAATCTGTTTGACCTTCAGTGGTTATCTGCCCTTTGCAGTGCACTGTGTAAAGACCTCTGACTGAAAGAGGAAAAGAGTATGTTGAAATGTCTTCAACGGGACTGCTCAGAATAAGAAATTTATTAATTTAGTGGTGATAAAGCTTCAGATGTTTGGTGTTGAAAGAAAATAGTGTGTAAGTTGCTTTGAGCACTGTACATTCATGACAATTTTGTCTCTATTTCCAAGATAATACAAATAGTGCATTTAAATGCCTGACCAATACAACTCTTGTTCTTCTTACAGACAACTAATTATGCCTGATCTTTCTTCCTAAACATGCATTCAACAGCATATATGACTATATGGACAGTCACATACACAGGTGTGCATATAGACATAGTCAAAGACCATCATCTTCCATTCTTACATCCAAGTCAAGGTCATCACTACCATGAGTCTGGAGAGGACTATATTCACCTGCATAGAATATAAATCATGTTGAAAACAATAGTTAGCACATGATTTAATAAAGCAGAAAAACTACATCACTTGAATGGAAGAGTCAAAATCACTTCCGTTATCTCCTCAGTTTTCACATACTTGCCTTATCACTTGAGAAACGACCAATCCAAACAGGCATTTGAAAACCAGTCACTCCAATGTTACAGTGATTTTAAGAAAAATAATTTATAAAAATAAGTTATTTCCACAGTTTCCATTGTTTTTGTAGATTTTTGATAGACTCTTAAAAATTTGGCTTTGTCAAACTCCCCATTTGATAACATAATCTTTTGTAAGAGTGGAGCCCTGAGAGTTGTGTGTTCGTAGAATCATCGTAGAATTATAGAATCGTTTCAGTTGGAAGAGACCCTCAGGATCATTGAATCCAACCACAACCTAACTCTAGCACTAAACCATGTCCCTAAGAACCTCATCTAAATACCCTTTAAACACTTCTGGGGATGGTGTCTTCACAGTATTCAAGATGAGGCCTAGGCTTCACCAGCACTGAATACAGTGGCACTTCTCTAGTCCTGCTGGCCACACTATTCCTGATACAAGCCAGGATACTGTTGGCCTTTTTGGCTACCTGGGTACACTGCTGGCTCATACTCATCTGGCTGTTGATCAACACCCCCAGATCCCTCTCTGCCAGGCAGCTTTCCAGCCACTCTTCCCCGAGCCTGCAGCGCTGCCTGGGGTTGTTGTGATCCAAGTGCAGGACCCAGCACTTGGCCTTGATAAACCTCATACAACTGGCCTCAGCCCAATGATCCAGCTGGTCCAGATCCCTCTGTATGGCCATCCCACCCAATTTGGTGTCATCTGCAATGATAATCTGCACATTTCGTATATTGTAAGAGGAAGGGCCAATTTTAAGAATGTCCTTGCCCTGTAAACTACTTACCCATCTAAGAAGTGTTGGTGAAACCAAGGTATCTCCAGCTTCAGTACAGGCTGAGCAGTAAAGGTAAGGGCTTCACCACCTGCTTCTAAAGACTAGTTAATAAATAGAGATGAAGTAAAGTCTACAGTTATGCTTTCCTTATGTATTATCCGAATTTAATGATGATTAAAATTCACTTAAGAAGAGTCACTGCTGATTTTTATGTACCATATATAAAGAAATCCAGCAGCATGATTATGTTTATATGACTTAGTCTCAACACATTCATAAATGCAATGTCCATAAATGTAAGCTGCTATTGCAGCAAATGCTCTTATTTTACTGTACTTGGCTTGCTGTGTACATTATGTTCCCTTACTGCCATTTGTGCTTTCCAGTCTCAATCCTCTATACTTTCCAAAGTCAAGTAACTTCTCCCTTTTGCCAGAATCTCTGTTAGCTACTTTTCATTAATCTCCTTGGTATTGCATTGTTTTAAAAAAATCTCATTAAAAAGATTAATCTGATATGACTTTGAATTACACTAATGGCAATGAAAGGCCTGAATAGAACAAATTGTGTATGCTATAGAATATAAATTCATATCTGTAAAGTATTTCAGCACTGGATTCAGCTATAGAAGGTTATATACAACCTGGCTGTGTTCTCATTTTTAGCAAGGCATTTCCGTTGCTCTCAACAAAGGACAAAACACTTATAGCTAAAGCAAGAGTAAAATTATTGTCTCTCAATTTTTCAGTGATTTAAAGTATACTGAAATATTTTTTCAAAAGATGCCTCTTCACAATAGGCATTAAAGAAAACCCCAACCTCTGACAGGCTTAAGTAGGACTTTTTTTTTTTTTTTTTCTGACATAAACATCAGTTCCTAATGCAGATTTGAGCATTTGGCTAATTTAAAATTTATTTTTAAACTGCTGAGAGGTTTATATTTGGAAACAGCTGCTGAGCATGGCCCTGTAGCTACCTTTAGCAATGTTTTATTATCTTGACTAAGCTCATAATGGTGATTCTCTGCTCCACCACTGACATCTTAATGGCTGCCTCACCAATACTGATGTTGTAGGAAGTATATGGGACTGACTTTTACATCTATAATGATATGGTAATGTGAGCCATTACAATGTCACTGGTGGTTTATTGGCATTATGGTTTGAGATTATGAGGGTATTACAATGCCATTGCAAACAAATACTGCTGTTTTTAAAATAAGCAGATGAAACACAGAAAAGCATCAAAATAGTTGTAATATTAAATTTACAATAGCAAGATAGTATTTGCTTAAGGCAGCCACTACCCTAAAATTCATCGGTTATCTGCATAATTCAGCAACGCATACTGTGCAGTCATCTGCTGGAGATTCCACAGCATCAGGCAGAAATAATAAATGACCCAGGGTAAATACATTTGCCCATTTTGTGCTTTATAGGATTCAGCCTAATTTTAGACCCTATCAGCTGGAGGATCAGAGCCTGCAGTCAAAAACTGATACCAGGGAGAATATCTGAACTGTCAAAGCCAACATTGTATAAAGTTTTTTTGTTGTTGTTGTTTGTTTGTCCTTTTTTTTTTTTTTTTTTCCTTTTCTGGTTTTACAGTTCCAAGAGGAGGACAGTTAGAGGCAGAAATCGGAAACAGCAAAAATCAGACAACATTATCCAGTAAGAGCTTTAGTAGATCAAAACAGCAGCTCTGTGAACATGGACTCAGGTTAGACTGCAAACTGGCCTGGAATTCACATACGACATTGAGGTCTCCAGAGGAGGGTTTTGAAAAACATTTGAGAAAAGTCTGTTCCCATGGAGTCCCTGTTTACATGCTGCATCGAGCTTTCTTATCTAAACTCTTCCCATGAAAAAGAACCATTTTCAATTTACTTGATAGTAAGTACTTTGATTAAAACTTTGCAGGAAATTCAGAGCAGGCATAGTAAAGAATGCTAAGAAAAGGCCAAAGAAATGAGTTTTACATTGATTTCATGGGTACTGAGGGACATGGTCATTTTTGTCTCATAAGAACATAGTAGCTTCATGTACATGAGCAAGTACTGTGGCACAATGGGAATAGGTCTGTAAAGCAAAACAGTTGGTGCTGCACAACCAGCATCCACATTGTTCACATTTGGGGTATTTGCTGAAGATTAGTTTGAAGCAAACTCTTCTGGTCTTGAGGGCTGAACACTGGTTAGTGGTTGGAGAGCATCCTCTGTGTTAGTTTCATGTGAAATAAATCCAGTTAATGCTTGTGCATCATAGCTCTGCACCAAGTCAAGCACAGTAAAGTGGGGGCAATTGGGAGATTCACTTCACAAATGTGTTCCTAATTTGAGATAAATGCTAATGGAGATGTATTCAGTGAGATCATGTTCCTGATCCAGTACTACCAATGTTTTTTGGGTTTTTTTGTTTTTTTGTGGCTCTGACTTCTCTCTCTCTAAGGCTTCATATCTCTGGTGGAACATTGCTGTTGTGGGAAATCAGAGTTGGTGAAACTATTTAAGTCCTGAATTTGAGGACAATATTAGTTCTGCACAGTGTTCCTAGTGCAACAGGAGTGAAGACAGCAGGAGACAGCAGTCATAAGCATGTACCATGACAGATAGAACAAGTGGCAGAGGATTCAGATGAACATTTAGTGTTGAGCCTAACCCCCTGTTATCACTGACCTTACAAAGCTCTGAATAATCATTCCGTAGAACTGATAATTGCATCTTAAAATTAGCTCAGATGTTTATTATCTCCATCGCTTTTACTCAGAAGTGATACCAGAGATCCACTGCTCTCATAGTTAGAAACCTTTTAATTTTTGCATGGAGTTTATTTAGGATAGTATGTACCCATTTGTTCCTGGGTCATCCTTGGGTCTGTGGAAATAATTCTTGTTTCTATCAGAAGGATTTACAGAGAAGGCTCATGTCACCTCTCAGCCTTCCAATAGCAGACTGCCAAGGCCAACCTATCAGAAGATGGGTTTTCTGTCCTTTGATCACCTCTGAGTCCACCAGAATTAATTTCTCTTCCTGGAGCTTGACCCTGCTGGAAATACTGATACATCCTCAGATTCCTCTTGTGTTTTTTTTATTACCATAATATACTGATACTTCACAGTCATTTACCTAGTATATCCAGGTCTTCCTCTTTTATTTCTAATAGGGGTGCTCCCAGCTTTTAACAGAAACTTCTTCTGTAATAGAATATCTTTGCAGGCATGACCTTTCATGTCTATTATTAAATTCCCTCTATTACTTAAGTCTTCAAGGTTACAGAGTCCCTGCAGTATGGCACTGCACTCTGGACTTTTTCTGCAAAGGATGCCTCAGCAAATTTTAACAGAGTGTTTTGTTTTTTTTTTTTTCCCTGTGCCTTGTTCAAGGATAAATTTCCATCCAGCTCAGGGTTTCATTTTCCATTACAAACAGTATAATCTTTCCTTCAGCTAGTTAGCTGTGCAATATAGAAACCTCATATTAATGTCCACATTTTACTATTTAATAGAAGTTTTCCCACTTGACATTGTAGATTATATTCTCTGAAGACTCTTGCTAACTGTGTTTAATCTGTCTGGAGAATAACATACAATATCTAAGAGTTTAACATGTAAACCACTAAATAGATGACATTGACAAGTTGAAGTGTTTTCAGGCAAGTGAAGTTCTGTATGAAACATGAGGCCCATGCATGAATTACTAGCCCTAGTCATATATCTCTTTGTTAGGTAATATTTAGTCCTCCAGTTAGTCAAGGCAGCAGTGGACATTTTACCACTGAACTGTTTTGGGTATCCAGAAAGTCTGAAGACTCCGGAGGTATCAAAACTCAGAAGCACTTTGTGGGTAGCCTGGTCTGAAGACGAAGGAGGTGGCAAAGAAGCTTTTTGCATAATTCATCTGTCCTATCAGGGTGTGTTGTTTTTAGCAGGGACGTAACTAATTTTCTTAACAGTAGTTAGTATAGGGCCATGTTTTAGTTTTGCGCTGGAAATAGTGTTGATAACACAGGGAAGTTTTAGTTACTGCTGAGCAGTGCTCACAGAGTCAAGCCCTTTTCTGCTTCTCGCACCATCCCACCAGTAAGCAGACTGGGGGTGCACATGAAGTTGGGAGGGGACACAGCTGGGACAGCTGGCCTCAACTGACCAAAGAGATATTCCATACCGTCTGGAGTCATGCTCAGCAGTAAATGCTGGGGAAAGAAGAAGGAAGGGGAGGATGTTTGGAATTGTGGCATTCTGTCTTCCCAAGTAACCATTACATGTGATGGAGCCCTGCTGTCCTGGAGATGGCTGAACACCTGCCTGCCCATGGGAAGCAGTGAATGAATTTATTGTTTTGCTCTGCTTGTGCACACCGCCTTTGTTTTACCTATTAAACTGTCTTTGTCTCAACCCATGAGTTTTCTCACTTTTACTCTTCTGATTTTCTCCCCATTACACTGTGAGGGAGTGAGTGAGTGGCTGTATGTGCCTTAGTTGCTGGCTGGGGTTAAACCATGACACAGGATCATCTCAGGTTCTGTTTATTTTGAAAATTAGATATGTGTTTTCCAGGTTTTAGTTTGAGATATTGAAGTTATTTCCAAATTGCTTGTTACAGTGAAAGCAATATCAGCAACAAACCCCACAAAGAATGCAGAACATTACTTTTATATTAAGTTGACCCTGATTATATTAAAGGTGTAACCATTCTTCCAGGGTCCTGAGGTACAACATGGCAAATAACTGCAGAATTTGAAGACTTCTGTTCAGCAAGCCAACAGGTATTTATTGATCACTGTTAATGTGCTCAGCTGTTGACTACTTGCAGGTAACAGTCTTCACAAATAATTTACTGCCATCAGAAAGGTTTTGTTAGTAATAAGGAAATGGTAATGTTCATTGCAGGCTTTGCCCAAAGGAGAGTTAACTGTGTATATTAACTAAATCATGGTAGAGAAGACTGACCTGGGAAAAAGGATGTTCCACCCAAAGCACAAGACCTTTTTGAGGTGGCTTGAGTGAGACCTGAGGATGGTGGCTGCAGGATTGCTCTGGAGATTTTCTGCTTGGGTCTTTGCAGTCTTGTTTAAAAAGGAGTTAAATACTAGGTGGGAGTTTGTGAGATGATGCTGAGTAGTTATTTTTCATTGTTAAATCCTGGAAGGACTATGAAATAATTAGAAATTAATCCTCAATCCAGGAGATAGAAAAAATGTCTGTGATCAGGCATCACTCTTCCCTTGTGCGTCATGTTTTTCACTTCATCTCCTGCAAACTCAGTAGAGGTGTGGACCTTTGTAGACATTTCACATATACAGCTCCTTTGGCATATACAGCATGTAGAAATTAGTTTTTCTTGATCACCTTTTACAAACTTCTCAGACTCCTAGGTGTCTTCTAATAATTGGCTGAGCTATCTGCGATTAGTAATGCAGGTCATCTAAGATATAGAATCCTGTTTTCATGTGTAGATAGACACAATCACATCACATTTCTGTAATGCTAGTAATAATGAGGATTGTGTCAGGAAGGGAAGACTCTTCATTTACACTTTTCTGGAGGCAAGAAAAAATTTGATCTGTGAGGCCAGCAGAACTGGACTGATACCTGCTTTCTAAGGATAGCACAAACTTTTTCAGACTGATGGGGGCAGAAGTGCTGTTACAGTTATTGTGAATCCAAGGAAGGAAAGTTTGGGACAACAGAAAATTCTGAAAAGTGGAAATAGTGATTATTGGGAGGTATTAGGCTAAAGGAGCATTGTGGAGAGGAGCAGAAGGAGAATGTGCATCATTATTCAGCAAGATGGGAATCCAAGGGTCTTCTTTCTGGTCAAGAGGTGGAAAATGTACATTCAACAAAATGCCCATTGTTGCTTGTAGTGTTAAATTAGCAGCTGTAGAATTCTTAACAACCTATTTGTAAAAACATTTATGCAACAAACCTCCAGGCAAGATGTACAGAAATAACAGAGGGGGTTGCCAGCAAAACTGAAAAGAGTCTCAGAGGCTAGAAGAGGAAACCTACCGAGTGGCATAATATGCCTGGCATGTAGATACATATGCATAGCTCCTCATCAGATCTTTCTCCTTTCCTCCATCTCAGCAAGGGGTAGCTAGTTATCTCACCCACTGACCTGTGTCTGTCAGCAGGCTGCTCAGCTCAGGCAGCTGGGAAACTAATTCTTCTCTGCAATGGAAAAGGTGGAAATGCTACGAGGGACTGCATGACACAATAAAATAAAATGCATGAACAGAGGCAAGAGCCTGTCTGCAATGCCTAGAAGAAGCTTCATCAGTTTCTTCTGTCCTTGTATCCAGCTGAGAGCAAACAGCCTGAGCTCTGTCAGCTTAGCTGGGGGCAGTGATCAACAGAAATTACCAAACAAAGAGCAAAGGACATAGAGAAGGGGTACCAGTGAGCTCTAACATGGCAGGTGCTTATGGAGTGTCAGAACTCTACCATCTTACTTGTTTCTCAGTGAAACAAAACTCTGAGCTTGGGAGCTTACAATCCCCTTCCAAAGCCCCAAGCTGTCGCTAGCATGGAAATACATTTTCACAAGCATCACATTTAGAAGTGTTGCTAAGCTGCTCTGCAAACCCATCAACAAGATATTGCAGCTAGGTTTTTCAAGAAAACTAAATTTCCCTGAGAGAGCCAACCAGTCTCTTTTTTCCAGATTGAGTTGGAGAGGCATAAGTTCAATAATTTCAAACCTCTACTGTTTTAGCAGGTCTGCTCAGACTTCCAATGACAAAGCTGCTTCCGGGGCTCCACAAGCCTCACCAACAGGATGGGAAACTGTCAGTTCATGTCTCCTACCAGCAGGCCACAGAAAAAGCATTTGACATTAAAAATTTTCATCAGGACTGGATTAAATTCCAGCCAGTGACCTAAAGGTGAAATACCTTAGCACTCCTCAAGAGCGCCCATGTTCTTATTACTCCAGTGGAGACTGCGTACATAGCCATAATCTCATATGGATAAGCACACACAAATAAATTAAGAGTTAAAAGTACAGGGTCAGCATCCTGCTTCATCTGTGAGGGGTAGGATGACCTAAGTTAGACCACTGGTGCATCAGAGAAAGCCAGAAGTACGTCTCCTCTACCTGTGCAGCTCAAACAGGGCCTAGTGTTTTTACTGAAAGAAGAAATGCTGTCCTCTGGGGCTTGATTAGTTCAAATGAAAAATCCTTTGAATTCTGTAAATTGTAGAGAACTGTAGTGTCGTGGTTGAGACCGACAAACAACACTGTAGAAATAATATGAAGCATGTTGTTTGCTTTTGTTGTTATTATTACTTAGAAAATCCTGGTTTTGACAAGGCAAAACTGAGAGTGGCATTTCCAAAGTGTCTGAATGGTTATGTGGGGGTATTTCTGACATATTCACACAGAAGGTGTAATATAAGACAGGCAACAAACATGCAGTTAAGGTTGCCACTCCAGTCCTATCTGCCGCCTCTGAAAGATGGGTTCAGAAAGAAATACAGACAAACCATAACATTTCTGAAGAGAAACCTGGAACCAGAAAAAGGGTGGTATTCACAGACACCATGCTACCCGGGGCTGCCAGAGCCCAACTCAACCAGAGAAGAGATGCAGAGGCCAGGCTGTGATGGCAGATGCTTTGCTTGGGCATAGCAGGTGCCTCTCTGCATTGACTAAGTAGGCAGCTGAGTATTCTCAATCTGGACCATTCAAAACCTTCCAAAGGGTGGGACACCTGATTCTATGTAATTCTAATATGGATTGACTTTCCAAATCCCTCAGGACTAGCAGTGTTGCTAATCTTCAAAGGAAAATCCATTTGTATTTGACTCCTGAAAGCCTTCCAGAGAGTATTTTGGGGTGGAGTTGTCATTACTTTAAGAGTATTCAGAAAAAAAATTATCAACTTGGTTGAGAGAGCTAAGCATTTTGTCCTGCTTATGTTTTGTATAGTCTTTTCATTGGCTGCCATCTCCTTCATAGGGTGATTAGGGACCTCTATTTGACACTTTGAATATTTCTTATATCATTGACCTTTCCTTACATTTTACCTTTGGTGCATTCAGACATCTCTGTATTTAGTTTGATATAGATTGCTGAGAAATGATTTGTTGTTACTGAGATAGATGTTCCAGGAACAGCAGACCTAGAAGCACCTGACCTTTCTATAGTCCCATACACTTTTTATGGACTAAACACCTATTCCATATTGTCTTTGATTGCTGGGGACTTGACTTAATAATCTGTGTGATCTCTTGCAGATCTATGTTCCAATATTCCCAGAAATGCATGATGCTTTTAAACATCTGCTGAAACAGGAAGCACTTCCTGTCCCACTCATTTTAACCTATTAATTATGAATTTATCAAATACAACAGCCACATAAGTCAAACAACTAAAAATTCAAGTTCCCCATTTCAGTAATAATATTAACCGTGAAGCTGGTGGTTAGTCTGGATAATGGCTGGCAAGTGAGAGCATTAACAGGCCACGGCAAATCTTGTTAGCTCTAAATACTTTGAGAAAAGACACTAGACTTCTGATAATGACTGCTTTGTCAAGAATTATTGATAAAAATAGTTTTAAGGAATAAGAAAATCACTCATGTGAAGGAAGAGGGTTTTTTTTCCTCCTTAGAGCTTTCAGGATGGTTGGAGGTAATACTGAGAACTTAGGAAGTAGGAAGCTGCCACTGACAACGGTTTAGTTTTAAGGATACAGAGTAGGACAACAAGTGTGTAATCAGGATGGAAGGTGGTCTGTGCTGTGTCAGAATTCACAGCTACACAATTCTCATCCTCTCTTCCTTCCTTTTTCTGAGAGAAAAATAAGTACAACAAATTATTGAAAAGAGAAGTTCAAATATTGAATGTATTGAATTACTTGAAGGGTCGTGTTTCTCTTCATTGTGGCTGCATATATCAAGAAGATATGTTAACAGAGAACAGCTATGTCGACAGTCAGAGAATTCTGGTTGCTGATACACAGCAGTGTTTTTGCTCCCTGGCTATTTCAGGAAGAATAATTAGCCCAGAAAGACTCAGAATATAAAACTGTGCCTAGAATGCAGCTGAAGGGAGCACAATAAGCAGCAGTCCTAGCCCTTTATCTTACAGATGTTTTCCAACACTTTAGATGTATATTTTACTCTTCTAGACAAGTGCGGTCACGTGGTTTTCACACAGAAACAAATAAGATGCTGTCATGAGAGACGTCACACTGTGCCTCAGAACCCGAATGAATCCTTTGTCCCTCAGTCTGGTGGTGGTGGGAGCTTTCAACAGAAACTTTTTGGACAGGGAAGAGAACAAGAGCAAAGCTCCTTTGTTTGAAAGCTGTTTTTGGCAATCCAAGGATTACACGGAGAGACATTTGCAGGAAACTGTAAGCAGCTCTCTGCTGCCAGTTCATTGGCCCACCACACCAAAGAACAGGGAAATTTTAGGGTTTGGAAAAGTATTTTTTCCAAAGAATTAAAGCAGAGGTATCTCTTCTGTTTGATCTCTGTTGTTTTTCTCCACTACTGAGTTTTCACACAGGTAGTGGGTCAGATTTGCCTTACAGAATAATCAGATCACTTTACAAAAATGGAGGCTGCCTGAATCCATAGTTAGGATTTGTGTTCAGGTGAAATTATTAAAGATTGTCTAAACCTAGCAAAGGCCCAAGAAGGGGAGTTTTGTAGCTGCTATTCACCATGGTAAGTTCTTGTCATTGAAAAATGAAGTTTGCATTCCTAGTTTTATTTCTCCTTTGATGAGGGACTCTCACTGACTTGACGGAAGTACCAGTGGAGATGCTTCTGTCAAGACATTTGTTCAGGATCTGGCAGCTGTAACAAACAAGTCCAGTGATTGAATGGGGCATGGGAGCTGTGCTAAATGGTTAAATCTCTCTCATGTCTGAATGACACTTGGCAAACACTGCCACATTCTCTTATTGATGTGCTTACTAACTTCCTTGAATGTTATTGGAAAAGATACATGCTCACTGAGGAATGAAAGAAGACATATCTCTTTTAAAGCAGGTCTCTTGTTCTTGTTGCATGTGTTGTAACGTATTTCTTCTTGCAGCCAAAAGCCACAGGCTGGCCCGTCTTCTTTATTCATCAACTGTGACTGGGCTGCTCAAGCAACGTGTTGCTTAAAGTTGCATCTCGCTGTCTTTCCTCGCTTCTTTTCCTGCACCATAGTTTAAACATTGCAACTTCTATCTGGATTCAGTGCTATTTCTTTTCATGAGAGGAGGATGGAGATTTCTGTGTAATGTTCTCTGGCAACAGGTATGAGCAGGGACTGATTGTACTTGCTGTGTATCATAGAGGAACTGGAAGGGAAATTGAAAGGCTTCCTTTGCTTTCCAAATGTTCAGTTGTAACCATGCTCTTTTATATTAACTTTGATTTTGCTGCTAATGGTTTGCTATGCTGTGGCACCAGGCTGCATTATCAAATGACAGCTCATTCATGGGAGGCCTGTCTTTGCCCACCATCACATAATCCCTTTCTCCTCTGAGATGGCCTGTGGGCTCTCTCCCACTCTCAGATGTGATGAGCCAAATGACAATGCCCATTGGTACCATGGTTTGTGGAGGATCTATGATTTGTGAGCTCAGGAGGCTCAGGTAAGTTGTAGGAGCTGAAACAAGCCTCCCCCCGGCAGCTAGAGTACCTGAGGTCCTTGGAGCTGCCTTCTCCCCCCCACAGCTTGCAGGCAGGAGGAGCATCCACAGCTTCAGCTCCGCTGCCTGGGGTGGCAGGGTGATACAAGGGCTGCCATCATTTTTTGCTTTTGCCACACAGACAAGGAAGAGAGGTGTGGGGAGAGTGGGTGAGCTGGTGTGATGCCGGGGGTTGTGATGCTCTGCCAGGCAGGGGCAGCTCTGGGACCCAAAGCTTGCTCCAAGCCGTGCAGAGATCTCAGTCCACCCCTGGAGGTTGTGTGCAACATGGGAGAGGCACATTCCCAAACTCCAGGTCTTTAAATGGAATTTTTCAGCCTAGAAATGGGCTCAGATGAGGTTGGTAGAAATCAATAGAATGAGTACACAGGTGAGCATGGTGTTAGACTATCATTGGGAGCCTGTGTTCCTGCAGAGCTAATTCCTCTTTCTAATATTAAGGGTCCCAAATCTTGTTCCTATATTGACTTATTCATTAATAGTTTGTGTGTATGAATAATTCACCATCTACATACTATATCTCTACTTTAAATGCATTACAAAGCATATATTAGACAGAGATTGACCTCTACTGTGGCTAACATCAAGATTTATTGTTCCAGGAAGCTCCAGATATATTGACTTGAATCTAAGCCTGGAGGTTCAATTAAAGCTGATACTGTATTAACAAAAGGCCACAAGTCACATTTCTTCTGTAGTCTGCTTTGTGAAGGATGTCAGTTCTTTTTCTTTATATTTTTTTTTCACTGAGGATGGAGTGTAGCTGTAATCATAAGCTGCTTGGCTAGCTCAGCCTAGCCTTCTTGTTTTATTTAGCTGCCTCTGGGATCCTTGCTAAATCATTATTAATGGGATGACTCACTCTAGCCTGAAAATGATATTTGTATTTTCATCTACACTAATAAATGTTTTTCTTTCTAAATCCATTACTTTGGTGTAGTGTGACAGATTCTTCACCCTTTTTCCCTTTAACCCAGGAGCAAGCCTACTTTGAAAAAAAAGATCCTATTCCAGTGTGTTAAAATAGAATGGGATTGCTAACATTAAGGCAGGAGTGATGACAAAACACTTTGAATTTGCCTCCTCTTTTGTTCTTCAGTGTTGAAAGTAAATGAGGGAAGAAGATTTCATAGAACAGGCTGGGGGAGTATGACCTCCTCTCTAGCTGCTGCATCTGATAATGTTCCCATTTCTCCAGTGATTATTAGTGTGACCTTCTTATCCATTTTCTTTTTCCTTTAAAAAAAAACCTGCTCTGGTATCTTTGCACCATCACCATGTGCTGCACATTTCATTGCTAAGCAACAATCAGCAGTGCACAGCCTGGGCACCACGTAGGTACCTTCACTTTCATCTCCACAGCAGAGCAAGTTAAACTCCGTATCACTCAAGCTGATCCTTGAAGGATGTGCTCCTGAAGTGGGGGAGCCTGGGAAGGCGACACTCAGACTTGTGCGTGTGTGCACTCCAGCTCCGCAACGGTGCTTTCATGAGGAAGCCTTTCTTAATTAGACATGCCCACATATGCTCCCACCCGAGCACCAATGTGGAAGGAATATTAAGGACTTGAGTCACATACAAAGAACCAAGACAATCCTTATTTGAGGATGGGAACTGTAATGGAAAGAATAATGATGAAAAACAAGGAAGAGAGGAATGTAAAGGCTGTTCCATTTCTTTCAATCCAAAGCCCTCATAAACATAGCACCCTTCCTGTACTTCCAGCAGCGCACAGCTAAAATAGGGAAGGGAAAACAAGTCACGTTCAACAGGAAATGGACTGAGAAGTACCTTTAAATTATGGCTGGTAGCAAGGAGGTTATGAAATCTACAGTTGCTAAGGAAAACAGATGTTTCTTAGTGCTTGAATATAAATCTAATCAGAGAGAATTTGGTCATAACCACAAAACACACAAAACCTGGGGTAAGGAGTAGTATTTTCATGGCAAATAGATGCCATTTTTCTTGAAGAATCTACTAAAAAATCTCCCAAACTACAGGTCACTCAATGTTTTGGACCTTCACAACCTTAGCCCTAATACAGTAGTATTTCCTCTGATTTAGATTCTGATTCTTTACCTTTATTAGAACACAGAGAGGTCACACAGAAGAAAATCAAACTGAGTCTCCAGAGAGTTTGTCACAGTCTCAGACTCTGCCACCTGATTTTGGTCAGAGACTCCAACATAAAGGGGGGAGCACATGCAGCATAAGAGACAATGCAGGAGACCAAAGTAAAGCAAACATGATACAAATATCTTTTTGACCATTCTAGTGGCTTCTTATGTTATGAACCCAAAGATATGCTGTTAACGATGTCGTCCAGGTAAAAGGTAGCCAGAAGCTGACACTAACTAACAGAAATGGTAGAGCTGCTGTAAGCAGTAGTTACCCTCATGAGGTCAATCACCGTTACACTTAGCTAGAGTGCCTGAGCCTATTAATAAATCTTACTCAAAGTTCAGGTTCTGGTCTCTTGGTGTGTGCTTATGACTCTCAGTGGGAACCAGTGTAAGATCCTTTGTATGGGACTATGGGGAAAAATTCAGCTTCTTACCCAATGCAAAGCAACTAGGAGAAATTCCAGTACCTGCAGGAGAGATTCCTGATAATGAGGGGTGTCTGATATATTGCTTGGTGTAATGGACGGCTCCAAGCAAAGTATACTCAGACTGCTTTTAAGGATCTGGTTTAATTGCTTCATCTTGCACTCAGCTTGTGGTATATGTGGCATTCCCCTGATTGTAAAGAACTAGGAGTAGATAACTGCAAACCACAGGCCATTATCTGCAGCTTTTCTTCACTATGAGACTCTGCTGGGCAGATGGGGACTTTCTAACCCATTCCTTCTCTACTGGCCATGATGGGTCCTCAGGGAGTATGTGCCTGCACTGTCTCATCTAGGATTTAAAGGTGTGCTACACTTCTTGCTAACTACACCTTACTAACATGTTCTGAAAATCTGCCATTCAGAATGCAATGCACAGGTGAAACTGGTGCATACTCTCACCAATGGACGAGGCTGCACAGTAACTGTCCTGCTCCTATCTTTGTTTTGAAAATGTGAATGCTTTAGTATTTGGCTCATTCTTTAAAATATGGATTTCCATAATTTAATTGGATATGCCAGTACTTAAGATCTGATCGTAAATATTACAGATCTGCAAGAACACTGTATCTGGTTTTATTTCAAAGGCAAGAGTCTATTTTACAAACCACTATTCTGTTAGTAGAGCTATAATATTGTTTTTAGTCGTAGTAATAATTCGGGTTAAGATTTTAGGGAAAAGCAGGAAGTCAAATGATGAAAATCAGACTAGATCCTTGAAACAGGTGGGTGCCACAGCAGTTTCAATGTCATCGCCACAGCCACGTCCAGCTGAAGTACGCAGTGAGGCTCATCTGTATTCAGTTTTTAGCTGAAAGTAACAGATTACTCCCACTGAAAACAAGGCACAGGTATAATCTCAGGCAGTACACAGCAAAAAGAATTCTTTTATCATGAGTAGATACTTGTGTTTTGCAAATCCTGCTTCTAACAAGCCTTTGGCACAGCACACACCACAGGCCACCTAACAAGTAACTAACGTTGCTCCGCAGTTCCGTACAGAGCTCTGGCTGGGTCGCTGACCCCGGTGCAGGGTCTGGTGTGCTGGGGTGGGCCTGAGGCCATGGTGGCTCACACAGGGCATGTTGATTTTATTAGAAGCAGCCAAGTACACTCATTTGCCCATCGCTGGGTGGGCTTGCCATGGCATTGTACAATCTCAGTTTAAAATGTGGTTGATAGGGAGGTAGCTTGCTGACCTGTGAAGGCAAAATAATGTTTGTCTAGCAGGTGTATTAACCTTTGCCAGTCCCTTTACAGAACGTGTGAGCCATAACCTGCTCCAAATGTGCTGCTGTGCTTTGTGATTCCTGCATAAGAAGAGAAAACCAAGGGCAGAGATTGTAATGATGCCCCAGCTGTCCGTGGGTTCAAATCCACAGATGAAAAAAGCATATGCTACCTCCAGAACTGCCTGCAAACTACAAGCTTTAAAAAACAATATACATGCTATTTTTTTTCCCAGGCTATGGAAAAATTGGGGTTGGAAGATCACTGAACTAAAATTGTCTGATAGCATTTTTTGTCAGGCTTTTCTCTACACATATTTTTTGCAATTCTTTACTGAGACTTTTGAAACAAGCAAGCTATTATAGCCTTAACTTCTTTGTTTATAATGGAAATGCTCACTGACCCTTGACTATAGAGGTGTTCTTGCATTGTTGTAATAAATGCCAGGGAAATCCAATGTATGTACCATCCAGGAATGCTCTGGCTCCTTGCCAGCATACTACTTTATCCCTGGTATCTAATCCTGCTGTGGCAAAACCTGTAAGGGAATTAGATATATTGTGAGCAGTTTTTCTTTTCATTACCTGTGTATCTGAAATGCTACTCGTCTCTTCATTTTAATTGTTCCAAAGATCTGAGAGTAATGTGGATACTTAGCTCTTTTTATTTTTTTTTTTTTTTTTCTAAAGCTTTTTAGTACTCCTTAGCAGGAAATCTTGTGCACGACGTGACAAAGAATGTCTGTGGGCTCCTGTCTTCATTGAAACCAATGGAAATTTTACCACTGTCTTTCACAGGCCAGACTTCTCTGTGGGATTTTTCTGCCTTGTTTGATAAGCTTTTCAAACCTTTGTAGCTTAGTACTTCTTTTTAGTTGTGGTAAATGGTGTATCACTTATGATGAGCCAGTCTAAATGGCTGGTGTCCCTCCATCCCCCCTTCCTGGTTGCAGGCTGTGCTCTCACACTCGTGTCCTGCCCTCCAGGTTTCTGCTGGTTCAGTGAGCTGAATGGGCTTACTGAGGTGTCAAGAAGGACCAGGGTCACCAAGAGACGAGGTGGAGTAAAAACAAATAGTGTAGCAGGGCCACTCTTTGAGAGACATCTAGCCCTTACACCAGCTCCACTGCCACATGAAATAGCACCTTGGATACTTTCTACAAGTCAAGACATTTTCACCTCCCTGAACTCCTTGATTTGGCTAAGGAGGATCTGGATGCTCTTAGTTATGTATTCTTTTTGTGCACTGAGTGCTTGAGCCCTGAGCTTTGTGCTCAGGGTGTCCTGCTCTTCTTGGATCTCCTCTGATTTGCAACATCCCATGAGGTAGGCACCCCCAAAGCTGGTGTCACTGCCACCCCTCAGTAGCACACTGAACCTTTCTCTGACTTACGTGGCAAAGCTGGGCACTGCCAGAAATGTACTGCCTGTGTAAACTCTGTATCTGTGCAGAGACTGGGAGAAGACCTGTGCATTAACAACCATCAAGGTTCATCTGGGAGTTCAAGAGGAGCCAGACCCCGAATCTGGGTGAATTTCACCCCTTTTGGCATCTATATCCACCACACCTTCCTTCCCTGACCTTGTATCTGTGTTTATATGTATCAGGGTCTGAGGTCCTAAGGGAGCAGTCTAGATTAATACTCATGGAGTTATTTTATGAAATTTTAGGAACTACCTGCCTGCTTTTGTGAATGTTTTACAAATGCTGAAAATGTTTCCTGGGTGGGAATTTTCTGATGCATTGATATTTGCAGTCTTTTCCATTGAGATGAAGAAAGGTTAACAGTTTTTATCAGCATCTAGACAGCTGTAGTTTCTTTAGCCTATCTACAGCTTTGATCTACAACAGTACAGATGAAATAGTGTTAAATCAACACATATAACTATACCTCCCCCTCCTAGAATTCATAACTGTCATAATGACCTCAGCCTTGGACCTCTCCTGAAGTTTAATGACCAGTTGGGGTTAATGGCCCAAAGTTCCACCTCAGGCTATTAACATTCTCAGGCAGTCATTAATTCTTACAAAATGCTCACCGTCTTTATTGCTGTTGCTTAAGTGATGCTCAAATGCCTGTGAATATTTACACCCCTGCTGTGGATGTAAAAAATAAGACCAGTGCACAGTATTTCAGATGTCTCACTGTTCAAAAGGTCTGAGTACCTGGTAGCAATCACTTCCATATCTGAGGTTAATGAAGTAACTTCAACTGGCCACCAACTGTAGTAATTTAATATTGTGGTTACTTGTGTAGATGTGTACTTTGCTTTAAATATAATGAATGTAGTGGCATACTTCCTGACCTGAGGAGCTTACTGCTTGAAGTCCTTTTAAACACATGCCTAAGTTTATCTTTATTTAGAATAGTTGCAAGGGGTAACAGGCATGTGCTTGCTGTTATATGTGCTTCTAAATATAAGCAAATGTTGCTTACTTTTTTTTTTTTTTTTTACATAATAACACTTTGTTTTTAGCTCTTTCTGCTAGATGAGGTATAGGACTGAGCTGCTCATCCTCCTTGGCACAGCATATCCTCTTCCAATAAGGTATCATAGCATTGGTTGACAGGTTACTTAAGCAGTCACTTTTTGAAGACACAATGTTGTTTAATTATTAGGTATTACTGGTTAGGAAGGAACATAGAATTGGGACTGGCCTTGTAGAGCATGGAGCCAAGTTTCTGTTCTCTTGAACAATGATGTTAGATCATTGTTATTAAACTGACCAAGCTCAGCTTGGAAAGACTTGGAGGTTTTAATCTCAACAGCCTTCTCAGTGGCTGTTTCAAAATCTCCATGCCCTGGGGATTGAAAACCTTCTTCTAATTCCCAGAGTAAATGTATTCCTGGTTAGTTTGGGTCTATTTGTACTTGTGCCAGTATTGGCTTTCAGACTAAATAGCTCTTCCTTTCCCTGGTGCTTACTTATTGGACATGTTTACAGAGAGACATGATATCGTCTCTCAGCATTTATCTTCCCAGGCTTACCAGACAAGCTGCTGGCTCTCTGTTCCCCTGATTATGATCTGCACCTGCTCCTTTCTGAGAGTCCCCAAAGGGCACACAACAGCCTGGGAAGATCTTCCCAATGCTCTGGGAAGTGAAACTCCTACTGTCTTGTCTCTACTGACATACTCTCCTGCTCTATCTAGAACTGCATTTCCCTGCCTGACAGTGCCAGGTCTTATTCATTCTCTGATAAACCTGGACTTTCTTCTGAGTTGTTTCCGGCTTGTAGGTTCATGTTGTTACTGTAATTCTTGTTATTAGGTACTACAGATATCAGTTATATGTACTATATCTTGAACTTAATGCTATGTGGCATCATTGCATTTCCTTTGCCCCGCAAGGTTGTTCTATTCGTGGATCAAAACTGTGTGCTGCTTACTACAGGTGGGATGGGAGCTACTTACCATCCCCTTGACAAAATGTGAAACACTGGAGAGAAGATTAAACTGGCACCTGTTTAGGCAAAGGTGCTGCTCCTGTTGTTATCTTGTGTGATCCCTCTGAAGTTCATAGGGTCCTTTGTTTGCCATTCTGCTTCCACAAGGTTGTATTCTGTGCATGGTTACATACCATGTGTGGAGATGACATCTGGGCATGTAACCCTGTTCCTTCGTTCTTTCCATTTTGTTCTAGAAGCTCTTTGGATTACATTATCCTTTTTTTTTGCATATTCTTTTTGAAAACGTGAATGTCTATATAGCAGTGGGCAGACATTCTGGAGTATTCTCCTGCAGTAACTCTTCATATTCTTCAATGACTTTTTGGTGTTTTACAGATATCATGAATTGTGTCATCAAGAATGGCATAACTTGATTCTAGTTCTAAATCTACTACAAAGTCTTCCTTGTGACTCAGTCAAGCCACTTAAACACTAAATGTAAGAGGACGATAGTATTTATCTACCTTCAGGGGCCATTTAGACACTAAGATCTATTAACATTTTTAACATTTCAGACACCAAGTGACCCTCAGATGTGCCTTCATGCTGAAAAGCTTGATTAATTTTCCCAACTGTACCAGCTAGTGTAACAAAAATGTTATCTCAGCTTGCAAACTTGTCCTGCTTGTGTCCTTAGACCACCCCAGCTACAGCAAAACATTGAAATAGGTATTTATTATGGGAAATATAGAGACATGCACCAATGAGCAAGGAGCACCCAGAAAATGCACTCTATTTCTGAGACGAGGGTCATGTGGAATATGCTGCTAATGTTCTGATAAAATACTCTAGTTGCCTAAAGAAAGCCAGAATCTAAGATAATGAGCATAATATAAGTACTTAGGTACTAAGGAAAATAGAGTTTTTAATGTACTATCAAAAAAAAGTTTTAGAGGAAAAAACCACCTCCCAATAAAAAAGATAGTAATCGTAGTAGAATAGTAGTCTGCTGCCAAGAGGCATAATGAATATTACAGAAAAGGGCCTTCCCATGAAAGAGAGTGTTTTCTAGAGAGTTGTTCCACCTGAATCTTTGGAGCTTGACTCTCCTAGGACAAAGTCTGCCATGATAGGTAGGAAGTGTTTTAAATTGCAGAAGACAGTGCATGGGAAGAATGGAAACTGGGGTGACAGCAATACTGTCTTCACCTTCTTTTAAGCCAAAGAAAGTAAAATCATGTCAGTGAAGATATATCAAAGATAAAGGAATATCAGATAGCAGAAAACACAGGGGAAAAAACACCCTCAAACCCCAAAGACTGGAGAAAGGATAAATCAGTGCAAATACTGTACTTAACCTAGCTGGGAAACCAGGTGAAGAGAAGCAATAATAACAGATGCAACAAAGCAGCCTGCACATGAAGATGGAAGAATTAGGCTTATTGGTGCATGACGTGAAACGAGATATTAGAAGAATAACAGAAACATGATAGAATACTAATTGCAACTGGAGTGCAAGTACTGCAGGGCACACACTGTGAAAGGAATGCAGAAGGAATTGTTAAGACAACGTGGTATCATTATATATTAAGAACATAGCTGGCAGTAAAGAAATGTTAATTAATAGCATGGATAAGAGGGATCAATTTCTGTCAAAATGTGTTAGGAAAATATTCTGAAAGAGACTGTAGTGGGAAAGGGACTGGGCTCTGCAATGATCATTGGACTTGAGATTGTTTTAGTATCATGAGAGAGAGAAGCTGCCAGGTGATTATATCACTATGGGAGATTTTCTATTTCGCAGTCATAGGTTGGAGAACAGACGCTACATACACAGTAGAATCCAGGAATTCCTCAGAGTGGAAGTTGAAAAACCTCCTTTTCCAAGGAGTTGTGAAACCAGTAAGAGATTATGGTATTTGAAGTTGGTGATGGACAAGTAGCAAAGATAGAGGTAGTAGTACAGAAAATAATATGCTATCAAGTGATGACAGTACTGACCAAAATTCAGTCTAAATGAAATGGCAGTATATGCAAATACAAGTTGTTAGTTAAGTTTTAATGGTATAAGTGCAGACTGTATCATAACAAAGCAGACTGAAGAATAATGGCACTGAATTGCAGTAGAGTCCTGGTCTGAAATTCATATTCTCAGGCAACAGAACTCCAGACCTTGCTGAACAAATAATTCTACTAAATAGGCTATTGGGATTTGTCAAGGAATCTTCAAGAATCAAACCAGAACCTGGAGCATTAAAAATGAAAGATTAGAATATGAATTGGAAATGTCTGGCATAATGTAGACCTTGAGAAATGAGAAGAAAGGGTTAAATATTCCTCAGCCACAAAGAATAAAGAAGTAGGAAAAAAGTAAGGATACTATTTAAAGATATTTTAGAGGTGGCAACCTAAACAATTAGTACTTTGCCTATGTCTCTGAAGATGGGCAGGTGGAACACAGATGCAGTAGCAGGACTGTTTATGGGGAATAGTATTATGGTAAATGGAAATGGCATCATGAAGGCTGGATCAAAACTCATAGAGATGATATGCCCATCTAAATGGAGGCTAGTAAGTACAATGCCTTCAGGTAAAAAAAAAAAGTGTTAAAGGGCAAACTGAGCAAACACTGACCAGCCATTCTGATGTGCAAGATTTTAGGGAAGATGAAAGACATGGGGAGTAATAGAAGTTGTCCTAAAATACCATACCAGCTTACTAAAAGGGACCAAGTTTCAGGTTTCTTCAATAACTGGTTTTTGGGTTCTTTTTTTCAGCCAAGAAAGACATGGTAATACAGTATCTGTAGCCTAGCTGTTCTTCAGTAAAATCTTTCATGTAATTGCTAGTGTTCTGTGAGATGAGAATTAATACAAGGAACTGCCCAAAGGGCAGACAGTGATGGATCATACTGAAAGGGAAACTAGTGCTCTTGAGTGAGATTCCAAATGATGTTCCTTAAACACTTTTATTAGTGATCAAGAATTGGATGTATTCAACCTGTTGAAGGTGCAAAACTGGGAAGAACCTACCCATATCAACAGGGCAAATTCAGTAGGAATCTGGTTAACTTGAGGCTCACAATTGTACGATGGGAGTAGATGAACTAGAACAAAACGAAGATCATGCTTTTAAAAACCAATAACAAGAGTGGCTGCTCCTCATTGAAAATAGGAAGAAAAAAAGGAGATGGATTTGTACTTGTCAGTCACAGGATGTGATTGAGACTTGGGGTGAAAAAAGAAGAAATTGTATACTAGGCAGTAGCAGAAGTATTTCCAGTAGAGAGGGGGAAGCACTGATGCACTGTAATATGTTACTTGGAACCACTATGCACATTTTTTGTCACCTGCATTCAAGAAGGAAAAATTGAAACAAAGAGGTGCAGAAGGGTGCTGCATCACAACACAACAGGAAAAGAGAGCTTATCGTACAGAAGTAAGGGGCTTTTGCTGGGTTTGGTTAGTCAAACAACAAACAGACTTAGAGGAGATAGGATTACTGCACTGAGGTGGTAAAACCAAGGAGGAGAAAGCTCTTTAGCTGAAAGGACAATGTTGACACACAAAAGCCCAGGAATAAATTTTTACTGGAAATTAAAAGGCTACTATTTGCCAGTGCAGTTTGTAGTGGATAAAATCCTGTATTTTTAAAAGATGGAACTCGATAAATGTAAGAAGGAGATTGTGTATGTTGCCAGAAATATGAAAGGAAGTTCCTCTCAGCTTATCCCTGACTTTCCTAAATTTCTAAAATGAGTAAATTCTGCACTTGGAATGTGGTCATTGGACCTGGGAAAAGATGTTATTAAAAGCTCAGCTTAGCTGAGCTTAGTTTAAGCCACAATATATGCACAAAGGACTAGAACTTGCTTATGCAGTTCTGGGGAAGCCATGCACTGAAATTTCTCTGTACAGGGTTGAAGTCAGAAGAATTACTCCATTAGAAACCACACTTTCTGGCTGCACATCCCCTCATGTGCAGATGGAGTGCAGAGCACTGTTTCCTAGCAACTACTAAGGACCACTGGCTTTATAAATCAATCTCTGCCAGGATATCACAGAAACCACGATAAATGGGAAACATTTAATAGTCAGAAGGCTTTCTACGTCTTCCACTTTCTGGTCTGCACGGAAAACGCTTTTCAACGAGTAGATAGTATCAGCATTTGTTCATAAGTGAACTGAATTCAAATCCTTGTTCAGGTGGCTTGCTTTTCATCTCCCCTGGGGTATATGTCCACAAATGGTCCTTCTTTAAGATGCCAGTTACCGGGGCTTTCTCAAAGACAAAATTATTTGGAGCTTTTTTTGAGAAAACAAAAAAAAGGGGGGGTGGGAATAAAAGGAAATTAAATGCAGATAAAGGAATGAATAACATGGGAGAAAACTCCAAAGAGCTCTGGGAAGAAAGCGAGTGATAACAGTCAATCAAAGCTTGCAGATGCAACTCTTCCTTTCTGTGCAGTAAATTGGCTTCCAGTGTCATATTCATCTAAAAAATTTAAATAACAGCTGCTTGACAGCAACCTTCAATTCCTTTGTTTGTTTGTTTCTTTTAACTTTTATGAATTTCTACTCATTTCTCTGTTTATTCATGCTCCCTGTTTTGCAGGCTTCCAGCATCTTCTAATGCAGGTAACAGCCTGAACTGGGAGCTGCCATGTTAGTGCACTGGAAAATCCCATATTCCTTTAGTGTAAAGCACAAGAGAGCTGCACTCCCTGTACAGCAGCACTTTCATCAGGGCTTTGTTTTAGAGGTTTTGTCACCTGGTAACACCGGGTCAACAAAATGAAAGTGCTAAGATCCCAGTAATATATAATGGGAGAAAGAGACTCTCCTAGTGCATTTAACAATAAATATTACTGAAGAACTTATTAAATAAGTAATTAATCTTTTAGTCTATACTGTGATTGTTATATGTTTCAATAACCTGATGGGACAATCTAACGGCTATCTTTTGGAACAGTATCGATTATTTAATTTCTAGCACAGACTGGTGTCCATTGTGAAATCACAGCATCTGTCTGAGAATGCTCTGCATGTCATTTTTGTTTCATGAACACTAGCAGAACACGAGTGGCAGGTGAGTTAAAGATTAGTTTCAGAAAGGGAGTACTCAGGATACTAAACTTTGTGACTGATGGTAATATTTGACAGGTCTGATGCTTAGACTGTGAGCTCTTTAAAATGGGAAATTGCTTATATAGTAGAGAAAATAAGCCATGCACGTTTGTAGTGCCATATAAATAGTAAGCAGTCATTCTGCTTCTGAGCTGAACGTAAAATTAGGGCTAACATTTTATTTTTCATTTTTTTTCCTCCCTTTTTAGAAACATTTTAGAAGATTCTTTTTCATGGAACTAATTCTGTTTTGTTGTAATTAGTAAGGCATTGTTACAGACTCACAAGATATTTCTTCTTTTACTTGTAGTGTTTATAACTTCAGCTGAATCTCTATTCAGAGATGAATTTATTTTACACTGGCATCTCAGATTATTCTTTGCCTTTTTTGTTGTTGAGTTCTTTTGAAGAAGATATGTTTATGTCCCCATTGTTCAATCAACAAAGTATGCAATTACAAATCTTTGGTCTTCTGATGTGTTTAGCAAATCTTTTCAGTGTACGATTTACCACCTGTGGCTTTTCTTCATCTCTGAAAAATGTTATTATCTTAAATGGCCTGTTTCTAATTGCAGTGCATTTATTTGTTTGGATATCCAAGGGTCTGTGTTGGCTACTGTTGTTTTCTGGACATGTTCAGAAAAAAATGGGTGTCTGTGTACGGATGTTTCTAGAAGGGGCAGGAATTTTATTACACATTTCTCCTTAATAGCAATGGATGTCAGTGGGTTTATGATAACACTCCTGGAATTATTGTCCTCCTGAGAAGAATTTTCATTCCAGACCATCTCTATGGGAGATCTCTATAAAGATGCTGCCCTGCTATATCTCTCCTGTTTGGTACTTTGTTTGAAATGTGTGGTGTCACTGGAAAATGCAAGTCAAGTGTGCAGCTGCTGTTTTCAGAAAAGTGTTTGACAGTGGCGTATGTGATAATATTTATTCATTTTAAGAAGGGAGATGAAAAATTCATTTGAAAGGGAGGAGAACTTGTAAACAGAAAGCACTTGGAAGCATGCTCAGGTGAACATCATGTCTATATATTCTAATTTTTTTTTCCCAGTAAATGTATGGTGTCATCTTTATTTGTAGAGTTATGTTACTAATTTGCAAACATTTGGAGAACTGTCAAATGTTTGTGTGAATATTTATGAGTCCTCAGCGTTTCATCGCTTTTAGCACAGGTGGTCATTTGCCCCAAAATTCCTCTAGGAAATGTACTATTTACTGTTCACCATTCATCTTTCTGTGCTTAAAAAGTTTGTCATCCAGTTAGTGAACAAAATACGTAGCCTGTGATGCAGGACACAGAGCAACCCTTGCAGTGGACTGCTGAAATGAATAGCTTCAAGCAAGCAGTAAATTATTTCTCTAAGCAAATATTTATCAACTGTAAGGCCTTCAGGGCACACATTATATATTTGATTATTATTTTATTTTTTATTTATTCATCATCTGCTACAATGGGATTGCAAACCATGTAAAGCTCTTTAGGCATTAATGTAATAAAAATACACAGTAACAGAGAATAATAAATGCTATTTAAGAAATCTGTATTGGATAGTAGATGACTCACAAATAAAATAAAGCTATATTAGAAACAAATTTCCTACAAGTAGGTTTACTTAAAACATTACCAAATCCTCTTGCTTTACTCTTAT
Source organism: Streptopelia decaocto (assembly GCF_964273445.1). NCBI lineage: Eukaryota > Metazoa > Chordata > Aves > Columbiformes > Columbidae > Streptopelia > Streptopelia decaocto. The sequence goes on along the minus strand of NC_138663.1, from coordinate 31,861,653 downwards.
GAGTCCTCAAGCTGAATAAAACCTTCTAAGGCAGATCATAAGATTTCACTCCATAGACTGGGAATTTGTATTTTAATAAACTAGAATGGAGTATATAGAACTGTGAACTGTATGAAATGAGCTCCAGGAAGTATTTTTAATGATCATGAAAAAGGCAAAATATTTCAGAATACAGACCTAAAACCTTCAAAATGTATTTTGGTTTTACATTTTAATTCTAAGTTTTGCTTTTTGTCCAGCCAATGATGTTCAATCATTATAAAGTTAAAGAAGAGCAGAAACCTATTTAAGAATATTTTTTTCTGGATAAGTCTTCTAACACACAAGGGAGCCTGCTGCATAATTTGGTCTTTCATTGTAACTACGCATACAACATATGTTGACCACTGGAGATTACATATGCATGCATCCTGCTGTTATAGATGTTCATAGTTAGCAATATTTAATAAATTAGACATCTCCTATAGTTTATAAGATATCATAGTTCTATTAGATCTGTTCTCATGTCTTTGTAGCAAGGTAAAAAATGAATTTTATTTTACAGTTTTCTAGTAAATTTCCAAGCCCTTGTTATGCCAGGTTGATTTAAAACTGTGGGGAAATTTTGTAATCAGAGATAGTGAGAATAATCAATCAGGCTCTTATGAATCTTCCAGAGAGCCAGAGCCCCCAAATGAAGACATTTAAATATAATCACTTAAAAGGTGATTAACTTCAAACTTTGCCTGGCAATCCCCTGGGCCTCTAAAGGATCTTATGTTATGGCAGCCTTGTCCTTATTCTGTTCTGTGGAGCTAGTGTTCAGAGATATTTGTTTCCTTTCTTTCAGATGTTTGACTGGAAGATAGATAGCACCTGTGGCAGGGAGCATAAAGGTCAAGATCTTGAGACCTCTTGGGTCTGGTAGTTGTCTGGTTTTCAGGCTTTCCCCCCTCCATCCAATTGTAAGGTGAAGTCGCAAGGGATTTCATTAAGTCAGTTTTTGTAAATGAGCTGGGTTTGTGCTGTTACCACTGCTTCCCCTACAAAGACAATGTCAGCGGCTCAAGGTCTGTTTCTGCTATGTACCTGAGACCAACACTGAATAAAACTCCTTACAAAGTGCTGCTGTTGTGTGTGGTTGTGGTTTTGTTGCTGTTTTTGTTTTGTTTTTCCCTGGAGTCCAGTTTCTAAACCACGAGTCAATCCAACTGACTGATCACGGACAACTACTTGAGATGCCATGGGGTACCACAGGCATCTGCCCAGGGCGATATCTATGAGCCAGTGCCTGCTGGGGATGCACACCTCTGGGACAACCCAGGGCATCTCAGGTAACACCAGACATTATGTACAGATTGAGACAGTCCTGGTCAGCACAAGGAAGGGAGTTAGAGAGGCTCTGCTGGATTAGGTTCCTGTTATGTGACCCCTTAGACAAGCCTTCGGTGTCTGCCTTTGGGGCAGAATGAATTGCTCTCTGGGCTCCCAGGATCTCCTGGATAGTTCTCCAGAGACTTCAAAGGGAGTTTACATGCCCAGGACACAACCAAACTCCCTTCTGGCTCTCCCTGTGCCTTTCCCCAGAACTCGTTCTCTGCCCATTTGACAGGGTACTTGTAGGGTACTTTTCTGGGATACTTAGAAAGGGCACAGTGTTCCCTCAAAAGTACGTCACTTCTGCATTCAATTTAGGTATACACATCAGCCCATCAACATTGGTTTTGGGTGCAGATGTCTTATAAGGCAATTTGTCCTGTCTTGTAGCTTCAGTTCTTCCACACCCAGCAGTGTGAGACATTCTTATGAGCACCAACACCAGCAGTAACCTTACTATTATTTTAGTTGCCTAACCCTTTTCTCTTTCCTTTTCCAGGGCCCAGAAGGTGGCACCTGTCTTAGGCTGAGGACAGTTGCAAAGGCTGTAGGAACACACTGGATACTAGGAATATGCATATGGAATAAGCAGGTCTTCATGCAAGAATGCTATTGTTTGCTAAGAGAAAAGACATTGTCTAAGGGTAGGGCAGCACATCCATGGCATCCTTAGCTATGCTGATCTATATGCTCTGTATGCTGTCAGGAGATGCACATCAGCTGTGAGAAATACTGCGTCGCTCCCAGAATAGCTACTGCTTCTGTACATCCTGGGCAAAAACGTCACCTTTCTCACTAGCTTCCTCACACTTCAACATACAGAGCCAGCATGAGTTATTTTTGTAGGAGCTTCTAAATCCTGCTTTTGTTTCACACAGCCAGACTAAGAGTAGGACACATTCCCATTTTACTCACACTTCTTAACAGCTTTGGAGACTTCTCTTTTTTTTATTATTATTGCATATTGCTTCCCATTTTTGCATAGAACTGGTAAAATTCAAATCAATCCCATTTTTTAGGGCAGTGGGTGGAAAAGCAAAGCAAACATCACTTTGGAGCAGACTTCAAATTCACTTGGATGCTGCAGAAAGGCAGGGTTGGAAAGAGGAAAGATGTAGGGATTTTTTTTCACAACTCCAGTGCGATCTCAGTCCTGAATCCGATGGAAATCTGACTGGCTTCGAGACTCGTTGAACCTGGGCATACTGAAGAGCAATTAAAACTCAGTATTTTTTACAGAAGATGATCCTGCCCTGAAGCCAGCAAGCAAACTAAACAGACTAGTAAATCCCTTCCTGGATAACAATGGCTCTCTGCTTATCAGCCCTTCAGAATTCCTGTTTATCGGCACCAGGTTGCTGCTGAACTATTTCGATTCTCCTTGTTAGTGTCTGATCAGAAGCTGTCTTTGTCCAGCTTTAATTATGCATGAAACCCGGACAAGCGGACAATAATAGATAGAATTTCTTCCATTGTTTTAAAAAAGGGTTGTATAATTTTACGGGAGAACAAGAGAAAGCACAATTACTGCCTTATTGTCAAACGTAAGAAATAGCACCAGGCTTGGCCATAAAAACAGGTCTTTTTCCATCTTTTCTTTTACTTATTTTTTCTTGTTACTGCACTTTCTGTTTTTTAACAATCTCCTGGTGAGGCAGATAAGCTGCTAATTCTATTAATGTGGTTATCAAAATCTGTAAGGTGACTGAAGCTTCTAATTTAGTGATTTATTATCCTGAGCAAGGTAGGTAGAGTGTGTCTTTCATGTTCTGTAATCAGGACTAGAACAGCATTAGACTCCTAAGGAGGAAACTTTCTGCTTACCATTTCTACTTACATAACAGTCCTGATCAAACAAGTGTAGTGTCTTGTTCTTTGACTGAGATAACTTTTAAATAATAAAGAATCCAAATACCAAATTTATCTAAGCATGAACTCTACTGATGTCCAATTCATATAAAAGCCTGTACATTTCAGAAAGGTCAGAAATGCATAATATCTAGAAAATACTGCTAACTCTTCAAAATGGATCACATCATGTTCTCAAGCTACTTAGTATGAAGCAGGATTAACAAAACAAAATCCAAATCCCCTTCATACATGCTATACAATCATCTCAAATCAGGCATTTGCTAACATAACTCCCCTGATTTTACAAATGTACATCAATATTATTGCAGGAAACAAGGGACTGTACGTTACTGTGCACATCCTGACAGAAGAAACAAAATCCAGAAGCTTTGAAAATATTTTCTTTAAACTTATATGGAGAGAATGTGCAAAGGTCTAGTGATCCTACTAGATCTTACTCTTCAGGCATCATAGTCTCCAAGAAAAGCATTCGGTTTTAATATTTTGTTTGAATATTTCAGTTATGCATGGACAGGCATGTGATCAAGTCAGAACTACTTCAGCACAGTCATGTGGAGATTAGTCAGATACAACTGTTATTTGTAAAGGATATACAGTGCCTGCCACATTGCAGGAAACAAACACTGATAGTAATCGCTAAAGTAATAGATTGGGTGTTATCAACGCTTGGCATTTCCTTTAGGATTGGGGAAAAGTTCAGGAATATTTGTTGAGATCCTAGTGCAATCGCAAATATAATCACTAACAGCCCCTCCAGATATTGATTATCTGTAGAATTTTTTTTTTTTTTTTTTTTTTTTTTGTGCTTTTACTGTATGATGAAACTGCACAAAATCCAGCCAAACTTGTGCTGGTACTCCCCACATGTTGGTACATGTGTTGGTTGACCAATCAAGTTGCTTAAAATGCACATGGGCACATTAAATCTTTGTTTGTCAGCAAGGAGTAGATTAAAAAGTTAGATTTTATAGGGTTAATTCTCTGGATAGAAGGATGTTATTGACTGATTTTATTTATGTCTATAATTCATACAAGGGATGCCTCAGACTTTGGATATTCTGTATATACATGAATCCAATCTATGTCAATTGAAGGACATGTAAAATATGATCCACTCTATTTGTGGCCACTAAAGGACCACTCTTTATAAATCTGCTGATGTAAGTTTCTCCTTGGTTTTACAAGTGGCCTGCCTTAACATTACCTTTCATAATCACAATTTTCTAAATTAGTTCCCAACATTCTCCTTAAAAAGACTCCGTGACAGTGTTTTGCAAATATAGTAATACACTAATCACAGCTGTATTTTAATAATGGTAAAATGATTCCTATAGAGGTACCAGTTTTGGACCTGCCAGATGGGAGGGACTTTGATAATGGAAGGCAGCATTTTTCCTACTGGTAATGTTTTTTAGGGAGGTGGTATTACCATTTCAGGAAGTTCTGATTTTTGACATGCTATACGACCAACTTCTGTTGGCATCTTGTATTAAATAAAAACACTTTCAAGTCTATAACGCATTTTCTTTTTAATGTGATCCCATGAAAATAGGAAATTAATACTTCAAGAATTGAGAAGAGGTAATAGTACAGATGAAATTGTTCTCATAATTCTTAAGACTTTTTTTTTTACTTGAGTATCAGTGAGGTGAATGCAAGGATGAAATTATCTTTACAATCATTATTACTTAGAATCTTGAGGTCGGTGCTATATTTATCCCACTGTACCACCAGTAGACGATGATTTAGACATTTGTTTTGGCTTTTAATCTTTGCTCATATATATACACCTCCAAAATAAAAATCAGTGGAGTATGCACAACTATAAGTCTGTCCATACTTCCACTCTTCTGAGATATTTCAGAAAAACCTTGACGCTTGTAATCAGAACTAAGTTTGGATGCTGCTTTCAATTGATTCAACAAACAGCTTCCCCCTTTCGCCCCTCTGCATGCCCTTCTCCCTCTTTGGTTCATTTTTAAGCTTGAAGGTTGCAAGGAGTCGAGAACTTGTTTGAAGGTGCCTGAGGAGGAGGCTTGGCAGCAGTAGGAGTTTCATTGTTAGACTAAACATCAGTTATTTTCTTTTTCACCAAAAGCACACTGAATTTGTTTATTTAATGTACTTGTGCTGTAGGGAACATTGCATATTCTCCACTCCTCAGAGCTTCCCATCTCCAAAACCTGTGAGGCATTTATTCCATCTTCTCAGCTGCTACCATCTCAGAGCCTCTTCTTAGCTCTGCTTTGGAGAAACTTTGCTAGGCTTATTAAGTCTGGTGAGAAGAGCCCCTGGGGCAACCTAACAGCTGCCTCCAACTATTTAAGCCAGTTTCAAACATGATGGATTCAAACTTTCCTCATGGAATAGCTACTATAATAGAGGGCAGTGCCACAAATCACAGTGCATGTGGTTCAGTCTGGACATTACAAAAACATCAGGAGGACATTGCAGCACTGAACACATTACACAGAGAGGCTGTGAAATTTCTACAACTCACCCCTCAATCCTAGGAGAGCAGGAAAAGTGCAAGCCAGTACCTTAGCACAGCACCCAGCTCTATAGGCAGGAGGAGACCACCAACTCCTCCTAGCCCAGCTGGAGGCATGTTACCATGCCAGGGAAGCACGGTTGGTGGTAGAAATGGTAGGCTGTGATCACTGAGGGCAGGCGGGATTTTGAAGGCTATTGGGGGATTCAGAGATTTAGCTGTCTGGGAAGAACGGGATCACTTGCACAGGTTTTATCTTTTCATAGGACTCCTTTCAGTCTCACTTCTTTATATCTAAATAGCATTGATAACAAAGAAAGGAAAAAAAATCTCTGTATGCTATATGAAGAAAGGGAGTATTTAAAACAGTATTGCAATAGGTCTGGTTAAGTGCATGCTCAGTAAAGTCTATGTTATGGGGTGCACTCAGCATAGAGAGTTCATGCTTTGAAACATAAAAATTACCTCTGTGTAATCTGTTTGTGCAGTTCTATTGACCAATAATTCCCTTTTAACCCAGAGAAAATGTTCCACTTGAAAGGAACTATTTCAGTTTAGTTACTCTGGATTTGAACAGTGTATCTGAGATCTGAACCTGCCCCAGAGGCTATAGGAATAAATGGGATTGGGAAAATACATTGTTTTGAAAAAGAATAGGTAATTTGATAAACTGGGCAACAGGAGAACTATCACTATGATTGAAGACTTTTTTCCTTCTAAGTTTATGTTTGCTGCATGTATTATTTATTGCTGGGAAATGGTAGATTATTAGATTTTTCAAAATCATTTTGGTATTTGATTATCAAACCAAGTTGCCCTTTTGAGAATTACCTGAATATAGTACTTTTTTGCTTAGCACAGAAATTTTGTTGGTTTGTGTTCTTTAGAAAAACAACCACATTGTTATTATTACCAATATTGAAAAATCGAAATTATATTATATTACAAAATGTTTTCTTCTTCTAAAATGACATGTTCTTGCTCTTTGAAAGGTAAAGGTAAAAAGTAAGCACAGATGTTACTTTTTCTAATTTAGGAAATTTTGACACTCTAATTAAATAACTGACTAAGTATTCAGAGCTTTCTTCCTGTTCTGTGTTTTTCAAAGTTGTAATTTTCTTGCCACCTGGTTATTTTTTCAGACTGTTTGTTCAGTAACTGGTATTTTTCTTTGTACTTGGTCATACAGCAGTAGGTTCAGCAGTAATGGCCTAATTTGAAATGACAGCTTAGGAATATCACTAGATATTATTTGCGATCACACAATAAGCCTTTTAAGTTCTTGCCAGATGGAGCAAACAAATCATTAGAAGTTATCCAGCAGACACCAGTGTCAGAGAGCCATAGATTTATCTCTTTCATTTGACTTTGGGTAAAAAAAATGCAGAACATTTTCTGTCAAAGCCTCTTTTGATAGAACTGGCTAAAAACACACTGATGAACCGTCTTCTCCCAGAGACCAGTTTCATTTCCATTGAAACAGTCTGTGACAACACGTACATTTCTAGAGTTTATTTTTTGTGGGAAAATTTTGAAATTATGAGGTTTAATTTTCTCATTTAATTTTGTGGCGATTTTAAGTTCTTGCATTTTACTTTGCAACTGAAGTGGCCTAAGAGTGTGCATCCAGTCATATATCATTGCTCAGCAGACATGTAACATCTGGTTAAGCCATAGGAACATGATTGCTGAGCTATAACGAGCTTAGAGCCTTTGTCCGTGGTTTTGGAGGACAAGGGCTTGAACTTGTCTCTTCACAGGTAGCCAGTACTGACTATCCATCAGTGTTTAGGACTTGAAATGCTCTCATTTCAAAGAGGTGAGAAGGGCAGGTCCTGCTTGCTTGAGAAAGGGGCATGGCCCTTTGCATTATTTTCCATCATACTGCTGCATGGTGCCGGAGCCAACCTCTTCCCTGCTTTCAGGTAAGTCTTACCAGTGTGTGCTCCTCTGCTTTAGTGGAAATTATGAAGAGGAAATTCACAGAATCACAAACTGGTTGGGGTTGGAAGGGACCTTTGGAGATCATCTAGTCCAAAACCCCTGCTAAAGCAGGTTCACCTGCTGCAGGTTGCACAGGAACAAGTCTAGGTAGTTTTTGGGTGTCTCCACAGAAGGAAAACTGGGAATTTGCTGCTCCATCTGTATTTGACAGGTTAGGCACCAGCTAAAACCATGTTTTCAGTGAAAGTCAAACAGTTTTCCATGGTCAATAATTGAAATGGTTTCCTAACGTGAGATTCCATTCAGACAAGGATCTGGAAAATTCACATTTATTTCCACATATGAGAAAAACTGCTAAACCCTGCTGTTTGAAAGGGAGCAGTAAAAGCTGATTCTGAATCAGTTGTACGAGCCCCGAGCAGTCTGCCCGCACCGGGGGAGGCAGGGGAGCGGTGCTGGCAAGCTGTCCTGAGCAGCAAGACGGCAGCAGAGTGAGACCTTGGGGACAACTGCGAACAAGCTGGCCTGAAGGGATGCCACATGCTGGACTCTGGAGAGCCCTTGTGATGCTCCTGTCAGTAAATGCAATGGGCTGAGGTGCTTGTGTGGGTAGGCCCTGCCCTGAGCCTAAGTCCCTAAATCCCTCTTAAAACTTGGGGGGGGGCCCTAACTAGACTGTTTTCTCCCCAAAAGCAGACTTTGCAATCTGTTCCATGCTCTGTGTGTGCATGTTTGGAGAGGAATCAGAATGTGCATGATTTTAAAAAAGCAATTAGAATGGACTAAGGTGCTACTTGCATCCAATGTTAAAGAGTCCTGCCATCTCTTTATCCATTTTTCACCACACATGAATTCATTTAATATTTAAAGAAGTACTCCTAACCTTTGACACCAACAATCCTTTAATTTTTTCAAATATATTTATAATGGAAGTTTCAACTACCAATAATCTTTTTTCAACAGGCACAGATAAAGGAGAGAAAAGGAGAGATAGAGGCAGTGGAGAAAGATCAGAAGGTCGATAACAAAAAGACCTGCAGTCAAACTTGTGTGTTTACACACTAAAAAAAGCAAGAGTAGCATTTGTTCCCAGCACTTCACAGATCTTCATCGGTTCTTTGTCATTTCAGAAAAGAAGTCTGTGCTGCTTCTCCCAATGCACATCTGCAAGCAGCCATTTCACAGCAGAAAATGAAATCGTACCATCACAGAGCAAAAGAGAAAAGGGAAGGTGAAAACTTGTGAAGAAAACAGAGGAGGGCTGAAATGAGAGACCATCAGCTTGCCTTTTCCTGGCTTTTCCTGATCTGCTGTTGTCTGCTCATCCAACCCCCCAAAGAGGTCTAACCCTAATTTACCCATGGTGCTTAATCACTTTTTTGCTTTATTTTTCCCTTTATTGCTCCCAGAAACCTACTCTGTTGGGTGCTAATCTAGCTGCTACTGCTGATGGTGTGTCAGGGTGCTGCGTGGGGAGGCAGGGCAGGGCTGTGTCTGTACCCGTATCTGTATATATCTATACCTATTCCTATATGTATATCTATATGTATACCTATATCTGTATCTATATATCTCTATCATCTCTGCCTTTATCTGTGTCTCTATATAAATCTAATCTATATCTATACCTATATCTATATGAAATTAGCCTTGCTTGTAAGTAAGCTAACAAAAAGAGGTTTGCCAGCTGATGTGGAGAACAAATTATGAAGCCAGGATCTGCTTTTGATCGCCTGCAAGGCAGAACATTTTCCATTCACCCCTCTCTGTACCTGGTGGTGATCCTGCACTCGCTGTGGCTTCCCTAACCCAGGGCTCAGTTCTCTTCCAAGTGTGGCACAAGTATGGAACTAATTAGACTCATTCTCTTTCATGGCACATAGATTAATTGCTTTGCCTTTCTCTCCCATCCCTGTTTCACCCAGTTATGATCCCCTGCACCACTCCCGCCTTCTTATTCTGCTGATCCCACTGATACTGCCACAAATTCATTAATTCCACCTTCCTGGCTGTCAAGTCAAGGCAGGAGGGTGAGCTAAGTGACCCCTTGCTGATTTTGCCATGTGACTCCATTATGACTCAAATAATATGTGATAAAAAGATTTCTAGTAACAGATAATCTGTCTGTCTACAATTACAACAGACTACCTGGTGACACTTCCAGCATAGGTTTGCATGTCTGTGCAAAGGAGGTTTCTTTTGGCAGTGGGTACCTGTTTTACTTGTCCTTTCTCTCAGGTGTCGATTGACTGGCTGAGTTACCACTTTCTGTCACTATGCAAGGACTGATGGTTTCTTACAGGTTAACTAATAATTGCCGGTGTGTTTAGATCTGTGTATCTGAGGCACACCATGATGGACATATATTACTCCAGACAACATAAGCTGACCAAATGCTTTGCAGAAATATCCCTGCTTTCTATGAGGGAGAGCTGTGTGGTCTATAAAATCATAGGCAGGGAAGTCCATACCAAAAACAATTTGTGAGAAACTGGTGTAGTTATAACTACATGGTTACAGCCCCCAAATCTACAGAACAGTCAGTAAAGTAAATTTTGAAAATTTCTCTCTTGTTAAAGAGAATGATGTGATTTTCCAGAACTGTATTCACTAAGAATGAGGATCAAATTGTGAGGATATGAGGATTAGGGGCTTTGGTTTATCTTTGCTCTTGGAGTGACACGTCAGGTGCAATATCTGTTTGCTGAGGTGGAGAGCAAACCTCCTTGCTGTGCAAGTGGCGAGCACCTCAGGCTGACGTATCAGCCAAAGGCAGGCACAGATTTATTGAACCTACACAGAGAATGAGCAATGAGATGAGCAGGTTTGGTGGTATGACCAGGAGGCTGGATAATTCACTCTGTTGCAAACACAAGTTAGTTTTTAGGAAAGAGGAATGCACCGCTACTCCAGACTCTGTGGAAGCAAATACTCAACTACTATTACTGACAGTGTTAATGAAGCCAGGATACTGTCACTGCAAATGTTTTTTTCACCTTTGTCAGCACCACCACACAGAAACAGAAATGTCTGTGATGCAGTGTCTACCTCTGAGACAGGTTTTTGCTTCTGGCAGACTCTGCCCAGACTCTGCATTCACCATGCCACCAGCTGCAGAGCAGATGTTTGCTGGCAGCAGCAGCCTCTACAGAGCTGGACCAGTCAGAGTTTAAAAGTATTTCCAGGGAGCGGAACTAGAGAGCAGGCACAGACATGCAGTTCACCATGCCTTAAAGTATGCTTTGGGTTAAACTTTGGAGGATGACACAAAGTCTGGAGTTGCAGTCACTCTCCCTCCCAACTCATGTGTGTCAGGGTGGGTCCAGAGCACAGTAGCTCTTCAGGTTTAATTATCTAGTATTGTTCCAGGCTTTTAATAAATTAAATTATTGTTCTGGAAAGGTGGAGTGTGACTAAGGCATTGCAGACGGAAACACGTGGCAGGAAAAAAAAGAATCACTGAATTCTCCAACTCCTCCCCAGCTCTGAGTCCTGTGCAGTGTCTTACTAAATGTTAGTCAAAGATGGAACACCAACACCATTTAAAATCCTTTCAAGCCTTTTTCTGAAGCAAGTATAGAGTTATATGTAGCACACGTTCCAAGTGCTTCCACTGTATAGGAGAACAGTACTGTTTACCCCAGTATGTTCAAAGTCAAAGCCAGCCACGATATGATGATCTGCTATATCAGTACTTCAAATTCATAAACCAGGACTGTCTGCAGGGAAACATAGTACTAAGAGATACTGAGATAACCTTAATTCCACACTCATCCTTTTCAACCTCAGGATGACTGGTGTTCCCTTTGCAAACTGCCGTGCTGTTAGAGACAGTAACATCCCTCCCTTTTTATAACTGCTCATTTTGGTGTTTCTGCAGCTCACACAGCTCAGGTGAGGTTTCCTCATCCATTTCAAAGACAGCCAGGTTAATGTGGTATGCTGATGGTTTGAGCTAACCATCCTGACTGTTCTTGAGCAGATATAGAAACTCTCTTCCGTGGCACCAGATGTATGTACGTGGGGAGGCAGTGGCTTCTTTCTGGTGGGCAGTGAAGAGATGTGGTGGTTGAGATCTTTTTCACCACCTCAGCCAGATCTGGAAAAGGATGTGCTGGTCTGTGGTGTCAGTTTTAATTTCATAGTTCTACAAACAAACATTTCTTAATTCAACTTCTCTTATCATTGCACAAGGGCAAGAGATTCAGCCCCTTCTCAAATAGAAGATGTGTCAAAAGAAACTTAGAGCAGACTCCCAATGTGTCCAGAAGAGCAAGAGGAGGATTCATTCTATCGATACAACAACATCACTTTAGGTCCTTATCTTACGCTCTATGGAAAAAAATATTCTACATAGACAAGAGTGTGTTTACTGAGCTGCAAAACCACATTTTAATGGAATATTCCACTGCACATCTCCACAGAAATGAGTGTTTCCCTTTCCTATGATTAGGTTTTTCTCCATATTGAAAGAAGATCTACATGGAAATGTTATTCTTTATTATTTTTATTTCATGTGAAGTATGTATATTACGGTAGAGCCTAGAAATGCAGTATCAATTATTAATATTTTGTATTGAGTAGAATTGACTAAACTGTGACCTGTTTTGCACTTGCTGTTCTGGAACAGGATAGGATTTTCAAATTATGCTTATCAAAAGTGCATTTCATACTCAGGATAATCTGAAGTGCCTCAAAATGGTAATATCACCACTGCAGTGACTACACAGGACATACTACAATATATACTTTGCAGTAATTCATAGGTAGCCAAAGGAATAGAAAAATTGATTGAGACAAAGGTTAGCAAATTAGTCCCTGAGAGTATATGCACTTTTTTTTCTAAAAAATGATGAGTAATTTTAATCAAAACATGTACATTTTAAAGATTCATATATGACTTTATTTGTTCAGGGAAGAAGTGGGAGCTCCACTGTAGAAGAGCAGTGTCTGTGTCAAAGCAGCCTCTGCTTGCTTCTGAACTGTGGGCATTGGTGTAACCTCTCCTACATGTCTGGGTGCTGTACAGGCAGTCTGCACAGACACTGCTTCCAAAGCATAAAAATTCTCTCAAGAAAAGCCAAGTATTGGATGAATAATTCAGGTGTACATGATGCACAGGATCGAGTACTTCTGACTAAGCTCTGGAAACTACATTTCTCATAAGTCTTATACCATTTATATGACATTAGTAATTTCATATCCAATTTTTAGAAGGAAAATCACTTACATAAAAAGCAACTTAATTGTGAATTTTCCCCCTATGAAAATAATCCATGCCTCTGTATACTTTCAGTTAAACAGGTGAATACTGCAGAAAAAATAGTAGCTGTTCAGGGAAACATTGCATTCTTTTGCAAACACCTTTTTTGACTTGAGGTTTATCTCTGTTGTCCCATGTCTGTGTCCCATTGTCCATACTCTTAACACATGAAAAGATGTCTTCAGAAAAAAAACCCCACATTTTTGCCAAAAATATATTGTATCAATCAGTCCTGGGTTTTAAAGTTTTTAAAGCTTAACATCAGTCCATGCAGGGAGGAGAGGAAGGGAAGGGAAGGGAAGGGAAGGGAAGGGAAGGGAAGGGAAGGGAAGGGAAGGGAAGGGAAGGGAAGGGAAGGGAAGGGAAGGGAAGGGAAGGGAAGGGAAGGGAAGGGAAGGGAAGGGAAGGGAAGGGAAGGGAAGGGAAGGGAAGGGAAGGGAAGGGAAGGGAAGGGAAGGGAAGGGAAGGGAAGGGAAGGGAAGGGAAGGGAAGGGAAGGGAAGGGGGAAACTTCTGGAAAGCCAGAGTTCTTCTGAAGTCTTGTTTCCTTCTGCAGACAAAGGCTTCCTTCACTCTCCTTCCTGGATCAGATCAAAATAGTTGTTTTTTGGGAAAAAACACAACAGTTTTGTGTTTCCCCAGTCCCTAGAGCCTGATAATACTTTTAAATCTAAAATTAGCTGAATAAGGGAGTAAAAACGCTCTCTTCTTTCTGTTCCTTTCTTCTGAATCTATTAACAACAAAGCACTTTGGTACAGTATTACATTCTGACCCACACTGGCCTGAGAAGTGGTATATTGCTTTGTTAATCTTTTGACTTATGTAAATATTAACCAACTTTATTCTATATACAAAAGAAGACTGATAACAAAGACTGTATTATGCAAACATTGCACTACACTTTATCACTTTTAAACCCCATTAAAACAAGCTTTGTTTTTCCTGTATGTAGAATAACTCTCTCAGAAGACTCTATTTTATTCATTGTATTTGGCAGTCACAGCCACATAGTAAATGATCACATTATATGCAGCATCCTAATGTTGTGCAGAATGTAAATGCTGAGGAGGATAATGAATAGGGCAATGTGAGAACAAAATTAAATTTCCTACTCACGGTTCTGATCAGCCCTAGTTAGCATGCTCATTAGTAAAGAGTTAGTTATGGGAAGGTGTTTGGTGATTAAATGAGTGAATAAACACATTTGTTTTGACCAGAAGACTGGTAAACAGATGGGCACGTTAGAGCTCCCAGTGGGTGAGATGCACAGGTGAATGCCATGTAGAAAGCTCTTCTATTAGAGCTTATTGAATAGTTGTAGTTCACTGAGAGGTCTTTTCTGTTGTCAGAGCAGTTTCTGCATGCCACTCAATATCTTTCTTCCCATGCATTTCCAATAGGATTCAAATCTCCCACTTGACCTCCATAGAAATTTGCTGCAAGAGTCTTCACTTGATCATATTTCTTTGAGATATTTAGCTTCTGAGGTAAAGTGGAGAATCAAGAAGTGTCAATGCTGTTCAGTGAGAGTAAACTAAACTGAGTCTATGCTATTTTGATATCATTATCTCCAAAACGACTCTCCCACTTGGGAATAAGAAATGTCTACTGATTTCTATCTGACACCCGTCTGCAGTGCCTTTTTTTTTTTAATATTAGATCTCAGTACATGATCATTCCAACTTCTGCCACACTTGTGAATTCTCCCTCTTTACATTTATGGCCAAGAACCAGCAACAGAGTGACCTAGACAGAAAGTGAAATTTAAAAGGGGATGAGATGCATAGTCCATGAGTCAGCTTCATGTTCTTGTCAATGGCTACTGTACTGCCACAGCAAAAAATTGCCCATCCTCTCAGATGTGAAGGACTTCACACAACCAGAAGCTGCATTTGAGTGGGTGAGGACAAGGGGAGGAAACTGAAAAAACCTGAAGAGTAGATGTCACTGTATTCATCTCATTTCTAGCAGCCACAGCTAGTTGTGGTACTGCAACAAGCGTGATGGCATCATTTTACTGCATAGTAACCTCTTGCACCAATTTATTCCTCTCGAATACAGAAGGTCTGCTTTGGACATCCAGTGAAATAGGTGTTATAGATGCGTAATGCTGCAACAATAACCTTTTATGTTCATCACTCCTCTGGAAGAGTTTTATACTTAACCACCCCCCTACGTCTGCCCTGATGGCATCAAGTCTAAAGCATGTTTTCATGATTTAGCATTTCCTGAGAGCTCCACTGTGTGGGAAGAGCTGGAAAATGACATCTGAATGAACTAATAGTATTGGTTAAAATGGGTTTGTTAAACTGCATTGATCCCTATTATAGACCTTCTTATTCAGCATTAAAACAGCCCTAATTCTATTCAATTTGATGCATTTTAGCAGTGAAAACTGACTTGTATTGGTTAAATGCCCAGACACTGCTGAATTCAGGCCTTGAGCTTGTGCAGACCTCTTAGACCACACCTGCACAGATCCAAATAGGTTGGATCTGCCAGGCTGAATATTTAGATCAACTTGTACCATTCCTATGTTTCACATGTCTACTGAGATTTTACCTGAGAATGTCTTTGATGATTTCCTGTTTACATCAGAAGAGATTAACTGTTGAACTGCTATGGCTACGTTATTTCTCTTACATGTTTTGCCTCATTGTCTGGTTTATTGAATTATGCCAAAATCATCAGCATGCTTATTATTATTTAAGTGTCAACATATATACAAATACCGTAATTACCTTAAAATAATTTGGAAAATATTTGTTATATATGTCCATTAGGGTCATTGTATATTTCACAAGGCAGACATCAAGAAGGATCACAAAGCCCTCAAATATGCTGACTCTGTTTAGCCATTTTGGACTGTCATAGGGTATTTTTTCCCTTTACAAACACGCTATTCCTTGACCAGAGTAACTTTGTGAGACCTCATCTCATGGTGTAGTATTGCTATGCCAGGACATTCAGATCACATCTTCTGAGATCACCACTCGTCCTGGCACTGATTTTTCTCATCCATTTTTCATAGACTCACGGATCACAGAGATCACACCTGGGTGGTAGTGCTGCTCTTCTCCTTCATGTTCTTGGAAAAAAAAAAGAGCTCCCTTGTCGGAGGAAATAACTATGGGAATTTAGGCATAATCCACTTTCAGTCCCTTCCTTTTGCCAGTGATGGAGTGCAGAAACATATAGGTAGCAGCGTCTTTTCTATTGGAAGAGGTTCTGGGGTAGAATAAAGACAAAGGCACAGGTAAAGCAAGGCCAAAAGACGTGAAGTGAGAAGGGTTAGGATATAGAAAATAATGTAGTATGGGGCATGAAACTAACAGTTTTAGTACTGCAATAGTGTGTTACGTTTACATGGCAAGGTTTTGGAAGCAGAGGGGCTACAGGGGTGGCTTCTGTGAGAGATTGCTAGAAGCTTCCCCTATGACCAAGAGAGTCAATGCCAGCTGGCTCCAAGAGGAACCTATCACTGACGAATTCCAAGCCCATCAGTGATGATGGTAGTGCCCTGAAGCCCATGAGTGTCCATGGTGGAGCAGATATCCACTTGCAGACCACAGAGGACCCCACACCAGAGCAGGTGAGCATTCAAAAGAGTCTGTGACCCTGTGGGAAGACCTCACTGGAGTGGGGTCCTGGCGGGACCTGTGGGCCTGTGGGGAGAGAAGCACAGGCTAGAGCAGGCTTGCTGGCTGTACTTGTGGCCCTGTGGGGGACCCAAACTGGAGCAGTTTGTGAAGAACTGCAGCACATGAGAAGGACTCACATTGGCAAAGTTCATGGAGGACTGTCTCCCATTGGAGGGACTCCCACGTTGGAGCAGAAGAGTGTGAGGAGAGCCCCCCTGAGGAGGAAGGAGCAGCAGAGACAATGTGTGATGAACTGATGACAAACCCCACTCCCTGTCTCCCTGCACTGCTTGGAAGGAGGATGTAGAGAAAATTGGGAGTGAAGTTAAATCCAGGAAGAAGGGAGGGGTTTGGTTTTATTTCTCATTACCCCACTCTGATTTGATGGGTAATAATGTAAACTGATTTCCCCGAGTCTGTTTTGCCCATGACAGTAACTAGTGAGTGATCTCCCTGTGCTTGTCTTGACCCATGAGCCTTTAATTATATTTTCTTTCCCCTGTCCAGCTAAGGAGGGGAGTAGCTTTGGTGGGCACCTGGCATCCAGCCAGGATCAACCCACCACAGATAGTATTGATTTCTATTAGTTCAGGTTCTGTTTGGGATTTTAGAGCTTTAGAACAGATGCTACTGTGGAAATGTTATATAACCGTATGAATAAACCCCCCTAATTTCTCTTTCTGAAATATCTTAAAAAAAAAAAATCCAACTCCAACAAGCATGAAGAGATGGTGTATTTTCAACTGAAACTAACTGCTCTGAAGCAAGTTGCTTTTACTGCTAAATTAGTAGTCGCTAATGTAAAAATTCTTAATCTCCAATCCTTTTTATGTTTTGTAACAATAATTGCACTGCAGATGACAGCTTATGCCAAGATGTTAGCCACTTGTTCTTTCTCCTTCTGATTTGTGTAAATCAAATTAGGCACATAGATTTATATTAGTATTTCTGCAGAATTCTTTCTTCTTTCTAAAATGTGCAGGCTGTGCTAATTTTTATTGCTAAGATCTGACAGCTACCCCTTGCACAGTGCCTTTGGATTAATGTTTCATGCAGACAAATATATTCTCTCCAACAAGTGTGGGGTGCTACCATTAGATTGTCCATGTTAATAGAAACTGCATTCACACTTCAACAGAAAATGTTATGTATTATCATGATTTTTCAGCTAACCTAATAGCAAATGGAGATAATCTAATGACTGCAAAACCAGTTGCACATTTCATATAATATTTCCCTAAAGGAACACAGAAGATTAAACATCATGGTCCTGATCCTGCCTCCAGTAAAATCAATGGAGAATTCTTGATGATTTTGAATGTAAATTTACTCAAACTCCCAATCTTTGTCTCCTCTGTCCCTTCTCTCTGTGTCCCATTGAGATGTGAGAACTCACTTGACTATAGTTATACTACTTCATCTGACTGGAAAAAGACATTATTAGACTTTCAAACCACCTGTGTCTGCAACTGCTCCCTTCAGACTGTCTTGTCAGGGAACATCCAAAAAGTACTTTTCAGGCTTCTCTCCTAAGCTTGCTCATGAAACTTTCAACCACTAAAGGGATAGGGACAAGAAAGCTACTAATGATACCATTCTTATATGTCTCTGTAAACACAACATTGTCCCATTTTGCAAGTAATTTTCAAGTGAGTGTCTTATGTTTTCTCTTTTACAGTTTCTTGTACTGAAGTGACAAAGGAAATAACACTGGAAGCCATTTCCAAATGTTTGAAGGACATGACGGTGATTGGGAATAATGAGCATGAATTTATGAAGGGGAAATCATGCCTGACCAACCTGATTGCTTCCCTGTGATAAGAAGACTGGCTTGGTGGATGAGGCGAGATCAGTGGATGTTATTTATCTCAACTTTCAGCACTGTCTGCCATAACATCCTCACAGACAAACTGAAGAAGTATAGACAGGATACACGGAGAGTGAGGTAGGTTGAAAACTGGCTGAACTGACATGTTGTTGCGTTAAAATGATTAATTTGGCAGAAACTAAACCCCCCTTATGTTCCAACTTGTTCTCAACATATTATGGGGGGTGGAGGCAACTGAGTTTACCTTCTGAGTGATGCCCAGTTAAAGCAAAATGACCTTAAGTCAGCTCTATAGGTCCAATTATGCTCAACAGCTGGTCTGGTGTTATGTTGAATTCACACAACTATGGATTCACCAATAGTGCAGGGTTGGGTCATGGCCATTGGATTTATGTGCTTGCACAGATTCACGAATAATATAATATATACTCTAAGTCTGAGTGCATCCAGTGAGAGATTCTCACTACTAGATCCACAAATAATGAGATTTTTTAAAGCAACAGGTACAAGTTCATTTAGATTGTCATTGAAGAAATACACTGTCTCCAAAAATACACTTTAGTGGCAAAAATACACTTTGATACCAAATATATATATAGATTCTAAGATGACTATATAGCGCTACTAATATGATTACAAATACAAGCTCGAAGTTTTCCCAGGGAAACACTTGGTATAACCATGTGCACAATTATTACCCAAAAGTGTCCTTTTAGGGGGGAAGATAGGTTCAACCCATATACTAACATCCAAGAATGCAGGCCAGGTTGGTGGGGGTGGTGAACCATGCAGAGTGGATTCCTCGTGTACTGAGCAACTGCTTTATGTGCCAAAGATGTGGATATAACTTTAGTCTCAGTAAGCGTACCTTTGACAGTTGTTTCAACAATTTGCCCCCACAATAATTATTCCACAGATACTCGAAGAGTTGAGATCAGCTTCACATCTAGCTGGAGACTAGTCGCTAGTTCTGAACACCTAGGGCTGGTATTGGGGTAAGTACTGTTTAACATCTTCATTAATGACCTAGATGATGGGGCAAAGTACACCTTCAGCATGTTTGCAGATGATACAAAGCTGGGAGGAGTGGTTGACAGGTCAGGTATTAGTTTTGTCATTCAGAGAGACATGGACAGGCTGGAGAAATGGGCTAACAGGAATCTCCTGCAGTTTAGAAAATAGAAATGTGAAATCTTGCACCTGGGGAAGAATAAGCCCAGTCACCAGTATAGACTAGGGATAGACTGGTTGGAAAGTGGCTTGGCCGAAAGGCACCTGGGAGGTAGACACCAAGTTAAACATAAGCCAGCAATATGTTGTTGCAGCAAGGAGGGTATCCTGGCCTGCACTAGGAGAAGTTGAGGGAGGTGATCGCCTCTACCCAGCACTGGTGAGGCCACACCAGGAGTGCTGGGTCCAGTTCTGGGCTCCCCAGTACAAGAGAGGCATGGACACACTGGAGACAGTCAAGCAAAGGGCTGGCGCATCTCTTCTATGAGGAAAGACTGAGAGAGGGGGGACTGTTCACCATGGAGAAGGGTCAGGGGAATCTTATTTAGTGAATAATTTGCGTGAGAGGAATGTGTAGATAGATGGAGCCAGACTCTTCTTAGTGGTGTCCAGTCAATGGACAAGGAGCAATGGGTGCAAATTGAAATACAATAAATTAAAGTTCAACACAAGAAGGAGCTTTTTTCCCATGAACATGGTCAAACATTAGAACAGGTTGCCCAGAGAGGTTATGGTGTCTCCATCTTTGAAGGTACACAACATGGGTTAAAGTAGATGATTTCCAGAGATCCCTTCAACCTCAACTATTCTGTGATTATGTGATTCTGTAATGAATGAAAATTTCTGCATCTATCTTCAGTGTTTCTCACATGAAAAACTATTTCCTGTGATACAAAGTTCTGTGCTGTCCAGATCTGATAATCCTAAATTGCCAACAGTAATCTCATGACAAGGTATTTTTTTTTACCCAGACACAATATAACCATTGTTGCCTACTCATTAGACATATGGTGAATTATTTTGAACAAAACAGTGAATAAATGAACATATGAATCATGGCACCAAATACCTAATTTACATAATGATCAATACCATAAAACCTCATTTTCTAGTATTGCATGAGTCTCTGATAGAATGCAGAATGTTGTACAGAAGTGTCATCTGAATATTAGGTATGTTTATGATTGGCTAGTTGTAGAAGAAAGCAGTATATTTATAATTATTATCACATTATAAGTAAGTACCTCCACATCTTGAATGTTGTCAGGATTCTCAGCTGTCAAGCTGGACAATCTCAGATCTTGGTGATTAGTCTTTCAGCTTCTCACTCTGTACCAGAATTTCTTCCCGAAGATTTATTTCATTCAGTTCAGGGAACATCTCTTACTCTTTCATGCTTTAACATCCTTCTGTCTCCACATAAAGACCTTCTAGATGTGTTCAAACCATCCTGTCTCCAGTCATCCCTTGCTGCCTCTCCTGGAATATCCCATGGTGGCTTAGAGGGAGAACTGTTTCTTAGTTCAGCATCTCTTGCTTGACTTACTGAAGGTTACCCTCCCTGATCAGGGAGCTCTGAAACCTGATGAAAACAACTTACTCCACTGAACCAAGTTACTGCACCATTAACATCTATATGGTTATTTGTGCTGGAGAGAAGTTATTTTGTTGGAGATTACTAAGCTGGTACCAGAAAATGAAGTAAGGTTGAATAAATATCTGTCAATTAAGACTCTTTCTCACTACACTTACTGGATCAAATTATATTGTCAATTTATTTGCCTGCTGGTTGCTCTTCTGATCCAATTAAAGCTCTTCTCATGAGTTAAAAAACAGGATCAGCTTATTGAATTGTGGGAGACATATTGTTTTACCTGAGTAATTAATAACAACTTATACTATTAAACCTAGAAGAAAATTTGTAAGCTAATTCACTATCACCACAGATGCTGCAGTTCATCAGCTTTAATAGTAAAAGAAAACAATTCATTTTTTTCCTGACCTTGATTGTCTCTTTAACTACTCTTTTGGGCCCACTCCATCTGATATAGAAACCAGGGCAAAGGTTCCATTGTTCTGAATGAGATCAGGATCTGACCTACGAGACGGCTTGAGACAATATGTAGTTGCAGGACTAGGCCCTTTTTGATTTGCACCCATGGGTACAACACTGCTCTTTGTTCAGCAAATGCTGAAGTACATCCAAATGCCCCTGTTTTCTGGGTAATTTATTTTTTATTCCCAAGAAACTGAGAAAATGTTTCATAAAAATTTATTTTTCCCCAAACTAAATTTCCAGAAGTAAACAGTTCTGTCAAAATCCTTTTAGTTGTGGTTTTAACAATATCTTTTGCTTTCTTCCAAACTATTTGTTCCCTTTTTCTGTATCTCAATTTGGTTTTAAAGCACAGCACAGACAATTTTTAAAAGATGTGTGAAATGTATTTGAGCTTAAGGTTATTCAAGGAAAATCTGAAGTTAGAAAAGGAAATTTAAAGTATGTCCCAAATAAACCAGACATAAATCTAAAGGGAAAAACATCAATAAGCCTTTATGAAGAATTCAGTCCTTTTGTTTCCAAAATAAATCACAGGTTTACCTAGTTGAAAGGTGAAGATGACTCATCTGTTAAATAGCTATTGTAGCTAGGTGATATATGATGATTAATTGTAATATGCAAAGTCTGTCCCAGGTGTACAGACCTCATAAAGCCAAAGATGACACAAGTGGGTTATTAGCTCCCATCATAGTGGTAAAATGAGCTAACTTTTGATCTAATTATCAATTTCTTTATATATATGTGTGATTACAATGACTGTTCTGACAGTATGTAAAGACAGAATTTAAGTATTAATGCTTTTATCTGTAGTCTTTCATTTGGTTTAATTTGAAAATTTAATGCTTGGTTTGCCAGCAAATCTAGAAAATATGGTTCCAGACTCTGTATGATTTTTACTGTACTACTTACTAAGGCTGCCCCTGGGAAGGTATTTATTTCTCTTCTTCTTGTCAATAATGAATGATCCTACATAGCAGAAACCTTATTAGAGTCTATGTTTAATGATTGCCCTAGTGATATGAGTGGCCTGATAACAAATTGAAATGTCAGACACTCTATGACCCTCAAATAGTATTGAAATCTGCCAGCCCCTATTAAAATGCCTTCAAACTATATTATCCTGTGGTAATAGATCAGTTTCTTACGCCAACTAATATAGTTATCATGTGGAACACTGCAGCATGATCCTTTTAATCAAAGGAGTCAAAAAAGCTGGGGAACAGTGGGTAAAAATGAGGCATTGTCATAGTAAGTTATGCTGAACTCGCTTCATTAAGGCAAAAAACTGCATGGGAAGAAAGAAGGCTATGATTGATATTCATTCTGGTGTGTCATATTGTAAAAAGAAAGAAGTAACTTTCAAATTTGAACAAACAGGATTTTTTCTCCCTCTCTTGTCCTCTCCCCCCTGCTGTCTCTGTTTTAATGGATTATCTTATTGCATAAGCCATAAGCCATTTATATAGGTCCAAGTGCCATCCAATGTGTTCTAGTTTGCCATAGGAAAAAAATCGCCCAAGAAACAGAAAGCCTTTTTCATCATTATTCCCAAGAGATCCTCTGGCACTTTTACATGGAGAGCACAGTAGTAATTTTTTCCTGATTCCAAATTTATACAATAAGGAGTATCAATAAAAAATCACCATAATTCTAACAAGGACAGCAAAAGTAACAGCAGTTGTAATAACTGAAAAAACAGTATTACATCCTTCTTCCTCAGGACTTGCCCCTCACTGAATTATGTTAATTTGTAGGGGTCATATTTACATGGCATCAATAATTGCACTTGAACTGGAGCACTGTGCATAAATTTACCCATAAGATTAGAATGATAAAGAGAACTCTTGGTAATCTCAAAATGTCTCAAAGCACTTGAACCTCTTGAAGCTAATGGCAACCTGTCTTTCTGCTGTGGAAGGTGCTGAATTGTGCTTACCTGAGGGAGTCTCTGTCCCATCACTTACCATGGAAAAGATCATGGGGTTAGACAGGGAGTCTGTCAAGTTATAATATCCAAGTTCTCCAGTTCTAAAGAGAGGTCAGGGAAATTGTGACCTTCTGAGCTAGGACATAGCCCTAGACTGGCACTTTGTGTTTTTATATATACACACTGAGAATTCTACAGCCAGATTTCAAACCTTATGACTTTCCAGACTCTGCAGCTACCCTGTTGAAATGTCTAGGAGTGCCTAAAGGTTCAGCTTGATAGGATACCCAAGGGCACACTTACTTGAAAAGTGGACTGCTCCTGGGACCTTGTGACTTTCTCCTCCCCCCTTCCAAACACCGTATCAGCCCTTCTGGTAATGGATTTGTGACTGAAGTCAGGCAAAGCATGCAGTCCAGTGTCCTTCCTAGGGGAGTCTTGATCAGAATAGAGGCATGTAGGAGGTCTACTTTGAGTCCAGGTTTGCACACAGCTGAGTATGAGAACCCCCTGGGTTTCAGTTCTGTAGGATCTGAGCTTAAGATTGCTGTACCACAATTCCCTAGATGAAAAATGAGGATGGTAATATTTATCTACTATGGATACATACATGAGCATGTACCACTTGTGTGGAGAGGAACATCAGCCTGCTTCCACGCCTTCTTCCCTGCCCTGCAGCAAACTCCTCTAGCAGTGCCTCCTCCTATGTGCTTGCCACCCTGCCGTAGTGCCTCAGCACGTCTTCATGCTAAAGTTTTGGATGACTCTGTAATCAGAGTACTGTATCATAATGCCCAGTTTTCTTTTCTTCATAAACCATTTAAAATCACATCCAGGTGCAGGAGCAGTGGAGTCTTTAACATACAACTGACCCTGACTTATGGCTACAACGAGGAAGATAAAAGTTACAACCTGGTTTCAGAAGGATCCTCTGAAGGAGCTGGAAACTGTGAGAAGATTTTGACAGGAGTCTGGGAGTTTTGTGTGAGGTCTATTTAAATTCAACTCTGTCCTGAAAAAATGACTTCGTAAGTATAGCTCCATGTATAGGGCTTTTTTATCAGAGACGTAGCTTACTTATGGAAAGATGGATATTGTATCTGCCATTCCTGCAAACTCACTGTGGACTTTTACTGTCAGCCTTAGCTCCCCTCCATTTCACCTATAATCAGCAGCAATAAAGACCTGCAGGCCAAATTAACCCCCTGGAGATGACTGTGTAACACAGTGTTTTCAAATTGTGCTCTCAGTGACAACTCTACAGCCCATTTCATGTCAGTGGTTTTCCACAGGTAAAGCTGGTTGAGCTTAGTGAATACTTCATTCAGGATGTACAAAAGGTATCATGCCCTGTAGCTTCCAGCTCTTTGCTACTTTACTCTGTAGAGAGAGCAGTAGGGAAAAAGTTGTAAGCTCTAGAAATCAGTTCTGTCTTCGTTGTCATGTATTGTATTTATATCTGATGAATTCTACATAAATTCTTTCAGTTGTTTAAGAGACTTGAATTGCTTCTGACTATCTGAAAAATAAATAAAAGCTTGATCTGTTTTCCCCCAGAGTCAGCTTTTGATTGTGAGCTGCAGTTGGAAGAACCCTACCCTACAGTGAAATCTGCCCAAGGATAGAGAGAGACAGCATGGTCTCACTGCCAGGCTCATCCCACAGAGATTCATTCCACAGCTCAGTTTCACCAGGAGCTCTAGTGAGTTGCCTTTGGAGCTGAAGGCTATGGGACTACTTGCCAGGCACAAAGATAAGCACATGCATAATACAGAATCAACCTCATGATTCACGTATTTATTCCACTGAGTCCAGAAATATTAATGGTTTGGATTTTCAAATTAAAATTTAAAATCTACTATCCAAGAATATTTGAGATGAAATGCTTATGATAAATTTTTCCAGCTGAGATTTGCTTGGGGATATTTTTCCATAACATGGGATATGTTTCAATGTACTTCTGAATGCAGAAGTAATCAGGCAAGGCATAAATAGTGTCAGACAGATCAAGAACACAGTCGTGGGTCTAATTTTTTTCACATTATTTGTATGGCTTCACTGAAACTCTTGACACGAGTAAACTTAAAATTTCAGGAAAAACATCTCACTATCTTGTTGTCATCTACCTGATTAGCTTGGTTAGAAACCAAAGGATGTTCATAAACATTCTTGTATATTTTTGTATTCAACATTCTGTTTTAACCCACCTTTTTGACCTGAACATTTATTAAGTATCCTCTAGATTTTTTCATGTAGTTCTTTATGTAGGGTAAATTATACTTCCAAACGTCCTCCTGTTTTGGTAATTTTCCTTTCATCCCTGGTGGCCATTTATCACTCTTGCCATATCTATTGTGAGATGACATATGTAACCTTTGGGCATGCAGAATATTAATCCATCTTTGATTGCATTCCCCTGCGTATCCTTCCCCACAGCTTTCTGTTTTTCCTTCAAAATAAACTCTGAAGCAATTCAACATCTTTATTGCTATTATTGTGGTCAGTTGACTTCAGTTTTAGTTACCAAGCTGGCTCTGTTAGTGGTGTTAAAACAAAACAAAACAAAACAAAACAAAACAAAACAAAACAAAACAAAACAAAACAAAACAAAACAAAACAAACAGAACTCAAACATTGCTGCCATGCTTGGGTATTGATCCTTTACAAATTTTTTCTTTTACTGTTTTTGTTTTTTTGTTTTCCTGAATCCTTGTTTACTTCACCAAAGTAAATAACAGAATACACAGCTGTAGCACAGATCTTCTAAACTTAGTATAATAGATATCAAATGAGGAAAAGGCTTTTTCCATTGTCACCTCCTCGTCAGTGCAGGACTGCTTCTCCTGAGTAATTTTACTGGCCCGCCCTCCTCAAAAACCATCCCACAAGTAAGTCCTTCCCCTCTTTCAGAGGCTACAAGTACTCTACTGTAATAAAGAAATTTTTTTCTTGCATCTTAATGAAGATCACAACAATTTCTGTTGCAGGAATCACTGTTGTTCTCTGAGCTTACTCCACTTTACCAACCTTCAGATTCTGTATCCCAAACACCACAGACAATTCACACACCACAATCTATCTGTAGAAATGTCCCCTCACAAATATATCTGAGTTAAAGGAATGTCACATATATTTGTCTTGAAGCTAAATTGGTATCCTGAACAAAACCTGATAGCCTGAATCTCTCTGTCCCTGAGCCAGTGCCTCTGCATACACAGCCCACAGTTGTGTTACCCTTTGGCACCATGCTGAAGCGAAGGCGCCTGTGTAATTTGTTGCCCACTGTCGCCTTGAGGTTTTCACCTTCTATTGAATTTGTGGCTTCCCCCAGCCCAAGTTATTCTTCCCCTGTGGCATGCATTAGCTTGCATTTTTACAAGCTGAATCTCATTTTGCTATTCTCAGCCTGTATTTCTCTGAGCTGCTTTATTTTACATTTCTTGATGCTGACTTGTGTAATATCTCCCAATTTAGCATCACCTGCAAATTTAATTAATGTGGTTTTATTCTGCCATCTTCATGATCATTAATAAAGTTGGCAAGTAATTATTGGTCCTACTATAGGGCTGTATCACTTTATACACCTATCTTTACATCCATACCCCGTTCTCCTGCACCCCAAGAATTCTGCAATGCACTGCTTGGCAATAGTCTCTACTTTCAGCAGCTCCAGTTCCATCTTTTGGGTACTTCTATATAAATCTAGTATGCATGTTAACTTGCTGTATAACTGGCTTACTGAATTCCACACCTGTGATACATACTGTGCCTCAAACACCCAGAAATTCAGGAAATGTGACAAAAAGTAGTGATAAGTTGAATCTCATAGGTGTGTTACCCAGCTCGGTCGTAATGCTTGCGTTAGACCACAGTACTGTAGCTCTGGTCTTCAACTCAGTGACAATTTAGCAGTTTAACAGGTTATGTATCCTAATTTGTTTTGTTAGGTGTGTGATCTTCCCCCCTCCTCCCACTTATGAACAGAGGATAGTTTTTAGTGTGGATTCAGTCAGGACATGTTGTGGGTAGTTTACACTCTCCGTGCACTTATTCTTCCAGAATAAGCATCTTGATACTGCTTCACAGCAGGAGGTGAACAGGGTGGTAGAAATTCCTAGTTTGTGTGTGACTTTACCTACATTTCCAAGTTTTGTTAGCATGGCAACACATGGCTGAAAAGTCACCTCACTAAGCAGCACATAATCAAAGTATACCTGGGTCTTTACTGGCAGAATAAGCTTTTTCAAAACATATTGTCTTCAGAAAGTTCCTAGATATTATGGCAAAATAAAGTGTTGGGTTTTTTCTTTTTTTTTTTTTTTTCATAAAACGTATTTTTCCAATTAGGCTTATGCAAGGTTAATAAGTACTTCTTCTCTCAACAAATGTACCACCACATATTTAGGCCAATGACTGATAGGAAGAAAAGAGAGAATAAATAGTAAGTATAAAATAATATCAGGACTACGTAGCAGTGAAAGCTGCTTCTGCTCCAATTACCAGCATTAGGATCAAAAATTTCAAAGCTCTGGAAACCACAAAAGTAGGAAGAAAATGGGAGAGAAAAAAAAAAAAAAAAAAAAAAAGGCCAGGTAATCTGGTAGATAGATTGTTAGTTTACACCTTCAGGAAAATGCATTCAGCATTCAGTTTTCTATTAAGCCCCAGCCTACTCATGTGCCCTCAGCAGATAACATGATCTTTCTATAAAATAGGTCTATATCATTAAATGTAGAGAATAATTTGAGACTTGCAGATAGTGGCTTGGACAGGCAGTAATTTTAATGTGAATCTATCTGCTAGCTCTTGCAACATAAACATAGCTGAGGTTTTCAGTAATTAATCTCTTCCTTTTTTTTTAATAAGTGAAGTTTTTTATTATACAAAGGCAATTCAGTTACAGATCACATTCAAATCATGTTCAAACAGAAAGGCTTCTAGGTATCATCTCCAAATACTCTATCTTACAGTCACCCTCCAACTGTGGTGCAGGCTGCTACATCAACTAGATACTCATGACTGAGATAATGTGTAACAAGCCTGCATTGTCTTACGCCTGTGCAGCTCTTCAGGTTTCCTATTTATTATTCTGTTGTGAAAAACAGATTAAAACCCAACAGCATATTTCAGTCTCTCAGGCGTTTTTGTGCCTGGTTATTTTTAAAACATCTTTTTCTTGCTTGCTTTCTTCCCTATTTTTTTTTTTCATTGATGTATGTATGTGTGTTTCTCTTTTCGTCTATACCTGCAGCTGGCATTTGCCCTTATGTTTTCCTTTCTCAGCTGTGGTTGAATATTCTTGCTTCATTGCCTTCTTCCTTTTTCATTTCCAGTTGACAGCATCATTGTAAAGGTGAACTAAAAAGAAAATTGGAAATTCTGTTTACTTCACCACTATGCACTGAATGCCCCACCTGTGCAGTCTAACAGAGAAACTTGTAATGAGAATACGCTGCACCAACAGGCATATCTTTTCTCTGCAGATCTCAACATATTTTGCAGGGACGGTTGATGTTTAGTGTTGCTGTTGTGTTGCTGGACAAGTGTGGCATTGAGCAGATTGGTATAGAATGAGAGTTGCTGATGCTACTATATCACACATGCATTCCAAAACTTATTTCTTATTTATCTCTACTTATCACTCTTTTTATTCTTGAGGTAAATCCTGATCCTTTTGCATCAAGTGTGTAATCCTTTTTCTGACTAAACAATTTATATGGTGAGGTGAAAAAGACTTCCCAAGGCTCAGAGTGGGTTGCAAATACCTGTCACAGAGTTATGTCCTGTTTCTGGGGATCTGTGCACGGGAGGGAGCCAATCTAAGTGTGTATCTGATGGAGCTCAGGTGTAAATCATCACAAAGTGTCTTCCATTTTAAAGTCCCCCTTCCGTTTGGGAGTATTTCTGGGGGAGAAGGCCACAAAGGGAGTAAATAATAGAAGGAATTACTTTATTTTTGCCCTATCTATAAGCTCTGTATGTTTCTGAGAAACTAGAGTTATTTTCAGTGAGTTGCATCACTGGTTTGTGGCAGCCACAGCAACCAAAATCATCTTCTACACAGCAAAAACAGAAAGTGGAGAGGAGGAAAACATCGCTGTTACCTCGGCTTCTCTTTCTATCCCTCCACTGCAGCAGGTTTAGATTTAGTACAATCACTTTTGGAGTCTCACACATTTTTCCCTACATGTTCCCAGCTCCACCACAACATGAAGGATCAAACTTCAGTAGTAAGGGTTCCCCATCCTCTATTTCATTATGTCTGCTGAATTGCCACCTGTATTTCCTCTTTATGACAATAGCTCTCTCAGTCTTGGATGAGAATATCAATGAGACAGACACAGGACCATGGAGTGAAACCACGACCAGTCCTATGAGAAATGCCAAGAACAGTCTCCTGCTTGCTGATCCAGAACCCGTAGCTCCTTCTTCTTAAGTTTCTAGGTGTGGAGACAAAGTCTGTAAACTAGTATAAAACCATATGCACAGGAATGGGATGAACTTTGGTACTTCCAAACAGAAAAGCAAAGAATGAAGAAATAATTATGTTTGTTTTCTTTGTTGTTGGTGGTTTGATTGTTTATTGTTTTTGGTTGGTTTGTTGGTTTTTTTTTTTCCACTTCTAAATGTGTAAGTCTATCACTGGCTCTGTCCGTCAACACTTTAGCACAAGCCACTAAACAGCTTGTCCAAACAGGACAAGGTAATGTCCTTTGGTCACCTTTGACTTGGCAGAATTGTAACAAATGGTCTAGAAGTGAGATGCCTTGTCAGATTATCAGTCTCTAAAATCACCCTTCTCTCTCATTGTAATAATTACTGAATAGCTATACTGAGTGTTACATGTTAATTTCTAAACCTCTCATACATCATCTGTTATCTGTGAATATGCTGATTCGTTTCTGTATGAAAATGCAGCTGATATTTTTTTGCAAAAAATTTGCTTCAAAAGGTCAGCTAGAGAAGGAATCAGAACAAGATACACTATGATCACTGGAATAAGGAGCAAACAGGGAAAAGTTAGCAACAGTCCTCTCCTGTAAGGTCTGAGTGCTGTATCTTTAGGAAGAAACAAAACATCAAAGACTGGACACAATTAATAAAGTTTTGGATTCGCTGGCAGACATTGCTGTTAATAATACCTGAGCTTCTAAGGAAGCATAAAAAGGGCCAGTAGAGACATTTGCATTGTGTTCAGTGCCAATTCTGTTTCAAACGATCCAGTGTATCAGTCAATTATCTTTTTTTCTTTGGAAGTACATTCGTAATAAAAATAACCCATATTTATTTATTGTATCTTTAGTATTTGTGAAAGACACCATAAACATTCTCACATTTTTGTGACATTATTTGCTATGAGATGCTGAAGCGACTGAGATTATTCAATCTAAACCTTCTGTGGTGCAACTTGAGGCCATTTCCCCTTGTCCTATCACTTGCTACTTGGGAGAAGAGACCAACACCCTCCACGCTACAACCTCCTTTCAGGTAGTTGTAGACAGCGATAAGGTCTCCTCTCAGCCTTCTTTTCTCCAGCCCCAGTTCCTTCAGCTGCTCCTGATAAGACTTGTGCTCCAGGCCTCTAAGCATCTTCATCTCCCTCCTCTGAACTCTCTCCAGCACCTCAATGACTTTCTTATGATGTGGGGCAAAAAACTGAACATGCTATTCAAGGTGTGGCCTCACCAATGCCAAGTACAGTGGCACGATCACTTCCCTAGTCCTGCTGGCCATACTACTCCTGATACAAGCCAGGATGCTGTTGGCATTTTTGGCAATATTTTAGTACAAGATACAGCTTGCCATAACGCCTACTCTTGGTTCTTCCTTCTGCCCTGTTCCTCTAGCCTACAATACAATTACAGGTATTGAAGTCAGGATATTGGCTGTTCCTTTTTTGATGTATTTGTTGAGTCAAAGAAAGGATTGACAACTTAAAAAGTTAGATTTCCATTAGGTGCCTAGAGATGGGAATTCTGGAGTGTCATAAAAGAGATACCATTTCCTTCCTGGCTAGCCTGATAGGATCAGAGTTAGGAAATACTGTGTCTCCTGAGGGAAAGTGATCTTTACTTTCCAGAGGGGTAAGAGGCTCTTTATGTCTTATCTTTCTTATCTGTCTTTCCTATCTCTAGCTATATTAATGTGAGAATGATATAGGCCTGGGACTATTCTCATGAAATGTACATTTTTGTGTCAACTTATTTCGCCTGAGTTGTATGATTTAACCTTGTTGGGGAGATATCTGTAAAATGAATTCCAGTATTTTAATAGATGCTGAGGGACAGAGTCAAAATATTAGGCTAGCTCTGTGTACAGTCACAAAAATAATATTGCCTGGACTAAACTGTATCTCTTTGCTGCTCAGAACCTCATCTGGGAGTAATTGTACATACCTAGCTAAATCAAGAGAGAGCCACAGCTTGATGCAAGAGATGGGATTAGAGGCTATGATTGAAGCATTTCAGGTCTCCCTGATCAAGCCAAGCTATAGAGCAGTCATCAGAAAAGAAAGAATGCAGATGAGAGAAGCCATGACTGAGAATCAACATCACAGATATAATAAGACAGGCAGGGGAGACCTTTTGCCATATGCCTTGTGAAAAAATTCCATGCAAGATTGTGTTGTGTACTTGTAGCAATGCTTGTATTTTTGTGTGAATAGAAATAGCTCTTCATGCAGTGTCATTCCAAAGGATCAAAATTGAAAATTAAAAGACTAAGCTTTTCAGAAGGTTTAAAACCATTAAAAATAGTTTATTCAAGCAATAAACCCCTTAGAATTGGTTATTACCACTATTAATGACTTGCTAGTTAAAATATTAATGGCCCATAACCAAACCCTGCTGGTAATGACCAATTTCAAAGGGTATTATTGCTTAATTAATGACACTTCACCTATCTGCAGTCAGTTTTGTAGGTATCCATTTTACTATTGGTTTCAGGATACTAAAACAAGTTATGACACATGACAAAAACATCACAAAGAGAGAAAAATATAGATACTTATTTTCTGGTTGTTTTGCATTTTGTGGTCTGTCAGCTAACTTGTATCTGAATTTACTTGTTTCCTATTAGTATACTGCTTCTTATTAGGAATTTTATGTGCATTGAAATTCCATGTTGAAACTGCATATTGAAAAGCAATGAATGCTTTTAGGATAGACTGGTAGATGAAAATTTAAAATATGTATTTTAAATCATTGTTTTATAGATCACCTCTTTTCGATCTCTTTGATCTGAATGACAATTTCTTCCACAATATCCCATTTTCACATATTGGTTTGTTTTGCCCTGTTTAGGAACCTTGTTCAGCTTGTTGATACCACGATTGTGCTAGTTTGTAACTTACACACCATGTTGATTACAAAGGGTATGTTGTAGGGCTACAGATGGTGAAAATGAAGTAAGCTGAAATGCTTGATGGCAGGATGACTACAAAATGTGAAGGGTGTAATAAAAACTGCGTATACTTACTAAAAAGTTTCAGACTTTGATTTCCTATGAGATGCTAGGTGTCCACTGTTCCCTGCACTTGTACCTGTTATGCTCAGGAATAGGACATAATGCAAATCTTCTGTAATAGGCACTTTTGACATCTGTAGCTTAATTTCTTCTTGTCCATGTATTGCCTCACACACCAAATAACAGAAGTGAGAAAACACTTTCATACAGGGACTTTCCATGGGTACAAAACTAATTGTGTTTGTATTGCGAGGCTTGGACCTCTTCAGTTTGTCTGTGACTGAGGTTTCTCGGGAGCCAGTTGTACAAACCCTTACGAGATTAATCTTATTCTCCCAAACACTCCCAGGTCACAGTAGCGGAACAGTTCTAGGGACTGTAAAGATAATTCCCTTGACCATAAATCTGACTGTGATCTCAAGCTTTTAGGTACTCAGTAAAGTTTTCAGTGAGTCATATTGTCCCTCAAAAAATTGTAACACCTTTTGGAATTACTGACAAAGATTTCTAGTGTATTTTTGGTATTCATGCTTCTTTATTGGAATATTTCAGAAAATACAAAATTTGAGTTTATACAACTACGTATTGAACAGCTCTTTAACTTTCCAGTTACTAAAATTTTCTTTCAAAGTCAATTTTGATCGGTTCTGCTGAACATTTCTGCAGCCTGTTTTATTTCTAGATCCCAGGCTGAGAGACTAAGAACTTTGCTAAGAGCACAAGGAGGAGTTCAGTGCACACACA
Source organism: Streptopelia decaocto (assembly GCF_964273445.1). NCBI lineage: Eukaryota > Metazoa > Chordata > Aves > Columbiformes > Columbidae > Streptopelia > Streptopelia decaocto. The sequence goes on along the minus strand of NC_138663.1, from coordinate 31,828,052 downwards.
GATGGTAAAACTTCAGATGAAATTAAAATTAAAAAATATTTAAATTGAAGATAATTTTTCATTGTCTAAGAAAATAGGGTAGCCATATAACAATACAGTTGTTCCTTGCACTCCTGTGGGCTTTATTGCTTTCATTTAAACAAATTTTGGGCTACCAAAAGATGATAATTTTAATTTGAGATGAAGGCCTACCATCTGTGTACATAGTGGACTCCCCTCCCTTATGTATTATCTGCACAAATAACACCCATTTTATTGTATGGGGAATGTGATGAAGATAATAAAAGGGAATAGAGACAGGTGCTGATCAAACAGATGTTATTTTATTCTGACTTCCTCTACTTGGCTCATCAGTGTTCTTCAATGTAGATGTACATCACGCCAAATATTGTAAATCTGAGTTAACCCTGCTGGCTTGCATTGTGATTTACTGGTTGAACACAAAGGAATAAACAGACATTACCAAACTCCAGTGTTTTTGTTGCACACATCTGGAGGTGGAAAGATACTGCAGACTTCCAGTGGGCCACTTGACTGTTTTCTCTTGCAACAATCAGCCTTCCATGAATCTCATCCTTTAATTTTTTGTTTGTACTGGCATTTTCAAATGAGTGAAATGAGAGGAACAGCATACAGATATTGAAGAACATTTACACAGGTAACTCTGCTCTATAAAACCAGCAGTACCGCATAATCTATATCTGAAACTTTTCAGATACAGAATAAATTATCTCAATGTAATGCATGTGGAATGTAGGCTGAAGCTGATTTTAATGCCAAACTAAACCTATTTTGAATCCATTTCAGTGAGATGGTTTAATTAAGTAGACCACTTCTTCTAGCCCCGTGTACTCAATGCAAATTAATGGCACTCAGAATACACATTCTCTCAGTGTCTTGCTGCTGTTTGCTGCCTGTGAATCCTATCTCCCATCCCACACCTTGCACTCACACAAATGATTAACTACCTCCAGAACTCATTTCCTCCTAAGTGGCTTCACAGTATTTTTCTTTCCATGGTAGGAAAATTTTGTGGGTGATCCAGCACAAAATCATTTTCAAAGGTGTCAGTATAGTTGTGGCAGAGTAATTGTTTATGATAACTTAAGATATAATATAGAATACAAAAGAAATGTTATATTACATGTTTACTTTATACTCTATCACTTAACCAAGGGCAAAAATGAGGGGTCTATTTTGTATGAAAAATATGCTGTTTGTGCTAGAAGGTGGGGGTAGGAGTTTAGGCAGACTCAGAACTGAACATTTTTTAATATAACATCTAGATAAAGACAGCCTGAGAAATGACACAGCATTCTTACAGGAATGGTGAGCAGACCTTCTTCTAAATGTGAATGATATTGACACCACGATATGGACTGAGTCACTTTCGTGCTCTTTGTCACTAAGAGTGCACGCAGTGTAAAAGCTGGATTTTCTGCTTCAGGAGATTCCCACATGTAAACCCCTTTTTTTAAAAAAAATTTTTTTCCCCCTTGCCAGAAGGGAATAAGAAATAGAACTGTTGAAAATCCTTTCAAGTCAAGTTCTGACAAAATCCAGCCTTCTCAGTTCTTATCTGAAACGTACTGCCAAAATGTCAAGTTGAGATGAAACCCTGACAGGTCACTTTGGTGCAGTCTGTAGAGAGAGACCTTTGAAAAGTTGTCTTTGTTTCCATGTGAGCATCAGACATGAAATCTTATTCTTGCTCTTAAGCTCTTAATATTCCTGGAGGCTCCTAGCAGACAGTGCAGCTCTGTCAACTGGGTGCTCTATTAAATCTCAGTAACATGGAATTACTGTCCAAAAGGACCTCAAATTATAAGGCCAAGAAGACACAGGAGACAATGTGGAAAAAGGATTCTGTACGTACTGGGACTTCTGTGCTTACTTACTGGGACTCAAACAAGAACCATTCAGATCCTTTTGTTCACCACTGGCGACAGACACAGGGTCTGATGCAAACACATGAGGCCTCAGCAGGCTGAAGAGTGACAAAGTCCAACACAGAAGATCTGCAAGTGCTGAGAAAGATGAAGACAGCCATTGGTCTGGAAGCAGGCAGCAGAGTCAGGTAAGCCACCGTTGCTGCCCAGAGCAGTAGGACAACAGGTTCCTGCTAAAAAGAACTTCAATCTGGCAGCCACATCAGCATGAATGGGAAACCGCTGTTTCCATTGCTCCAAAAACTGGAGCTGCAGGTTAATGTCCTGTTTCACCATTTGCGGCGATTAGAAACGACGCACACGAGGACGCAGACAAAGACTCATGTGCAGACAGAGATCTTGTTCAGGAAGGAGTGCAGAGCCAGGCAGAGCAGAGAGCTGAGCCAGGCTGAGGACTTCTTTATTAGTCAGTGACAATTTATAGGATTTACAGATACGGACTTGGACTAAGATGTTACATAAGATGCTTTTCCAATAATTCTTATTATAAACACACAACGTGGATGTTATCTTTGTTTCAGTTACATTCCCACTCACTCACAGACCAGGCCCAAGGACATTCACACATCATATATATGGGGGCAGTTTTCTGACCCGAGATATCATTCTCACTGGGCTGGGCTATCACTTCTTACACTCATAAAAACCATACTTCTACATAATCTGTCCAAGGCCCTTTAGCTGGAACTACTGTTCCCACACCTGTAATGTCCTATCTGAAACCTCAGAGGGGCTGGTGGAGAATGGGGAGTGGTTGGTTACACAGGGAAGATGATGTGAAGGGAAATATGAACCCCACTGACCTCGTTAGCACAAGGAGCACCCATAAGGGGTACAATTTTCTAGCAGTAACCAAATTCATTGGAATTCACTACTGGAAACAGTGACTCACAGTGGTTTGCATTTCATAACATCTGGGCTTCTCAAATGTTTATGCCATATCAGAAAGTTATTATACAATGGCAGAATTTCTCAGAAAGGTTTGGTTGAAAATATGGGAATTTTTTTTGTCCTATTTTGTAGCATTTTCCAGATGTGATCCTTTTGCTATTATTTGCCAACAAATGCAGTGTTTTGTCTTTAAGACTGGAAATTTCCTTTTCACACGTGTCACAAGTGGTCACTACTCCTTATATCTTTGAAGCGTTTATATGCAGCGTTATGTATACTCTCTGTTACAAAGAAAAAACGGTACTTCAAACGTGCAAGCAAAACTCATGCTTGCAAAAATGAGCTCCTACCAGGCTCGGCTCACTCTAGACCAAAGCAATGGCCCCCTGGGTGCTTCCTCTGCCCACCTGAATGCACTGTGGATCATGGGCCTGGCTTCAGCTCTTTCCAGAGGGAACTCAGCACTGTTGCCTGCAAGAATCACAGAATCACAGTATGTTAGGGATTGGAAGGGACCTCGAAAGATCAGCTAGTCCAATCTCCCCACCTGAGCAGGAACACCTAGATGAGGTTACACAGGAAGGCATCCAGGCGGGTTTTGAATGTCTCCAGAGTAGGGGACTCCACAACCTCCCTGGGCAGCCTGTTCCAGTGTTCTGTTACCCTCACTGAGAAGTTTCTTCTCAAATTTAAGTGGAACCTCTTGTGTTCTAGTTTGAACCCATTACCCCTTGTCCTAACGTTGGTTGTCACTGAGAAGAGCCTGGCTCCATCCTTGTGACACTCACCCTTTATATATTTGTAAACATTAATAAGGTCACCACTCAGTCTCCTCTTCTCCAAGCTAAAGAGACGCAGCTCCCTCAGCCTTTCCTCATAAGGGAGATGCTCCACTCCCTTAATCATCTTTGTTGCCCTATGCTGGACTCTCTCCAGCAGTTCCCTGTCCTTCCTGAACTGAGGGGCCCAGAACTGGAAACAATATTCCAGGTGTGGTCTCACCAGGGCAGAGTAGAGGGGAAGGAGAACCTCTCTCGGCCTACTAACCACCCCCCTTCTAATACACCCCAGGATGCCATTGGCCTTCCTGGCCACAAGGGCACAGTGCTGGCTCATGGTCATCCTGCTGTCCACCAGGACCCCCAAGGTCCCTTTCCCCTACACTGCTCTCTAACAGGTCATTCCCCAACTTATACTGGAACCTGGGGTTGTTCCTGCCCAGATGCAATACTTTACACTTTCCCTTGTTATATTTCATTAAATTTTTCCCCACCCAACTCTCCAGTCTGTCCAGGTCTCTTTGGATGGCATCACAGCCTTCTGGTGTGTCAGCCACTCCTCCCAGCTTGGTATCATCAGCAAACTTGCTGATAGTACACTCTAGTCCCTCTTCCAAATCGTTGATGAATATATTGAATAATACAGGCCCCAGTACTGACCCCTGAGGCACTCCACTAGATACAGGCCTCCAACGAGACTCTGCCCCACTGACCACGACCCTCTGGCTTCTTTCCTTCAGCCAATTCGCAGTCCACCTCACTACCTGATCGTCCAGACCGCAGTCCCTCAGTTTAGCTGTAAGGGTGCTGTGGGAGACTGTGTCAAATGCCTTACTGAAGTCAAGGTAGACCACATCCACTGCCCTGCCATCATCCATCCACCTCGTTATGTCCTCATAAAAGTCCATGAGGTTGGTCAAGCACGACTTCCCCTTGGTGAAGCCATGTTGACTGCCCCTAATGACCCTCTTATCCTTGATATGCCTTCAGATGGCACCAAGGATAAGTCATTCCATCAGTGTCCCAGGGATGGAGCTGAGGCTAGCCGGTCTATAGTTACCTAGGTCCTCCTTCTTGCCCTTTTTGAAGACTGGAGTGACATTTGCTTTCCTCCAGTCCTCAGGCACCTCTCCAGTTTCCCAAGATGTGGCAAAGATGATGGAGAGTGGTCCAGCAATGACCTCAGCCAGCTCGCTCAGCACCTGCGGGTGCATCCCGTCTGGACCCATGGATTTATGGATGTCCAGATTGCCTAATTGCTCCCTAACCCAGTCCTCAACAACTGAGGCAAACTCCTCCATTGTCCTGCCTTCCTCTGGGGCCTCAGTGGTATGGGGCTCCTCAGGACAGCCTCCGGCAGAGTAGACAAAGAAGGCATTCAGTAACTCTGCCTTCTCTGTATCTTCTGTCACCAGGGCACCCACCTCATTCATCAGTGGGCCTACATTGCCTCTGTTGTTATTTTTATCTGCCACGTATTTGAAAAAGCTCTTTCTGTTGTCCTTGACCCCCCTCGCCAGGTTTACTTCTAAGGAGGCCTTAGCTTTCCTTGTTGCATCCCTACACCCTCTGACAACAGCCTTATATTCTTCTCAAGTGGCCAGCCCCTCCTTCCATGATCTATAAACTCTCCTCTTCCACTTGAGCTTACCCAGCAGCTCCCTGTTTAACCATGCAGGTCTCCTGGCTCCCTTCCTTGACTTCCTACGTGTCAGGATGCTCTGATCTTGTGCCTGGTAGAAACAGTCCCTGAACACTAACCAACTATCTTGGGCCCCTTTATCTTCAAGCAGCCTTGCCCATGGGATTTCCCCTAGCAATTGCTTGAAAAGGCCAAAGTTTGCCTTGCTGAAGTCCAGGGTTGCAATTCTGCTTGCTATCCTGTTCCTGCTACACAAGATCCAAGGACATGGTTTTGCCCATATAACCCCCTTCATGCCCTTGTCCTAATGCTGTGCAGAAGGCAAGGCTGGGGCAGCTTTGTGTGACCTTTTCACTTCTTCTTGACTCCTCTGCTCACTAAGTGACTCCTGCACAAAAGTATGGCAATTTATATCACTGGAGTTGTTACACATGGAAAAAATTGAGGTCTATGTGTTATATAGCTCTACCCACTGCACAGCTGATAGCTGGTGCTGTACAATGCTGCTAAGCACAGAACAATCCAAGACTCGTTTGCATCTGATATTTTCCAAGTACCTACTGCTGTGCGGTTCACTTCAGCCAGTACAGGCACACTTATTATTATTGCTAGTTATGGTAACAAATTAAATGGTGTTTTATATACTGCCAACATAGTTGATTGGCATGAAATATAAAACAGCCAGTGAAGACAAATAAAGCTACTTGAGCAGGGTAAAGTTTATTATTTTTTTATTTTATTAGTTTATTAAGTTTTTTTCTTGAATAAGAGGGTGAGTTGACTATCTGTTGGAAAGGCAGTGTAAATCAGTTCACATCACACCTTGTAGAAGAAGAGAAAAGATGTGTCTCTAGAAGGAAAAGCAATCAACAGAAGGGGTGGAGAAGAAGTATAAATCAGGATGGTTTATGCTTTCTTCCACCTTGTTGTAGATTGCTTTTCCTTCTGTAACCTCCCTCACTCCTCCCCCTTCCTCTGTCCTTCACTTGCAACTCAGCTTACATCCAGGTATACCTTTTCATAACATTTGAATGTGTTATAAAAGTAAAAGCACAGTCTATAGGATGGACAGAATATTGTGTTACCTCGTTTCCTTCTATTCTTGACAGGGGAATATCCAATTCACAGAAAATTTTGGATCAATAACAACTCACATTGAATTTATACTTTGCTGCTGAGCTATGGAGCGGAGCTGGCTGAACTTTATTTCTGAGCTGCCTGAATCCCAGTGAGTCTGTACTGCTATGTGGGTGTAAGATCATCCTGATGGTGCCTTCTAAAGAACTTTTGCAGTCCTTGACATAGACATCATCCCAGCCCAAGCCATAACCAGTGAGTGATCACATTGTTAGCTGTTGATATGACTTGTGGGACTGAGGCAAAACTTGAAGATCTTATACAAGGACAGCTTTTGCTTTCCTTGGCTGTGTGTTTATGTCCATTATATTTAGGTGCCAAATTTCTGTTCTTCATCTTTTTATGAAGTGTTGAAACACCTGTTTTGAAGAGACCTACCACTGGGATTGTACTCTTTCCTTCTTTTCAGTCTCAGTTTGAGAGGGTAATCATAGTTGGATCCCAAGTCTTAGGCTCTGTCTCTGAACGATCTTATAAAAACATGTGACAGCTGCAATCCTTCAGTTCTAGTAACTAATTTCATATAAATTTTGAGGAGAGAAATGCAGCATTATACACATGTTCCTTGTGATCAAACTATAATAAAATACTTCAGCTCTGTCTTCATAATCCTCTTAGGAAAAGTAGTGTATGATAGTGCTCGTCTAGTTATACCATTATCAGGCAAAATTGCATGTTGGTGTTTCTGAGAGGAAGGATCAAGGGGTGCATTACAATGCAAAGGTAAGGCACATAGTGATGGATGTACTTGTGCTAACACATCTGCTAGAAATGTGAGACTTGTTTCAGAGGGGTGAATGCAGTCAATTAAAATAGATAATACAATCTGTGGGTAATTAAGATCATTTCAGCTAGACTTTTCCTTTCCTGCAAATCCTGCTTAGGCGCCTTGCTTAAAGAGTGCAACCAACAAATTTTCCATAAAATCTTATAAATTTGTAGGTGTCATCCTGACAGATACAATATATTGGACAATAAGGTCTGAAAAGAGAATCTAAATTTCCTTAAAATTGTTTGTTCTTTAATTCAAATAGTAACTTTACTTTTCAGTCCTGTTTATTGAGAACATATTTCACAAAGATTCTTAGGTGATATCACAGTTTTATGTTGAAATGTGAACATAGCTGCTGTAATGTGGCCTGATTTACTGAACGTCCAGGAGGACAAGCAAAAACATCACATTTCATGGATTTTTTTTTTTTTTCCTGTGTGGAAACAAATACTTTAAAGAAAGTGATATATAGTGAAGCCACACACGGGACTGCAGAATTTGGTCCTTTGTTATAAATCCTACAGTGGCTCCTTTACTCCAAGGTGAAGAGATCTACGTGGCTGATGATATTGCTCCAGAATGATGTATTAATCTATACTTTTAAAATAGGCTTCAAGAGCTCCATCGCAGGAAAATTTTTTAACTATCTGCTACCAGTGGCAGTTTTTTTGTGTTTCCTTTGGAACTCAACTTTTGGCATTGTCGCCCTAATCATATGGAATAAATATGTGCATTTGCATAAATCAACACCACATCATTTGTGCAATTATTTGATCTTCCTTCCAAGTTCTTAAAACACTTCCTCCAAACAAGGCTGAATTTACTTAGGAAGGAGGCAAATGTTTCTGTTCTCATCTTGCAGATGAGCAAACTTATGACATGGATAAGTTTCCTGATGTGTGTAATAATGGCACAAGAAGTTCTGGTAAAAGCAGGGAAAGAATCCAGACAAAGAGGAAAAGAGCAGTTTTCTTGTTACACACACCTGGAATAATAATTTCTAGGTTTTCTCTTACAGAAAAGAGCAAGATGATTAAGATGTAACACAAATGTCTTTTTTCCACATGGCATCCAAAATACCCATATCATTCAACTTCTGTGTTACTTTTTAAAATTTACATTGAAAAAAAAAAGATATTAAGATACACTAGAAGGCAATCTTTCCTGTTAAGTATGTTAATTGTTAAAAATAAAAAGCAAAAAGATTCAACACGTTCTTTTAAAGTATTTAACCCTTTCTATCACAAGAACTGTGCAGCTAAGCACAAAGAAAGAGGCAATAGAGAGGAAAATAATATTTCTTTTCTTTCTCTTTATATGCTTTCAGAGGTAAGACATAAATTACAGTGAAGTTAACAAACACTGAGACCCTTTGGCATTTGACATAAGAGCCTTTTCTCTTTAATTCGGCATCCTAATAATGCTCGGAGTCCCTTCGTTCGAGCAAGTCACTGGCAGATGCTTTATTGTATCTGTTGTTTCTCCTCTGGGGCTGTACATTAGGTTAAAATATCACAAATAGCTGCTATTAAAGTGTGAGTCACAGTAGCTATAATTTTTCATGACAGCCAAAGAAAATGTGACATGTTTAGGAAACTCTGTCATTGATGCTAACATTCAGATCTTCAGGCAAATGTTTAATGACATACTCAGCATGCTGTGCAAACTCCACTATCTACCAAACAAAAGGTTACTACTAGAGAACTATAAATATTCGGAAATGTCAGTAAACAATAGGGGCTCTTTTCTTCCTGATCACTGAAGGCAAGATAGAAATCAAACTGATATGAACTGCAAAAATGGAGGCTTTTTACATATGCAGTTGTTTTTGTTTGCCTCCTGTAAATATGTTTTTTAGCATATCTACCATCTGTGCTTAGTGAAGAACCATGTCTTTCCTCTTTTGTTTTGATTTAAGCTTTTGTCTGGCAGCAAGCATCCAGTTCAGCTGCTCTTATTCTACTGTACAAGGAAGTAGGAGATAACTAATGCACACACACATAGATCTTCTGAGATGGCACAGCACGAAGCAAGAAACCCCCTCTGCTAACAGTTCCTGTGTTACCTATGACATTCTTAGTGAGCTTTTGTGACTCACCATCACTGGCCTTCTTAAATCAGACACGATGTATTTATTCAATCTTTATGATTACTATTAGAAACAGGGAGATCTTAAGAATACTCAAAAGATAAATAACGCATTGGGAAGACCTATGACTTAGGGATTTTAACACAAGTAATGCAAAGTGCTACGTCATTATCTAAGAGTCATAAGGATCTATGTAATACTGTGATGTAAGTTTATTGGTCATTTAAAGTAACTTCAAATTATCAACAGTATGAAGGAGAGAAAGGAAGTTATTCTATTTCATTCACAAAGACCAGCAAGGCTGCAAACAGCGGAACTAGAATTGCAGAACAAACATGGCAAGGCAGCTGGGGTATAATGCTGCAAAAAGCCATAGAAACTGCCCACTTGGCTTCCCCCTGTTTCATGTGGGAGGCAATTGATTTTGCCTTCTGCTGAGCGAGAGAGTGTGTCTGGTGGTGCAGCAGAGACGGGCTTTCAAACCGTTCAAATGGATGATGGGTCTTAATCACAGTATTATGACAGGTTAAGAGTTTAAGCCTGCACAGCTTGGAGATGATGAAGCTGCCTGGGGATGAGAACTCACTGCAGCATATTAGCACCTAAATCAGGGTTATGAGATCTTGGGCAAGGAGAGAACTGAACAGAAAAAAACAAGAGCAGAATGCACAGATATCCTCGTAGATTAAAACAAAGGAAACAGTTTCATATAGTTCTGTTCTTGGAGGGCAAGGATTGCTGATTGATTTCTTCATCTCCAGAGAAAGTGACAGAGGTTTTCACATTTTAATTTAGAGGGGAATAATATCACCTGTGCAGAATTCTCTTTTAGGCTGTCTCTACAGTTCTTGTGACGGGGAGTGTGGGAGCTGTAGGATTCATTGAAGCCCTGTTATAAACCCAAGCTCAGGGGAAAGCAAGAGCCTTTGCAGCAATAAATATCATGGCTGGCATGAAACACATGGTATTTCCACCAGGTCAAAACAGGTTGCTACAGCAGACACTACTTAGATAGTTATCTGCTTTTCTGTGATTCTGAAGCGCAAAGCTGAGTTACCAAGCCACCCAGAAAGCAATGTGAGCTGAGACTGGAGTGTGAGTTTGGGCTCTCACTCAAAGCACAGTGTGGGGTGCTTCTCATGTTATTAGCTTCTCCACCCTACGTGGGAGCCCTCCTGGGCTTTTTGTCTTTGGTGTCAGAGTTGCTTCAGCACAGGGTGTAATGTCCATAAAAGGGCAAATTAAGAGCAGATGACAACTGCGATGTCTTTCAGCACAGTTTCAAAAGCAAGCTCCATGGTAGGCTCTTGGAGACTGCGGATATGTTTCTAGATGAGTGTTTTGGGAAATAAATCCATTGTGATTTTTGTGTAGTTCACAGATGGACATGTAAAACCAAGAGGAAGATGCGATTTAGGATTTACCTGTCTCCTTAGAGTTTCCTAATAACACATTTTGAATCACATTCTACTGATCACGGAAACAACGAATAACTACATGTATACTTCTTTAGCCAGGGAAAGCACATCAGGCAGCCTCATCACTGGATGGGATATTTGGTTTCAATTTAGGTAGGTACTACCTGTAAAAGAAGCTAAGAAGAGAACAATTTCAGACTGACTGCAGCTGCTTCAGGGACCTAACAAATAACTTTTGCAGTGCTAGTTAGAAGGCAGTGAAGAAGGGGCAGGGGAGGAAAAAGAAGGCATTTCTTCTACTCTGTATTAGAAGCATGAGGACTAGGAGGACGGGTGGAGGCACAATCTTCAAAGAAAAGTAGAATGCAGGGCTAGTTATTTTTCCATATTCATATGGCAAGAAAACCATAAATGAGAAATAAGCTTAATCACTGGAATTCGCTTCTTCGCAAAAGGAGAAGCCTGAGCCTGTAGACCTGGGGCTGGATGATACTTTCACATGATAAGGAGGGTTGGGACTGGTGATGCATCTTCCTCAGTAATTCCATATTATCTGCATGGAGAAGCACCATGAGGGTGCAGCCATGACTGATGTGTCCCAAACTGGACCAGAGAGGCTGAACTCACCCTACAATGCCTGAGAAGTTCATAAATCTAAAAGAAAAAATTGATAGGAGAGGCTATTCAGACCAGTGGGTGTATGTCTTGAAGGCTGTAGTAGTTGTCCAAAGCAGTCACCGGTATGCCATTTTCAATGATTGTTAGGGAATGCAGAACATCCCAAAGTTCCATCTAAAAAGATTTGGTGATCCCTGATGCCAGCACACTTGTGTAGAGCTGCACTTCTGATATTACCAATGTCTTTGCAAGCAGACAGAGAGAAGCACTGGGACCCCAGGGGGTCCTGGAGGCCTAATGTTGTGCAGCCAACAAAGCACAACAGAGGAAGATTGGCAGACATTAGAGAATTACTGTCTGAGCTAACATCAATGGAAGCTTTGATGCAAGCCTCTTTTGGGGAATTACAATAAAAGGTAGAGTGACTGAAGTTGAGGCAAGCTTAAACAAGCATTCAGATACAGTTACTGGTACAGATAAGAGACTTTAGAAGCTTGAAAGCAAAGACCTAAAAAACAGATAATTTGGAGGACTAAGGGAAAGAAATAACAGTGGACTGAAAGAAATCCCAGGCCAGACTGATATAAAGGAGGAACTCTTCAAAAAAGTGTTAAAATCCCAGAAAAGGAACTCTTGAAAGAGGGAGAGAATTTCTTCAGTGTATGTATGTGGGGCACCTCATGCACACTGTAGCCAGCTATGGGCTTCCACTCTAGCACCCAAGGATTTTATCACTATGCTGTGTACCACACTGTACAAGTGAAAAGAAAATTAGTACTTAGCTGGAATCATTAAAATGTGAAAAAAGGTATATTCCACTTGGTTTCTATGAGAAATAAGCATTACATTCAGGAGAGTTAGAGGGGAAACACTGATAAGAGAAATAATAATGAAAGAAAGAGAGAACTCTAAATAAGCCTAACATTCTGCACACGGGGACTTAGGTACCCCAGAATGGCAAGCCCAAACAGCCAAAGCACTGAGCTAGAAGCTTTCTGCTGAAGGTAAGGGAGCTGAGCACTGTGCTGTCCTATGGGACATGAGTTCCCCAACTCTGTCCTGCCTGGGAGCCTGCAGCCAGCTCTTCATGACAGATATCCACAATTTTTTCAATAGCACCAAGAATGGCTCATTTCTCCCTGCAAAAGTATGGCAGCTGAGAGTTGATGAAAAGGAGGTCATCACGTCCAACCATATCTACCCACAAAACGAGGAGACACAAGACATTTCAACCCCGGCCTAAAAGCACTGTTCCCAGCACTGCTTTTCAATTTTCTATTCAAAAGCCATGATCCCAGGAACAGTGTTTAAAATGCTGGCCCCTTCACTGCTGAAGAACTGCAGGTACTTTTGGGATACACATGCATTCCTTCTTTCTTTTCTTCTCTAGCCCAATAAATCATTAGACTTGAATGATATGTATCCCCTTGGGCAGGAGGAGGAGTCAGGCAGGTTTTCCTTTTCCTCCAAGAACACGTCAGCCATTAGGTCCATAAACACAAAGATTTTCTATTGTCATTGCTGATATAAAAGAAAGTTTGGATCATTTTTTAATTTTATGAAACATGTAATTCTGTCAGTATGTGTTAGGCATGGATTGAGAATATCTACCACGCCATGCTGCTGAGCAGTGGGTAGTGGGCCACCTGGCTTATACACCAGCTGGTCAGTCATGTAAAGAAGGAAGAAGCTGAACACTAATGTAAATAAGAAAAAAAAATAGTTTAGTTAACCTAAGCAATACTTACACAGAGACTATTGGAATTGCAGATTTGCATTGTTTTGAAGAATAGATTTTAGGAGCTTGAAATCCTTCCTTGACACTAACAGTTCCATTACCACCATTTATCTTCAGCAAAACAGAAGGAATCACCCTTTGTTACATTCAGAGGAGTATTCTGAGGTGTGTTAAAAAGGGTACACTTCACAGGCATAGTCACAAATTGTTTTTCTTTTGCAAGTGGTTGTTCCCATCTAGGCAGGACTGGTAAGATGGATAAGGAAGTTTTAAAAGATCCAACTACACACACAGGTTAACCATTGACATTACAGTAATTCAGATCCTGGGTGAAAAACAGCTAGGAAAAGTTGACAGAAATAAATGTGAAGGAATACATGAGGAAATGGCAAAAGACTAAAAAGAGCAGGAAGAAAAGCCTTACTGAGGCATTAGAGTAAGGGTTTGGCTTGCAACCCTGTTAAATTGGTTTCCTGGAATCCTAGCAAATTTCAAAATCAATAGAGACGTATCTTTAATTGACTTCAAACCTAACAAAGACAAATTTGATTTTGCCTCTCATAGGTCTGTCTACTTGTTCTATATTGATGTTGAGATATTCAGCAATGTGCTGGCTAATAGGCTGGACTCTCTGCTGCCTGATTAGTTTGCAGAAAGCAGAGAAACTGTTTTCAAGGGCATTAATCAGCACATAATATATTAAGAGGTATAAGTGTATGAAAGGTATGCCATTGTCCTGTGATGCAAAGGAAGCCTTTAAGGGAGCTGAACTAAGTGATTAGAGAGGATTACTGGATTGCATGGATAATGGGAAAACATCACAAGTGTTAGATCAATAGGTATGTTTCCATTATAAAACCCCTTTGACTGGAGTCAAAGTTAACCACTGCTCTTTGTATCTTCAGCATATGCTTCTTCTTTGCAATGGTCCTCTCACTTTTTCAGAAATTATCATAAAAATTCCATCTTGCAGGTATAAAATATTGGAGGTTTGGAGAATTAAGTCACACAGAATATAAATTACATTTTAATGATGATTGCCAATCCACTTCTTGCACAGGCCATTGTAATGAAAGAAATTAGGAAAGAATTTGTGAAGTTTATAGAAGATCCAGGACTAAGTCAATTAAACCAAACTTCTGACATTAGTATTTCAAACAAGTCAGGCTACTCACAATTCATTACAAGACAAATGTGAGCTCAGTGAGAAAAATCTTAACTCCTGAGGGGTCCCTAGCATCTCCCTCCTGGGAAAAAGACAGGCTGCAAATTACATTTCTATAGCAGAAAAAATGAGAAAAGATTTAATACAAAGGAACAAGCCGATAATACTGTGAACTGCTAGAATGGCAAGAGTGAATCTTCTGTGTGACTTCAGACACTTCCACTGACTCTCCTTCTTCACTTGAACAGGATCTGTAGTCCTCCATCTTAGATATCATTTAAGCAGAGGAGTAAGTTATCCTCAGTGCAAATATTTAATGTAGGGCAGAACTGAGGAGAAGAACAAAAGGTGTTTGGAGTATTAATCCTCACTGACTGTGAGTGGAGCCGGATCATAATGCATCCCTTTGGAAAAACACAAAACACATGGGTACACAGCCCAGGTGATTTATACATCTGTTCCTGTGTCAGCTAATACTCCAACAGCATAAGAGAGCTAGAACACAATCTGTATCAACACAATCCTTTTTCCCATTTATGTAGTCGATGCCAGTAAAGTGTAATTAAGCTAAGGATGTAGCTGAGCTCTAGACATCTCCACAGTGAGTCCTGGATGGCAGGCCAAAAAGCAGAATGGAAATGTTTGAGTCATTTTCCATGCAATCAAGTCTGAAAAAAAAGGTGCAAAATATCTAAGATTTTTTTTTTTTTTTTCTGGAAGAAAAGAAACCGTTAGTGTTTATATTTTGGAAAGAAAGGAATGTTTTTCAAGCAGGGACATTGCAGTACTCCAAAATACAGCATGCTCTTCTACAATCTGCCAGGCAGACGGACATGGAGCCAAGCTGTCCGTGCAGCCAGCTTGCTGCCAGGATGGGGGCCAGCAAGGAGCCAGCCGTCTGTGAAATGGGGGTGACAGCCAGCCAGGGGTAGCCTTTCATGAGACACCAGCCATGACATTTCCCAGGGACTTTTGTTGCCTACCAGACTTCTTGCTGGGAAACACCATGTCCCAGGACTATGGGAGTCCATTAGCCTCGCTGGAAATCCCTAGAGACATTGAGGGTCTGTGACCCACTTTCAGAGCAGCCTGCCAAAACACTTGTTGAGAGGCAGTAGGTGGAAATGCCTATTGATTCCTATAGTGGTCTGTCTTTTCCGGTGATAGCCGAGAAGCCGGGGAAGTGACACACCAGTCTGGGTGAAATTCAGTGGCCTTGATGTGCTCTCAACACAGGGAAAAAAATCAACTTGAAAATATCTAACCTGCTTTAAATTGCAAAGAGATCCATGTGTTTGGAGAGCTGTGCCATCTTCATGTCTGGAAGTTGTGAAATGCTCTTCTTACCTATGAATGATACATCTGACACAGCATTTGAGGGATGCCCGACAAACAGTTGCAGTAACAGGTCTATAAAACTTCCATTTGCAAGCTAGAACCTTGTTATTGCTCTGGATCTTCACAGTGGTACAAAAAAAGCAATGAAGTCTGTCCTGCACATCCCAGTCCCACCCCAGAGCCCCTGGAATAAAGGGCAAATGGGAGAAGTGGTCAGGAACAGCTCACTCTGCAGATACCAGGGAATCACAGAGGTGACACCAATGCCACAGCTCTCATTACAAAACCTTTTACTGTCTGTACCAGAATAACTGCACTTTACTTAATAAATCCATAGCTTAATATCTGTCTCCCTGGATATCTGCACTGCATAGTCACACCCCAGTGGACAAATTTGTTTTCATTCAAGAAACAAATTAATGTGCTTCCCCTTCTTCAGTCAACACTGGGTTCACACATTGCTAGCAATTACTCTGTACAGGATCTGTACAGGCACAGATTAGGATCACAGTCAAGGTCTAAGAGATAGATACCTGAAGGTTTTTAAAGTTTCAGTCCTCAAAAGTCTCAGGTGATGTTCTACCCAGTGGAAATTTTCCTCAGTAAGGCAGGAAACTTCCTGGAGGGGACTCAACAACAAGGAACTCATGCCCCCTTGCCCATCTGGATCCACAAAGTAAGTGTCCATGGAAGACAGCACGTCTCATGACTGCTGTCTGAGCCAGCGGGCTCAGGAGCTCACCAGTTGGACAGGATCCCCCAAAAGAAGCAGAAAGTGAAGCAACATTGTCTTGGATTAAGAGCTCTGTAGTAGACAAATTCTCTGGGCACCACCATTCCTATTTTCAAGAGGAGCCCAGAGCCACAGCTTTTACATGGCTGTAGGAACATTTTAGTCATTACAGTATGCAGCGCTCTGTGCTGCAGGGGCTGACGGGCTACACGTGTGCCCTTGCCTAAATGAATCGAGTATTTGTGGTGGGAAGAGAAGAGTTGAAAAGTGAGAGGCATTTCACATCATCTGACAGCAAGGGTGTTGCACTGCCAGTTTGAGCTACAGAATTATTTGGTGTGGATTGAAAACAGAGGATCTCCCAGTTTCAAGACGGGAGCTGGGAGTGTGTTCCCTTGGGCAGCCACCCAGCTAGGTGACAGGAGCAGTGACTTCTCAGAGCAAAATCTCCCAGGCAAAGGCAGCGTCTGGCCCTGGGCATCAGGAGGCATCTTGGCCCATCTCTGTCCTTGGGCTGCTATAAGAAGGGTCAGCTTTCAGACATACCCTCTCTTCAGTCTTTCTTCTTGACTACTTGAGACACACCCTTCCATCCTAAAATTTAGGCAGTGCGACATTGAAGGCCCTTGTGCAAATCTAGACATAAAACTGTTGATTTCTGGATAGCAATATTCTGCCAAATATTGTTTAGCACAGCTAGAAGCAGCTCAGCACTTTTTTTCCCATGTGCAGACAGACTGAAATTGCACTTCTCTCATGCCATTTAACATGTTAACCAGCCAGGCTTTTTACAAGCTTGTTGTTTAAGCAGAAACATTCATGCTGAGTTCTGAATCCCAAGTCTCAAATAATTTCCCAAGGCTTCCTTAGTGCCCCAAATCCCAAATTATCTTGTAGTCAGTGTAACTGTTGTCAGTTACCCCAGATAATTTATTGCCATTCATGTACATTTTGGAAGCAGAAGAGAAATGCAGGTGTAGGGTGGAACAAGTTTAATTTACTGCGACAAATAATGCAAGGAATTTCTTTCATGGATTATTCATTTTATATTGAATGCAATAATAATCACAGTTTTTAAAATTTACCTGAAGCTGAAGTATTTCCAGTTTGCTGCATTAGAAAGTCAGAGAATCCAGGGGCAGTTATTGCATAATTTAGGCCCTGTTTGTCACAAATTGCACAGGGTCTTATCCATTGGAATTATGGGAAATGGATAATTAGCAAGATTTATGGTAAGTTCAAGGTGGTTACTGGATGGGAGCTGCCTTCTAGCAGACACTAAAGACAGGGGCAGGGAAAACTTAATTAGCATTCAAAAATACTTTAAGCAAGGGATATCACCAATAGTCTGGGCAAGAAGGGGGATACTTAGACTTCTATCTAAATGTATAGCTACATAAAATAGGCATATAAATGATAATGGGCTATATTCCACACAAAAGGAGATAGCCATTGAATAAAGAAGACACTTAATTTTACATGCATCATGCAGCATTAGCGAATATCTCTTGAACTAATCTGCATCCTGCAGAAATTATGATGAGTTAATGGATCAGTTTTATTCAGTGCTGGCTACTTCCAGAAGCCAGTAGACAATTAAATTTTATCCATACATGGGTATAGGAGAAGGCTCATGGTTAAAGTGATAATTAATGCAACCCATTAATTAATGCAATACCTAAAGATTACAAAGGTTAATGCTACTGATAGCAATGAGAGGACTTTTGATTTTGCAGGTGAAGAGAGAGTAGAAAAAATCCTGCTAGAATCAGCATTAGAGACCTGGATCACCCTCTTCTTTGCTCATGGCTACCACAAAATACCATTTTTTATTTGCTTTGGTACAATATCATTATGTGAGATAGATTTAGCTGGGGTAACAATTATAGACTATTGCTCAATTTAAGACAATAATCTTCTGACATTTTGCCACAGGTAGAAAAGGGATGAAAGGTTTGATTCAAAGAGCTTGACCATGTGATTGATCTAAAGCTACTGAGATTTACAGAAATACTTTCATTAATACTGTAGTATTTGTATCAGCAGCTAGTTCAAGGCATACAAAACCCATGCCTGCTCTCCACTTGTAATTGGCGTCCAGTATCCATGAACAGCTGCTAAAACAAAAAAAGGCTGAATGGGTTTTGTTTTCCTACTCTTACAGGAATGGGATCCTGATTTCTGTGCTTCCAAATGAAGCTGTTTCTAACAACAGGCAGCACATAAAATGCAGGACAGTATTAAATACAACACTATAGCCAGCTGAATTTCAGTGTGGTATATTTTTTTAAGCAATGGGGCTATAGGGAATAATAGATGGGCTTTGTTCCCTTGCCACTGCCAATACTGTCACATGCTGATCGTAACTTACATGTTATAATTTGTTTACTCACCATCATCCAAATTCTGATCTCGATGACTGTAATGCAATTTTGAACTTCAAGATCATCATGTTCCCCTGCTTCAGGCCAAAAACAAAGAAGAACATTTGGTTCCAAATCACTAATAGCTTTTGCTCAAAGGTCTGGTATAAAACAAATAAATATACCAGACTGGCATTTATTTCCTGATTGTACGCAACAAATAAACCCTCACATGTTTAAAAGGAAACTTTATATTATCTTGACATTATAAAGCCTTATAAAGCTTTCTCATGAAGCTACACAAAGTGACCTAAGCTAAAGGTGATCCAACCAGATAATTGGGTTCACAGTTCTTGCATTAGATAAGGCCTCTTAGTTTTTAAATGCTTTTAAGCTAATTACATTATTTACTAATTAGGAGTGCTTGATATTTACAGAGATCACAATTCTGTGTGCACACAAGCTCATGGGAAATAACAAAGCCCCCCTCCCTTCTCCCTTCCTCAACACCCCTAAGAGACGGCTCCACACCCCACTGTCCTCTCAGGAGTAGGGCTGGGTAGGGAAAGGGGGCAGAGGAAAGAGCTCTGCATTACGGCTACATGGCATTGCTCATTCTTCCATCCACACCACATGTTTACCACCACTGTCCACGATTAATGTAATAATCTGAGTCTTACACCTGTAGGGGAATAATTTTTTTGCATAAAAACTAGATGGAGCAGCCAGGAGACCATTAAACAAAGGTAAAAACTTAAGGAAGGCTGGTACTTCATAGAGACTCTTAGTAAGAGGACATGTGTTTTAAGGTCTTCCTCCAATCAGTAGTACAAGATCATGAAAGTTTCTGAAAAAAATGAAATTAAAAATGTTCTAATTCAGAAGCCATTGCAAAGTGAATTTATTTGCCACTTTATTATGGAAGCTGAAGGTGAATTAACCACTGGACTGGAAGATTGTGTTTGCATAGAGATCAAAATTGTGATGATTACACCTATTGTGGCCAAAAAGTAGGGCAGACACAACCTGGAACATACACATTTGGTATTTTTGAAGGAGTCAAAGAGAGCAGAATTAACTGGAAAAACAAACAAACAAAGAACCGCCCCAAAACATTGCTGTAAAATGTAATTTAGATTTCTTCAAGAAGATTTGTTATTCAGCAAGAAAGCTGAGAGTCCACTGTCAAAAGAAAAGCAACTTTAGCCCTAGATCCTTCTATTGCAGGGGCAAAGTGAAAGAAGCTATCACAAATGGGGGAAATCCAACAAAATATAACAGAAGAGAAAAGAAAGAAGTGGATAATAATCTATATAATTTGTGAAGCGGACATAACTGATGAGAAGCAAATAACACCATGGATTTGTCTCTGGGCAACATAAAATAAGGAGCTTTTAGAAAGTATATTAGGAACAAATGAATATCAGCAATAATACAAGCCCATTAACTAGAGATGATAATGCCATTAATAATGAGACAGGAAATGCAGGAGTGTACAACAAATAAATCCCTGTTTTGTTTTCAAAATGAAACTAGAGGAAGTGTTTCTTTCTCATGAAGATAATGAAGCACTCAAGAGCTAAGACATATTAAAAACCACCAACCCTTGTTTGGTGCACAAATAGTTTCAAATCAGCAGGCTTGGGTAAAATCCCAAAGAATCTCTTGAAGAGATTTATGCCCAAAGCACTAGCAAAATCCTGGGAGGCTGGAAGCAAGCTGATCTTAAAAAATAATTGTGACGTTACCCAGGTTTCTCTAGCACACATAGTCTCCTGACAATCAGTACCAGACAAAATGGTACTAAACCAAGATGAAGTTCAGTTGATTATGACAACAAATACGATTCTGTAATCATCTCAATTACATGTGTGGGAATTATCAGTTTGGTTGATACATCTATTCTGGTGAAACTGGCTTTTGTAAGGCACTTACCTTATAACTGCCAGGCACAATTAATGCCTCCACATAGCATCAGTGAAGTGTGTATTAAATGGATTACAGTTGGGCTAATAGGCAGATCTGTGAAAGCTGGCACCAATAATTGTCTGCAAATGTAGGTGTTTCCTGAGGTCTTTTACAGAGATCAGCACAGAATCTCGTGGTATTCAATGGCATAGAAATAAACAAAATACCACCACTGCTAAAACATCGAATAACAAAGTTTGGGCTGACCCTCCCTGAAACAAATGGAGGTGTAATATAACAAGTACAAATTTATGAACAAAATCATCAAGGCAGATTTAAAGAGAGTTAGAGGTTCCTCAACACCATACCTTAATTTTTGAATTTGATGTCTCCTTGCTTTTCTCGCATGCTCATCCTGAAGCCATGCCTTTCAGGTGTCCAGGGACAGGTGCAGGCCAAAGCAGTTCTCAGAATATGGCATCATCCCTCCTACCTCCTGAAAGCATGAAACGGGCAAGTTGTAAAAATGCTTACTGTGCGTCCTCTCTTCTCCCGCCCAATTACACAAAACAAAAAACAAAAAGGTGGCAACCTTTTCTTTCTGGAGGACTTCTGATGTGGGAAGGTATGGTGCTGCTCTTTAAACCATGTCCAGGATTCATCTCAGCAATGGAGATGAGACTTTCTGTTGTGCCATTTTCCAGCTGTGGACTCACTGCCACCATTTCTCATTTAGTTTCTGAGGCACTACCTACAACAATCTAATCAACAAACTAATATGGATTACGTAAGAGGTATATTCAAACTCTTTTGATGAAGCTGTCCCATCTGCTAGTGAAGAGTGCAAAGATGACAAGGTCAAAAAGTCAGGATAGCTGTGTGTTGGGGAGGTCTTTTGCTTAATTGAGTGGTGGGAAGTGCAAGTCATGACTCTGCTCCAGCCACTAGAAAAAATGAACAGGCACATCAGACCAAGGACCTTGCATCATCCTGTGTTTTTATTTCCTCTCTCCCTCTCTTCCACATTTTGAAGTTTTGTTTTGTTTTGCTTTGTTTTGTTTTCAAATGAAGAAGTTTCACAAGAGCTACAGAGTATTTCCCTATAGACAGGGAATGTCTGTAGGCATACAAGAGCAGGGAGATGTAGATCTAAATCACATGCAGTAGGAAGGAGTTTAACTCCATCTCCCACAGCTCAGGTCGTGCTGAGTGACAGGTGGCCATGGGAAAAGGAAGGTGCAGTCAGCAGTTGTGTCGTCTTTCCAGCCATGCTGGAAGAGAGAGGCCAGGCTTCCGTTCATGACGTCTACCTGCAGGAGATTATGTTGCAGGTCTTTTTCACCTATATGTGGTGAACTTCAGAGAGAACCTTTTCTTCATTCACTGATTTGAAAGGTTGTTGTCCTGCCAAACTGCCCCCTAGTTACCAGCTGACCTGACAGTGCATGAGCTCTCCATTTACCTGCGTGTGCCCTGATGGCCTACCACAGGCAAGACATAGTAAACAGCTACTGATGGTGGATCTGAATAGTGGGTTTTATTTAAGAGTCAGCAAGATTCAAGCTTTTGCACTACCCTACTGTCTCACCCTCACTATCTCTGCACAGTGTTATGCTCACCTGGTCTCGAATTCCCCTTCCTGCAGGGTGATTGCTGGCCCAGGAAGGCTGAACAGAAAGTCAGGTGTTACCGCTCATGGCTGCCAGTCTAGGGCATTACCCACCAAGGTCTCTGGGTGCCTCTGGCATTCATCTCCATCCATCTCCCTGATATCCAGGATCTTCACCTACTCCCAGCATCTTTCCTCCAGCCAATTTCTTCATTTCCCCTTCTAGGGTCACTTCTTCTTTTCCAGGGCCAATACAGTCTGTGTGCAGGAGTGCAACCCCTAACTGGTGGTCTGTCTCATGTCTCTTTGTGAATGGTGGTGTTCAAGACATGCCATGTCTGTTTAGTCCAGGTGTTATTAAAAAGTATAGCTAGCCCTTACAAGCTTCTGCTCTAGAGTTTGGAAGTTTAGTTTTGGGCATTCAATCGCACATACATATGCATGTGTTGCCTGTCAACATTCACCATCTAAACTATTTTTTTGTCTATGACACTACCTACTACAAAAGTCAAATTCTGCTCTGCATTGCTTTCAGCATTTTCCTAGGTGCTGGCTCTAGGCAGCTCTGTGGACAAAACTAACTCTTCTGGATACTTAGTCCTGATGCCACTCCATCACCTTGTGGCCTAAATCAGGTGACGTTGCTATGGGACTGTAGGGACTGCAGGAAGAAAATTCCTTCTTTGGATCTTCTGCTAAACTCAATGAAGCAGTTCTGCAGATAGCACAATCTGATCTAATCTTCAGATCATACATACTCACAAAGAGAGACTAAGAAGTAGGAAGCAGCCTTCCTGTTTTAGTTTTGTTATCAGCAGTTTCTGGGGGAGAAATGAACTATATTACTCTCTTTCTCTGTGTGTTCTTGTAATCCCCTTATTTCCTTCAATTATTTGTCAGTCCACTATTCAGAACAATTTTCACGATTGTATTTTTTATTCCAGTGGGATCTTTGACTAAGCTGTATGAAACACTTGCATCTATAAAATCTGGATGAGAGTTATGATTAATACAACACCTTTGCAAGTCTCTAATATTAAAAGTATGTTGAATAAAGATATGAAAAGTCAGAAAATTATAGGTGATAGAATAATGTTTCAGCAAGCTTAACTTCTAATAACAAGATACAGTTTGTATAATGACTTTAAAAAAATCATTTTCCACTATCTCTCTCTGTCCACTAATATGAATATGTAGAACTAATCAACTGAATTAAAGTTTGGAAACTGACCAACATGAAAACATGTTTTGCATGCAGCTACATGTATTGGAAGTTTGCATCACTTTAGCTGTCATGAACAAGCTTTAATTAAGAAGAAAATCAAGAAATGAGTAACACCTTGCCTAAATGTCTTCAGTGCTGATTAACAAATGTTATTGAATCAACAGGTCCCACTAACAAATGTTAGTAAAATAACTGGTGGAATGACTCATGCCAGTGAGGCAGATGAGTAAGTATCAGTATCCAAATTTTGAAGAAGAGTTAAACAAAATCACAGGAAGCCTAAGGATCCAATCCAGAAAAGTTCAATTTTTCTCCAAGTTTGCAGTCATTAAAGGGAACTGAAGATGCTCATTTCTTTGCTAAAGTGAATTGCCACAAAATGTAGCAGATGCGAAAATATCGATGGGTTCTAAAAGCAATTGAAAACATTAATGAAAAAAAGACTATTAATTAACTACAGAGATGTGGTTCAGGGTCAGAAAATTTAAGAACATGAGGAAGCATCACTGTATTATTTCCCTGCTCTTGTGTTTCTCTGCTTATCCAGGATATTGGGGAATCTGAACACTTGGTCTGACCCAATACACTTGGTCTGACCCAATATAAGCATTCTTAAGTTTTGTTCTGTACCTCCTCAGAGAATCTATGTGACATTTCAATGAATTTTACTTCTGGAAGAAAAAAGAAAAATATGCAGATCAAGTGTCAACTGAGTTACCACAAGCTGTTTTCTGCTTTGCAAAGGGACAGGGCTTTCTCTATAAATAATTGCACACTTAGCATGCAGCAAAGTAAGCCCCTTGGGAAGTAAATGATCCAGGAACATTTTAACTATATCAGGATTACATACTCCAAGATTTATCTGAAGCAGAAGGATTTGCATGGTATGAAGCTCCTGAGAAACCTCTCAACAGAAACATGGTTTTCTTTCTTTCACATGGTGTGTGGTCCAGCAGCTAATACTTACTGTTTTTATGTTTTCAACAATCCACATTATTGGGACACAGTAAGTAGTCTGAAAGCCAGCTACATTTTTAATAAATTCTGCATATATTTTTAAAATCTTGTCTTGAAGGAAATGGTTATGCAGAAGGGTTAGACAGCACTCCTGTTCTGTTGCTGAAAAGCTAGGAATCTGTAGTGCACAGATGAGGACAACAATTCCATTTTCAAAAAGTGATGCAAGTATTCAGATTTGTTGCAAATCTTGATGCAGGATAACATAATGGGAGATTCTGAAGCACACCTTTGATTTCATTTTGTTGCCTATTCTAGAAAGTATAGGCATGGCAAAGTTGGTCAACAGTGGTTGATGTATTGGCAGTTCTTTGACAGGTCTGGGTAACCAGTATAATGTGGGCATCATTCACCTCCATTTGCTTTAGGTCATGCATTATTCTCCAGTTCATAGCTTCATAAAGCTGTGGAATAGCCTTTCTCTAGGAGAACTCGTGAAAAAAAAAGAACATAGTAAAAAGGGTTAGATGTAGCCATAAATATGACAAATGGCTTGCTAGAAACTACATTAAATAGCAGCAATATCAGTCCAGAGATGAGTTCTGCAACATTCTTATTGCAAGCCTCTGTGGATGGATGATTCACTATGTGCTTGCTTTTCATGGACATCATTTAATGGAACATCCTATGTCACTAGTCATTTCCACTCCAAATACAGAAGACTTGTGTGTTGCTGTTTAACATTTCACCACGCTTTCCTCATTCTCTCGGCCTCTATTAAATGATGGGAAAGGAAATCAGATATGGAACAAGTTGTGCCTACCAGCCCTTTCTGTAGGACTTTACCCAGAATCTTTTGACTGTCCCTGTTCTTTGTGTGTGGTTTTCTTGTTGGTTTTTGTTGCTGTGGGGTTTTTGTTTGTTTGTTTGTTTGGGGCTTTGTTGTTGTTGTTGCTGTTGTTGTTAATTTTCTAGTCTTTGTCCAATGAAGATATTTTTCCCACTGTGCTTCTCTGCACTATAATCCCCTAGATAGCAAGTCTGGCTGCCCAGCTTAGTACTGAGTTATGCAGCAAGATCCTGAGTATGCAAGCACAAACCATGCTCAGGTTTTGCCAGTGGCTCTGTTTTCACAGTATTCCAGGGAACCTCACTGAACACTTGTCTAGCAGGGAGGCTCATGGATGAACTACTCCCTGTCTGCACAGATTTACACTATATGGAGTTAGTTCTTGTTAGAACTCAGACCTCTACTGCATACAGACTACATACAAAACTTAAAGTCAAGTTCCCATCAGGAATGCCTCCTGCTGTTGTTGTTGTTAGGTTGGTGTGTTTGTTTTGTTTTGTTTTGCTCTACCCTAGCGGATGTGTCTTCTAAATATAAACTTCAAATATTGGCCTATTATAGATAAAGAAACTCACATATTTTTTAAAGAACATTTACTTGACAGTAAAAATTGCAGACAAGAAGGAATAAAATGAGAGAGCAAGGCTCAGTGATGAAACCAAACCAAGGTTACTAGTTCTGGACTCTTCTGGAAAAAAGCGATAAGAGGAAAGAAATAGCACTTCCTGTGACAGTGACAACAAAGGTTTGAAAACAGTACCAGAAAGTCTACTGTTGAGATGACTTTATTACCATAATTGATAAGTCTGCTCTGTGAGATCATAAACTATTTGGGGATTTTTGTCTCAGAGTTGCTTGCAGCAATGCATCTCATTCAGCCCCTCAGCCTTGCTGATGCACCAAGCTTGACCCCGTGTCTTGGAAATGTACTCACTATCAGTCAAGCTTGTTCGCATTAATGTAAACCACTTTTATTTATCAGAGTAATATACTTCATTTATATTTATTGCATGCTGCCTCCTTTAGTTGAGCTTTGACCTCAGATTGACCCAGATGTTTCTATACTGTACACGGAGGTACTGTTACTTTTGTGGCTAACATCCACTGAAGAGTAGAGCTGAAAAGACACTTGGGACCAGGCTAGGTGGAAAAAATAATGAAAAAAACCCCATACATATCAAATTGCAGTTAAATCCAGCCGCATTATTTACAACATCTCAAACAATATTTTTACGCTTCAGGGCATTTATAGCAATTATTCATTACAGAGCGTGTATTATTTTAACCCCTGATTATAGCAGATTTGACAGCTTGGTAATCATCACTAAAGCTATCCTGGGACCTGCCTCAGCATTTAGAGGTGACATGAGAAAGCTTCAGCCAGTAATCCCAATTTGTAAAACCAGCAGGTTTTATTTGGCTCCAATTACTTACCTAGCATACCTTCACTGATGTATAAATAAACAAACCAGACAGGCCTCAGTGTTCATGGCGTAAAGCTACGGGAGAGCAAGCCATATAGGTGTTGGCCAACCCCTCTGGCTCTCTGTACGATTCAGGGCCTGAGAGCACCGCGCGGGGGAAGATGTGTCAGAGTAAAGGGGAGTAAGAAGTGCTCCATGCTCTCTTTTTGGGAAGGTTTCATAACTTTTGTTCTGTGGGAAGCCTGCTTCCTGCTCCTTACAGACTGTGGATATCACAGGACACTTTTTAGCAACCAAATTACTGAGGCACAAGGACTTGCCATCTGGCTGATATGCCATGCTACCTAATTGCATGAATGCTCCTTGTCTGTTACAAGTGAGAAGCAAAATGTGTTAGCTGAAATTATAAAGGTGGTTTGTATTAGAAATTAATATTTTATTTTACTGAGCCTCGTCTCAATGCTACTTACACAAAATGGCAAATGTGACCTTTGCAATAATTTAAGATAATGCTTTTTTGTTCCACCTCTGTATTAGGTGACATACACACATACAGCCAGCCACTGCAGCTCAATGACAAATGGCAGCCTACGGAAACTAACCATAGAAACTCAATCGCTTGTCTTCATCTACCCATATCTGGTACTTGGTTCAGCCTGTGTCAAAAAAACATAAGAAAGAAGTAGACTTTGAAATTAGGAGAACTGAAACCTTTGGTAAGTTTGGTTATGATTTCCATATCCATAACCTGAATTGTGTATGGATTCAGGGACTAGAGCAGTACAGCAGAGGCTGGAGAACACAAATATGATATCATTTACTGAACTTAATCCACTCAGCATATGGGCTACAGCACAAAGCATCAGTTTTCTTTTTCTTTTTTTTCTTTTTCTTTGAGTTCTTTATCTCCATAGTAGGAGACTTGCTGCTCTAGGCGGGGAGATAGCCATTAGTAGATCTAAAGTGATTTTTCTATTTGATTTTCCGCTCTTGTATGTTTACAGCTTTTACTCATTGGTTTGCAGAGTCCTTGAAGAAACCAGTGCTATGCTCTTGGAAATACCTTAGTTACTCAGGCTCAAGTCCTTTCTCCCTTTGCACAGTGGCCAACATGGTGTATGAATAAAGCTCCTGCAAGGGCTTTAGACTTCACAGGATCTATAACAGAAGTAAAGGAAGATAATAAAAATTTGAGACATTTAATTGCTACAACACTTTTCTGGAGTGAAATCTTAGGGGCCAGATTCTATATCACTCTGCATTGTGGGCACTTAAGTTACACCAGTGGAAATTGTACAGCAGATGTAATTTGCTCCCTGCTCTCAGTGCAGTGATGCTTTACATTACCAGACACTGCTGTGAGGGGCTATTGAAGAATCATGTAAGAGGGTGGAGACTTTTTCCACTCTTAAAGATAAGAAATGGTCTCCAGAAAGAAATGGTGCAAGTGTTCTTGCCCGGACTTTCTCTCATTAAATGAGCACTGGGAAAGGCTTGAAAGTGTGTAGCAGTCTGGTGACCTGGGAGTCTTCTCCAGCCCTAATTTCTGTGATCAAGGAGACAAAGGATACAGACAGTATTGAATTATGCCTGAGGCACAAGGATTCCTGGAGTTGATCTACTCTGCTAGGAAAATGTCAATCTAAAAGGTTTTCCAATACTTCTCACTACCAATTTTGACATGTGAAATTCAAGTGTTTCTCTGAACTCTAGCCGATGTTGTTGATAATATTTATTATCACAAATGTCAAGGTACTGTCCCAGTTGCTTTGTTATTGAACTTTTCTTGCGTGACCTTCCAGAAGATTGTTAGTCTGCGGTGGTCTGTCATACTTCAGAAGGTCCAGCATGAGCTTCCTGCGGTGACAGGACAGTAAATTATTAGAAATCTTCTATCTCCACAAGCCATATGTTAGGTACTACAAGGACCCTTAATAGGACTCCTTTATGGAGTTGCTTTTGCCCTGTTTTTTCTCTTTAATCTTTTGACCTAAGCAGTTCAGACTGAATGCTTGGGGTGCCTTTCTGATTGGTTTTTGAGAGTTTTATTCAAGTGCTTGCAACCTGGGGAACTCAGGTACAAAAGGTTATAAAACTTCCTCTGGAGATACTGGATACATTCAGACACTCTCTTCAAATACAGTGAGAAACAGGATCTCTTCATTGCCCACTTGACTCCAGACAGTGTTGCTGATTTACTGGTTGGTTCTGCTCCACGAAGATTCAGATACCCATTGAAAACTTCTTAGAAAATTCTGAGCAAACAGGGAAAGGGGAAGGAAAATGCTTCTTTGATAACCATGTTTTAAAATACTATTTAACAGTGTGTTGAAGAACTCAGGAATCTGCCTCCTCTCTGCTTTTCTCCGAGAAGGCTGCACACAACTCTGCAAAGCTGGTGCTGAACACACTGACCACCTTGGTAGCATTTCAACTTAATTTGCTCCACTGGGGTTTCCATAACAAAGCAAAGCAGAAGCTCAGGAAGACAAGAGTATGTGTGGTTTTGAAAAACAGACTTAGTAACTGGGAATTTTTTTCATCTAGATTTGTTTCACTTATGTCCTAGCAACAGGACAGACTTCTCTCCTGCTGCTAACCCTCTGACTATAACAGATGGTTTCACCTGTCTTTTATGGGGTCTTCTCAGATCTGACAAATATCTTAGAATCAGGAAAAGCACAAGAGACATCTATTATTTTATGGTACTTTCTTAATTCTAACCATTATCAAAGCTTCAGTAACTATGTCTATATCTTTTTGACAGACTAATACAATCAACCCCATTCCTTCAGCTCACCTACTTTTCAATATGGCAATATCACGTTCCGATGAAATTGTTAACCATTAATAAGCACAGTGGTGAAATATTAACTCATTTTGTCTCTCCAGAGCATTGTAATCAACAGATCGAGTAGGACTTAAAATGTATGTGTGGAGATTGCTACAG
Organism: Streptopelia decaocto; assembly: GCF_964273445.1. Taxonomy (NCBI): domain Eukaryota; kingdom Metazoa; phylum Chordata; class Aves; order Columbiformes; family Columbidae; genus Streptopelia; species Streptopelia decaocto. Next base: position 31,798,497 of record NC_138663.1, on the reverse strand, counting down.
TACATATCACACCAAACTGTGACTTAAAACACAACCTGAAGAGACCTACTCTTTTCATACATAATATGTAACAGAAATGAGAATTAGAGACAGACTGTTTAGCAGTCTTTCACAGAAAGATGTAAAAAAAAAATCTACTGCTGCACCACTGATTGTTTTATTCTGCTGTCATGGAAGAGACATAAGTTATAAAGGAAATACCATAATGAACTTCCCACATAGATGAGCTAAATTGGAAAAGAACTCCCACCAGTGTGTATTATGCAAATCTTATTCACATATCTCATATGTTTCTGCACAAACACCAATCTTCTTGCCCTCAACTGTCTTGCCATTTCCTTCCTTAGTCAGGAAAATAAATTCTAGTGTGAAACACAAACCTTCAGTGAGCTTCCACATTGCACCAAATCATTACAGTAACAGCTATAAAAAGAACCCTCTTTTGTCAAGAAAACCAAAACTCACCACAGCACTCTTTCAACAGCTGAAAGGTGCTAGTTACATCTCCAGTACCGTTTATCTGTAATATTTGCCATTAACTTTGCCTCTGGAAGGCCACCCCTAAGGTATAAGCCAAATTAGGAATACTTGTCGTGTTAGCTGCATCATTTTGTCAGATTTTGTTTTGTTTTAGAGGATGGTGACTATTAATGCCCAGCTTTAGCAATCCCTGTGTACCTCAAGGCTGTTTTTTGCCTGATTCCTTGCAAAAAGTGGATGAAGTGAGCATCCTAGGGATGATAAACTAGAGACACAAAAAGACTCTATCTTGCTTGCCAGCTTCCATCTGTGCAACGTACTTGAGGCAGCCAGATAATACTGCAAAAATGAGGTAAATCATAAGGAAGATCACAGTTTGATTTTTTTTTGTCTTTCATTTACCTGACAATGCTTTAGATGTGTTCAAATATCATTATTTCTGGAATGTCCATGACACACAGTTCTGATAATTAAAAGAGATATCTTGCCCTTAACCTCTCATTTTCACAGTGAGTGTGCTAACATGAAGCATTACTCAATTGTTAAGTCTAGGTATTGATTATTTCAAGCTGTACATGGGCTAAAACTGTTTTCCTTGAGGACAGACTAATGTATTTGTCCACAACAAAGGACAAACAGATGTACATCTTTTCTTCAGAGCTCGGAGATTAATTTTCAGAAGGAAACTGGGCAAAATGACTTGTACTGCTGTTAAGCAGTTTCTTTCTTCCTTTTCTTTCTTCCCCCACTGAGGGACCAGTTATAACACAATACTCCCATTCTTGCCACACGAAAGGTAGGGAGCAGCTGCTTCCACAGAGGAGGAAACACATCCTTTATAGAATAAAGAAGGCTTGTGCACTTTTTATTAAAAACTGCATTTTACAACTGAAACATAATCTGCAGATGGAACAGCTGATATGGCTATTTTGGTGGTTGTTAAAGAGTTTATACTACATTAAATTGAGTCCCGTGGGTTTAATTTTTCAGTGCTGTTACAACCACCAACCTTTCTTATTGAGAAGGTCAATAGGCACAATGTGAAGTCTTGTAAATCATTGCCTTGCTATTTTTGTAATATATAATGTGACCCTTTTCACACACCTTAAAAATTATAAACCAGAGCACACACTGTATATCAAACAAATAAATCAACTGCTATAAATACAGTCTTCTTTTTTGTTCTGGACAGATTAGTTCTACTGCATTTCATATGTTTTAAATTGTTTTTGACTTCACAGGCAACATCAGCTTTTGTATTCAGAAAGCAGAGACCCTGCATTTAATCTATTTAAAACCTTAATAGAGCCAAAGTGACCCCAAAAGAGTATTTAAAAATGATTCCACTAAAAGCCTTAATTACTATAAACATTAAATAAACTAAATGATTATACTGAAAAAAAAAATCTCATCAACTGAGAAACTTTTAAAGTGAAATTTTGAGAAGGAGAAAGAACAAATAAGAATTAAGTGTAATGGTGACCTGATAGCCTATTTAGTGCTCCAGGGATGTTTTTTTCCTCAGGTGTATTTACAAGACATGTTTCACATGCAAACTGAAAGTCTTGATATGACATCTGGGGAAACTGAGTCACTGAGAAATTGGTTTAATAGTGGAAAACTGCAGTGCTGTAAGAAGAAATTTGTTTTAATTGGGAGATTATTACCTCAGCTACATGGCGAGGCAGCATATTTACACTTAATATTCTTGTGTGGTTTCCTTTATGCTTACTAACATCTGCATTAAAGTATATGTCAGGTCCATGGTTGCAATCCTCTAGCATCTGCCTCCCAACAAAGTCAATAATGAGAAAGAGATGTCCTTGGCCATGCCTTGTATCCCAGTACTTCTCCTAGTCCTCAGGGGTTCTGCTTCCACCATTGGAGGAAAGCCATTGATCAGAAGCATTTGAAGGAAAACATATATAAGAAAGGGAAATGATCAGAATTAAGGCAATTTAGCTTTTAAAAGAATGAGTTGCAAAAGCTCTGAGGCCTGTGAGACTTTGTGTTTCTACTGTGTCAACCTCACCCTGCCTAAGACATTTATCAAACACCCCTTAGTTGTGGTCTACAGAAGTGACTTTGGCCATGGACACCAGGCATTTGACTGGAGGAAGGAAGGAGGTGTGCGTGTGTTTGAGTGTGTAGGTACAGTGTCCATCTTACAGGTGCCTTTCACAATGCTAGCAAAATTCATGTTGTGGAGCTGAACCAATGGTGAGGTGTTGCTTAAATTTTAGCTGGGTAAGTCTCTTACCAGGCTTCATAACTGTGTTCCTGTGATGAGCAGATCATCCTGCTACTGATTTTGCTGTAAAAGTTTCAGGTGAGAATTTGCCTGTTTTATTGTTACATGTTTTTATCTATTTTATCATGTCTTCATCACCTGACTATTCTGGCAATCCTTTTGTTCTTCCTTCCTCTATCTTCCGTACCCCAAATATTTACAGTATGTAAAAATAGAGCAAGTACGTTTTTCCTTGTTAAAATAAACATTCATGCTTCATGCTTACTGCAGTTTTCAAGGACTTGGAGAGACACTGCTCTGACTGAAAGTCCAGCAAGAATCGTCAAAAAACAAAACCAGGATTGTTAGACCAGCAATGGTCCTACAGGATCCAAGCCAACTGGGAAGAGAGGCTTACTGCAAAAGTAGTCTTTGCCCTAGCTCAGTGAAAGAAATAAGATTCAAAGTACAGCGTTTTCTGCATTGCACTTACATCCTTGTACAAGGCCAGCCAAAATTTGACATGACATAAAATACTTCCCTGTGAGAAGCATTGGATATATCTATAGATTCTGTCTAGGCTGACAGCCAAGTTGTGATCTGTACAATTTCCTGATACACACTTGCCTTATTTTTTTAGAGAATACCTTTTTTGTGTGTGTGTGTTAAGTTAGAAATGGTACTGTCTTACAAAAAAATGTGATCAGTTTGCCATGTAACTATAATTATGGAAAAGTGATTGCTTCTTCTTTGTAGTCCTTTTGATGTAAAGGCCAAAAAGCTTGAATTCGATGATCTCCTGACCAAGTCAGGCCTGCTTGCATTGGGTATTCTAGTCATTTTAATTCATGAAAATAATCTGTATGCTCACATTTATTTATTTTTTTTTTCAGGCAGCAAAATCCCTTTGATTTAGACATCTAAGAGTTTTCCTCTTCCTTTTCCTCCACCTCTTCAGGGAGCTTCCCTGAAAGAGTTGTCAGATCAGCCCTTCAATTCCTAGCATTTTCTCTACAGTTCTTCCAAATATGTAAAGTAGACCTGGATCCCAATCTGATTTATGCCTTATATTTCATCTCAGAACATGTTTAGAGGCTGAAGCTTCAATATAAAATTCTGGCAGTCCATGAGTTGCAACATGTAATATAGATGTGGAAAATATTTTTTTTGTTACAGTCTAAAATATACATTTTACAAAAAAAAAAGAGAAATAAAACTTACTTTAGTGAATACACATAGCTGAAAAGTATGGCATAGCACCAAATATTCCTTGTTCTCAACCTCATCTGCAAAGCTCTTGAAATTTAAATGTAAATATCATGATTCTTGGATAAGTCCCTTTTTTTTTTTTTTTACCTATGGCATTTTCATTAGCTATCAGCATAACTCAAAAAACAGACAACAGCATTTTTGTATGAATCTACAGCAAGAAGGGTTAGACACAATAACATTGTCTTATTTTTCAGTAGAGAGTGTAAGAATTTTGGTTGCATTTATGGCAGCTCAGTGAATGTGTTTTTATAAGAAATAGGAATTATAATGCATGCTTGAAAGAAGTAGCGAACAGTTAGCAGGTGTTAGTGAACATGAGGCAGGTGGCTACAAAGGACGGAAAAGGGGTAGTGACAAAACAGTGACACAATATAAAAACTGTGATGGGACATAGCCTTCGTATGCCCATACCCACTGGACCTGCAAAACTCAGCTCAGCTTCATTGTCTTCTCTCGATTTGTTTTCCTTTTCTAAGAACACCTCTCCCTCCCTGTCCCACTCCCCACCCCCTCCCCATAAATAACAAAAGAAACCAAATCCCACAACCCTGAGACCTTTTAAGTTTTTACTCCAAAAGAGTTAGTCCCAAATATTTCAGTTTGGTAGAAAATTAGTACCTCAGTCAATTACATAACCTGCTAGCTTCGAAGCTAAGATTAGTTGTGGGGACTGGGACTAAAATGCATTTGTAAATATAGCTATGGCAGGCTACAATATTTCACATATTAATGTTTTGCATGAGAACTTTTTGTGAAAACATTGACAATGTTCTATCGGTATAATATGTAACACATTCCAGCAAGCCACAACATTTTACTTGTCACACAAGGAATACAAATATTGAATATGTGAACAGTTAGTATAGTAACAAAACCCCAGGTAAGCTTTTTAGGTAATATAAACACAGAAAATCAAGACCAGATAATTTATTAATTAATTTGCCTTGATCAAATTTATTTCAGAAATGTGTTTTATATAATGAAATCTACATATGTTATATAACAGAAATATATTTTACTGACAATAAAATAGCTGCAATTCAGCAATAAATAGTCATGTAAGTAGTTATGCTTTTGTCTATATTAACTTCAAGATTTTTAGATGTCAACAATAATTATATGGTATATTCATTTATTTTCATATGTTTAAGAATATGCAGTTGAGTTTGAATGACATTATCAAGCTTGAATGCTTGTTCAAACTTTCAAAATATTCCAAAATATTAAAATATGCAGTTCTTAGAATTTTTAAAATAGAATTTCATTAACATTGAGGCTTTCAATTGAAAACAGA